>NC_139027.1:104074783-104702283 GCF_964662115.1 Mustela nivalis | reverse complement strand
TTAGGGTTTCATGCCATTCTGGTATGTTCTTATCTTCACTAATTATATCTGCAATGATTATTTTTCCATATAAGATCACATTCTGAGGTACTGATGATTAGGACTTCTACATATGAATTTTAGGGGGCACAATGCCATCCATAACAGAGTGCTACTCATGCAAAACAATAGTCCAGTTTTAAAAAAAAGATAGTCCAGTTTTTGTGTGAAGGGATAATAAATTCATCATGAGTTACATTAAACTTGAGGTACCATGGGAATATTCAAGTAGTGATTTTTTTTTTTCCCTGGAACTGGGTCTATGAGTCTGGAACACAGAAACCAGTGCCTTGGATTTGGGTGCATTGCCTACTATAATCTCTTTCATTTCCCTCTATACAATATAAAATTATTTAAATTACACTAACAGCAGAGCAGAAATTTGATTATTGGAAATTCGAAAAATCAGAAGGAAAGAGCCTAGTAGACAAATATAGAAGACCCTTCCCAGATTAATTTCAACAATTTGGCATTCATGTGATGAGTTTTGATTAATGGGAAAGCAGCCCAAACTTGGTGGAAAGAGCTGAGTATTTGATTTTCTGCAGAATATTTTGATTCTGTAACATGACTGACACATATCCATATGTCTCAAAGCAACATCTTATGTGATATTGAGGTTTTGCCTGACAGTTTTCTTCAGAATGCTCAGAACGTTTATCCAATTCCTTAATATGTTTTTCTTTAATAGATTTTCTGTTGGTAGGGAAAACATATCTGAGAAAACATTTGTTTTTTATATGTATAACTCTCTATTGCCTGACATAGTACCTCATACGTGGTAGGTGCTAAATAAATCCAGTTGCGGAAGAGCTGTTGTGTCAATGTTTGAGATACAGTCTTTGAAAAGAATCCCTATAACCCATGTTTGCACAGATTTTCATATAGTACTCCTCCTTTCCCTCCATGCCATGTGGGAATGTGTTTGTTCATTTAAAAGCCCAAGTGATGCTAGCCAATGAGCCTATCTTGGGTGTTCAGGCTTTTTTATTTTTTTCCCCAGTGGCATGAGCTCTATTGTCAGCATCAAATAGTTGTTGGAAACCTCTATAAAGTTATGATCAGTGTAATTCATGCAAATAAGGGCCCACTCTGTGCCTCCCCGTGTGGTGGGCACTTTAGGGTTCTACAAAAGAAACCTAATCAGATAGTGTTTGCTATAGAAACAGTCAAAACCGAAGACTGTGGGGAGTCAGACTGACTCTTCAAATCCCACTCAGCCACTCTGTGACCTTGAGCAAGTTATGTGAACTTTGTAAGCTTCAGTTTCTTCTTGACAACATGGAGATTATAATAATACCTACTTCTTATGGTTATTGTGAGCTCAGTGACTATAAAGAGATTAGGTCATATAGAAAAGTTCATGAAATAGTAGATATTATGGTCAGGATTGTCATCCTAATTGTCATTATATTAGAGGTCTGAGAGCTCTGTATACTTGCATAGTCCTATTAAGTCCATATAAGAAAGTAGGACCAAGGGGGGGATGATAGCATAATTGTTTTAAATATTTAAAGAGGGGCTGATGTGGGTCCTCATACTATCTAGGAAGAAGGTAAGGCTTCTAAGGCACTTCAGCGATGGATTCCTTTAAAAAGATTGAAAGGACAGAACAATAATGTACTATCAAAATTCTACTATTTCGGGCTCTTGACTGATTTTGACTTCTCTGCAATCTGTTCCTCAACACAATTTCCACAGATGCATTGGTTCTCACAATGTTTATTTACTATTGTAAGCTTCATCAAACAGTCAAGTGATTTCTTTAAAAATAGGGGCCTTGATCTTTGCCTTTCCCTTGGCTGGGAATTTAATCATTCTTTGGTGGATAATACCCACTCTGTTTGCCGGCCCAGGACTTGTGGCTGGAGTTCACGTGATAGATTCGCCCATTTTCTCTGAGGCACAGCACTTCAAACCAGAGCAAATGACTCTTTGGAGCTCAGGCTACTGGCAGAGGGTGAGGACCTGGGAGCCACCGAGGAGTTCCTTCTGGGACTGGGCTTCTGAGTTGATGTCCCTGACCAGCGCCAACATGGAATAAACACAGACAAGCAGAGATTTAGAATTTTTGATCTCTTAAGAACCAACTGTAATTTTCACCCCTTTCAGTAGCTTTCTATATACATATGAAACTGCTTGCTACTGAAATCTTTTTTGTTTTTTTTTTAAGATTTTATTTATTTATTTGAGAGAGATAGAGCACAGGCAGGGGGAGACGCAGGGGGAGAGGGAGAAGAAGATTTCCTGCTGAGCTGGGAACCCCGACATGGGGCTCAATTCTAGGACCTCGAGATGATGTCCTGAGCTGAAGGCAGACACTTTACCATCTGAGCCACCCAGGTGCCCTTCCTTCTGTGTCTTAAACTAATTGTGGGGGGAAGTGTGGCATATGGGCTTAACTTTTGGTTTGAATCCATCAAACCCAAGTGCAAATATATTAGTTGTAGTTCCCTGAGCAAGTTACCTAGCTTTTCTAAGTGTGGGTTTCCTCATCCGTTCAATGGAAATTGGTAATAACACTCCACTTACAAGGTTAGAGTCAATATTAAGGATATATAGTATATGCACCAAAACATGTTTGGCACTTAGTAGGCCTTCAATAAAGTATAGCTACTATTATTTTAAGGGTACTACAGGCAGACGTTCAAGTTTTCAGTGTCACAACCATTGAGGGATTGTACTTCTGCTGCCAGGAATGTCATTCCCTTGACTTACAAGTCACGACAGAGGAAAGATGGGACATCCTGCTAGAGAGAATGGAAACTTAAACAATGGTTTCTAGTCATGCGATGAAGTAATGCTTTCTTTCTTTTTTTTAATTGCTTAGTTTTCTATTGCCACAATTTTAAGAAGTGGCTTAAAACACTGAACACCCCCCCCCCCCCCACACACACACACCACCATAGGTGACTAAAAAAGCAAGCATTTATTTGGCATATGGATCTGTAGGATTGGCTGAGTGGCTCTGCTCATCTCAGCTGTGCTTGCTTATGTGTGTCTGGGAGTCAGCTGGCTATTGACTGATCTGGGTAGGCTTGGCTAGTCAACTGTCTCTGTTTCACCTTTCATCTCCTTCTGGGATAGATGGCCTGCTTGGGCACATTCTCATGATGATGGCAGATGTACAAGATTGCTTTGCAAATGCTTTGCAAGACTCTACTTACATTGTATCTGCTAGCATCTTATTGGCTGAAGCAGGTCACATGGCTGAGCACAGAGTCAAAAGACAGAGCAGGTCACCCTCCCCACACTGGGAGATTACTGCAAAACCCTGTTGAAAAATGGATGGATACAGAGTGGGGAAGAAGTGGAGACATCATTGTACCTACCACAGCTCTATTGTAACACACAGCCAATAGGCCCGTCACCTCAAAGCATCTAGATTCTGAGAAATAGACATTCGCCCTAATATTGATTGTTTCCCTGAAGTCATATAGTTTGCTTTAGTACCTGACCATACCATCAATAATAGCAGCACAGTAGAACGTCTCAGTCATTCTCAAATAGTCAAAGACTGAGCTAAAAGAAATAACTCGACCTTTTATCTCAAGAATATAGACTCTTTAGCCAGTAGCAGAAGTTATCCCTAAGTGTTTTGAATAGGTTCTTCCCTGATTTAATAGCTAGGATGGTGGGGGTTGATTACAATTTTCTGTGTAGTCTCTAAATTATGCCATGGAGATATGTGTAAGACTAATTTGTTTGAAGCATCAGAGAAGCCATCCAAGATTAGATTTCCTGGCATTGTCTTTCACTGTAAATAGAGTCAGACTTGGGTCCAAGAGCCAAATTCAGTGTGAATTTGGTCATGACTACATCAGTGCAGTGCTGGAGGCTTTGACAGTCTCTGGGTGTTCAAACACCCCCTTCTACTAAGCCCATTTCTGCCTGTGTGTGAGCGTTTCTAATGTAACTCAGGATGGAGCTGTCCTTCCTTTTGTTGGTATCGATCGTGCATCTTTGTTATTTTATTTAATGATTGTTAGGGAAAATAATAGATATATGTAGCTCATGTAGCCAATCACAACAGCTGGTTTTTAGAGGAGGCCTATCTTGCTTTTACACTTTGACTTCCAGCCCTCCCCAGACAAGTCCTCCAGGGAAATTCCTTAACCCACTGAGCAGTGGTGGGGTCACATTCTAGGCTTCTGTGCCCTCATTTTCATGCCGCATTCCTCAGAGAGGCCTAGAGTACTTTAGGAAGCTGATAGAGTTTGGCTGTCATTTGAAAATGTTTTCCTTCTAACTGTTTTCATTTAGAAGCTAATTTATACTCTGCTTTCAAGTAGGCTCAACTCCATTTCACATCTCTGACATGTAGCTCGCACTGCAGTGACTGGGATGGAAGGAGACAATTCAATCAAAGGATGTTTTCTCCATGGAGGAAATGAATATTATTTGTTCATCTTGCAATTCAGGATTCTGGGCAAATGATGATGTTTGGCAAAGGCGCTGGCAAGACAGAAAGACAAATAAATTGCATGATGTGAGAACAGCCTCCTTAATATTAAGGTTTCCTTAAACCAGTGGGTTATTGGCTGCAGGCAAAATATCAAGCTGCAAATCACTGGTTTGCAACTCCTTGATCATCAGTTGTAATCCCAAGAACATATTTAATTTCCTATTTAGTCCTAATTTCTCTTTGTTCCTTAATGATATTTCTCTCCACTCAAAATAAGCCATCTGTTGGCAGCAGCCCACAGAAAACAGATACTGCAGATGCAGTAATCTTGGATTGAGGCTGTTACATTGGGAGAATGAAAAACGGTCTCTCTGGAACCATGGGGTCACCTTTAAAATCCCCAATCTTCCTTTTGTTTTTTGTTTTTTTGGTTTTTTTCATTCTGGCCATACATTGTATTGGAAATAAATCTTGTTCTGTTGTATTTTCTGAAATGTTTGTGACCGGGGACAAAGCTTTGTACTCAAGGGATAGAGAGTTTACAGCTTGGCTGGTAGACACACTTTGCCATTTTTTAACCCTCAATTTAATAAATCCCTGGATTTACTGTGTTTTGAGGGAAAAAAAAAATCTAACTGGCCATGCGCACCAGAAATCAAGATGATGGCAGGATAATTCCTTCCTCTGGAAGGTTGTGAGATGGACAGGCTTTGTACAAAAGAACAAACTGTATGATGTGGGAAGTTGGCGGAATAGGACATATTTAGTTCACCCTGTCCCCATCCAGTCTTTGACTACACCCATCTTTTACCTGTATCGAAACAGCATTCCTAACAGAAAGAGAGGACTCTTTTTGACTAAGAGAAACATAATGCCAGCTAGTACTTCTTGAACTTTAACCATGTGCCAGGCAATGTGTAAATAGTCATATGTGGATTTTCTCCTTTACTCTCTCAATGACCCCATGAAGCTTCTCACAATATTTGCATTGTAGAGATGAGAAAAGAGTCTCAAAGCTCCACAGCTATTAAGTGTCAGAGTCTGGATGACAACCTGGACAGCTCGATTTCCAGGGATCTCCACACTTAAGCTACAATTGGGAACGGATTTAACAATGAAGATGTTATATCCTGAATACCTGTAGGAAACCTCCCAAGAATAAAGCATTCAGGTTCCCTGAATTTAGAAAGTGTTGGAAATTCTGAGATGGACACACAAAGCACATCAATGTAAAGGTGAGAGAGGTAGAAGAGATTTGATCTTCCTTTTTGCTCCCTCATGTTTTGAAATATGATTCCTTTTGATGCCATTTCTTCCGTGGTTGCTGTACTTCAACTTTAGATGACTTTTCTACCTCCCAGAGCAATTAAAATGTAATATCACTATTTTACCATGTGAAGCTCGACACCTGATTCATCTATCACTCAGCCTGAAGGCATATTTTTCATACTCACCTGGGTGCATATCAAGTAGTGAATTGATCTTTTTTAGGATTCAAAAGGAATTCCCTTTTCCAAGGGAGATTCAGGTGAGTGAACAAAATTAATATCCCTGTTACTCTCCATCTCCTTTAATTAGTGAGCCAGAGAGCTAATAATTATCTCACCTGTCAGCTATCTTGACAGCTCTTTGTTGAGGCAAAACCAAAGGAAACCCCCACCCCCAATCTCAAACCCTAGCAAATGCTATCAAAGTTTCCACCGCCAAAAGCCTACTTAAATTCCATTGGTGTGACCTTCATCTTTTGGTTCCAGTTCCCTCAAACCAATGTCTCCAATGCTTCCTCCCTCCCATCCTGGGTAATCTAAGAAATGTCACTACATGGTGAACATTGCCTCATCTCACAATTTCCACTGTCAAAATATTCTCAGCAGTACTAGACAGATGGAACAAATCCAGGGAGCAAAACAAATGCTACCACAGCTTTTAGAGCACTCCAAATGTAACAGTACTAGCTGTTCTTATCTCATAATATGCCCACCGCCATCATTTTTTCCCCTAACAATCTGTCCATGATGACAAGTTCTATTCCATTTTCTTGGTGAGGGATCATGTCTCTAAGCCATATGCTGTAACTGGAAGACTAGCCTTTAGATTTCTGAGTGAGTGGAATCAGACCTCTCCTCTTACCTCCCATTATCTTAGTATTTATCTCAGTCTGGTTTCCCTGAGCAAACTAAAGGACACATGTAATCTGATCACAAATTTGTAGGACAGAATAAGTTGTCTAATTGTTTTCCTCTGCCAGTTTTTTTTTATTCCCACTTTTAGAGGATGATCTGTCTCCTGCCATGAGCTGACACGGTGCTACTGACTCTGTAGCAGAATTGAGCAGCTGGCCAAGACAGATGGATTTCTGTGTTGATCCCGTGAAGTTTCTCCTGTATAAATCTTCATGTCCTCATCATGCTATTAAACACCCTTCATTTCAAGAACTTGCCCTCTGCCCTGGTTTCACCCGGTTTAGTAATCGTTCCTAATGAACTGTGGTTTTTGTGTAAGCACCCTCTGAGAGTTGTTTGCAACTGTAGTCAATGGTCAGTGTTGAGAGTAGCCACCTACTGTGCTCTGAATCCATCCAAATAGTTCTTCTTTCCTTAACATCTACATACATCAATCCATTTATTTATCTGTCTGTGTCTACCAATCCATCCACTCACCATTCATCTATCTCTCCATCCGTCTAGTCATTTAATATTTCTTAATATCTGGACATAGTCTCAGAACTTAGCTTTGCTTTATTGTCTGATAATATAAAGGCAATCTAACTTTTATCCATTACAATTCATCCAGTAAAGTGCCTAGATAGCTCAGTCAGTGGAGCATGAGACTCTTAATTCATCCAATACGGCCTTCTTTTTTAGAGCCCTAACAAAAAATATTTGCAACTCCACAATTAAAACATACTGGTTCTAAAGCATATCACCAATTCCTTAATACTCCTCCCATTGAGAGAAGTCTTAGTTCACTTTCTTTGAATCTAGGCCAAACTTAGTGCTTTTTTACTAATAGAATTAAGCAGAATTAATGTGCAGTTTCCAAACAAAGATCAGTAAAGGCCATGTATCTTCTACTTGGTTCTCATAAATTGTTGTCTCTGGGGGGAAATCAGCAAACACACAAAAAGTGCTAATGCTTTGAGACCAAAGGAGAGAACATACGTAGATATTCGGGCCACCAGTCTAGTTGAGCTACCAGCCAAAAACCGATATCAATGTCAGTCATGGGAGTTAGCCATCTAAAATATCCAGACATGTCAAGCTTTCAAATGATCCCAACTCTACCCATATCTAACCTTTCCTCATGACAAACCCTGGGCAAGAGCTGCCACCTAAGCCCTTCCTGAATCCATTAACGAAAACATCATGAGACTACTAAAAGGGCTGTGTAAACTGCTAAGTTTTGGATTAATTTGGTCTGAATTAATGATAAATAAATAAAAACAGTATTTGACTAGTAAATTATTGAGGACTTCAAAGGAATGCTGATCATTTCATTTCTTAGAAATCGATTATTATTATTATTATCTTTTTTACTTTTCACCTTTCCACTTTAAACTATTTATTTTGTATGTTTTGCTAGACAGAGATTGAGACAGAAACAGATCTAAAGTGACTGTCTATCATCAATATCTTTTCCCCATGGGATCATATGATTTGCACAAATATGGACAGAGGACCTTAGTTTCATGAGTTTTCAATGTAATAGGGGGGAAAATGATTTTTAGGTCATCTACTTCAATTTATTTACTCCTAAGTTAGGTCTCATTTATATATTGGGTGGTACATCACAGTTATATCATCTATATACCTCACTAGATAGTCTCTAAGTGTTGGGTAGTGCAATTCAATATAGACTAAAGTTTTACTTTGACCCCAAAGTCTTGTCTCCAGTGGGCAATAGGGAGCATTGGCATTGCTGTAACAATTCTCTAGCTCCTCTTAGAAAGAGTTCACTTTTCTCACGTCTGCTCCAGCTTCAGTCATCATGTCATATAATCCAAGAAGTTCCCCTTTGAGTCTTGCTATGACACCATTTACCATGTGTTGGATGATCTTTTCACCATCAGGAATATGTTAATTCAAACAGGTATTGTCTGCGCACTTGTCATGTATGTGCATATCAACTTTTTTTTGCAGAGTTTCTGAGTATTAGCATTAAGTTGGAGACACTGACACTTCATTCACAAATACATCAACATATATATTCTAAGAAAAATTATTTTTTATATATAACCACAAGGACATTATTATCATACTCAAGAAACATGGCTCTCGTATATTAATATACCCAATATAGAGTCCATATTAAGATTGCTCTAGGTGTCCCAGTGATATTTTCTGGTTTTGTTTTTAATAGAGTACCCAGAGCATTGCATTTAGTTGCCAGGTATCTTTATCCTCCTATAATCTAGATAGATATCTCCATCTATTTGTGTGTTCAGTAAAGCTGATATTTTTAAAGTGTCAAGTCCCATTATTTTTAGAATGTTCTGCAACTTGAATTTATCTTATTATTTCTTCATGATTAAATTCAGGTTATAAATTTTGGGTAAAACTATTTATAGATGATATTATTCCTTTCCAGTACATTACATCAGGAGGTGTTTGTCATCCATTAGTCTCATTATTTTGAATGTAAAGGTGATGTCCTTCATATTTTTTTTCATTGAATGGGTACATTTTTCCTTTAATAATTTCTAAGTGATCCAAGAAGTGACACTTTGAGACTGAGTAAATATTGTTTTCTCATCTCATGTTTTTGTTTTTTTTTTTATACTATGGTTTTAGCATCTACTACTGAGACCTACCTGAATCAATTACTATATTGGTGATTGCAAAATGGGTGACCTTCCCATCTACTATCAGAGATAAATATCTCCTGTGAGGGCAGACTCACAGAAGGGCAGGGACATCAGGCAATGTGGAGCAGTGAAGGTGTACAGAGGTTCAGTTGATCCATATTTAGACTTTCTCCAGCTCTCCTGTTTTTAGCCTCAAGTTTTGTCCCTTAGTTTATAGGTACCAGGTGTCTCCAGTTCTAGTTATCTCCTCTGCAGGCTCCTATGTTTTAATTTTTCTCCTTTACTCTGTTACCTCTCATCCCATATGTTTAAAAAAATGTTCGCTTTGGTTCTCTTCTGTCACCTCACTTTTCAGTCCCTTTGTTCCTATGGGCTTTTATTTATCATCATTATTATTTCACCATCACTTTAGTGTACTTCCAGAAAGAGAGAAAATGTACTTAAAACTTCATGTTTTGTGTATTTTGGTATTTTTAGTTTTGAGTTTCACAGACAAATACCTTAAACCATTCACATTGTATAGTTTGATGTAGAAGAATATTTCCTCCTTGTGTGGCCTCATTACTTTTCCTTTTTATTTGTGATGACTTTATAAGCATTTGTTGCTTTCATATTAGGAGAAAATTTTTCCTCAGTTTATGTTCATATACATTTTTTTCCTTCAAAGAAATCTATGACTTCTTTTCTTTTTTTCTTCTTCTTCTTTTTTTTTTTTTTTGGAAAGTGTGTTTTATTAATTAATCAAACCTAAGAAAGGTTTGGTGAGTATATGGACTAGAGAACCTATATTTTCCTCCCTCCACATTTTTACTAGAAGTTCATCTTTTTCTTGGAAGACAGTTAAAGAAATCAGCACTCCTTTGCCAGAGCAGCATCTGGACCTTTGGCATAATCCTCAGGTTGTTTTGTTGACGGCTTGTAAGCTTGTGTAACTGCTTACAGTCTTTGCTTAGCTTTAAAGACCACTATGAAATGTTTGAATTTTTTCCTACCCAGTGGTCACCTAACTGTGGATCTGGTCTTTGGCCAGTTCTGATGTCTTAGAAACCTCTCATTATTCAATGATCCTCTAATCTGCTATTAAGTGGATACTAGAAGTAAAAAGTGGGAGGCACTCCAGATTTTAGGGATTTTTTTTTAATGTACTCTATAATAATGTGCCACAGCTGATGCTAATGCTGGCTTATCTGTTTTCCCTTGGCCTGAGTCTGAGTCTACCTGTTTTCTGTTTTCCCTCTACCTGAGTCTGAGCCCCACTGGACTGTGCCCCTCTATGTAGGCAGCTTCCCATTTCAAACACGTCTATTTCTCTGCTTCCTTTCTAGAGACTTTTTCAGTGACATGGGAGTTTTTCTCAGTTTCAATGAAGGGTAAACTGGAAATAATAAGAATTTCATCCCTCCAGGGGCATCCAGGGGCATCGGTAAGAGGTAGGAATGAGTGAATAAGTATCCTGGCATCTCAATCACTCACTAGACAGCTCTAAGAGTGTCCCATGTGCACGGTCAGAAGAAATCTGAACCCCAGTTATCCACATTTGTAACTTACTCATTAATACTTTTTCCTATTACCTCCCCTTATACTTCCGGGGTTGACTTTTCAAATAAACTAACTGCACTTAAGTCTGTCTCAGGATCTGGTTTTAGGGAAACTGTTGCAAAGATTTAAAATGTTCCAGAAAAAGTGCTATCACATTTTGTTGGAAAGTGACTCTGCTTTGAGAAAGTGCTTAATAAATTATCCTTTAAAATATTGATCATATTACTCTTCTTTTAATAGGCACCTGGTGAATTTATAGTATATATAAAAGGGTTAATTTATTTTTAAAAATCTCTGGAATTGCGCTGTGTGCCATGCTTTCTGCTAGGGGCTGAGAATACATAAGTGAACAAAATAAGCATACCCACCGCTCTGTTCTAGAGCTTAAACTCTAGTAGTGATATGACAAATACGCAATCAATTACGATGCAGGTTGGGACATGCAATGGTAGAGGAAGTCTCATTACTGGAGTAGTGAATGAGGTCAGAAAGACTGTCTTCAGGGCTGCCCAGGTGGCTCAGTTGGTTAAGCATCTGAATTTGCTTCAGGTCATGATCTCGGGATCCTAGGATCAAGCCCCATATCAGGCTCCATGCTCAGCGGAGAGTCTGCTCGTCTCCCTCTCTCCTCTGCCCCTTACCCTGTTCATGCTCTCTCTATCTCAGGTAAATAATCAAATCTTTTTTTAAAAATGATTGTTTTTGCTCATCCTTCTTTCTCAACCTCTAGCATAAAATCTAGAACAGAGTGGAAGTTTCAGAAGTATTTCTTGAGTAAAAAGAGGTGTATTTAATTATGAGTTATATTCACGAACTGCGAACATGCTCAGTGACCAGAATATACCAGGTAAAGGAGAGGTAGAGAGATGGACAAGGGTCTGGACTTATAGTACCTTGAATACTGTGTTTAGGAATGGGGACTTTATCCCAAGAGTACCAGAAATGTTAAACATTAACGGGCAAGACCAAGATAGCAGTTTTATAGAAACACCCATCCTGCAGGCATGATGCAGAATGGAGCTGAGCCAGCCAAGCAGGGATCAGGCAAATTAGTTAGGGAGCTGAGCTCTAATCTGCATGAGAGATGCTGGTAGTCCCAAATCCATGAGTGGTAGTGAGGCAGTGGAGACATGGCTGAGTTGGAAGGAGACATAGGAGGCAGAATGGATGAGGCTTGGCACTGGGGTACAAGAAGTTGTGGGGAGTGGAGGGAGTGCTGATAATGCCCAGAGTTCTGCCCAGCCTGGCTCTCTAAATCTGGAGATGCAGAAGCACAAGTGAGTTGAAGGGTGAAGGTGAAGAGAAAGGAATTTACTCCAGGATGGTGCTGAAAGAAGAAATAAGTTTTGCCAAGGTTGTTCTATGTACATTTGCCTCTGCCCATCAAAGCTTAAAAGGATTATTTATTTATGAAAAAAGATAAATCCAAAATATGTCACTTAAATGTATTTATAATTTATAGCCCTATAAATCTGAATGTATTTGGATGAAAATTTAGTATAATATGTTAATTTTTCTATCAAATAAGTATCTTATTTGTAATACTAAAACCTATAAATCATGGTAGTCTCATCTGGCAAAAAAACCCAAAGTATATAATACTCATTTTCTTAAATAAAACTTGATGTTCAGAACAGTTATTTGTTGGCATGGTTTAATGAAATTGATTATAGCCCTTTAGGTGCAGTTTATTATTTTGAAATTGCTTCTTTTGGAAATGTGAGGGAGGGTAGGAAGGTTAAATGGAGCTGAAGTAGCAAGCCGGGCCGTTTAAAGAAGGCATGCGTTTAAATTCTGAACGCTGAATAAAAATGTCCTAAAAGACCTTTGTTTGGAAGGAAATGACTTTAGCTGTATAGCTGTTTAGCCTTGGAGGGAATAAACAGCCACATGCATACTAATCTCGTGAACCTCATGCCCATGCTCACAGACTCCTTATCTTTTATTCATTTCAAACTATACAAATCTTCAAACTCGCTTCTTGTAGCATTGCTGCTAAAATGCAGAAGCTGTGTTTGTGCCAGTAGAATGTGAGTTATTTGTGATTTTATGTGGTTAGGTTATAGCAAATCTCTAAAGACAGAGAGCGTAAGGGGGTGTGAGTATGTCGATGGGGGATGGAGGGAGTTGGCGGGTGGCAGTGGGGGGTCTCCGTTGGGCTGGTGGGGCAGAAGTAACAGAAGGCAGAGGGTGGAGGCTCACAAACGAAGAGCCTTATACCCCTCACTTCCCCCAACCCCACAGAGCCAGCTGTATCTCTGTTATAGAGAAGCTCTCCTATCCTCCTGTATCTATTCCCAGATCAGCCCTAACTTCATCCATTCTCGTTCCTCTTTTGGAGTAGGGAGCTGGAGGGGCATAAATAAGATTTGAAAATTGTCCTACTGTCAGCTGCCATTTGAACCAGATGTTTTCCTTTGAGTTTCTTCTTGCAACTCGTTTATGATTTTATCAATACAGTTTAATATACTTTTAAAGGCATACTTCCAGAATGATCTAGCATTTTCCAGGAAAATAAAAAGAGGCACATACTGTAACTGTTGATCATAGGGAGTGATGGATTGGTTCTGCCCTTTGCTAGTCCAAAACAGATCACTGAAAGTCTACAGGAACAGGTAAGAGGTTGACAGTTGGGACAACGAATTTTAAAATTTATACTCTGAGCTTATCCCACTTATCAAGAAAATTTGACATCAGAAATAACTGTAAATTAACTGCAATTGAAAGTGTGTGACATTTATAGCTTGGCATAATCTTCAAATGAAGAACATGTTTATTTGGTTTGAAGGTAGTTTACTCAGGATTCATTGCCCTGATCTTTATCTCTCTCAGGTCATAAAGGGGCTCTCTGGAACTCACGCATTCCTGACTTATTCAAACCTGTTTCTGAACTGTGCTTGGCTCACTGAAGCAGAGAGGCTTAGAGAAGGAAAATTAAAATGGGTCATATGCATCTGTGTCCTCTTTGAGGCATATCACAAAAACAGCCATTCTGGGAACATCGTAAACAGTTTTACCCATCTGTCTAGTTTAATCTATTTGGGGATTAAACCTTCTGGCTTCCCAGAGTACAGGGTTGTGCTAGAGGCTCGCTCATTATGATACGTGTTTCCAGGATGCTGGTTGCTCCAATATAAATGATGGATTGGGGGCATTGTGTTTACTTAAAGAATCATGGATCCCTTGATTTATACTAGGACATCTGGCTTCTTTTCCCCCCTGAAACAGTTGCTTAAACTGAAGCCATTTACCCAGTGATAAACTAAGCTCTGGGTGTTCACAGTACCCAGTTAT
This sequence comes from Mustela nivalis, assembly GCF_964662115.1. Lineage (NCBI taxonomy): Eukaryota > Metazoa > Chordata > Mammalia > Carnivora > Mustelidae > Mustela > Mustela nivalis. Next base: position 104,688,202 of record NC_139027.1, on the reverse strand, counting down.
TAGTAACCAGTGATCTATGACTTTCTAAAAATATTTTTGGTTAGATCACATGCATTATTTATAGTGTTGGGGTCCTTGAGTGACAAAATATTGGGAGAGACCTGCTTGAACTGTAGCTCTTATATATTATAATGTAGCTCACATGGCCAACTGTATGTTTATTCTTCTTTTAGAACATAAGAAAAGCATTTGGGAGATATTCCCAAAAAGAAACACTGTCCCTGTTTCTGTTTTTCATGTGATTACAGTTTTATTATTAAGAACAAATGTTGGTATGAAGTGAATATGTTGTAAGTTTCATTTCTGCTCTGACTTTTCTTTTGATTGGTAGTGATTTGCTTCATCTGGTGAACTTGAATCCAGACCACACTGTGAGATTGATACTTGTCAAAAAAACAAAAACAAAACAAAAAAAGAGGAAAGAATGCTTTCTCATAGGGAGAATTTCCAATTTTATTTACAATTTGGAATTTTTTTCCATGAATTTCAATTTTACCCAACTAAGGCTTCTATCAGCTTGGCATTCAAGCTTGACCATTGCAAGGAAGGCAAGCTCTGAGCATTGATTAATCAGTCACACAATCATAAGTGAGGAGGAACTGGCAGCAACATAGAGTTCATATGCAAATAGCAGGTGCTGGTTCATTTATCATTAAGTTCACTTTCAGAGAAAAAATTGTAACATAATTTACTTCTCTGCATCTCTTCATTCAAAAATCACATTCAACAGGGCACTCTATTTTAAGTAGGTGAATTCTGAAACCCTTTAAGAGAATGAATTCTGTTTTTCTTAGGTGCAACTGTGTTCAATAATAGCCCAGTGCTATAAAATATAGGTTAGAACATGAGATGCAAGTTAGGACACCCTCTTCTATCTCTTATAATCTTTGATTAGGTAGTAGTAGTATCAGAGCTTTTCATTGATTAATGAGATATGGAGTGGAGAAAAATACCTATTCTTCAGATACAGAGAGAGTGGGTAAGAAAAGTGGAGAGGGATGCCTGGGTGGCTCAGTTATTTAAGGGTCTGACACTTGGTTTTGGCTTGGGTCATGATCTCATGGGTGGTAAGATTGAGCCCTGGGTTGGGCTCTGCACTCAGTAGGGAGTCTGCTCAAAGATTCTCTCCCTCTGCCCCTCCTCCCCTTCTCTCTCTCAAATTGAAAAAAAAAAAAAATTCAATTTCATTTTAAAAACAAGAAGAAATAACAACAACAACAAAAAAAAACAACAACAAAAAAAGAAAGCAATGTAATCTAAGCTTGATCTTTGGGTTTTCCCTGCCACACAGACTTCGGAAACTTGCCATGGGCCCTTGGGTCATCTCCAAACCAGAGCTTTAAAAACTGGTGGTTGCCTGAGACCCTAGCAGCCAAGTCAGACATTCTATGACCGAAGCAAAAGGGCCAATTGGAAATTTAGCCCCAGTTCTGGTCAAACATGTTTACTATAGAAAGCACTCTGAAGCAGTCTCAGATTTTATCTTTCTGAGCGAGAGAATGTGGAAGTGGGAATTGGGCTTAATTTGGCACAGCTGTTATTAGAGTGTCCCCTGGTCCCTGAGCTGTTTGTTTGGATTTTTTCTCATTGAGTTTCGGCACATTACCATGGCAGGACAGCCTCGGATGCCTGTTCTTTATTCATCCTCAGCCATGCTTTGTAGAGCTCTCATCTCCTCCCTCACACAATGAACTACAGCGAAAGCATTTTTAGTTGGGATGGGCTCATGCGAGGCTCTATTCCAATATTGCATATCCTCTCTAACTAGTTCTGTGTGGCGAGCATAATTAAGATATGAAAAAGATGAGGAGAATCATGAATCAAGTAATATGCTCAAGGTTATTCTACTCTATCAGTTGAAATTCCTTAGATCCTGACACAAATCAAGCAAGACTGTCATAGGCTGCCCACATATGTTGGTTCCAAAGAGCTTATGACCACTCTGTCACCACCAAAGATGTCTGTGAGTCATTCCATTCTGATTACCTTGTTGCTCTGTTGCTCGTGAGGCTCTCTTTGCCATTCTGCCTTAGCTGCCTAACTATCAACATGTGGGCCATGCCACCCCAACATCTTCCGTTCTGCCTGGAAATCATGAGGCATTTCTTCTTTGTTCCACCCTGGCTAGCACAGAACTGTCACTAAAACTCTTTCCAAAGATGCTGGAGTTCCCCTCACCCACATCATGGTGAAAGGAGTTCTTTGGCCATTGTTGAAATATGTGGTAATTTCACTAAAGTGTGCTATTTCTTTTCTTTTTCCTCATTTTTTGGGGTTTCACCCAAATCTGAAAAGAGCATAGGAAATATGTTCTCTGGCAACATATCTTTTTCTCCTCTTGGCTGACCTCAAGAAGTTTTGATTAGGAAACTTTAGGCAGTCTGGTGAATTCCAGCTCTGGGCCTGAAAATTTTTCCTCCACAAATAATGTTACTGAAGATCTCATAGCATTATTTCTTTGATATATAAGTTTATATATGTGAATTATTGCTAATATTACAATTATTTTAGGTGTTCTAGGAAAATCATTCAATATGAGTCTTGTCTTTTGATATAACGCACTAAATATTCTCAGACCGACTCTGTCACATCTGGATGGGGGGTTGGGTAAGAGATCAGAGCTACATGGTTGCAATAGTGAATAAAACTATTAGATAAATAATGGTCCCAATTAAATCTTTCTCTTGGTTAAGACCACTAACTGCATCAAACAAATGTTAACTTTTTTAATTGAAGTATAGTTGACACACAATGTTACATTAGTTTCAGGCATTCAGCATGGTGATTCTGTAATTATGCTATATTCACTCCAAGTGTAGCTACCCTCTGTCACTATATAACACTATTCATGTTACTTTTTAATTAAAATGGTGAAAACAGCAATCTTATTTAGAAGTGGACTTTTATTTGCAGAGAAACTTTCTACTTTATCTTTTCTCCCATCTCATACACTCTTGCCACCCCATAGACTGAGAACTTCTGCCAACTCTTAGAAGAATGAGGGACACACATTGAAGTCTTTCAGTCATTCTCTGTCTTCTCTCCTTTGGAAGGGAAATAATTAGTTTAATGGCAAGGGGCTGACATCCAAAAGTCCTTGTTCCTTTGCTGAGTGAAATTAATGTGTTAAGGGGTCACTACTCATCTGTAGCCCATCCTCTTGGGTGCACAGGGCTTGATAAAGAATGAGGCAGATCACATTTTCTATGAAGTTCACAGCTTAAGTGTCTATCTTGCAAACCCAGTTCTCAGCACCCGTGGTTGCCAAGCTAAAACATGAATTAATATATAGAAAGACTTTGACCTTATGTCAAAATTTCATCTTCCAGTTCACTCTTCCCAATAAGAAAGCTAATACTCTAATCCTTATCTGACTCTTGCATATATTTTCCAGTTGACTCATGGCTTGGAAGTTGGAAGGATATGATAGTTTATCATGCTCAAATTCCAATAGCTTTAACTGAATTTATCAAAATTAAAGACACCATAGGCATCTTGCAAGTCATTTTCTGCCTCAAATTCCAAGACTTTTGGCTGAAGAAATGGTTGGCAGTGGAAGCCCCCTAGGACTAGTTTAAAAAGACAACCAGTTTATCTTACCATTTATGCCTATTCTCCTACTTTGTGGCTGGCTGAATAACTCTGAAAGATGAGCTCCACCTTTATTTATTCCATAATAAATGTGTTGGAATATAATTATTTGCATGCTGGAATAAAATTAGGAGGTCCAAGTTTGACTTCTGACTCTCCCAGTCAACTACCTGAATTCATTTAGGCGAATTTCTTAATCTCTCTGATTCTTAGGGCCTTCATCTATAATGTAAGGAAAATTAAAATTGTTTTTAAGATACTAGTACATTAAATAAGACTGAATTAAGAAATTCCCTCATCTTTCCAAATGATGACAATAAAAAGGAAAAAATATATAATGTTAATGCTAGATGTTGTCCTTTAAAAAATGACCTACTAAGGCAAGATGGAATGGTCTTTCTAGATGTGTCAATATATATTTTTTATTCTTTCTTAGACAAGTAATTTTGCTTTAAATGAGTCTGGTTTATGTTTAAAATGGAAGGTGAATCAGTTGGACAGAGAGCAAAGAATAAGCCAAAGAATCAAAGTTAACTTTTTTCAAGATGGTTAGATCTAAAAGGCCACAAATTAGCTCTTATTTAAGTTATTGGCCAAAAAAGACGAAACTTTAAGGATCCTAAGAGGACCTGGCATAGTAAATGCTGTGATACATTCACTGTACTTCGGGAACACCAGAGGTTGGTCCTTCCAACATTAAAGCATGCATCCATGCTAAGGGAATGTCAGTGTAATGGTTTTCTTCACGGTCCATTTATAGCACCTTCACCCTCTTTGTCTGAATATCCTTATTCTTCAAAGTGTTGGTAAAATGGGCTTACTCTCATTATGTATTTGATTGGAATAAGCATGAATTATGCAATCAGCTTTGCCATTTCCCAACAACATGTGAAAAGTGAACCAGAAGGATAAGGGAGAATAAAATCTTTTCTCCAGCATCGGTACATTTGTTCAGCCCTTGAAACTGCACTGATGAGGTTGTCACTGTGCTTACTTAATACTTAAGTTTCACATTTTGATCTGAGTCTGACTAGGTGGAGTGGTTTCAGGCTTAGGCCTTGTGAGAACTTTTCTATGTTGCTCGGTACCACCAGAGTAAATCAATCAAATACTGTCCCATCCATGCTGCCTAACCTTGGTACCTTTGGCACGGCATCTGCCCCAAATAGGGTGCCTCTTATCCTTTGTGAAAAGCAAACATGGGTTTTAAATGAATGAATCAAGGAATCAATGAATAAATAAGATGCACTGAGAAGGAGCAAAAAGATTTGGGTAGAATTTTTAGATAGTGCCTTCGGCTTTTGTTATTTTATGCTAAGTTATTTATCAGTAATTATCATTAGACAAGCTGTACTGTGGTGAAAAGCTGCTGTTTTTTCTTCTGTAGCCATATGAACTCTGGGGGATGCCGAGGGAATTAAAATAAGAACAGAGCACACTGCTGTTTTATCTGAGCTACTGCAACATCTCTGCTTGACACCCCATGTTGAACAAGACTATTTAGGAGCTCCCGACAATTAAACATGTACCTTTTCCTGGTGGAAAAGTCATTGCTGCTTTGTGTGTCAATATTATGCCGGGTCGGCAGAAAAGTCAGACCTGACTTATTCCTGGAAGGAACCAACCCCTTTCTTCCCGTTGAAAATGAGAGAGTCATCATGAAGCCTGGAATATAGGGAAAAAAAAAATTAGCATAGATAGACAACTTGTTCTTATAAAATGTACTTTTCATGTTTTCATGATCATTCCATTGTTAACTATTGATTGCATCACTGTATCTACTGTTAGGGCTGTTTGCTCTCTCACTGCCCCACATCCACTCCCCTCCCCAGCCCCAGTTTTCAGTATATTTCTAGTTCTATCCATATTGAAGTAACTGCATAAGGCTTTGACAGCTGTCTTCGTCTCTGAAGGGATCTGGACCCCCTTATGATGTGGGGCCTTCATATAAGCATGTGATGTGGAAAATGAAACCCATGTGTAAATACAGAGTTAATTAGTAGGAAAAGTCCCATTTTCCACCACATTTCTTGCCAGCAGCTATGATTATAAGCACTTAAACTTTCCAGGTCTTCTAATATTTTTTTAACTAGAGCTGAGCACAGAGATTCCAAAATATCCCTTTCTGTGATGTGATATGATAGGTGCATGGCAAAAAAAATCAGTCCAGAAGAGAGAGAGAGAGAGAAAGAGAGAGAGAGAGAGCATGTGTGTGTGTGTGTGTGTGTGTGTGTGTGTGTGTGTATTTTATAGGCTTATTAGAGTTCATCACCATACTTTCTGGACATAAATGTGATTCATTTCCTTCTAAATGTTTTAAGCAATAGCAAGTTTTCTGAGCTCTTTAATCATTGAGATGTTATTTAAGGTAGGCCTTAATGAAGCAGTGCTTTAAAAAAAAAAATAGCTCCAGAGCAAGCCTGATGTCAAGTTGGCATTTTATCTATAGGTTCTCTGATGGAAATTATCCATGGTAGAGATCAAAATAAGTTCTTTGAGTTGTGTTGAATAAAATAAGATGAGTCAGCCTAATTTGGGGAAAGGGTCTTAAAAAGGAAGTAAATGCATTGGGATGCAGCTAGAGAAAGCCAGTGACAGAGAGAGAGGCTAAGAATATACCATAATGCATGTTATATTTGGGTAGAAACACATAGTTTGATCAGAATACAGCATCCTGGTGAACACAGGAACTCAGCAAAGAGAATCGGCAGCTTACCTTACCTGCCACTGCTCTGACTGGCCAGCAAGGAGGATGAGCCAAACATACCCATATGCATGACTCTGTGCACAAATGCTGATTCCCGGGCAAGGGGTGGTGGGTGGCATGTTGGCCGCTTGAAAAATAATCTCACTTTTGGACTTGTTAACAATGAAAGTTAGGAAGAGGTACTTTTCATGTCTTGGTATCCATGTCAATCAGAGAAGGTGGAGAAGGCTGAGAGATTTTGGTCTAGCTGGCCATGGGCTCCTCCTCTCCTTGTCATCCAAGACTTCTTGACCCTTGGAAGCTAGAAGATGCCGCTATTGCTCTGAGCCGTACTTATATCTAGTCCAGGTTGCTCCCCGCCGGTCCGTGGCATCATGGTGCCTTCATCATTTGCTCCATCTTGGCCTCAGAATGACTGATCTCTAGAATTCTACCTCTCTTCTGCTTGCGTTCCGGTTGCATGTCAGTTTAGTAAGCATTCGACATAAAAACACAGAATATGTAGCAAACCATCTTAAAAGGAAGACTATAAGTTATCTTGGCATTTAACCTATTAAAGAAGGATTAAAATGTATATTTCACTTAAGTAGACAGCTGTGAAAATCTCTCTTTTTTAAGTTTAAAAGAAAAATGCATTTTCTTAGCAGGATAAACGAGTTAACAGAGTGTGAGAGGGATTGATCAGAGAAATAAAATAATATATTTTATTGCATACTTCTGCTGGTGCTTTGCAGGAAATACATGCCTGTAAAACCCTTTTAAAAATGTAGTTTGCAAGACATGAATATAGCACATTGTTTGTCTTACCAGCCAGGAAAATGAAATGATCAATGAAAGCAGGGGTGTGGATGAGGGGATCCTTTAACTGTTTTCCTTGCATATGATTCCATTTAATCCACCCTGGAACAAAGGAGAGCATTTTTCTTTCCTTTTTCCGTGTGTGTTATTTCACGTTATTAAAGGAGATTTGAGTGAACTGAAGTAAATCAGCCAAAACCTCACTTGGATTAGATCCCCTAAACTTCCTTATGCCCAGATTTTTTCCAGATGGTTTCTCATGTCGCCAGTTTAATATCAACAGTGTGTGACACGCTAGAAGAATATTTCTTAGACCAGTTCAGTCCTTGAAAGATAATTACACTGTCAGTTGCCATCACCGTTACTGTAAAAGTGAAGATAACTGGGGTAAGTATATTAAAATCCAGCCCCAAACCAGTCTCCCTTTCAGATCGCGCATTTAAGAACCTTCACACGTTTTTGTTGTTATCTGTCTACGTCGCTATATACAGTGTAGCACCGATACCTTTCTGACAGCAAATACCTGCAGGTCACTTTTTCGTTAAATGTTGGGGGAAAATATCAAAAATTTTTACACGATGACAAAGATTATACACTCATGTCTGTTTGAAAAGTCTGCAGTCTCTGTCTTCCCACCTTCATTTGCAAATTGAAAAATGTATTTTCTGGCTACTCCCCACGTTTGATCTTTTTTTATTGTACCACTGTGGTAACTTATATAGCACATTTCGCAGCTGGGTTTAAAAGCGTGTTAGTAGGCAATTGCAGGTACCATGTCAACAAATATGGGAGACAGAGCAGGACTAGCAAATAAGGAGTTTCTGCACAAGGAGGATTTGAGGTGAAAATAAAATGGGTTCATGAAGCTGCTTTTCAAAACCCTAACTTTTTGTTTTGATTTAATCACAGTCTTACAGAAAAGTTGCAACAATAGCGTCAAAAACTCTGATAAACATTTATCAGATTATATATATCCCTCTATCCACTTATATGTATGGGTGTATAAAATATACAATATACTTATGCATATATATATGTAATATACATGTTTATATTTATATTTCCCCTGAACAATTCACAGTCATTTGTGTACATGATACCCTTCTACTTCTAAAAACTTTAGTATTTCCAAAGTACAAGAATGTTTTCTTACCTAACCCCAGAAAAACTATCATGTTTAGAGTTTAGAATTGATAATGTGCTATCGTCTAATCCACAATTCATCTTCAAATTCTGGCAGTATTCCCACCAATGTACAGGATCTATTGCATTTGATTGCCATCTCCAGTTAGTCTCTAGTCTGGAATATCATGAAGCTGCTTTTTAAAAATGTAGTATTTTATTTTATTTATTATTTTGTTCTGTTATGTTAGTCACCATACAGTACATCGTTAGTTTGTTGTTGTTTTTTTTAAAGATTTTATTTATTTGATGGAAAGAGATCACAAGTAGGCAGAGAGGTAGGCAGAGAGAGAGGGGGAAGCAGGCTCCCTGCTGAGCAGAGAGCCCAATGCAGGGCTCCATGCCAAGACCCTGAGATCATGACCTGAGCCAAAGGCAGAGGCTTTAACCCACTGAGCCACTCAGGTGCCCCACATCATTAATTTTTGACATAGTCTTCCATGATTCATTACTTGTGTATAACACCCAGTGCTCTTTGCAATATTATAAAGATACTCTGGGGCAACCTGCTGCCAGGAGCTATACCATGGTCCCTGCATTGGCAGGCTCTGTTGTAAAGGCTTCTGGTTTTCTGGTAACCGACCTGCATTTTACATTCTCCAGCGGAAAGCATTTCAAATGCAAATGTTCGTCTGAAAATAAATCCCTGGAGATCTCTGAGAGTCTAAAGATGTGAAAACGTAAGCAATCTAAAGTTACTTTTAGAGTGAACACACAGATTTAATTATACAGACTTATGTAATCATAAATGAGGTCCCCCAAACTTCGTAATTACTTCATAGTGAAATTTTCTTATATGGATAATAGTTTGGAGTGTCTAAAGTGATAAGTAAGTGTGTACGTTCAACTGAGATAATTATTTTGGCAGTTAAATAAAATACCAAGCAGTGGGAGAGGCTTTCAAACCATAACATACTTTTGTATATAGTTTCTTGAGATCTAGAAGGTAGAATGATCAGCTGAGCCATAAATCAATCATGGGAATTACTTGGTATTCTTTTAATAGTGTCTTAAGGCAAAAAGCTGATGGTCCACTATAATGTTAAGTAACACTATGTTTGGAGCTGGGCATCAGAACACTTACCTTTTTCTTGCCATTCCTTAGCTCTCTGGCCTCCTTTGTCTCATCTGTAAAATCAAGTGATCCAGCCCGGTGGTGATGGCTAAGCTGCTTTCAGCCCCATAGTGCTAGGAAAACATTGGACATCTGCTTAGGCCAGGGTGAAGGTAGGGAAAGAAGCATCATTAGTTTAATAAGTTACTACCATGCCCCAATTTGTTCTTAAAAATAATATATTCCATTGGTATCTGTTGACCCATTCCTAAAAAGAAATACAATCCTGGTTTTGAAAATTTCTTCCGGGCACCTGGCTGGCTCAGATGGTTAAGCATCTGCTTTTGGCTCAGGTCATGATCCTAGGGTCCTGGGATGGAGTTCCGCATCGGGCACCCTGCTCAGTGGGGTCTGCTTCTCCCTCTCCCTCTGCTGCTTCCCCTGCTTATGCTCCTCATCATCTACCTGGGACCTCTGTGTTTAGGGTTTCTTTCAGTTTCATATCTTCCTTCTAACTCTGCCCTACTGTCATATTCCTTGCCATTTAAAAGCATACCTTATTGTACTAGTGTTGTATGGTGACAGTGGTGACATTGATGGTGAACAGAACATCACACAGACTTGTGGAACCGCTCCGTTATATACCTGAAACTAATGTAACATTGTGTGTCAACTACACTTCAATTTTAAGAAGAGGAAACATTTTTAACTAAAAAAAACAAGAGAAAAAGAGAAAGAGAGAACCATCCTTGACATTCCCAGTAGTTTACCCTATCATCATTTCTATCTTATTGCTTAGGCCAATAAAATACCCTTCAGTTAATCATTTGTGTGAATAAACATCCCTCTGCCGCTTATCTCAAAACCTTCAGCTGTTTATCTGTGCTTCTCCTCTAACACTCAGAGCAGTTTTCTTGCAATTGTCAAGTAATTTACCGTAGTTATACTGTTTCTTTCGCAGTTATCCTAATATCAGTATTATATAGAAATATTGTCTGCCTACACTTATCTGTTTGGCAAACAGAAGTATGCTCTGTATCTCAAATTACTCTCACCGTGGAAAAAAGAAAGACACATTCTGAAGCTAGCTAGACCTTTTTTAAAGTGCTTTGTGATTTTACTAGGCAAATTAATGACTGAAAGAAATACATTTTCAACATTTTATCCTCTTCTGGTTTGTCTTTCTTCAGGAAAATTACTTAAATATACTAGCCATAGTTAGACATACTTGGTTTCAATTCCCTATTAAGGCAAATATTTGGATTTTTTTCATGAATAGCAAGTATAATTTATTTAAGCCTTTATCATTTTATGAATTATATAAAAAATATTATTCTCTTTCATTCATGAAGAGAAAGAGAATTAAGTCACATAGTTGAAAAGTGAAGGTAATGCACTCCACTGATACAGATATCAGACCAGGCATGTGGGGCGTGTTACTCCAGGAGGCGGGGCAAAATTCTCAGACATGGTCTCCATGGTGCCCAGCATATGGGATGTGGAGAACAGCTCCAGCACCTGGGAACAATAGAGAATGCAAATAACTCCCTCTAACACATGGGAGTTTGAACCAGATTATCACAGTATATAAACCATTCTGGGAGTAAATCACAAAACATTGTCTATGAGTCTTAACCCTCTCAAGACTCCCGGATACCTTTTAATGATTTACTTCTGTGGTGTATTAAGGGATACTCTAGTGACAACTTAAGAGCCCTAATGTGGCTGCCAAGGTGGCCTGGTAATTTTTAAGAAGTGAAGAGTTATGTCCTAGAGGGCATGTTTAAAAGTCATGAACTCAAATATCATTTAAGAGCCAGGTGGTGGCCCATGAGTGACAGTTACAGTAGAGATAAGGGAAAGCATGTCACATCCTTAAAGGAACAGTCTCTGCTCATCGGTGGTCCCCAGTTCAGAATGTGGGCTCAGACTTATCTTGTCTCACCTGTCAGGAGAAGCTGGGAGTTCTGATTCTTGTGTGAACTCTCCAGAGTCTTAAATATTGGAAAATTTAAATCAGTTTAAAAAACACTGTGCTGGCTAAAATAAGTAGACCTGTGTGTTCCCAGTTCTTGAATTCTGAAGAATTAAAAAAGGTATTAGTGTACTTGAACTTTAGCTGGATATGGGCCCCAAGGCCTGCAGCTCTGGCTCTAAAGTTTTGTATAGGAAAAACCTACCTTTCAGGACGGATTTGCCATCTCCCACCCTTCCCTCTCACTTCCCTGTCAGGGCAAGGGTTTGCATATACTTTAGAAATCCCATTGAGATTTTCAGGGCAATCTCATACCTCTCACCCTTTGTTTTCTTTCCCAGTAAAATGGAGATTTGTAGGGTTTAGGCCTTGAGGATGGAGGATACACATTTGTACAGCACATTGTTCTTCTTTCCATGTTGATGTATTAGTCAGTGTAGGCCAGGACATGTTGCATAACAAACACTGAATATTCAGTGGCTCCACATAACAAAACTGTATCTGTCGATCTTATAGTATGTCTAACCCTAGTAAGCAAGTGGATATAGTCAACACGATTTCTCGGTGACAGACCAACAAATGGTCTACATTGAGATGCTGTCATCTCATATGGCTTCTAGGGACCCTGTAGCTTAGGAAGAGAGCAATGACAGGTGCACTTCAGCTTTGTCCAGAAATGGTGTGCATTACTTCTTCTTATGGCCTTTTGACTAAAACAGGCCATGGAGTTCCAACTGAACTGCGTGGGAGGCCGGGGAATATGAGGTAGTGCATGAAATCTTGGCTAAGTATTACTATCTCTATGATAATGTTTTCCTCACTGTCAAACTCAAGGTTGGGGCTCCTGTGAGTAAGCAGCTATAGGTCGTTTCTCCCCCAAATCCTTCACAGATACCAGTCAGTCTCCATAGGCATGATGCTGAAGTTATCAGAAACATCTTCTAGCTTATGTCTCATGAATAAAGGTTGGAGCTTGGGAACACTAGCATTTTTTAATCCAAATGTTTAAAGAATCCCCCTATCCAGGACTGCTGGTCTTCTGTTATCATATCATAACCATAGCATGGGAGAAAGCAGAAAAACAAACTTACTGAAGGCCTTGGCCAGAACATGAATTCCCCCAAATAATCCTCAAACACAGAGCTCAACCCAAAATTGTAGGGAAGGATAAGGAAGTACTTTCTAGTTAACTTCTCCCCTGAATAGTTCTATTTCTCAATTCCACATTGGTTGACCAAAGTATAAACCTCTTATTAATGCTACTGTAGTGTATTATGGCTGCATATAAAAGTTTGCACTATGAAACAGTTTTAACTAATCTGAGCAGAAAGTTCTCTAATATGCATGCTTGAGCAGATTTATATGTTTGGGAATCAGCTTTGCTGGAAAAAAATAAATAGAATGACTTTTTAACTCTCATGTATCACTTAGTGATAAACAACTCAAAATCCAACTCTAACCAGCTCAAGCAAGAAAAGGAACTAATTTGCTTTGGCAGTTGGTAAGTTCAGGAGAGGGACTGGCTCCACTTACAGCTTGATGCAAAACTCAAACTATGCAACTGGTACCCACACTTTCTCTTTCGCTGTTCTGTTATTATCCATGCTGGCTTCATTTTGAGCCACTACCTATTGGCCCCTTCACTTTCAGCTGTATCAGGATGGAAGCTCCAGCTTCAACACTCCTCAGGTACAAGTTTAGGAAGAAATTATGAGAATCCTAAATCCTGAGATTTACTCTGGTTGAACTGTTTAGGTCACATGCCTGTCCCTGAAACTACCACTCTGGTTTGAGAAGTAATGATTGGTTTGTACCAAATGAGAAAAGTAGAGGCTATTGCCGGGGGGGGGGTGGGGGGAGAAAGGAAGAGATAGCAGGGCATCAATACATATCTACTACCCCATATAAAGTAGAGAATGAAGATACCTAGATATTTTTTAATCATTTAACACTATTATATATTTAAATTTTATTTACTTATTTTTTTAAAGATTTTTTTTTTTAAGATTTTATTTATTTATTTGACAGAGAGAAATCACAAGTAGATGGAGAGGCAGGCAGAGAGAGAGAGAGTGGGAAGCAGGCTCCCTCCCGAGCAGAGAGCCCGATGCGGGACTCGATCCCAGGACCCTGAGATCATGACCTGAGCCGAAGGCAGCGGCTTAACCCACTGAGCCACCCAGGCGCCCCTAAATTTTATTTACTTATTTTTAATAGGCTTTATTATTATAGCAGTTTTTCGAGTAATAGAGAAATTGAGTAGAAGGCAGAGAAGTTTCCCATATGCCCGCTGTCCCCATTCATATAATGCCCTCCTTATTATCAACATCCCCCACCATAGTGATATATTTATAACAGCTGGTAAACCTACACTGACACATCATTACCACCCAAAGTCTATAGTTTACATTAGGGTTCACTCTTGGTATTGTACCTTTTATGGGTTTGGACAAATTTATCTACACGTGTGTGTATCCTACAGAGTAGTTTCACTGCCCTAAAAATCCTTTGTCTCTACTTACTCATCCTTCCCTCCTAGTAATCCCTGGCAACCACTGATCTTTTTACTGTCTCCATAATTTTGCCTTTCCCAGAATGCCATATATGTGGAATCATACAGTATTAGCCTTTTCAGATTGGTGTCTCTCTCTTAGTAAATGCAGTTAACTTTCCTCCATGTCTTTTCATGGCTTAGTATTTCATTTCTTTTTAGTGCTGAATAATATTCCATTGTCTGGATATACCACAATTTATCCATTCACCTACTGAAGGACATCTTATTTGCTTCTAAGTTTTGTTAATTATAGCTAGTGTTACTATAAATATCCATGTTTTCCAATGGTCATAGATTTTCAACTTTTTTGGATAAATACCAATGAGCACAACTGCTGTATCATATGGTAAGTGTATATTTAGTTTTGTAAGAAACAACCAAACTGTCTTTCAAAATATCTATACCATTTTGAATTCCCACCAGCAATGAATGGGAGTTCTTCTTGCCCTATGCACTTGTCAACATGTGGTTGTCAGAGTTCCAGATTTTGGCCCTTTTAATAGATGTGTGGTGGTACCTCATTTTAATTTTAATTTTCCATGATAATATATGACGTGAAACATCTTCTCATGTGCTTATTTGCCATCTGTATATCTTCTTTGGTGAGGTGTCCATTAAGGTCTTTGGCCTATTCTTTTTAAGTGGATTGTTTTCTTATTATTGAGTTTCAAGTTCTTTGTATAACAGTTCTTTGTTATTTTGGATAACAGAACTTTATCAGATATTTCATTTGTAAATATATTCTCCCAGTCTGTGTTTTTTCTTGTTATTCTTTTAATGATGTCTTTTGCAGAGTAGGAAGTTTTAATTGTAATGAAATCTAGCTCTTCATGCCTTTTTCAATGGATTTTGCCCTTGGTGTTCTATTTAAAAACTCACCTCCAAACCCAAAGTCACCTAGGTATTCTCCTGTGTTATTTTCTGGGTGTTTTATAGTTTTGCATTTTGCATGTAGGTCTATGATTCTATCCATTTATTGATTTAGAACTGTGATTCATTTTGAGTTAATTTTTATGAAGGGGGTAAGGTCTATGTCTAGATTCATTTTTTTTTTTTTTTTACATGTAGATTCCCAGTTGCTGCACCACCATTTGTTGAAAAGACTGTCTTTTCTCCATTGCATTGACTTTGCTCCTTTGTCAAAGATCAGCTGACTATATTTATGTAGGCCTATTTCCAGGCTCTCTATTCTATTTTACCATATTGTATTTTTATATCTACCAATTATCATGGTCTTTTCTTACACCTGCTGACTTGGCATACTATATTCAGAAACCTAGTAGTCAAAAAATTCTGCTGACGTACTTTAACCCTTACAGTATATTTTGATCTATAATTCTAGGTCTCAGAAGTCAATACAGAAGTACTTCTTACTGAAGCCACTATTTTATTTTTAACACGGTGCTGTTTATACATCTGGCAGCCTGCAGATAGCTAGAAACAATTTGGATGTCCTTGAAATGAAAAATAATCACATGGTTATAATCTCTGGATTTCTTTTTGGATTTATCCAAGTCAAGAAGGTTGAGACAGAAATAATTATTTTTCAAATTTCTTTCCCCAAACTTTGTTTCTTTTCTTTGGCTTATTTTACAGGTATATATCCATTAACAGATGTGTTCCTTTTGATAATTTTCCCTCATTTACTGGAAATTTAACATTTACTTTGTTGGAAAAACATACTCTATTAATTACCTTGTAATACTGAACTTTATCTTCAGTATAAACTCTATATGAGTACATATATTTAACTTAAAAAAGAAACTTAGTGAGCTATTAGGATTCTATAAGATTTGATAGTGGAGAAAACTTAAATATTGCTTATTGTGCTCATTGTTTTTAGCATATTATAGAAGGCATTTGTTTGGGAGGCGTCAAAGTGATAATATAAAATATACAGAGCAATAGGAGCCAGATGTCTCGAAGGCAAAATAAAATGAATAGGGGAAAAAAGACTTTATTTAAACTTGCAAATATGTCTTGACTTAGTGTTTTTCACTGTATGTTTTTAGAACACTAATCTGTAAGGGTTACTTGATCGAACAAGTTGAGAAAAATGCTGCTTTCTATATTTTCTTCTTGGAATTTAAAAGTCAACATTATCATACTAAGTTTTTTAAAAAAGTCTTGCAGTTAAAAAAAAAAAAAGTAACCCTGTTCAACTCTAACATGAGATTTCTCAAACTTACTTTGACTATGGTATTCTGTTTGCATGAACAGCTGTTAACATCCTGTAGAATCACATGACAGTGTTGTATCCAGGTAAATATCCCTTCCACAAAATTCAAGCTTTTTCCAGTTTAATCAGTAGGAAAGGGGACTTTCCATGTACAATTATTGATTGAATAATAGAGAAGAGGAGAGGAAAGGAGAAGAGAAGAGGAAAGTATAAGGCTCCTGGAAATGGCAGCATGAGTACTTTCAAAGCCCTTACATGAATCAATGTTCATTATCATAAATCATAAATCCAGTAGCCACCAAGAGAGAATTTCTTTTGTTTTATTTTAAAATTTGCAATGAAAACCATAATTAAATAATTCCTTTAGTAATGTACTCATGCAAAGTAAAATAGTCTTCAGAATTAACCTTTTCTAACATGTAATTTTCACAGTTAATGCCTGACAAAGCAGAATATGAAAAGAAAAAACAAACTTCACTGACATTCCTTGTAATCTACCTACTGGAGTTTATTCAATGTGGTAGGAACTACTGAGTAATTTAGCTAATTTCTCAGAAGAACTGAATGTAGAAATCTTACCTTATAAGTTCGTTTTTTTGGTCACTATATACTAACAACCAGTGATTTTGATATTGCTTTCAAGTATTGTCATCTTAACTATAATCTATGTGCTCTTAGTTTAAACATAATATCCTCTGGGGCATGTAGGCGATTCAGTCTGTTAAGCGACTGACTCTTGATTTTGGCTCAGGTCATGATCTCAGGGTAGTGAGACTGAGCCCTGCATTGGGCTCCATGCTCAGCATAGAGTCTTGTGTGGGATTTTCTCTCTCCCTCTCCCTTTATCCTTCTCCTCACTTGTGCACTCTCTCTAAATATATAAATAAATATCTTAAAAAATTAAAAAATAATATCCTTTTTTCATAAATGCATGGGAGCTCCAAATTAATTTTATAGTTGAATCTGAAAAGTGATTCTGCTAAAAAAAAAAGTTACTGGCAACTTTGCTGAAATTGATGGAGTGTACGTTTTCAGTCAGCAAACCATCAAAGCAACACACAAAGTCTGAGGACGTAAGATAGAATCCCAGGAAGAACACTTCATTAGGGGACATTGTAACTGTAAGAAAAGCCATTTTGGGGCACCTGGGTGGCTCAGTGGATTAAGCCTCTGCCTTCCACTCAGGTCATGATCTCAGGGTCCTGGGATCCAGCCCCGCATCGGGCTCTCTGCTCAGCAGGGAGCCTGCTTCTTTCTCTCTCTCTGCCTGTGTCTCTGCCTACTTGTGATCTCTGTCTGTCAAATAAATAAATAAATAAATAATCTTAAAAAAGAAAAGGAGAAAAGCCATTTTAAGCTTACAAAGCATTCAAATTAAAAAATAAAAACAGCAGGGGCGCCTGGGTGGCTCAGTGGGTTAAAGCCTCTGCCTTTGGCTTGGATAGTGATCCCAGGGTCCTGGGATCGAGCCCCAGGGGTCTTGGGGGGTCTCTGCTCCGTGGGGAGCCTGCTTCCTCCTCTCTCTGCCTGCCTCTCTGCCTACTTGTGATCTCTGTCTGTCATAAATAAATAAAATCTTTAAAAAAAATAAGGACAGCTTCTTCATATTACATTATGATGAAAGATAGCTAATAATATTCTGATACCAATGAATGGAGAAGTACCAAAATCAGAACCGCAAGGCTACTTTTCAAAATGGTGTTAGTCGAAAAGAAAAGAAACTCACTCAACAATTTCAAAAAGCCAAATACGATGGAGCACAGAAAGAAATAGCCATCACCAATTACTGAAACCACTGCACTGTTTGGGCTTAGTTCATTCCAGCATCGCATTTCTTCAGTAAGCCATCAACTGTATAGTATTTGTTCATGTCATTTTAAAGAACATCGTGTTTTTAAGAGTGGCATACTATGCCCTTGCATGGCCAAAGCAGAATAGCCTTCTTCATTTTTAAAATACGCTTTCTAAAAAAAGTAATAAAATAAAATATGTTCGCAGTAGCCCTTTGTTTTAGTATATGTGCAATTTCAAGATTACTGTGGTCGCTTAGGAATATTTCTTAGGAAAATTGTCAAAGATTTTTCCTCAATTTTCTTTTTTTTTTTTAAATTCTCTATTCAAGACAAAGGAAGGAAAATACAGTCTAGGATCTAGAGAGCCCAAGAATTCTCATAGATGTAGTTGTTCTGTAGAAGAGCAGCATTCCATGCGAAATTATAAAATCCAGCAATATCAGTAATTGCAATAAAGAAACCTGATCTGCTCAATGAACCCAAAATGAGCTGCACTGATTTGACCTAAGCCACACAAGGCCCACACTTCAGTTCCTTGGGCCTTCACAGAAGAGCCCCTTTCTAAAACTCCCCTCCCCTTCCCTATTCCCCCCAGCTTCCTCCCCACCCCCATCCTTGTTTCTCTCTGCCCTTAAGAGACTAGCCCAGGGAATGGTATACCCTATTCTAACTGGACTCATGCCTTGACAACACTTTATGAACATGCAACTGAATAATTTCACTCTCCCACCTGGTTCTCAGAATAACTTTGAGAACATAAGGCCCTCGAAATCCCATTGATGTTTCTCTGGAATCTCAACTAATCAAAAAAGATACAGCTAAATGTGATTTTACTTGTGACACATTTCGGATATTTATAAACCTTGGGCACTGGTCCCACATGTGGGGATCATTAATATACTCTTTCTGGAGATGTTTGGCAATGCTACTCTAACCGCTAATGTTTGGGTACAATTGACATCACCCCTCCCTCTAAAAGAGATACTCGGTTTCATAAAATTCAAAACATTTGCAGATCCCAGATAGTATCCACTTTGGGTGAATGCTGTGTACTTGGCTCTTCTTTAGCTTAAAAAACCACACTGAATTCTAGCAAAACAACAAAGTGAGAGAAACATCAGATCTTTTCTCATTATTTTAAGTACAACTCTGGCACCATCTAGATTTTGAAATATGTTCCAAAGGCCTTCTCTTTCTCTCTCTCTCTGTCTCTCTCTCTTTTCTCTCATATGCCAGGTAGAGTTATATTTAGTTGGCTTTCTTTATGATCGTATATTTTAGAAGAATTTGAAGATTAAGTGTCCCAATCTTTATATGAGAACACAGACAAGCTCTGAAGGTGATTTCCTCAAACTGAGAAGAATAAACTGTAACTTGCCATGAAAGGATAGGAATGTCTTGGAGGATTTTTGGCTCCGTCAATCCCTAAAGAATCTCCTGGTTTAAATTTCTATCATTTCAGCTTCAGGATAGCCCAGACCATAACAGTGCTTGGACTTTATTGCATCAGTCCTAATACTTTTTTTGTTTTTCTTCCAAAAAGGCAAACTCTGTGTCAGTGTCTTGAGGTGTGGATTGAACCTACCAGGGACCATTCTCAGTATGCTTGAAAACTGAAAATAAAATGAATTTTCTAACTGGAAAATCCAGTTATCTGGCATGAGCAAATGGCTATGTTTTAGATTCTTTTGCTGGTCTCTTCATTTTCTTCTAAGTTAGCAAAGTTTATGTATGAAATTAGACTCGACTTCTATTTTTTTTTTTTAATACTGAGCTCCGGAGTCTAAGTTCTGAATTGTTCTTCTCCTCTCTAGAGTTTTCTTTTAACTTCTAACTTTCTCTCTGTTCTTAGGCACATGTTTTTCAATATCCTTGGATACAAGCTTGGACTTAATTTTACCATTCTCTGTATTCATCTGAAAAACATAGGTACCTGCTCTCCCTCAGTGCACAATCAGGATTGTGGTGGATTGAAGAACTAGTGATCAGTAGCATTTCATTTTAATGCAGAAAGGTTTTTTTTTTACCCTTTTCTTTTAAAGTTTGCTTGTAAAGTTCTTAAAATAAGAATGTACATTCTTATTTGAGCTTATGATTTATACTCAATCTACTTCCAAAAGGCATTTGGAACTGGCTTATAATTTAAAGCACAAGTATATATAATAACATCATTAAAATAGAACTACAAAGTTAAAAGTCATGCATGGGAAGGGGGGGGGGAGGTAAAAATAGACCAACAGAATAAGTAAGGTCCTAGAGATGAAAAGGAGATCCTACATAGATCCCTACTGCAACCAAATCAGAAAGGAGATTGGGGTGGGGGGAGGGGAAACACACTGGTTTATCAGGAAAGGCAATTTTGTCCTACAACTGAATTATAAAAGACATTTAAAACGGTTTTAAAAGTAGGATAGACTTTGAAATTATTTGCACATCTGTGTAACCAGCACCCAGAACAAAAGCTAGAATGGCTTAGCATCCCCAAACATCTGGGTCCCCTTCCAGTCATGACTCCCTCCTCCCCCAAAATGCCCTCTTCTTAAAATATAAATTTTATCTTTTTATTTAGTATATTTTAAAATACATGTTGCAATAATTTACTCCATCTTCATGTTTAAAGTAATAATCCTGTAAACTCATGGTTTCATCCATCCGTTTATTCACTTAACGATCCAACCAAAAAATCTTGAACTTTGGCCATACAGATAACAACCATGATGTTTACAATGTTTGGGGCTTTAAATGGATGTTTATTCTATTTTTAACTTGTATACATTCACTTCTTTTTCTCTTTCTTTCATTTTTTCTTTACGGTGCATGGTTACATGAATTTTGACATAGGCAAGATTAATGTATCCCTTCCCTCAAGTTGGAGTCCAACAATTCCATCACCCCCGATTGACCTTTGCTGTCACACTCTTCCCAGTGCTGCTCTGGCAACCCCCGAAAGAACATAACAATTTGCGTTTGAGCTAATAACGAGGAAGCTTTTTGCGTTCTTCATTTTCAGCTACACATTTTCCATTTTCCCTTCTTCTATCTTTACATTCCCACCACATTAAAGCTATTTCATTTTTTGATTGCAAACAGACAGGCTCTGGCCATATGAAAGATATTTTTCTGGTGGTCAAAACTCACAGTGTTCCTCCAGACTACCTAACCTTGTTTTCTGCACCTTGTTTTGTTTTGTTTTCTTCTCAGGATGGATCATTTATGCTATAGAACACAGATACATTGACCTTTGGATGAGGATCACTCTGAATCTTCCTCTGTGACTGTAACATTTCCCAAAATGGAATGGGAAAGGAATACTTAGGGCTGAAGTAGGAGCAACTGACAGATGTGCCCTGAAATGCAAAAATACCCCTTTGTGTTTTTAAGGATTTCTCTAAGAAAATGTTTATTTCTCTCCATTTAACCCACCCTTAGTAATTTCCACAGGTTATCTTTTGAATGGGAACATCTTTACCACATTATAGTAAACACTGGCAATAGTGAAAGAGGTGGTATGTTGGAAGGGAATTTGTCAGCTTAAATTATTTTATGCATAGCAGTTGGCAAATTGTTTCTGTGATTTCAATGGAATTCTGGCTTCTGTCTTTGAAGAGAAGCAGTAAATCTGCCTTATATAAGGAAAGTGAGTCTGAATGGTCAAATGTGCTTTATCAACAACTTTCTTAATCTTTTATTTAGTATGTCATATTACAAATGCAAAGTATGTTCTACAGAGAAAAGCAAGAAACTATAACCAAAGAAAAGAGCACTGAAAACACCTTGCTCCTGTGTCCCCATCAGCATCCACTCTTTTTCTTATTAACTTTTCATAATGGAAAATTTCAAATGTATACCAAAGCAGAGAAAGTAGTATAGTGAACCCAATGCACCCCATCACCTTCTATAACAATCAGCAACTCACTTCCACTCCTAGTTCACCTCTACTCCCCACTCCTCTCCTCACACTGGATTATTTTCAAGCAAATCCCACATATTACATGACTTCATCCATAATTTTAGTGTGTATGTACTTCTAAAAGATAAAAAACTTTAAAAATACTATAATGCTATGATCACAGATGAAAAGCATTAAAAATTATTTTATATTATTATATATTCTGCCAGTACAAATCCCCTAAGTTTTCCTTCCTCCTTCCCTCCCTCATCTTTCTTTCTTTCTTTTCTTTCCTTCTTTCCTTTCTCCCTTCCTCTTTCTTCCTTTCTTTTCTTCCTTTTCTTTCTTCCTTCCTTTCTTCCTTTCTTTTTTTCTTTTCCTTCCTTTCTTTTTTATAAATGGTTAGGAAAACAACAATTTGTAATATCTTGGGGCACTTCCTTTTCAACTTTCTCCTTTTTCTTTTCTTTGTGTCTGTGCATGCCTATGTGTGAGTTCATGTTTATGTGTTTCCTTCTAGACTTCCTGTCACATGTGAACCCATATAACCATAAAATATGAATATAGACTCCTATTCATAAATAAGCTTGTACCTTGCAATCCTTTTGTATAACATCTTCCTACAATAATACCTGGAAGTCCCCATCATTGTTTTTTCCTCATGGCCATTTAGAATCCCATAGGATAGCTATTATTCATTTTATCATTTCCTTTTCATTGTTCATTATGACCTATCCTGCCCTGAATACAAGTAACATTTGAATTATTACTGATGGTAAGTTTACAGCTACACTTAGATATTAACAACTGCTTGATGAGCAGAGCACTGAGCAATATAGCTTCTCTCTCTAAGGAATATATCTTTAGGCAAATTTGCTTTACTTTCAGTTAATAGAAGATGCTCGAACCACATGCATGTCACTTTGCAGTTTACCTGACATCAAGTTACATTGCCATGAAAGTAGCCACCGTTCGTGTTAAATGTGAGATCCAAGTTAGATAAATGAGTGCATAATTGCAGTTAAATAAGAAAGACACTACATTCAAATGACCATGTCCCGAGCTCTCAGATCCTGGTAATCAGCAACATTTGGCCTTGTGTACATTTCTGAAAGTGTGCATGGGAAAGACTCATTTAAACTTTGGAGCCAGATAAACAAAGCATGAATCCTCATGCTAGTATTTACTGCTGGGTGACTTAGTATATATTAATATCCTGAAGCCTGAAGTTTCTTCACCTGCTTACGGGAGATAATGCTAATGCCTAATCATGGGGTGAGTGTGAGGACTGAATGTGATAATGATGCAATAAAGGGCTTTTCACAGTGCCTTGCACTTGGTAAACAAGGGCTCAATAAATTGTAGTGACTTCCGGTTATAGTTAAGAGACCAAATAAATGCCAGACACCAAAGAATGCACACAGGGAGAGTCCATTTCTATATAGTATAACAACGGGAAAACTGCTCTGTACCATTAGACGTCAAGATGAAGGTTATCTTCAGGAGGGTAGTGCCTAGAAGAAGGCACAGGGGCTTCTAGAGTACTAATAATGTTCTTTTCCTGAGTTGCACAGGTGTGTTCAGGTTCTTAAAATTCATTGAACTATACACTCTTGCATATGCACCCTTTTATATGTATTTTATACTTTGGTGAAAAATCAAAATTAAAAAAGAAACAGAACAAAAACAAAATAACATCAATCTGATTCCTGGCAGTAAGACACCTGGGTTTAGCTACCTAGTGGATATATAGATAATTAGATAGAGAGACAGACAGACATAACGCTAGTCATGGTTTTCCATTTGAATTGCTGCTTTCCTGCTACATTTTAGGAAACTTTATTTGGAGGTAATGTTGATTCAGGTCAGTCATCAAATATATTTTGAATTGGTTTTATTACACCCATCTTCATATTTTTGAGGGAATTTGTCCGATTGTTCGGTGTTGGGGGAAGGGGGGAGATGGTGGTGGCGGTGCATATTGCAGCAGCATCTTGTCCGCCTGGACCAGAACCACAGCACTGCGGGCTTTGAAATGAGTAATGGGAAACCTGAGGAGCCCTGAGGATGTGTGGGTCCATCCAGCAGCAAGCTAAACTTATCAACTTGTCCTGAGGAGTAATTCTTTTTTCACAGTACCTCCAGGAAGTAACAGTGAATTCATGACCAAAGAGTTATCTCCTTTCTTTGGGTGGTGACATTTCGAATGCTCAGAAGAACATTTGAAGTTGGAGAAAATAAACCCCAGAAATAGGTATTTGATTTAGTTGTTCTCAAACAATCACACTCATTTTGTCAAGCAGAATGAAGTTAGCGAGACTCCGAATTTCATGTGGTGGAGCCTGCTGTTCCGTGCAGCTTTAGCTGCCCAATTGAGGGGAGCCCTCGGGATGTGTTTGTGGAATCTGCGCTAAAGGAAAATTTCAGTCCCCACTGTTGTTAGTCCTTTTGTTTCATAATCACACCGTGCACACGTGTGTGTGTGTGTGTGTGTGTGTGTGAGTGTGAAAGAGAGAGAGAGAGAGAAGCCTTAAAGGTAAATTTATGATAATCCTCCTTTTGAAGTCCAATGTATACAATATAGTAGGATAGATTTCATAAAAGTCACCTACTACAGACGTTGTAACAACAAAAAAATTGTTTAAGCAGATGGGTCTTAATCAGTATTTTCTAATGTGAATACGGATATGAAAAATATAATTATAAGGATGTTAGACCCTCTTTTTTGCTGTCACAGCACACAGCTGGAAATTGCTTATTATTAGCTTGCAAATCCTACAGGAAAATACAGAATTATTTTTAGTACTCTGCAAATTTATAGTGGTAATTATGGGTATTCGCATCACTTCCGGAATATGAGAGTCCTATATCTTTATTCTTCAGGTTTAGCATCCTTGACAGTGATTTCTATGATCACTGGAAATCAAAAGTGCTTTCCTGGTTATGCTATGCATGACAATAGTCTTTTTGTAATGTAAATTATTTGGAGACTCTCTTGCCATAAATTTGTTGTTGTTGTTTTGTTTTGTTGTTTTGTGATCTTGATAAAAGATGAAGTAATAAAAAAATCACCTTGTATTCCCAACACCAAATCCCCCAACCTCCCTGCAACTGAATTCAAACATTTGGCCTCCTTCCTTTGACAACTGGGAGCAATGCCCCTGGTTCTATTAGAAGACCAATCCCTCCCTTGTGCTCTGGATCCCACCTGTTCTTTACCCGAGAACTTCACTCTCTCTACCACACTCCTCTCCCTGGTATCATCTCTGTCTGCCCCCATCAGTCTCTACACACATCTGCACAGCCCTGATCTTGAGAAAATTAGTGGCCTCATTCACTGCAAAAATGCTTAGAGAATTAGCCACGTTAGTCATTTCTATTGCTTATCTTCCTTCCCTCCTTAACCAACTCCTATGGCTTCCAAATTAATCAGTCTAATAAATGGCACCCCCATCTACCATTTCCTTAGGCCAAGAACCCTGGAGTCATTTCATAAATTCCGTAAATTCAGTCTCACAAGTTTCCTTATAAACTCAGTGCTCACAGTGTATTGGGAATCAAGCCACTCTTTGTCCTGTCCACTGGGCTCCCAGTCCCACCCGTCCACAGACATCATTGTCACTAAAACCTTCTTGCTGCATCAACTGAATCAATTATTTGTCCCTTTCTTATTTGAACTCTCTTGTTGAAACTTCTATTTTTCTGAAGGCTTCTGTGACAGCACATCCTCAAGTTATGTTAATACAGAGAACTTTACAAAAAATAGTGTTAACTAGGTAACTGGAAGGGATATACAGAATTGTACATCCTTATATAAAGAACATAAATTATGTGACTGAAGTGTGTGAAAGAGATCTTTAAGGTGTTCTGGAGGTAGAGCCTGCAGGAAACAGCCACCACCTTGAGGGAGGAGGTTGGAATTCCAATTTAGATACTGAGAAGAAGGGTCCCAAGGAGCTGAAACCCCGACCTCGGAGGTGGGAAGGGGTAAGGGCAATTGGGGGAAATCCTATGTTGAAGCTGTGACCCAGACCCCTGAGGAGGTTGTGCTGGTGTGCGCTTGGTGCTGGCGTTGGAGTTGCCCAGTGGAATGCTCTGAGACTTGTTCTGTGAATAACCCCCTAGGTGCAAAGCCCAGCAGAGAGCTGGGGCAGAGAGGGAACGCTGGCTCTTAGCCCCAAGTCAAAAAGCAGGGTATACAAGGGTGAGCTTAAAGATGAGATCAGGGGCACCTGGGTGGCTCAGTGGGTTAAAGCCTCCGCCTTCGGCTCGGGTCGTGGTCCCAGTGTCCTGGGATCGAGCCCCGCATCAGGCTCTCTGCTCCGCGGGGAGCCTGCTTCCTCTTTTCTCTCTGCCTACTTGTGATCTCTGTCTGTCAAATAAAAAAATAAAATCTTAAAAAAAAAAAGAGATGAAATCAATAGTAGATAACTGGTATAATCTCTACTCTCCCTTGTTGCTCCTTTTCATTCTCTTTTCCTGGCTCTGCATCAACCTCCCTGAAATTGAAATGTTGGCGTGCCCTGGGTCTTCATGCTGGACCCTCTCTCTCCTTATGTGGTCTTCTCTAGCCCCATGGCTTTCCAAGCAGATATACACTATGCTTCCCAAATTTGTATCTCCAATCCTGACCTCTCCCCTAGGCCCAGAGTCAAGTAGCAAATTGATATTTAATAGGCATGTGAAGCCCGTGTTGAAAACAGTGCTTTTGACTTGTCACTCATCTTCAGCCTGACTCTGGTGCCCTCTTCTCATTAAATGTCACATCCTATATAATTTTGTTAAGCCAAAATCTCAAAGTCATTTCATAAACTCAAGATTCTAATTATTCTTATAAACAATGTGATAAATTATTCTTAGTAAATGCTATCTCCCAAATATATCTGGAACCCAGTCATTTTTATTACCTTCATTACGCAATTATAAAGATTATTTATTTATTTCTCTATTAGTGAGAGAGAGAGAGAGCAAGTGTGCACAAGCAGAGATGAGGAGCAGAGGGAGAGAGCAGGGAGTCTGATGTGGGGCTCTATCCCAGGACCCAGGGATCATGACCTGAGCTGAAGGCAGATGCTTAACAACTGAGCCACCCAGGCACCCCAGGTATCTCTACAAGTAAACTATATCCTTACCCCAGATGGGACTCGAACCCACAATCCCTGGCTTAGGAAGCCAGTGCCTTATCCATTAGGCCACTGGGGCTTCACTCATTATGCAATTATAATACAAGTCATTCCCTTTATTGACATAGTGCAGGTGACTG
Organism: Mustela nivalis; assembly: GCF_964662115.1. Taxonomy (NCBI): domain Eukaryota; kingdom Metazoa; phylum Chordata; class Mammalia; order Carnivora; family Mustelidae; genus Mustela; species Mustela nivalis. The sequence continues at coordinate 104,661,217 of NC_139027.1, read as the reverse complement.
TGAACTTGTCTCCCCGCTTCTTCACTTGTGACCCCGTAATCCATTTGCCACATGGTGTTTTGGGGAGAGTCAGGCAGACCCTGTTGCTAGCCAACACAAAGTCTTCTATTAGATATTGCTTGAATGCAAAGTTCTGTGCACATTAAGCAGGCCCTACAACAGGCCCTTTCTGTAAAGGGCAGATGAGAAATAGCTTAGGCTCTGTGGGCCTGTCACATGTTGGCATTAATGTGGAGCATGAAATCATCCATAGTATCTGGCTTGGTGAAATGTAACAGGAAGGCCACTGGGGGCAGTGGAAGGTTTCAGAGAAAGGCAAAGGTATTTGGAATGCAGAGGCCTGTGTGACCACTCCACCCACTCTGCCCTAAGAATGCCTTGGGGAGTTGCCTTCCCCAAGCTTTCTTAGCCCAAACAGAGATACTTGCATTGTCCCTTAGGCTATATTTAGCACTGCTAATAGACCATGAAGATTAGCATATCAACAGATCTGCCTAGTTCCAGTAAGACCCATTGTAACACACCTTGCGCTTGGGCTGTAGGGATAAGGATTTGTGATTATCCTGATGGACCAATAAAAGCAGGAGCAAAGGGTCTTCCTCTCTGAGTGTGGACCCCCTTACCTTCTCCTCTCTTTCGCAGCAAAATTTGGAGTAATCTTTTATCCGTGGGTAAGGGACTGCTGGAACCACCTGCTCTACTACTGTGGCATGAAAGCAGCCATTTATGTAAATAAATGGGCAAGGTCTGGTTCAGTAACACTTTATTTACAAAAATAAACAATGGACGAGTTTGCTCACCTCTGCTCCGTATCATCAGGTTACTTTAAACCTAACTTTTGCCCTGTCTCAGTCTACATGGCATTCTTTGTAACCTCAAGTACTTCATAGTTCTTGTTCCTTCTATCTGGAATTCCCTACCTTCAGCTCTGTCCCTGGCCAGCTTCTACCACTCAAATGTCATCTCCTTGACCACCATTGGCACACTCCCCTCCGCTGTTACCTCGCTTAGTGTATTTCAGAGCATTTATCACTGTAAGACATTTTTTATTTGTTCACATGCGTATCATCTACTTCCTCAACCAGAATAAGAGAAAAGGTGTTTGAAATCCTATTATGAAATCCTACCCATTAAACCTATTATGAAATCCATAATCCTACCATTAGTTGTTCAATAGATGTGCATTGTGTGAATTAACTAAAACCCAGGATTTTGGTTTTTCTATTTATTTTTTAAGGATGTTATTTATTTATTTGAGAGAGAGTATGAGCAGGGGTGGGGAAGGAGCAGAGGGAGAGGGAGAAGCAAATTCCTGCCCAGCAGGAAGCCTGATTTGGAGCTTGGTCCCAGGATCCCCGGGATCATGACCAGAGTCGAAGGCAGAGGCTCAGCTGATGAAGCCACCCAGGCCCCTATTAGTCTCTTTATTTTTTCTTCTTTGTCAATACAAAATAAATCCCGATTTGATTTGACATCATGGTTGGTCACGGATCTTCCACCTTGCTTCATTTACCTAGACTTGGTCAGTTAACCAACCAGTCCTGTAATCAGGTGAGAAGTCACCAGTTGCTTGCTCTGCAAATAAACTCAGCTAGACCCTGAGAGGCATGGCATGAGTGCTTGATATCCATACACCTTGCCCTCCAGAAACTGGACATTTTCCTTGACCTCATGAGAGTAAACCGAATTTGGACGTATATACAAAATTGAGAGTGTTTGCTTTTAAAGATTCAGATCACGTAAACACATCCAAGCTCATGTATCCCTGATAAGAGAGACGCAGTTATTCCCAGGGTGGAATTAGATGATTTCCAAAGTCCTTCTGCATGACTCCGTCTACCTGCTGGATGCCTCCTCCTCATGCATCTTTTGGAGCAAAAATATCGTGCTGTAAGCTGGAGACTCTTCTCACTGTCTGTTTAGATGGGAGCCGTTACACCTTGTCGCAGTGTGGAGAAGGGGCTGGGAGAGAAGGTTCAAGTCTCATCACCTCAGGGACGAAGATCTGTTCTGACATTGTGTTTAGTACTAAACTATTGTAATCAAGTTTTGTCAAGGTTGAGAGATGTTTGTTACCTACAGAAAACATCTCCTGGAGTTCTGACTGCTGAAAACAGCCTCCCGCTTTGCCTGACTTTTGCCTGTAATCTTATAAAATCACCTCAGAAGCCACACTGGCGAAGTGAATGGGACGTTAAAGAAAAAAAAAAAAAGTCATTTTTGGAAGAGAGAGAAGGGAAGAAAAAAGAAAAATAACTATAGCATACTCTACCAGTTCCTATCAATCCTGTTCAAAAAAAACCCTCTCTAAATATCTGTATCTCTTCCAAGCATGGAAAGGTGCCAGTGACCTCCTCTTCCTGATTCCTGTCCCTAGTTGAAGGTCCCACTCCCGTTCAATGATACGTTCCCCCCCTGGATGACAATGCAGAATTCTATGATCCCTTTCCCTCCTTGTTATCCCTACAACCTCTTCCCTCAGAAGCCCTCTGAACAAAAGACAGCTTCAAGTAATATAAATAACAGAAAATATAGGAAGTATGTTTAATGGGCAGTTTAAGTATCAAAGCTAATGTTCCTCAAGTCTCCGTTTTCATCAGGAGTGTCCGCATCATCACAAAACTCCTCGGTGGAGAACGTGGGAAACACAGTCTGTTCTGTTTGCTGCAGAGTGGCTCAGGTTTGGAGCTCAGGAACCCTTGTGTTTTGTAATATCCCACTTAGTCCTTCATGGCTCTGGCTTTCTTGAGAAAAACCCTCTGTACTTCTCCCCAGATTCAGGTTTCTGAGCCCACAGGGTTCTGAGAAGAGTCTGTTGGCAGCTCTCAAGCTTTGGGCATTTTGTCATCATCCCCCTACACACTTGTGGAAGACACTTCCTCAGCAACTCTGGTTTTTAAACAGCTAATTAAATTTTAAGGGTCAGGAGCAATTTTCTATCTGGGTATTACCTTAAGGATTCTCTCAAACTACTCCAAAGATGGTTGCCCCATGGAAGTGTTCCTCTACAGTTCTCTGAAGCTACTTCATTAGTGTCACCTGGAATACATTAAAAAAAATTCAGCTTTGGAAATCTTACTGGCGGGGGGCGGGTTTCCTTCTCAATCCAAGTTTCTAGGGATGGGGATCAGGCTCTGCTATATGTGTATTTTTAGAATGTTCCACCATCTATTCTTACTCAAGCTAAAGTTTGAGAACCCTGTCCTCTTCTGTACATCATTGAGGTCACAGAAAGAAAGCAAATCATAGAGCTGGCTTTGCCAAAATAGTGCCCGCTTACTACTCAAGGTATTTGAGATATTCCAGACTAGCTCTTATAAAACAATTCTGCACTTTTTTTTCCCGTGTCTTTTAGAACAAAATAAAAGTTTGATCTCAAACCAGTGATCTCCCTGATGCTATAGTTAAGGATGAGGCTGAAGAAAGATAAGTGAGCAAAAAAAGAAAAATTAAGTGAATGTTTAAAGAAAAGTCCTAAACAAATCGAAATAAAGAGAATTTGAACAGACAAATGGATTCTGCTGTTGTATTCAAATCCTGGTTCAGCCACAAACTGCCCGAGTCACATCCGACTTGTTTCTGCATGTATGGTTGTGTGGGCTGTGCACAGAGGGTGTGTTGTACCCATGCTGGGTACAACAGGATGTTGCTCTCCCTTCCTGTAGGTGGGAGTAGTTTCCTGGAAGTGCTCTCAGGAGCGCTGTGATGTTACTGCCTTCAGTGTTTGCTTCCACTTTCCTCCTCATCCTACTTTCCTTGGGGCAGTATTTTTCCCTCCTATGCAACCATTCTCCCTAGGTCTACCGCCTGCCTGAGCCTGTGGATGTAGCATCCTCCTTTCCATAATCCTGTCACTCGACTGAAAAGAATAACAATTTCTAGGGATTTCTTTAGCAGAGGCACGGCCTGGTGCCACAATGGCCAAGTTGGAGCTTGCTAATCTGATGCAAAGGATGCTGATAGACCAGTGTCAAGGGCACACTGCCACAATCTCATATGGGGGGGGGGGCACAGTGGGTGCAGCTGACACTCTCAGGGCCTGTCTTCTGCACTTGACCTCCTCATGAGCTCCAGCAGATTTTCAGCCTCTGCTGCCTATATCCCTGTGCCCGAGGTGTCTTTGTCTCAACTGCAGGAAACCTCATGTTGATGCCGTGTCTCCCCTTTATTTATTTAATCAAAGCAAGAATTTGGGGGTGAGATTCTAACTCAAGTAAAAGGGGAGAGTATCTTTTAGTATAGAGAAGGCAATGCTCAGGGGAGATTGGAGGGGTTTTTTGTTTGTTTTGTTTTTAATTCCAGTATAGTTAACATACAATGTTATATTAATTAAAGTATGCAATGTAGTGATTAAACACTTCTATACATTACTCAGTGCTCAACATGGTAAGTGTACTCTTAATCCCCTTTACCTATTTTGCCCAACCTCCACCCACCTTCCCTCTGGCAACAGAGGGAAGCTTTTTGTATTCTCTTAGTTAACCCTTCAACTGTGGCCCCCATATGGTTGTGAACTGGATCTCACTTATGACACTTCCCTACCAATAACCCTAAAAAACCCTGGTTCATCATCTACTTGATTTGTTAATCTAGCTAAATCAATGGGCCCCAGATTTCAATTAGCATCAAAATGCCCTATAAGGATTAATAAATCACAGATTACTAGTCCGTTCCATCCCCCCTCCCCCAAACTATTAGATCTGGAGTGGGAACTTAGAATTTGCATTTCTAGGAAGTTCCCAACTGATGTTAATGCTGTTGGTCCAGGGACCTCACTGAGAACTGTTCATTTAGGTTTGCTTTCCCTGTAACCTCTTGAAATATAGAGCCAGGCATTTGCCACTAAAATAAAGTATTAATTGATTTTTCTTTCAAAATTGTATCTATTGATTTTGATTAGGTAATACATTTATGTGGCTTAAAAGTCAAAGTCTATAAAGCAATAGTTGGATTCTTCCTTAGCATGATAAAGTACAAGGATCTCAACACAGAAGTCAGCATTATGTTTAACAGGGAAACACTGGAAATGTTTCCATGAGAGGAATAAAACAAAGGTGTTCACTATGTCTACTGTAACTGACTGTTATTCTGGGAGGTATTCTAGATATCATTGTGTACCTAGAAATTCCAAAAGTATATATATATATATATATATACACATATATATATATATATATACATATATATATACAAACTCTAGTATAATAAGAGTGTTCAGTAACATAGCTGTGTACAGTATTTTATGTGGAAAAATACCAGTAAGCTTATTGTATATAAGCAATAAGCAAGGAGGTTAGATAATGGAAACAGAAGTTTTATATTTTGAAAAATATATAATATGCTAAAGAATAAACTATATTTTAAAAATATCTGCAAGATCTACATAGAAAAAAAAAAAACCTTAAAATATCCTGAAGGCACCAAGAAAGACTTGAACTAATAGTAACAGAAGCTTTTGTAATGGAAGAAGATACAGTGTTCTTGAAAGATGAGGGTCAACTTCATAAAAAAAAGTTGATTGTCTTTAAAAAAAGAAATAAACTCAATGAGAATACTGAATAAAATATGAACTTTTTTTTTTTAGCCTAAAGATGGTTTCTAGAGTACGCATGAAAAAATAAACCAACAGGTTTAACCAGGAAAATTCTACAAGAGTAATGAGGAAGAGCTAACAACAACGTCATAAAGCATACTGCAAAGCCTTAATAATTTAAACATTATGGTATTGGGTCATGAGTAGACACAGTAGTAGCTTCCAATACAAATAAATGTTTAATATATTATAAAGTTGGCTTTTAATTCTTGGTAAAGGGTTAGATTCCTCCAATATGGAACCTATGGTCATTTGTATTATTAACATTGTTACTTTTGGGCATTGCTTCACATTCACCAGCAACCAATGTTTATTAAGAACTCACTACATGCTAAATAGTATGCCCAGCATTTCCACAGATGTTGACTTGTTTAGTGTAAACAATAATTTATAAGGAAAAAATTTTTATCTTCATTTTTAATCTGAAGGAAACAGAGGCCTAGAGAGATAAAGTATCTTGCCTATAGGAGCATAATAGTTAGAGGCACAGTCTGAATTAGAATTCGGCTTTCAACTCCCTCTCTGGGGCTTTTTCTGTGCACCAAACTTCAAATCTTATTAAGGAATATTTGTGATCATTTCTTATGTGTATTTTCTATTCATTATCTTAATTTAATGTAGTTCATCATTTTTTAGGGTAGTCAACATGAGTTTCTAATTAGCAACTTTAAACATGAGTTGATTTTTTAAAAAAAAAGATTTGTAACTTTTCTTTTATAGGAAATTGCCCTTTTTTAGCTCAAACTATCAAGATAGTAGAGGATTGATTTCTGGTCAAAGTTAGTAACTGAGAGGTTTTGAACCCTATCTTGATGGTACCTTATGCTAATGAGCCCTACCTAGATGGCCTCAGGCAGGGAGAAATGCTGCCACCAGCATGGGACATGGTGTGTCCAGGTCTGGGGACATCTAGGCAAAGTGATAGCGGGAATCTCAGGTCCTCCCATTCCCAGGGCCTCTCCCGCACCTTACAGAAGTGTGAACGGGCAACAAGTCTCCTCTCTTCCCTGGAGATCTGCTTTCCAACAACACAGGGTGTGTCCAAGCCACTCTCCACTGATTTGAGAGCTAGTGCAACACCTTTAAAGATCCCGGAAACCTGAAAGGCCACTTCAGTTCCTGAGCATTCAGGGGCCTCTTACTGCCTCTCTGACCCAGGAAACCATAATAACAAAGTCACTGTGGCTCACGATGATTCTGAGCCATTCACAGGTGACTTGGAACTCAACTCCGAATTCTGGGGAATGCCAGTAGTATGTTTTCGCTAAAACAAGTACCATTCACCTGTTGAGAAAATTCATGATTTGCCAGTGATTTATGACTTTTATTTTTTTCCTCTTTAACCAGGATGCAGCCCTTGTTTCATTAGTTTTATTATGTTTTTAATTACCTCAGGGACCTATTTGGTGCCTAATTATCTGTATGACAGGAAATTAAACTAAGCTATTTGTCTGTAGGCACTGTGCAAGCTTACTTTCCCCTCTTCTCTCTCCTGGCCTTTTTTTTTTTTTTTTAAATAATGCTAACATGAATTGCAAATCTAGACCAAAATGGGTTCAGTGTGGCACTTTAGACTAGCGCTGTGTTATAAAACATTTGATGAACATTTGAAAGAACACTCAAGTTTTGGTCCATTGATTGTCAATTGTCAAATGTCTATTGAGTCATCAGAATTGTCCTGGTGGGCACTCTACCACTGTGGTCAGGGTTAACTCAAATTAAAACCTCAAGTCTGGGGGTGCCTGGGTGGCTCAGTCAGTTAAGCATTGGCCTTTAGCTCAGGTCATGATCCTGGGGTCCTGGGATCAAGCCCTGCATTGGGCTCCCTGCTTAGCGGGGAGCCTGCTTCTCCCTCTGCCTCCACTGATCCCCCTGCTCATGCTCTCTCTCGCTCACCCTCTCCCTCAAATAAATAAATAAAACCTTAAAAAAAAAAAAAAACCCTCAAGTCTGACTTCTGAAGATTCAATCCTGGCATTGCTACTTAGTTGCTATGAACCGCCTGGTTGGTCACTACACCTTCCACTCCTTTAGTGTTCTTATCTGTAAAATGGGGATTATAAGAAGACCTGGGAGAGGGCTGAAGACCAACTGACATAATACGAATAAGTACGTGGAGAGCACTTCATAAACAATCACTGTGCTTATTAAGAGAGAGCCAAGATTTGCAGAAGATCAACATTTTTATTTATAGCCAGCTATTGTCTATTTTGGGGAAGAGATGAGCATTTCAAGGAGTTGCTTATTTCTGCGGACATTGAACAAAGCAGAGGCAGAGTGGGCCCTGAGTCTGAAGCAGGAAAACCTGCCATGCCCAGTGTCAGGGCCATGAGCTCTCATCATGTTCAGACTCCTTGGACTAGCTCACAGGTGCTCATTTAAAGCTGACAATCACGAAAGATTCCATTCTTTCCCCTTGTTTGACTTTCCACTAACTCTTGGAGAAGCAATCAGTAATGAATTCTACAGGTAGCATGACACCCTCCCGGAAAATTATGAAAGGGGGAGAAGGAATGAAATAAAAACTCCCCAATTCCCTGAAGTTTTATTTCTTTTTCCATGGCAAAGGGGAGAGCATTCTTTGTTTAGAGCGCTTGTCTGAATTGTCTTCCTTACTCGACAGCTCAGGAATGAAGTCTACTGGGATAACGGGGGAGTGTTGAAAACATCCAAAGGATACTAACAGGCCTAGGTTCATTTTTCAAAGCTTCCCTTTCGCGTCAGCCTTTGTCAAAAGGATCTGAGCTTTTACCAGTAAGAGGCGAGTATTAAATTGGTGCGCTTCAATCTCCATAGTTCAGAAGAAAACTTGTGCCTCCCCCCGCCACCACCCCGAGCTAAATCTACAAATCTGAGTGACATATCTACAAGGAGATACTGCAGCAGCAAGAGAGACACAGAAACACACACAATCCAGCCCAGGCCGCGATGATAATTGCAGTGTGGCGGTCCCTGGTATCCTCAGAGTAATTACTCTGACATTCTTTATCATTGTGTGTTAGATGTGATATGAAGCAATTATCCAGTCGTTTTTTGGAATATTGATGCCTGGGCTGTCTTCGCACATTATCCTCATCTCATGCTGTGACCCTGCAGGACTTAATTCTGACACCTTGAGTCTCTCATGGCAGATTGATAAGATGCGTGGGCTTAATCTTGCCTTTCTTAGGATGAGACTCTAGTGTTTATCCGTGTTATTAAGGAGAAGTACTGATAACACGAAGTACTGCCATTTTCTTTTTTCTGCTTGCGAAATGTGATTTGTATCTAGAATTCTCTAGTGCCCAGTCCCCTACTGCATATATTGGCACAATGGCGTTTACTCCTAATTTTAAACTACCTTCATAACAAAGGCAGACATTATTGTTTTCCCATATAATTACTTACAATAGTCAGCGTGTTCATAAGCAGCACTTCTCATAACCCTGTTTTAATAGTAATCTGAGGAATATGGAATAAGATTTATTAAGAACACATGTTTCTGGTCCACGTCCACTTTGTAGGAATAATGCCTGAGGGCATGGAAATTTCACTCTCCAAGAGGTGGTCTATTTTCTTAAGTTGAAATTGGCACTGTGACAGTATTTCACTTTAATCCAAATGGCTATTTTTCAGCTCCTTTATTGGTAGATTTCTTTCATTTTTCTGAGAGTAGTTTTTTTTTTTTAATTTGGAAACTGGATTAACATGCCCACATTTAAATATTTCGTATCATATTGACTTATTTGTACCACAGGATAGGAGACATCTGGCGTCTTTCCAAAAACCTAGAGAAAGCCGCTTTCTGATGCTGTGTGTGGCTGTCCCTCCCCTGTCCCCATGTATGAGGTATGCGGTGAGGTAAGGATTGGTAAAGCCCACAGAAGGAGCAATGGCCCAACCATGATGTAGCCATAACATATTGGTAACAAAATATATGCATTTTGGTCAACACTAACATCCCTGTGAAGAGATGTCAGCAAGGCAGTTTGTGGTGGTGTGAAGAGCTGGGGCATATGAGGACGGACCGCCCCAGTCCATACATGTGATGAGACACCCCCATGAGGTGGTGCTTCCTCCCTATGAACCATTCCTTCATCATTTGGGAGATGAGGAGAACCATACATTTCCTCTGCAGCTGATACAAGAGGTAGATTGGTTGCTGGACATAAAGCTCTTAGTACAAGGCCTGTAAAATGAAGGCTCTCTCAGTAAGTGTTACTTACCAATCATCTGTATGTGCTGATGGAGAGGGTTGAGTCATTTGGACTTCTGATTACTTGACTTGCTATTATTACTCTTGGTCTGTGAAAGGGACTTCTAGTTTGATTAATCATTTAATCCCCTCTTACCCATAACCAACTCCTATTCCCTACCCTACATCCACTCCATAAACAAATATTCTGGTTGTATTTGTTATAATCATGTACTTGGATGTGTTCTTCGAAGATATTTTTGGTTTTATTTTGTAAATATAATTTACACAAATGTTCTTCTACTAGATTATCTTTTCTCTGTCTGTTTTGTTTTCTCCTTTAGCTATAGTCTGAATGGATGTGTCCTCCCAAAATTCATATATTGAAATCTGATCCTTAATACAGTAATATTAGGAAATAGAGCATTTGGGAAGTAATTAGGTCATGAGTGCAGAGCCCTCATGAATGGGATTCTTATAAAAGAAGCCCCAGGTACCCCTGGGTGGTGTAGTCGGTTAAGACTCTGACTCTTGGTTTTGGCTAAGGTCATGAGATAGAGCCCTGCTTTGGGCTCCCAGTTCAGCACTGAGTCTGCTTGAGATTCCTTCTCCAATCCCTCCTGACCATGCTCTCTCTCTCATTCTCTCTCTCTCTCATTCTCTCAAATAAATAAATAAATAAATCTTAAAATGAGCAGCAGCCCCAGAGAGCCTCCTCATCTCTTCTACTATGTGAGGTTACAGCTAGAAGGCACTGTCTATGAACCAGGAAGCAAGTCCTCACCAGACACCAAATCCACCAGTGCCTTTATTTTGGACTTCTCAGCCTCTAGAATTGTGAGAAATAAATATCTATTGTTTATAAGTGACTCACTCTATGGTATTTTGTTATAGCAACACAAACAGACTTAAAAACCTTTCCATTTATTTTTCTTTTTCTTTGCTTAGCATGATATTTTAAAGTTATATATATATATATATATTGCTGAATATAGATCAAGCCCACTTCTGCTCACTGCTCCATGGTATTCCTTGTGTGTGGACTATGACTTAGCTATTTCTTCAATGACAGACATTTAGATGGGCTCCAGCTCCACATGTCCATAAACAACATTCTTGTAGGTGCCCTTTACAGAGCTGTGCAACCATGGGTAGAATTGCTGGACTGTCTTCCTGAATGGTTACACCAATCCTGGCTCCTATCAGTGCCACAGAAGACAGAAGGGTTTCTATGGCCTCCATCCCCACATCCCCACTAACGCTAGGCATGAGTCAGATTTCCAATTTTTGAACATAAAGAAATAATCCATTGCTATTTTAATTTCTGTCTCTTTACTAATTTCTATCTCTTTACTCTTTACATCAAACTGCTACCTTTGCTGATTTTTACATGGTATCCCTTCCTAACTATGAGATCCTGATTTTGATGTCATTGAATTAATCAATTTTTAGCCTTTTGGTTGTGCTTTTGAATTTTCAAGGCATCCTTCCTCACCCTTAGGTCATGAAGATGTTCTCATCCATTTTCTTCTAAATTTTTTTAGTTTCATTTTTCATATCAGTTCTCTAATTCTTCCAGAGTCTACGTCTATCTACAGATGGTATCAGAAAGTGGTCCAGTTTATTTTTCTTCACATGGATGATAATGTTACTAAAAAGTCCTTCTTTTGTCCATTCCATTATAGTCATCTCTGTTGACCTCCTCAAATTTTCTTTGAGTCTTTCAAAACATTACTCCACTGTCTTCATTGTATCCAGGATTGTTTAACAAGTCTCATATCAGTTGGATTCTTTCTGCTTGATCTTCTATACCTCTGAGCTTTTCTTTTTTATCTCTATTCATCCTTTCCACATAAAATCTGAAACAGTCCCTAAATCAGCTTCCCAGATTACTGATTTATCTTTCTGTGATATCCACCTCTTTACCTCATCCAATATAATAATTTAAACTATTATAGCATCTATAGCTAATATGTCTACCTGGCTCATTTTATGACCTATTGTTAGCTTCAGATTGCATGTCTCCCCCTTATTTCCTTGCATTTATTTCTTATGTTTATTTTAACTTTTTAGTCTCTCAATAGTTTGGCTTTAGATTGTATATGCTGTTTAATGTGTTATCTTTCTTTTCTGGTGGTTATACGCCTTTGGTACCTAGTCATTTTGGCCTGTAAGATTCTAATGGGGATGCAAAGGTGCTTTCCTGGAGATACACAGGAGAAACATGAACATAACATAGGTGCTGCTGCATGACTGCACCAGCACCTTCCTCCCTAGGATGCACCAGCTCTCTCCCCCGCTCCATGAACCCACCACACATACCACTTCCCAACAGCCTCTAGTCTCTCCCAGATGATTGCACTTTTTAAAAATAGGTGCCTTAGATCTCTGCTTTCCTTTTATCACTCTAGTTCTTCCCAGGTTGATTTTGAGGGAAGAATCCAAAAGCCCATGTTCATTTGTCATCTTGTCATCTGGAAACACTTTAATTTCTTTGTTTTTTCCCATGCCTATAGCCTTCTCCTTTCACTTTGGTGGTTGGTTACTCTTTGAATGCTACTGCGTCCAAGGACATACTCAGAAACCTTGAACCAATGGAGAGAAAATTAAACACACGTCTGATCCAAACAGCTGGCACAATGCATAAGAAACCATGAAATAACCAAATTTCTCCTGTTTAGTGAAACTTTCATGAGACAATATTTCTTCTTAGCAGAGATTATTAGACAGAGTTTGAAAAATTAAAATTAGAACACTGGATTATGTTGAAAGAGAAATAAGCCATTCACAGAAGGATAATCCTTCTGTAAAATTCTACTTATATGAAATACCTACAGTAGGTAAATTCATAGAGAAAGAAAGTAGAATGTTGGTTGCCAGGGGCTTGATGGAGGAAGAAATAAGAAGTTGTTTTTTAATGGGTACAGAGTTTTAGTTTTGCAAGAGGATAAAGTTCTGGAGACTTGTTGTACAAAAATGTGAATATACTCAGCACTACTGCACTATACACTAAAAAATTGTGAAATTGGTAAGGTTAATATGTGTGTATTTGGTCACAGTATTTTTAAAATAGATCTTGTAATTAGTTGAGGAAATAAATTTAAGAAATATTACATAAAATTATAGCACTGGCATAAATTTTCTGGAAAGTTATTTAGCAATGTATCAAGATGCTAAAAAATGTCCAGACCCTTTTTAAGGTGTGTCCTAAGGCAACAATCAGAAAAGAGTTCAAGGAGTAATTTAAGTTTGTTCACTGCAACCATATTTATGATATATTTATTTTTAAAAAGGTGTTTTTAGTCCAAATACTCAACCAGAGGAATAGTTAAATGAAGGTTGGTATAGCCACATGAAGGAAAATGGAACTATTAAAAAAACTTGTTTTGAAATGTATCTAATGATGTGAGTAACACTGAAATTATGTTATGTGAAAAATAGTAGGATACAAAATTACAAATTCAGTATCTATCTATCTATCATCTATCTATCTATATCTCCAAATAGAAATAAACACGGAAGGAAACCATTAAAATTTGAACTTTGATGAGCTGTTGGTGGTAGGATTATCTGTGATGTGTGTAAAAATGCTTTGTGAACTGTAACTTGGCATGCTTACACAGGCAATGGTCACAAGTGAGTTAGAATGGAATACTTGAGCTACACAAGTATAATAGCCTATTATAATAGTAAAATAAAAATCCTTAGCATGTAATAAACATTTTTGTGAGCTGTCTGCATCTATTACCTTACTCAGTGCTCCCAACCAACCTGTGAGGTAGTAGGTAATGTTATTCTTCTAATTCCTTGATGGGCAGAAATGAGATCCAGAACAGTCATACGGCTAGGAAGCAGAGGAGCCATGATCCATGGACCCAGAACTTCCCAACATTTACCCCTAGTATTTACCTAATCCTGACATAGTCTGGAGAAGAACACAAAAATCTGGTCATGACTGCCTAGATGTTTTCATCCTCCTGTTGGGTTGTGGCTGGGCCAGGTCTGCAGAGAGCTAGCTAGTGATGCCCGGAGCTAGTCTCCTCAAGGGCATTGACTGATCAAAGACCTCAACTGAAGGGTGGCTGATCAGAATGCCTTCTCATGGTGGGTGTTCTAATGATTTTGTTTTGCAGCCTTCACTGGGGCCAGCAAACCGTGAGGTAATGAGGTAGATCATTCCACGTGTCAGCTAGTTAAAATCATCATACTTGCCAGCTTCCTTGAGAATTTATTCAGGGGTCCATGGTCATTCCTTAGAAGCATATTAACTCACTGATTAAAACGTGCTGGACTTTGTCAACTTTTTCCATAGCAAGTCATTTATAACACACATTATTTGGGAAATCCAGAATGCTCTGAAAGCTAATATAAATTATAAGTGCTCTTGAAAGCCATGACTGGAAATGACTCCCTCAGCCCTTCAGGCTCTGCAGTGATTTGCAGTGTACTTTCAAGGAAGGGCTTTTAAGTGGTTTGGTTCATTATATGTGCATCCTACATCAGAAAGAGCCCATGCATTACATAGGAGAAATTATGAGGCCAGAACACTCCTGCTTATTAAAAATTTCCAGAACACAAAGCTTTTTCCAGATCAAATATCCCTAAGTCCTTTGAGAACCCCAATATTGGCTTGATGTCCTAGGTCCAGTACAGACTCCAAATATATATGTTCTCTTAATGGCAGTTACATGTTTTCTCAAACTAGTAAGATGTTAAAGCATGGCTCTTTCTCTCTCAATTGTGGTTAAGGCACAAGACAACAATGCTGTATTCCCAGCTAAAAGTCCAAAGGGAAGTCTCGGATCCCTGAGGAAATCTCAACTGTTCTGTTCGGCTGAAAGGGTTGTGGGAAGTTGTTCTTGTTTTTGTTTTGTTTTGTTTTGTTTTGAGAACCAACTTTTTGAAGACAGGTGCTGGTATGTGGTGAATCCCATCCCTTTCCTTCAAAATATATATATATATATATATTTTTTTTTTTTTCAGTTAAGGAATATATTGCCCTGATTGTGATGCCCACCTGAAAAATGTAGGTGGCTAGAAATGTTTTAGCATCTTGTACAGTGGAGCAAAGGGAAGATCATTGCTCTATTAGGATTGGGTCTATGGGGGGAAAAGGGTACAAGAGTGGTACATGTGGGCCAGAGATGGGAAAAGAACTAGAATAGAATTGTTTTATCTTCTGTCCAATGAGGCTACACAGGAATATAAAGAGATGTCGGCAGGGAGAAGCTGACTCCTGGGTAAACTGAGGTAATAAGTGATATACCATACCACATGGAGTGCATCACCAGTAAAAACGCTCCCGCAGGTGGGAGGTGTCCTATGATGGTTTGGGGTCAGGAGGTCTTCAAGGAATTCACAAAAATGACTTAGAAAAAACAATTAGCTTGATCTACTAGGCCCAAGAGCATAAAAAAACATCTTTCCTGTCTCTCTGACCTCTGCTTCTCCCCACCTCTTTGAACCAGAAAGCACCAGAACCTAAGGTTAAGAAGAGAAAAGGGGAGTGGTCCAGTGGGGAAGGCTAATCACACCTCATCCCTCCAGCTCCCCACCTTTAAAAAGTTCCAGCTGACAAAAGGGAATGGGTTTCATTTTCATTGGAACCAACATTCTAGAGTTTAGGAAACAATACTTTTATCTGTTGATGTAAAGTATCTTTATACATTTTCTTTTCTAAGACATTTTATTTCCTAGAAAAGGAGGAACACCCCCCACCCCCCGCCCAGGGGATGGTGGGGGACAAAATAAAGTTGCTTTGTGTTTAGCTCCATGAGCTGTATCTGTTAACGGTAGGGGTAGCCCTCTCAGAAGCCAGCTGATAGCCCCTGTTCAGCCCTCCACTCACTTAAGGATCCCCTTCCCAGGGTGGTAACTGCTCTCAGAGCAGGAGGATAATAAGATCCAGAAAGTGAGGGTCCATGTTTCCAAAGAGAACATATGTTTTTCCAACGGACTGAGCACAGGAGGCAGGTTGGATCAGGCCATCTACAGGAAGAATCAACTCAAAATGGACACCCTTACTATCACCATAGGACTGGATGAAAACTGTTTACTGGGCTGAACACAGAAAGGTTTGAGGACAATGAAAGTTGCCAAATCAACCTTGTCATGAAATAAAAATACAGGATACCCTCTATTTTTACATGAATATGTCCTGAGAACTTAGCATGGGACAGATCCCTACTTTAAAAAAAAGAAAAGAAAAGAAAAGAAAAATTACTATTCCTGGTTTATCTGAAATTCATATTTGACTGGGTGTCCTTTATTTTAACTGGCAACCCTGAGTGGACCCTCTTCTCTGCTCTCACACAGTCAGATTACATTTAGGTCATAATCCCTTTAAAAATGCCCAGAGAGGGGTGTGAAAAATGCCCAGAGATGTAGCCATATATATCTCTATATATCTCAGACTCTAAATCAAAGATTGGCACACATGGTTTGATACCTGGTCTGGCAAAACAAAGAACAGTTTAAGTTGTTTAAACAGAAATAATTTCCAAATATTCAGGCCTGTGAGCCCTTGGCCCTTGTCCCCAACATGAGGCGGTGTTGAAATGGAATGAGCTGTTCTCAGGTAACTTTTCCCCGCAGCTGGAGAACTTCTCCAGCAGTGTGGACTTGGGCAAGTCACTTAACCTCTTTGAATTCTTCTCTGTCTTGCCTTACACAAATTGGGAATATCAGAGAATTGTGATGGAAACCAAGCTAATGAAAGAAAATTGACATGCAACACCAAAAAAGTCTTTTAAAATGCCACTATTCTTAACAATAGGCATAAGAACCAATATGTCCATGGCTTGTCTGGGTGCTTCAGTCTCTTGAGCATCTGACTTGATTTCAGCTCAGGTCATGATCTTAGGCTCATGAGATAGAGCCCTTTGCTCAGCTGTTGGGGGGAGTGCTGCTTCTTTCCTTCTCCCCTTCTCCCTCTGTCCATCCCCCATGTGCATGGGCTCACTCTCTCTTTCTCAAATAACTAAATTAATTAATTCTTAAAAAAAAAAAAACCAATACATCTAAATTTTCAGATTTTTCTATTTGCATTCTGTTTGCCCAGAAAATTTGCAGGAAACTTCCTTTTTTAAAGTAACTTGCAATTCCAGAAGACCTGCCTCCTTCACAAGCTCCGGCTTAGCCAGGAACATTGGAACTGCAACAGATCCCAAACTCCAGTTACTCAGTTCAGATGCTTTCCCCATTGAAGGCTTTTCCAAAACCCTCTCTGGGCAGTCAGACCTTTTCCATGGCTCTGTCTTTCCCTTTGGCTGCCAAGTGAGGGGTGATACCCATAAACTGAGAAACAGTTCAGAGGTGAGAAGAATGAGAAAAGCTGCAACCCAGGCCTGTTCAAACTGCCCTCCATGGTGCCTCCTTACTATCCCAGGGAAGCTGTGGGCATGGTTAGCAGCCATCATTTCCACGGACTTGGACCTCTCCATACTCCGCAGGCCAGAGCAGTCTGGACCACTGGAACAAGGCATGCTGTCTTCTTAGGTGATCTTCCTTCTGTGCTCCAGGCCCCCCAGTTCATTTTCACCGGCTTCAGCACTTACTCTCCTGGGCATTTTCCAAGTGTCTAGTAGCCTGTCTTTACTTCCTTCTAGATTCATTAATTTGGGCTGTTGTTTCGTGATTCCAGCTAGCAAGTCACAAAGGAAGCACATTTGATCTAATTTTGCTCATTATCAGTTCTTTAATCGTTTTCTTATGATCTTCATCAAAAAGTTACTTGTAAACCCCGAGAAAAGAAACCCCTCATATCTTTTCTCTCCCTCCTCTTCTTGTTCCTTCAGCGCTTTTAATGACAAAGCAGCAAGTGACTTCCCAGAGAGCTTTAGGAAGTCTAACCTAAGGACAAAATAGTTGTGTGATGTCCAATATGCTGAAAAATGTCTTACAGGAAAACCTTTAGTTAAGAGCCTGGGGAGGAAGGTAAAGGCATTTTTAACAAATCAGAAGCTCGGAGGAGACAAATGGTGCCTGATGAGCACTTGAGATGAATACCACGGGCTAATGCGAGCAATCAGCAGGTTTGTAAGAATATGCTGATATCTGCAGAAAAATGCACTGGCAGAAGAGCGCTTACAGATAAACACAGGAGCTCAAAAATATTATTGCTGGAAAAACCTTGACATTTTGACCACCTTTTATGGAGCAGTTAGAAGGGAATTTCAGGGTTCAGTTTTTGCAACTGATGATCCTTCCTGTAATAAATGCCTTCTGAGTGTTGTTCCAAGACTCCTCTCATTCAGCTCTATCTCACAGCATATCAGCCAAGGAGCCCCACATTAATACAAATATATTTTAACTACATGACAACAGAAGCAGTAAGAAACATGCATTGGTAAAACATAAAATAATTTGAATTGGGTAAAATACGAGAAGTTGACCTAATTCAGGATCCGTATTTGTTATCTCCTGTTGAAGATTAATAACACCCTCGACCTCACTGGGTTTCCAGTTGCCACCCCATTAATGGGAAAGCAGCCAGCCCCTAGACCCATCTTTCCAGGAGTACTTCCATGGTTATTTCCTGCAAAGCCTGCTTTTCTGTCTTTCCTTCTGCAGAAAGCTCAAGTAGTAAAAAATATTCCTACTTACATTTATGTACTCATTCACCCATTCCAAGTGGTGTACGCTCTGTCAATAAACCTCAGTTGGAATGAACAAAAAAAGTAATTTTAAGTTTGCATCTATGCACAAAAATGCATAATCAAACTGTGTTCTTATGGAGGTGGTAATAAAAGGTATGATTATATAGTCATCTGTTGGATTTTAATATTATCCTATCCCTGGAGAAGAGTTCTTCAATGCTTAATATCCAAGAACTGAGGGTCACTTTACTACCAGTTGATTGGCTCTGAGCCCTCCAGACAGCAATAATAAAGCAAGGAATGTTTTGACCCTCAAATAAGGCTCATTCATCCTTTTCATTAAAATGAAGCATGGTAGGTACTTAAGGTGAATTTGCTCACAGATGAACCTGAGCAGGGTCATCAGTCATCACTGAGTCGCTAAAGATAATGTGGTAGATCCAAGAATACACCATCCAGATCCCCCACTTAAGAATGTAGAACTTACTCCACTGTGCTGGGAGTGTGGTGAGGCAGAAAGCTTCAGCTACCAACCCCACCGACCCTGTCAGTTGAAGAGAGCCCAAGGCTATGCCCCTATTTTTGTTGGTGTATATCCAATGACCCATCAGCCTGGGGGAACAAGGTCCTGGCTCCTCTGGGTCCAACTCGCCCCTGCTGAATGGTCACGTTCATTCCAGGCTACTTACAGAGCTCTTTGTGACCCCCCCTTGAGGCTGTACCATAGCTTGATTTCAATCCTCTGCCCACTTTTACTTCTGTTGCTTCCTTTCCATGGGTTTTGATCCCAAGAGCACATCCCCATGATTTTCCTACCTGCAAGTCTCTTCAGAACCAACTTTGTGGGGAACCCCAACTGTTAACAGCTATTTCATTTTGTTTTAGACTGTTGGGTTAACACATACAGACCCGGTCAGATCTCTTTATCAGCCCCCAAAATAACAAAGAATGTATTACTCTTACCCTTCAAATTATTAAATAACTTTTTCATAGTTTCATCTAGAACACAGAAGCCTCTTGAGAAGAGATTCGTGGACATTAAGTTTGATAAGAAAAAAGGAGGCTAGGTTAAAAATGCCTATGTAATGAGGACAGAAATTAGCATGGTAGGAAAGTAGATGTATCTGTAAGATATTTGCTTCAACTACCTAGTTATTCTTGGGAACTCTGCCATTCTATTTCATGCAAAAGAACCAGGTCTCTATTAATGGCCAGTCTTTGGAAGTCCTTACATATTATTCAAAAATATATATATCCTAGAACATTTAGCCAATGCCAGTTTCTTTTTAAAAAATCCTAGGTTTTTTTTTTTTTAAGATTTTATTTATTTGACAGAGAGAGAGAGATAGCAAGAGAGGGAACACAAGCATGGGGAGTGGGAGAGGGAGAAGCAGGCTCTCCGCCCATCAGAGAGCCCAATATGGGGCTCTATCCCAGGACCCTAGGATCATGACCTGAGCTGAAGGCAGATACTTAATGACTGAGCCACCAAGGTGCCCCTAAATAAATTCTATTTCTTGACTGTATTTTCATTTAAAAATTACAGTGGTGTGGTATGAGTGTCAGTAGGTGGAGGCCTGGATTATGTTGTCTCTCTCAGAGCCTGTAGACACTTCTAACTGAAACTTGATAGTAAGTATGATTAGATCAAGACATGTGAATATTATGATAGAGATCCTTTGCGTAGACTGAAACTCTCATTAGTTTTCTTTGAGTCATACCCCAAATTATCAAATCAACATCTGGGGGGAGTAGGATCAACAAAGCCATCCTAGATAAATTACATTCTGGGTGGAGGGAAGAGGAAGGGGTAGGACTTAACTTCTACAGGTAGTTAAATATTTCATAAGAGATGGAGAAGTCCTGTAACTTCTACCATTTGTGTAACCAGTTTACCCAGTATTGTAAGACAAATCAATAAACTAGTGGGCATTAAAGGATTATAGAAGAGAATTTCACCACGGTCCCCTCTCAACTGAGAGAGTGATTGTAGCGGTAAAGAGGGACTCATTAAGAGGTGTTCAAGCTGCAGACCCGTTAGAGGATATTGAGGGGAGTTTGGTCATGAATATTCTCCTGGAATCACAGTGTCTTTAACTTTAAAAGTTCATTCAACAGCACATGCTCCTGGAATTGTACTTTGGAATAACTCACTCCTACCTAAAATCCCTTTCCATCCTCTATCCTCTATTCCCTTTTATTCCCAGACCTGGAGTATAACTTTTAACTCCAGTAGAATTCAGGATTAGATAACAGCTTTTTGTGATGACCTGCTTATAGGCTAGCTTTCTGCATCCCACTGTTTCTACTAGATTGGCAAGAGGTGGCACATCGGACCCACTGTGGGAGTATACTTACCACATGGGTTTCTATTTAGAGATGGTGATGGAAAGGAAAAGGCCAAAACCAGAATGTGGCCCAGTATTTCAGAGCCCATAGTCTCAATACACGGGGATAGAAGGATTGATCAAAATGGTCTTCATTTGGTGCCCTTCCTTCTTTTCTCCTTCTTCTCCCTCCCTCCTTCTGTCTTTTCTTTCTCTGGCTTTGAACCCTGGCTGTGCAACAAAATTGCCGAGAGGTTTTTTTTTTTTTTTTTTTTTAACTTTCATTTTCTGCTTGAGCACTGAAACCGTTTCTGGGAATGGAGCCTGAACAGCTTTATTTGTAAAAAGCACCACAGGCAATGCTGTAGCATGCCCAGATTTGAGAAGCACAGAGCTCCCCTATCCAGAAGGAGGGTGTTCATGGGCCACAGGACCAAACAAGACATGCTGAGCTATAGGCTCAACCACCAATTGTTACCAGTCTCTATTGCGTTCCACCACAGAATTTGCTTGCCACCTCTGTGTCACTCTCAGCCTTCCTAGAATGTCTCAGTGCTCCCAGGGAGGCAGATCTATGCCCTGAGATGTGAGAAAATTCTTGGTCAAACACAAATTTTTATTCTTGACTCCTCAGGGTTTTACCAGAGTAACAGAGGTCTCTACCTCTCTCTGACAGAGCTACATTTTTACTGGAGGGACATAGATAACTTGTTAAAAAATGCGTTAGCTTAGATTTGCATATTTCTGTTATAAATCTCAAAACTTGTGATGAAATAATTTCACAACACATTTTGCAAGCACCTACCCTTCTTGCACTTTAATAGTTCCTGTTAATTTTTAAGTAGTGACCCTTTTGAAAATAGAGCTGTAAACAGATGTACTGTGGATGGAGTTTACTGGTAAAAGAAAGGCATTTGTCTTATACCCAGATGTTCCTTTAAGTGCCCCTCCCCCCTTTTGAAACTAAAGAGTAAATGTTGAATAATATTCTCCCACACAAGTATGTCTTTTCAGATCCTTGCCAGTTCTCTTAAATCTTTCCACTTCCTTCTTTTCTCATCTACCTGCGAGGCAACACACATGTAGGGCATGACCTAGGCTTTTTCATTTCCTTTGTATTAGGAGAAAATGTACCTGGGCGGAAAGTCATGAGTACTTCCCTCTTTGACATTCTTGACTCTGCTATCTTGAGGCATCATTCTTTGTAATATAGATTTTTTCATGTTTTCCCACAGTTGCCAGAGAAAGATGCAAAATGAAAAAAAAAAAAAAAGGGTATTGATTCTCTTTCTTCTATGGAGCACAGACTATTTCAGATGACTTCCGTTAGAAAAAACAGGACGTGCTTGTATGTGTGTGTGTCTCTCAACACTGATGTTTCCTTAGGAGTAAATCAACATTAGATAGACCCAGAAAGCAAAATCAAATGGAAAAAAATTAAACACCAAATATTCACTGGCTAATAGCAAGAATACTGTATGACAGTAGATCACATACAACTTACACATTTGAAAATAACAATTTGGAAAAATCTGGTGATAATTTGGTTTTAATTTAAAAGCAGTGGTTCTATGGACTTTTGTACTTCAGAAATACATGGGTCTTAGTCTGTATTTATTACATAGGTACTGTCATCCAGAGCTTCCCTGAAACTCACCTACCATTATGTCAACTAAAAACAACATTTCCCTGTTCTTATACCATGTCAGACCTTCTTGAGGCCATTCAAGGGATCTTGCTGTCCTGTTTCTTTTCTTTTCTTTCTTTCTTTCTTTTCTTTTTTTTTTTTTTTTTTTTTTTTTTTTGTTAAATATTTAAAGAACACAAGCAGGGAGAGTGGGAGAAGGAGAAGCAGACATCCCACTGAGCAGGGAGCCCGACGTGGGGCTCAACCCCAGGATCCTGGGACCACAACCCGAGCAGAAGGCAGACGCCCAATGACTGAGCCATCCAGGTGCCCCCACTGTCCTGTCTCTTAATTAAAAGTAAAATGCAATGCATGCTGGTGTCTCTTCTTGGGTTGTTCACTGACATGTCAATTTCAGCATGTCGTGATATGAACTGATTATCTCCCTTCATTTTGCTTCCTAAATATTTATCAACCTGTCTTTTTTCCCCATCTTCACTTTTTAATGTCTGCTTGGATTTTTATAATCTCTTTGTTACATTGCAGGTGCTTTTATTTGGTTTCTCTGCCTGAAGCTTTGTTCTCCCAACTCTATCCTCCAGTGGTATCAGCTATCTAAAACTACAAACACACCATGATATCTTGTTACTGAAAACTCTCTAATGTCTCATTGTTGACTCTAGTGGAATATGTAGGCATCTGGATGACCTCACTTGTCTAGTACTATAGACTAATCCCTGGTTCAGATTCTATACTTCTGATTTCATGCACACATTAGGGCTTTTCCTGCCTCTATTCCTATTTGTTTCTGTGTCCATCTGTGATGCTTTTTTCCCCCTTCATTTGATTTGTTGTCAGCCACATTTCAGAACTCAGCACAGGTTTCAGCCTTCCCATGACCCTAGGTTTCCTTTTTCTCTGACACCACCCCCCAACCAAGGCCTCCTAAAAATATTTCTTGATGTGGAATGTGCTACATTAAATTCATATGACATGTTTTGGGTCTCACCACACTAGGTGAGAGTCAAGGCAGGTTGACTTCATCTTAGCACCCCAGCATCAAGTCACAAGTATATGCTCAATGAAAATTTCTCGGTTGCATATGCCAGAAGGAACCTTATAGATTAACTAGGAGAATGACTTTGTTTCAAAGGTTGGAAACTGAGGCACAGGAAACTGAAGGAATGTGCCAGAAGCAAAATGTTAATTTTGTAGCTCAGCTGAAATTAGAGCCCAGACATCCCCATTCCCTTCTGACATACTTGGAGTTCTACAATTTGGCATACCCATTGCTGTAATTGGTATAATTTGATTACATTAATTTTTCTAATTACATTTATTTGGGAAAATTGCAATGCTATTCTCTTTTCTTTCCTGTTCACACTGACCAAAGAGCTTGATATTTTCAAGTCATTGACCATTTTGTTCTCTATCTACTCTTCTCTTAATTATACTCTGTCATAGTTTGTTTTGCTATCTTACAAATCTCGTACATTATGCCTACTAAAATAATTCTATAAGACAACCTATTCATTATGATTCTACATAATACATTATTTTGAATGGTATCATAAATATTTGCTGATTAAAATAGTCAGATATTGATTTGAATAATTATCTGGTATGTATGAATGAGGGGGGAGGAACAGAGGGGAAGGAACAGAGAGCAAGGGAGAGGGAGTAGGAGAAAGTGTCCAGCAGACTTCACACTGAGCACAGAGCCTGACATGGGGCTCCATCTCACGATCCTGAGATCGTGATATGGGCTGAGCTGAAATCAAGAGTCAGATGCTTAATCAACTGAGCCACCCAGACACCCTTGGGTAATTTTTTTTTTTTTTTTAATGAACTGGCCATAGCGTGGCCTGCCTTAACAGAGCCATGTGCTTGTCCAGCACAAGTTAAAAAAGGAAGAAGAAAACAGGAAATCGTCCACCCACATACTGGTTATAGGATGTGATGGTCTTCTTTGACCTCATAGATAGGAAGTATATAAAGTTGTATCTTAGTTCCGGTATATGTACATTATTGTCACTCATTCAAGCCTGTCTCACTCACTCATTCACTATCTTGGTGCCCCTTTGTGATAACTTTCTATTTCTTCTTCCTTATTTACTCTCATGATTGATTAAAATATTCTTCAACTGTGTACTCCTTCCCTGCCACCTCCCTTGGAAGAGGGGTTTTTCTTGTACGTTCATCTTGTGCTTGGCCATAAGACATGATCTGGTCTATGGAATGTTAGCGGGTATAATGCAGACAGAAACTGAAATGGCTTGACACTTGAGCCCCACCAGTGCAGTGGAATAATAGCGCTCTGTGGAGCGCTATTATTTTTACCCTTTGGGTCCTTGAAGAAGCACACGTGGAAAAGATGTGAGACCAATTTGCATGAAGGAGCAAGCCTCGCTGGATCCAGGCTTGAAGCAGATTTCCCAAACATGCCCAACCCAGATCCACCAACCACCAGGAGCCCCCAGAAGCAAGAATAAGTGTTTGTTATTCTTTAAACTTGACTTTGGGTAGGGTTTGTGTTGCAAAAATAGCTGACTGATCTCTCCCTTCCATCCATTGACTGCCCAATTAAAAAGTCTTAAGCCTTTTTGCCCAAGTGACCACAGTACTCTCTTCTGGTCCTTCCCACCTTCCCTTTCTTTGCTGCCTCAAGCCTTTGAAATCTCATTTGATTCTCAGCACCTCTGCTTGTGCTCATTTAAGTTGCTTTTCTTCAACTCTTATTCCTCTCCTTTCCCCCTTGCTTTTCTACTCCTTCCTGGAATATTTCCTTCTGCGTTGTATTTTATTTTTGCCTTTTTCTTTTGCTGCCCCGTTCACTTCTTTATGCTCTTGTTGCTCCTGTGCCTGCTGCTGCCCATTCTGGCCTCTTCTTTTAGGTTCTCCCTGGACCCAGTCTTTGTGGGATGACGGCCATATTTCGTCCTGCTGTTCTTTTCACCCGCTCTGTTCCTCCAGAAGCAGAAAGGCAGATTAACGAATGATCTGAAATCCTCCCCAAGATAATTCCACTTTGCTTTTTGGCTCCAGTGGTCCACCCACCCCAGCTGCTCAGAGATGAAGCTCATTAATTACACCCCCTCCAGGCTGCTCTGTCTTTGAACAGCGGGAAGGGAGAAAGGAAAAGAAGTGGGATAGGCCAGGTGAGGGAAAGAAGAACCATGGGGAACTTGTTAATGGTGTCTTTGTTTTCTGGAATGAGATTTGGAGAAAACAAGGCATAAGGTACATTCATTGTATCAGAACTGAGAAGCAGGCTCCTATTTGTCTTGCCAAATTTTGAAAATATGTATAATTCCTCTCCATTAGCTCACAGCAATATTGAGGATGCATTTGACTAAACTGGAACACATTATCAGCCTAAAATGCCCAGAGGCCGCTCAATACAGCCATCCATATGCTTCTCTGAGTTAATGTGGAATAGAGAGAATCTGGTATCTGAATGGTCCCCTCGGACCCTCATAGAATCCTGCCTGGATGCCTGGAAGGAGAGACAGCCAGCTCCTGCCAACACTAGAGAGTCTCAGAGATGTTTTGGGGTCTTGTCGTGTTGGAATGGAAGGGAACTATGGGGGCACAAAGGTTGTATCTCCTAACTGCTACTTTTTTCATTGGTTTAATTGACCTACTTTATGGAATCTGTGCTTTTTAAACCCTTTCTTAAAGGATCAGCAGTGACTAGCCTGTTGCAGTATAAGTTACATAATCACGATCACACACATGGATATAATGGATCCGCTCTCTCTTATCGGCCCTCTCAGGAGATTCAGATTAGCCGGTAGATACACTGTTCACAGCCAGAAAGTCCCCAAAGGTGCTGTCTCTTCCTTCTATAGCATTGTAATCTGAGCAATCTTCTACAAACTCCCCCAGGTAATGAATTTTATACGTTATTGCCATGTGCAGTATTTCTTCTTCTGTCTCCCCTTTCTGGGCACTCCTGGGAATACCTGAAACACAGAACAAATAATCTTGTTGCAGAATTATGTTAAGACATTTACTTAACAGGGGCACCTGGGTGACTCAGTCATCGAGTGTCTACCTTCCACTCAGGTCATGATCCCAGGGTTGTGGGCTTGAGCCCCGCATTGGGCTCGCTGCTCAGTGGGAAGCCAGCTTCTCCCTCTCCCACTGCCCCTACTTTTGTTCCCTCTCTCACTTTGTCTCTCTCTCTGTCAGATAAATAAATAAATAAATAAATATTTTAAAAGAGGTTTCCTTAACATGGACCACTCCCTAATTTGTGACCCAAATATTAAGTGGGCAGACTGAACATAAACTTCCTGGGCAATATCATTGTGTAATGCCCACCCACTCCTGCCATTTGATTCCTCCCCCTAAGGGGCCACTGTCTCGGTTTCCTAGGTCTGCCACCAAATTATCATAAATCAGGAGGCTTTACCTAATACAATACCTAATTGTAAATCAGGAGGCTTTACCTAATACAATAAAAATGTATTCTCTCATAGTTCAGGTGGCCAAAAGTCTAAAATCAAGGTGTAAGCAGGATTGGTTTCCCCTGGAGCAAGAATGTACTCCATACCTCTCCTAACTTTTGATGGCCACTGGGAATCCTTGGTGTCCCAAGGCTTATGACTACATAACTCCAGTCTCTGTCTGTGACTTCATGTGGACTTGTCCTCTGTCAGTTTCTTATTTTCTTTCAGCAACATTTGTTATAGAATTTAAGGCCCAACCCAAACAATCCAAGATGATCTTGTCTTAAAAACCTTAATTTAGGGGCGCCTGGGTGGCTCAGTGGGTTAAAGCCTCTGCCTTTGGCTCAGGTCATGATCCCAGGGTCCTGGGATCGAGCCCCGCATCGGGCTGTCCGCTCTGCGGATAGCCTGCTTCCTCCTCTCTCTCTTTCTACCTGCCTCTCTGCCTACTTGTGATCTCTGTCTGTCAAATAAATAAATAAAATCTTTAAAAAAAAAAACAAAACCTTAATTTAATGACATATGCAAAGATCCTTTTTCTCACCCCCCAAATACAGTCACATTCATAAGTTCCAGATGGACATATCTTTTGGGGACCCACCATTCAACCTGCCTGTGGACACCTTGCAGGTGAACATTTTTGTCTTCAGCTATCCATGTTTCTCTGCATTTATCACATGCTTTGAGTTTGGACGTGACCAGATGTACTCCTCAGCTACACTGCAGCCCTGTCTCCCTTTGAACTGGTGTGAGCAATGGATTTCTGGCCTGGCCTTGGCCTCATGTAGGAGGCAGAAGAGAAACAGGATACTCTGTAATTTCATGGCAATGCAAATAATTAAAACTTTCACTCACTTGCTCCATCTTCTCTCTTTTTTTAGGCCAAAAAAACCCATTTTTCCATCCCAGTGAGCAATGCCCACTCTGGCCCCTGGGTCTCCAAATACCCGTGGGTAGGGTCTCTATGTTGCATCCCTAACGGACTCTTATCAACCAGTGGACTTAAGAGCACATTGGCCATTTGTTGAGAATGCACTTGGTGCCAGATATTGCGCTTGTCAATTGCATTTTCTTTAGTCTCCATAACAAACCTTTAGGTAGACATTAATGTCTTCTTTTACAGATGAGATAGCTGTGTCTCAAAGAAGTTACAAAATAAAAAGTTCCAGAAGGTGAAATAGCTAGCCAATGGCAGAGGCAAGACTGGAATCTTGCCGTCTGATTTTCTATAGGCACAGGGCCTCTTCCAGGTGATATTATGTGATCACTTGCTAGCTTGGCATATCTGCTCTGGCCATATTTTTTTTATACTTACAGTTTCCTCAGCAGGATCATTAATAGGCCTCCCAAACACCCGCCAAGCACCTACTGGGTTCCCTATCTGTTCTGCTCGTCCTAGTTGATGTGCATGAAGGAGCACGCAGTTTTCCAGGCAGGGCAGGCGCTGGCCACAGCCCCGAGGGAATTAACATGCCGACCAGCATCCCTCTGCACTTTCTCCTGATTAATTCCATCTGACTCCGATGATTCCTTCATGCTGTGACCCCCCTCTGCACTTACATGCTGAAGTTGTGCTGCATTCATTTGTTCTCGTTGAAATATTGCTTTGTAATTGCTTCTAAACAATTTCATTTCTGCATCTATTGTAGACGGAGTGCTAAATCTGGCAGTTTAAGCACTTGCTAGACGATGTTTATCAGGCCCTGGGCAATCCCCAGGAGTCAGGCGTGCTGTGGGGATTGTGCATTCCCCCTCAACCTGCATTGTTTCGTGTGTGTTTCTGTGTAATGAGCACACTCAGACGTAGACCATGGCTCTTTTTCTTTGATTTACTCCCTCGTCCGTCTACTCTTGTCTCTTTGGAACTCATCGTCCCGCATTCCCTCTCCCCACAACCCAAAGTTGCCATATTTCCTACAATGGGCTAACTTCACAGTGACTGGCTAGCTGAGTAGATTTCCCTACAGTTTTTGAGAAGGAATCGGATGTTTGGACGATTCAGGCCACAGCACATTATGGGTCTTTGCTACTTTAGTAAGTAAAACCCATTGCTGTAATTCCAAGAAGAATCAGCCTTATTACAAATTCTAAAATATAGCAAAACACAGCTTATACTAAGATGTGGCCACGCTGGCTTAGGATTCTTGCCTCTTGGGCTGTTGCCCAAATCTGCACAATGTCTGGTCCCCAAGATTTTACTTCCAGCCTGATTAAGAAAATGTTCTAATCTAATTGTCTGCCTCCATTGTGTCGACTCTTTTGGGAGATAATGGTCCCTGATGCTGTTCCTCAGCCTCACTTTTGGCTAAGTTTGCATAATGCACATTACATTGTCTGTGTCTCCTCCCATTAAGGCCTGCAAAATCACAGGCAATTGATTAAGCCTGAGACACTATGAGAAATATCTTTTGCTGTGAAGCTCTTTCAGAAGTAACATTTTTTTTAAAATCATATATTCTTAAGACATGTAGCAAAATAAATGAGACCGCAGACTTTCACATTCTACAGAAGAAATGCTCTGCCACTGTAGCTTTTGCTATTCATCAGGGGCAGTGGAATTATAGTCACGGAAGTTCTAATATTGTAGAAGAAAATGAATAGAAATGATGGCTCTGTTGTTTCCTTGTAGTCATTTTAAAAATGCCCCATAGAATGTTCCATAGAATTTTTGTTCCTCTAGACAAAAAAGAGTGAATGCAAAAAAAAAAAAAAGGGGGGGGGGGAGAAAAACATGAAAGAAAGAAATTTCTAGAAATTTCTTTTAAACATTCTGTGGTTTGAGCTATAGAAAAATAGGACAGCTTCTTTTGAGAGAGAAGTGTCTATTGTATTTACCCATCACATACTAATAAAATGGGACAGACTGACAGGCTGCCTGAGAAGCAGCCTCATGCTGAAACCAAGATATAACCCCAGCATGTTCTGCTAGGCACATCCAGGTAAAGCACCATCTCAAATTTCAGACTGAGTACAGTAGCCAAGAGGTTGTCATTTAATAAGTACACGAAGAAATCAATTTCCCTGTGGCAAAAAGGAAAAAAAAAATATCCAGCTGCATCTCTAGAAAATTATCAAATTTTCTTTTACTGGAATTAAGCTGTACCTACTTTATTCATGTGACCGGGCCCTGCCCACTTGGCTATATTAAAATGATAGGCACACTGACCCTGTTGAACTCTCTATGTCAGTAGGCAGTCAGAAATTAATGGCTTTGTGTCTGCCTTCGGCTGGGGTCATGACCCCAGGGTCCTGGGAGCTCCCTGCTCAGTGGGGAGCCTGCTTCTCCCTCTCCCACTCCCCCTGCTTGTGTTCTCTCTCTGTCTGTCAAATAAATAAATAAATAAATAAATATCTTTTTTACTTTTGCTTCTGCTTGGATCTTTCCAGATTTCTTAAACATTATCAACAGCTTTGTCTACTTATTATGACAGATTGTTCTCTCCTGATTTAGGTCTTAGATTGGCAGGTCAGCACTGCTGCATTGTTTCGTGGCTTGTCTATTTACTACTAAAGAAACCAACTGACTTGAAATTTTATTTGGCACCTGTCCCTTCTGCTTTTAAAAAGGTAGATAGCTAAGGAGATGTAGTATAATCCTTACAGATCAAACCTTCTTTTTTTTCTTTCTCTTTATACTCTAAAATCATTGGAATTTAAACAGGAAGGATTTTTTTTTTTTCTTATTAATACATGGTACTCTTCCTTTGTATCGGCCACCATGCTCACGGCTTGAAGATATTAGCCCCTGTAAGCTTTATGATAACCATGAAAGCTAGTCACAATAACCCATTCTACTGATGGGAAGAGAGAGGCTTCTGGAAGTAATCTGGCATTAAGTGAAGTATCTAGGATTCCAATCCAATTCTTCCTGACTCTAAAGCCTGTGATTCCATCCATGAGGAGGTTGTCTGCACACAATGGAGATTACCTCTTAGGAGTCCTGTTGAAAAGGCCATGAAAGAGTAGAAGGACTGACCATTTACCTTAAAACGAGTAAGGTTAGTTAGGCGGACAGACCAATGATATAAATGGCGTCATTCTGTTCATGGATTTCCGGTCAGCTGGAACTACGGCTTTTGAAGAGCTAGTCACTGTTCATGGCTGTACCTGAGACCCACGGGGTGAATGAGGGATAGGAAAAGGGAGTAAAACTTCATTCTAAAATCCTCCAGGATTGTAGAGATAAGCCAGGCTATTAGGCACAAGTTGCTGCCTTTCAACTGTCCACAGGAAAGCTAGTGGTTAAGTCCAGCTTACTCCTACTCTGTGACTTTGAGAAAGTCACTTTAATTATTTCAAGATTCTGTTAGATGAAAACTCGAGAAAATGAATGTGAAGCTCCTAACCTAAAATGAGGAACACATAGAAGGCATTCACAAATGGAAGAAAATAAGTAGGACCCTTTCTCTGGTCATATTCTCCCATACCCAGTTCCTCCAGTTCCTCTTGTAGTTCCCTATATTTCCTCCCCCACCCCCCACATTTGAAAGCCTCTGAAATTGCAATTCATTTTATAATTGGAGTAAAGGGAAGCATGCCGGCTGCCCAGAATGCCATCACCTGCCTGTATGCATTGGGCCATGTGTTCAAGGTGTCTTTTTACTCTGATTGTCAACACAAATGAGCTGTTTGTGCTGGCCAACACCTTATATGGCTGAATTTCAACTTAAATTGCGATCTCTGCCACTAAATATATCTTATGCAACATTACAACAAAAAAGTACCGTGGATATGCAAAGCAGATTTTCAGGTGCCTGGCAATCCACTGGAAGGCAATAGAAGTGGCCAGATTGTTGGAACAGATCAAAGAACTGCAAAGCTTGAAGAGATGGGTGCATCTTAAAGAAGCAGGACTCGGGACTCTGGATTCTGATAAGATGCAGCGGGATGGGTGTTAACATTTTATTAAGTTTCTAAGATCTTTGCCAAACTGATATATCCATGTCTTAATGCAAGGGAAAAAATAGTACATTCTTTATATTCTTGCCAGATAATTCTTTCTTCAGGCTTTAAAAATAAATTGCACACCCTTCTGCTTTTAACACATTCTCTGTTTCTCTTAGGTAACTTTGTCACCCTGCTTTGCTGAGATTTCTCGGATCCCTTTGTGTGGTGTGCAGGGTGTCGGGGTATCCTTGAAACAAATGCCTCTGGTACTCCCTTGTTTTGCTGCTGACCCTTCCTCATCCCCAAAGGGAAGCCAGTTCCTCAGAATTCCAGGAAGACAGCTGTGCCCAATCTGTGTCAGAGCCTATTTAAGAGATGAGAGTACCTGTATCATTTAATATTTAAATGGAAACCAGGATGGAACAGCTTTTAAAAGACTCCCAGGGGACACTTGGGTAGCTCAGTGGGTTAAGCCTCTGCCTTCAGCTCAGGTCATGGTCTCGGGGTCCTGGGACCAAGTCCCGCATCAGGCTCTCTGCTCAGCTGGGAGCCTGCTTCCCACTCTCTCTCTCTGATGGCCTCTCTGCCTACTTGCGATTTCTCACTTTGTCAAATAAATAAAATCTTTAAAAAAAAAAAAATAAGGGACTCCCAGAAGTCCTCCTCTAACCTGAGTGAATTTCCCCCTTTTCCTGAGAAGAGAGGCAGAAACTTCTTGTACCCCGTCGACCTAGACATGAAAGAAAAATTTAGAAAATAATAGACGACTCTAGAGGCAAAAACCATTTCTGGGTTTCTAAGGAGCCAAGTCAGTGGGGTAGACATTCCTAGTGTTTCAGAAAATATCGAGAATGGCCCCAGAAGCTAAATGGGGTACAGCCAGGTCTCCAGGATCCTCTCACTGCCTCCAAATGAGAAGGAGGATACCATTCACAGAGTGGAGGGATGGACTCCTGCAGGAAGGCACCAGGGACCAGCATGAGAGAGCAGGTCAGTGAAAGTGTCAGCAAAGACGTGACCACAGCCTGGCCCCCGCACCCACCATTGTGCGGGATTTGCATCAAGCTGAAGGAATGGACCACTCTCCTCTTTCTATTCTGCAGCCCCAATGTGTATAAACACTCTGTTCCTCCCTGCCACACCCATGCATAAGCACTCTGGGAAACTAGAAACAGGAACCGGAGAAGGCAAGGAAATGCCTGGGAGAAGCATGAGGAAGCCCCAAGATGGAAATTTTGAACTGCTGTATAAAAGTACCATAAAATCTGAATGGAAGTGAAACTTTCCCAAGACAGAAATGACTGAAAACAAACTTAGTTACCTAAATGGAATAAAAGAGAACAGGAGCCAGAGCTGTGAGCAAAACAAAGGCAGTCTCACTGGTGTATGCCTCTGGTGGCTGTGGTTTTCGTCTCCCACTATGTTGGGCTCCATTCTTTATGATGAAGTAGGGATCAAAGAAGTCTCTCTTCACATTTGGGCTGAAACTTACTCCTGGGCTTTTCCCTAAAGGCTCGTTGCTGTTAACCTGTGACTCTGTTCCTTGCCTTTGGCAGACCCGTCACTCTGACAACCTCCCCAGAATGTGAGTGTGCTGTCTGCCCGTCCCACATCCAGATGGCAGTTTGATTTGTTCTTCACCCAGGGAATCGGTTGGCTCTAACTTTAATTCCACTCCTTCTCCCCTTCTCATATGTCCTCTCTAGCTTCTACACAACTGTCTCCACTGTCCCGCATGCTGATAAAAATTCCTTCCCCAGCTCTAGCTAAAAAGGATAGGCCCACATGGCTTGGGGGGCTTTGTCACCAAAGATCCTGAAATTCTCTGTCTCCAGTCATTTATAGCGGTTCAGTTTTATGGAGCTTCTCACATTACACATGGCTACCAGAGTGAAGTGTCCATATGGGTTTCAATGTTCTAAATCCACTTTGCTCTGACTGCCAATATTTTCGCTTCTGGGCAGGCTGGGCATTTCATGTCCCTAACGCAAATTGTCAGTATCCATCTCCAGAGCTCTGCTAGAAATGGTGACCTCTCCGGGGATATTTTTGGGTTCAAGGCTAATGTTCTGTACACTGCTTCTCAAGACTCTGTTCGTGTTTTGCAAGATAATTCCTGCTGGACTGTTTTTCATTTCAGATTATCAAGCTTTGTGGTTCTTTTCTTGTCATTTTTCTACTCATGTTTGTTTTATCTATTGTTTTCTGCTAGCATATGTTGAGGCTCAGTTGAGCTTATGTGGTTATGAGAGAAGGATAATTCAAACATGGTTTGACAGATCAGGGACAGAACAGACATAATTAGACAATACAGAAGGATGGGGGGAAAATAGATTTGGTTTGGAGCTTGCAGAGTACAGTTCAAGTTTTCCCAGGATAGTCACAGTATAATTTATTAAAATTGTTCTAAGCTAATGAGCTTTATGAACTAGGTCCCACCACACCACTTTCTCCCAAAGCTTATCCAACAATGACTGATAGATGAAAAGATGATGGTTATCTTGTTTTTCAAAACAAAAGGAGAGTTTCAGTTGAAGAGATAAATATGAATGTACTTATGGGGACAAGTGAGCAGTTTTCAGACTGTTTAGGAAATGCAGAGTGTAAATACACCACAAATTTGTGGCTGGAGAATTCTATCTTATTCATCATTCATTCATCCTTTAAATAGGAAGTGTGTAGGCTATGTGCCAGGCCCTGTGATCAGCAACAGGGTTCCAGAAGTAAGAGACACAGTGTTTGGTCTTTTATTAGGAAAGGGAATAGGGGCACCTGGCTGGCTCTTTTGGTAGAAAATGTGACTGGCTGGCTCTTTTGGTAGAACATGTGACTCTTGATTTCAGAGTTATGAGTTCGAGTCATGTTGGGCATAGAAATTACCAAAAAAAAAAAAAAAAAAAAAACCAAAACAAAACAAAACAAAAAAAAACAGAAAGAAAGAAACCAAGTAGCTCATTCACTGCAGGGTGTTCAGGATAGTGATGGATGTCTGTGCTGCCTGTGTTGAGTAGGGGGAAGTTGAGGGAAGGCTTTCTAGAAGTGGTGATAGCTGAGCTGAATATTGAAGAATGGAGACGGGGTTTTAGAAACAAAGGACAAACAATGCAGGCATGAAAAACAAGCAACACTTTTCATCTATCTGGGCATGGAAGAGACAGCCCCTGAAAAATAAAACAGGGAAGGTAGGCAGCATACAGATCAGGATGAGTCTTTCTTAGATGCAAGAGATTAAGATGATGTCTCTAGAGGATTGTCAAGAATCTGAAGCAGGGAATAACCTGGACAAATTTTCATTCTAGAAGTTTGAGACCTAAGTTGAGAGTTGGGTAGGCCATGGAAGTGGTCTAGGCAAGGAATGATGACAGGCAGAGTTAAAGTGGTAGTTCTAGGAAGGATACTAAGAAGATACAGTGACTGTATGGAGAAGGGCAGAGAGTTCAGGGAAAGGCCTTATTTCTTGGCCTGGCAAAATAGGTGGGTTGAGTCCCATCTGCCATGTTAAGGGGAGATCAAAAGGCTTAGGATGGAACTGAATGAGTTGTTTTGTTTTTGTTTTTCTCATTTTATTTGCATTCAGCTCAGGGCCTGAGGTCATCAAAAAAAGAGCCAATCACTCTGCATATGGAGCTCAAGAACGACCTAGGCTGGATATTTAGATCATTTGGTTAAGAAGAGAAGAGAGCCAAGGAAAACATCTTGTGACTTAGTAGGATAAAACAAGAGAATAATACTAGAGGTACAAAGAAGATACCTATGCAATGTGCGGTGGCTGTTAGTTACTACTAGTATTGCTCTTGTTGACAATGGGAAAGGACTTCAACTACTCATATGATTTATTTCTGTATTTAAATAATGGTATCTAAAGATCTTGCCAGAGACTCCAGAGGGGACCCCACTTTTTATGAGGTGGCCCTGACATCCCCTCCCATAGGGGACAGAAACCTGTTAAAGGTACCAAGCTGCTTTTGATAGCATCATTGCCAGTTTGATGACATTTTAAAAGTCAGGACAAGTTGAGAAAAGTTGTTAAAGAGCAGTAAATGGGTTTCAGACTTCTGGAAACATACCTTTGAGGCCTGGGATGGTGGCCATCAGTTTTACTTATAGAGAAGGTCATAGAAAAAAGGTGCCGCAGACTCTTCTATGTGATCACTGCTTGGCATGGCTGGCATAGACATCATCTGGTCCAACTGAGGACATTCTGGGCCACAAACAGGCTATGGGGCTACCTGGGGCTGTCAGTGTGTTGGTGCTGTTCTAGACGTCAGGGAGGAGGATGTTTGCGTGAAGTTTAGACTGCTTCCTTCTTATCCCATTCCAGGACAGAGCATTTTCACACATGGTTCTTTTCGTTTCTCATTGTCCTCTGAGTTCATTCTCTCATTGAGTCATGTTCAGCTGTTCATTAGTAGTCTCTTCTCTGTTTCAAGCTATTGTTCCAACAATCTCAACATTGGATCTTGGCCTCAAATGAATGAAGATGCCTGACTTCAGACTTGCTATCGAATAACTGGTCACTGGTGGCTTTTTTAGCCTTAGTGGCCTCAAGAGGTTTCTGAATCCACTGATTCTTCCAGGAAGCTTTGTCCAGGCCACACAAATTGCAAGAATTCCCTTTTTCCCTCTACATGTGTTAAAAACTACGTATTTAAAAATATTAAAACCTCCAGGGCACCTGGGTGGCACCTGTCAGTCAAGCATCCAACTCTTGGTTTCGGCTCAGGTTGTGATCTCGGAGTCGTGAGATTGTGCCCATGTTGGGTTCTGCACTCAGTGTGGCCTGTTTAGGATTCTCTCCCCTCCCCCAACCCTTGTCCTCACACACACACATTTTCTCTTTCTCTAAAAATAAGTGAATAAATCTTTTAAAAATTTTTTAAATATAAACTTCCTCTAAGCAGTTTCAGAATGGTCACTGCAGAACATCTATAAAATGGATACCCAATTAATTCATCTCCTGATATAACACTGTAACTGGCAACTTACAGAAAATTGGAAAAGACAGTTTGCATCTGGAGAAGGTGTTATAAATGCAGGTTGTGGACCATGACCATCCCTGCCCCTAATGTTTTTGGAATTTGGCTCTAAAGTCATATTTTTTACTCACACATGCAGCTCCAGTTCAGATTACTTCTGCTGTCTAAGGGGATGGGGAACCTTCCGGCTACTTAAGGAAAAGGGGAGGATGGAAGAATATTACCAAGGAGATTCGCACCTCACTAAAACACTCAAATTAGACTTTTAATGGATAGGGAAGTTTTTGTTCTTCAACTCTGTATGGATCCTGTAGGCTTTATGTTTCATAGATGGTCCCACAAGATCTCCGGGTCATTTTAAGATAGAGTTGTCCAAAGCCAGACTAAAAATAGGTTTAGATTTGGGAAGTAAAAATAGACATGCAATAATTGTGCTTGGGCTTCTGCAGTAAGAAGGGCTGAGTTTATGGTTTTGGCTTTGTTTGTGGTTACCCAGAGGAGACTCAAGACAGAGATTCAAATGCAAGTAGTTTTCTTGGGCTCTGAAGGAAATGGGGTGAAGAAGAAGTGGGGTTGGGGGGTGAGGGGGTGAGGGGAAGGGCAGGTAATAGAGGGTGACTTATCAAGCCACCTTCCATTGTGGCAAACTGACACCTCAGAATCATTTCATCAAGGGACAAGGGAGCTGAGGTATTTATGCATCACTTCCATCAATTACTGGTTGAGAGCTGCTGGTGGGAGTACTTAATCCCCAGCACTCTAGGTGCATGGCATCACCTCCAGCAGCAGGTGAGAGCCCTTGGGCTGTGCTATAGGCACTAGCAGTTGGGATTCAAGTGGATATGCACTGAAATGGGAAGGTCAAGGGGATGGGGCATCACTAGTGTTTACCTTGAATGGAACAGTTGTTTCATTCTGTAAATTCATATGAATGTGCTTTTTGGTGCTTTGAGTTTGGCTGCTGGTAAATCATCTAATTCTTTTTTTCTTATTCTTTTTAAGAATTTTATTTATTTATTTGACAGACAGAGATCACAAGTAGGCAGAGAGGCAGGCAGAGAGAGAGGAAGGGAAGCGGGACCCTGGGATCATGACCTGAGCCAAAGGCAGAGGCTTTAACCCACTGAGCCACCCAGGCGCCTCCATCTAATTCTTTTGATGAAATAATTTAAAATTGGATGTTGTTATCATTGAAAAACAAGTTTTCTCCAAATAAGTATGAGGAAGTGTTCCTTAGTACAGCAGTCTCTTTAATGTGAAATTTTTATTTGTTTTTTCTTTCATGAGATAGTGATAGTAATTTCTTAATTCAAAAACAGTGCTTCAATGTTGGTGTCAAATTCCAGCAGAGAATACATTTTAGGGCTGTGAGTAATCCAAGGTCCAATGAGTCAAGCAGAGTATGCGTCAGTAAAAAGAGGACTTTAGGATGTGTATATGTTTTCATATAGCTTTTACCTATGGGGAAGCACATGGTTCTTAATTATTTTTAAATAACTAGAGTGCAACCTAATAGTAACTATACAAAAATCAAGATTGTTGTCACTAAACTTTGTACATCATACACATACATAATTTTTATAAAGCATACTAGCCAAGTATGTCAAATATCTTTTTTTTTAAGATTTTATTTATTTATTTGACAGACAGAGATCACAAGCAGGCAGAGAAGCAGGCAGAGAGAGAGAGAGGAGGAGGAAGCAGGCTCCCCGCTGAGCAGAGAGCCTGATGTGGGGCTCGATCCCAAGACCCTGAGATCATGACCCCAAGACCCTGGGATCATGACCTGAGCCGAAGGCAGAGCTTTAACCCACTGAGCCACCCAGGTGCACCATGTCAAATATCTTTAATTACTGTATTGACTCTTGTATCCTGTATCTTGTATCTTGTATCC
The DNA here is from genome assembly GCF_964662115.1 of Mustela nivalis. Taxonomy (NCBI): domain Eukaryota; kingdom Metazoa; phylum Chordata; class Mammalia; order Carnivora; family Mustelidae; genus Mustela; species Mustela nivalis. The sequence goes on along the minus strand of NC_139027.1, from coordinate 104,622,688 downwards.
TGTTCTTAGGGAATTTGGTAAATGTTTGCTGAATGAATACATTAATGACTGAAATTTGGGCGTGGGGGTGCTACGCCCTTTTCTGAGACCCTACCCACAGTTAGTGAGAAAGGAAAGAACAACTTAGGGGTGGTTGATGAAGCAGGAAAGAGTAAGGACCTGGGAGCCATGAATTAATTTATTTATGAGCTAGGCCATATGCTAGAAACTAAATACACAGATATAGAGAAGATATGGGCTTTGCTATTAACAAACTTCTTGACTAGTAAGGTCCCAACCTCAGAAATCTTGCTTAACTCGGTTTAGTAAGTCATCCATCTTTGATTGGTTGATCTATCTATATATATAGATATATATACATAGAGAGAGAGATGTACATACAGTATGTGGCATTCAAAAATACTATGTGAATTCAATGTCAGAGGACATAAATTCCTGGATTTAATGAAAACCTATCCACACCATCTTTTTAGGCATCCTACTATGTGGCGAATAAAGCACTGCTATACATATGGACTGTACATGGACTGAGGTCAACAAGCTAATGTCCCTAGGCCAGATCAGGCTCACTACCTTTATTTATAAATTTACTTTCATTGGAATACAGTGATTCCCATTCTTTTATGCATTGTCTACTGCTGCTTCCCCCACAAATAATGGCAAGCAATGGCAGAGTCAGGCTGTTGTGGTAGAGGCCAAATGCCCCAGAACCTGAAATATTTTCTGTCTGGCCCTTTACAGAAAAAGTTGCCAATCTCTGGTATTGAACGGTGTTGTATAATACATTTTTGGTTTAAACATCAGACAGCACCAGTTATTTCCCCTGAAACATAACAGATTTAGAGAGTATAACCCGAACCCTACAGAGCCCAGGCTCCCATAGGTCATGAATCAGTGCTTTCTTGCACACCATTGCTCTAAGGAATCTGGGATTAGTACTGTACCCTCCTTCCTGAAAATTCCCTAGGTGTAGTTCTTTCTATGCCTGGCAGTTTTGTTTTCAATTTATTCCCTTTGTTATCTCTCTACTCAAACACGTGGAATGCCATATCAACAGTAGCTGAATCTAAGAAATGGACTTTTTATACATTGGCTTACACTGGTTTGTGCAAAGCCAAAAAGGGGGAAGAAAGAAGGGAAATGACAGATTCTCTTTTCTATAGAGAAGCACCCAAGTGTGGGGTGAATTATGAAATGAGGAGGTTAGAAAGCCTCATAGCTAGGGAATGCCCAGGTGGGCATCGAATGTGTGGACTATAGGAGCCCATTGGTATGCTCCATAGCATTCTGATACCTCCTGCATGCAGGTGTTCAGCTCTAGGGTATTACAGAAAAGATGAAGATGGCTATGTGAAGGTCAGTGGCAGTAGGTAAGAAGATGAAAAATTATTTCTGTAACACTAAGACGTTAATTTATCTAGGCAAAAAAAAAAAAAATGAGAACTGACTTGGTATAATGTTTCTACCATTTAAATCCATTATGATATAAAAAGTAAACAAATGTTGGTCAGTTAAAGCATTTCTATGATTGAGAATAGCTTGATAAGATGATTTTTCTGTTTCAAATGACAGAAACAAATGAAGAACTAGCGAAGGCTCACATGTACCTTCATGGCTTAATGGAATCCAAGAAGGAGTTGAATAACCAAGCCTCGGAAATTCAAGGCTACAAATGGGTCTAGGGAATGATTAGAACAAGGTTCCTGGATTCTGTCCGAATTGTCTTTCCAGCTCTCATATGCAAAATTTCTTAACTTTCCTTCCAGTCTTGCCTTTCTCCCCATAGCACAGGCATGACAGTTAAAAGATTGTGAAATTTATTTCAGATATCCTTGTTCACTGGGCAAAGGCTGATTTCAAGCTCTCTTTACGATCCCAGGGAAGAGAAAATCCTGGGAAAGAGATTTATTGTCCCAACTTGGATCAAACACCTGCTCTTAGGCCAGTCACCTTGAACCAGTGAGTGATGGTGATAATATGGTGCACCTGCATTAAGCATACAGATGGAGGAAGGAACATTTAATTGCAAAGGGGAAATTAACAGACAGTTCTACATGAACATTCTATTATTTCTTTATCTTCACTTGGAAAAATCCATGAAAAATAGCTCAGTCTGCAACATGAAGGATTTAGGTTAGAGAGAAATAAGATTATTCTGACATTAGAGCTTATTACACACTGGGATATGTTACTGAAAGAAGCAGTAAAATATCTTTTCTTAGAGGTTTATAAAAATAGAAGTGATTTCTCATCAGTTGAAATGCAAATAGTTTTCAAAATGGATTAGACACACAAAAATTTTGTTTGATGTGCAAACTCGTGACAAGGGCCTGCCTTCTTTTGCCGGTAAATTCTATTCAGTCCTAGCCTTTGGGTGCAATTCCAAAAATATTTATTAAAAGCCTACTAGGTGCAAAGCATTAGGCTGGGCCTAAAGAGTTTGCATGGTGTTCTTTGGGATGTTCCAGAAATTACAAATGACCAGAATATGTGTTTGTTTAAGGCGATTGCCATAGAAGGCGTTCAGATTCACTATGGAGTTTTCATAGGAATGAGGCAGAGTTTGGAAGGAAAGGGGGAAAGAGAGGGAGAGAGAGGGAGAAGCAGAGGGAGAAGTTAACAGAGAAACAATAAAACAAGAGAAAGAATCAGCAAACGGTTATTTGAGAGGCTGAGGTTTGAAGTGCTCTTTAAGATTAGATAGAATTTTAATAGGGGAGAGATGAGAAAAGGTTTTTGGGACAGATGGAATGGCACAGACAGTGATTTGGATCACATTTGGGGAAGCAGCAAGTCATCCTTTTAACCAGAAAACAATGGTAGAAACAGGACGAGCTAATAGAAAAGATGAGAGCAGAAAGCTGGGGTCATCCGTGGAAGGCCTAATGTGGTGAGTTAAAGTTTTGTTGTAGGAAGATTAGATTGGCAACACTGTGAGACAGACAATGCCATGGAAAAGGGCAAAGGTGGAGAGATGGATCTGAAGGTCATTACAGAGGCTCATGTATCCGGATGGTGGTAGCAGAAATAGAAAGAAGACTTTTATGGGAGGGAGATGGTAGGAGTATAATCTACAGGGCTGGTTGATGAATGGTGTTTGTGTATTTTGTACTTTCAATAAGCCAAGCATTTATCAGAAAATACAATTTCCTAGTTGCTTGATATATTTGATTTTTATTTACATATACATTGAAGCTTATTATCAACAAAATAAACAGGTTAGCTTTTATCCCCATTTTGCATATGAACAAACTGAGATTTAGAGCAGTAGCCCAAGGGCACACTGCTAATAATCTGCGGAGTGGAAATTTGAACCCAGGATGTCTGGCGCCAACATCTCTGTTCTTAACCCCAAACACATTGCTCTAATTGAGAAGTATGAAGGAAAAAGGGCAAACTTGGTGGTGTGGGAGGCGTTCTACTCACACAATATTGCACAAGAAACTATTCAGGATTTAGTAGTTTAAAACAACTGTTTTACTGTAGCTCATAATTGTGTTGATCAGGAGCTTGGACAGTCAGCCTTGGCTGGGCTAGTCTTCTATTATAAAGCCATTGACTGAGAACACACAATGGTATGTATGCTGCTGGTCTAGATGTACATAGCTGGTCTAGATGGTCAATAGTATGTAGGCTGGTCTAGAAGGAGCAAGATGGCTTCACTCACATGTATGCACCTTGACGAGGAAGACTGGAACCTGAGCTCTGTGGGACAGTGGACCAGAGCTCTACACATGGCATCTCCAGCACAGGGATCTCAACAGTCAGTAGATTGCTTTGACTATTTGGGAACTTTGTATAAATGGAATCCTATAGTGTAGACTCCTTTGTGTTTTTTTTTTTTTAATTAACATATACTATACTATTATTTTCAGAAGTAGAAGTTAATGATTCATCAGTTGCATACAACACCCAGTGCTCATCACATCATGTGCCCTCTTAATGCCCATCACCCAGTTATCCCATCCCCCCACCCACATCCCCTCCTGCATCCCTTCAGTTTGTTCCCCATAGTTAAGAGTTTCTTATGGTTGGTCTTCCTCTCTGTTTTTGTCTTGTTTTATTTTACCTTCCATTCCCCTGTGTTCATCTGTTTTGTTTCTTAAATTCCACATAAGAGTGAAATCATATAGTATTTATCTTTCTCTAACTGACTTACTTTGCTTAGTATTATACTCTCTGGTTCTATCCATGTCATTGCAAATGAATGGCAAGATGCATTCTTTTGATGGCTGAGTAATATTCCATTATATAGATTTTCCATTAATCTGTGGTGTAAACTCTTCTGTTTGACTTCTTTGGCTTCACATTATGCTTATGAGACTCACTCATGCCGTTACGTGTGGTCGTAGTTCATTCTTTCTTGTCACAGTAGAGGATAACTCTGTGTAACTGTTCTACAATTTAATTGTCCTTTCTATTATTAATGGGCATTTGGGTAATTTATAGTTTGAATTATCATACATAGTGCTAGCATAAATGTTCTTATATATGTCTTTGTATAAAATACATTTATATTTCCATTGAATATATACCTAACAATAGAATTGGTAGATTATAGTGTATGCTTATGTCAGTATTAACAGTTTTCTGTACTGTTGGTACAAATTTACACTCTTTCTAACAGTGTTTGAGAATTTTATTTGCTCCACATCAACTGGTAGTATCAGATGTTATTGATTTTAGCTATTTTAGGTTTTTTGAAGGGATTGTTTTGATATAGATTGACACAAATCTTATCGAATTCTCTTCCACTCTGTAATTCTCTGCTTAGGTAACTCTTTATGCTTTCTTGACAGATAATAGGAGATGCCTTTGTGGCTATTCCATTTAAGTATTTCCTTATTCCACAGGGATATGTGAAATCTCTCTCTCTCTCTCTCTCTCTTTCTCTGTCTCTCTCAAAGCTCTAGTGACACTTTGAGAGAAAGGATTCAAATAGACCTCTTCTGACATCTTAGTGGTGGCCTTTCCACATTTTGAAGCCAAAGGACATATGCTCTCTTTTGCTGTATCTTTTTCTATATCGATTGATAATCTCAACTTTCATCACACTGCAACTAAATGTTTAAAAAATACTTTCAGGTGAAACCTTTGGAATTTTGGATATTTTGAGGATCTTCGGATTTAGTTCAACTTCATCCAATATGTTTCCTTTCTAAGTAAGAGACTTAGGAATAAATTTGGGCTCAGCTGTCAGGAAGTCAAAGAGCAAATGATCTATACCTATACATACAGACGTAGTAGAAGATATCTCCTTAAGTTACATATGCAAAGAAGCCATCCCTACACATGACTCTGCTGGAATGAATACTTTGAAGTAATTCTGTAATGCAGGAAAGGTCAAACTATTTACTTTCCTTCTATAAAACCTCTTGCTCCTACCCTTTATTTTCCTTCTTTTTATTCTATTTCCAGGGCTGCAGTAAAGTTGCATAACATAGGGAAATCACTGAGTGCAAGGGCCAGCTTACAATGATGATGCTGATGCTGATCATCAAAGAGATAATATCTACTTGTCTAAAATACTTTCAATTATGAAATTAACTAGATTAACCTATGTAAGTTTCTTTCTAGAAAATTTTGATGCACAGTGATCCTCAGAGCACAGATTTAGAGAAAGCCAGGCAAGAGAGGATAAATGAAGTAGGCAAGATGATACAGCAAGAGATAATCCAAGACTTCTCTGCTGTTTTCATATGCCCATCCTGGAGGCTGTTGGTTTAACTTTCCTTGGACTTCCTACAGAAAAGTTCTGCATTCGAACTTGAGCAACTTTGAATGTGTTTCTCCTCCTTGAAAACAAATGAGCCCTGACTTAAACAGTCCCTTTAGTAGACATGTCATACATTGTAGTAGTTCTTGTGACCCTCACATCTCTACAGCTAGATTATAAAATCCTCAAGGGCAGAGATGTCTCAAATACGTCTTTGTATTCTGCCTTGTACTTCAGCACAGAGTGGGGAAATGTCATGTTATCCTGCTGATTAAGTCCATTAAGGATTCAGGTTGCATAACTCTCCTAATGGGGAATGGAGAATAAATTCTGCAAGTGAGTTTAATGTTCACAAAAAGCATCAGCAGCAAATGTAGATGCCCTTTAGCCATGCACGAAATGCAAGGGAGATAGTGGTCTTGTTCCAACTCTTGTGAATAACCCTCAACTAAGTTCTCACCTCAGGGGCAGGATGCTACATGGTTGTTCTCTTATAGATTCTTTCTCTCCTGGTTTTAAACCACCAACTGAGTTGGAGGATCCAAACTGGGGCAGAGAGTTTAAACAGGGGACACAAAATAGGCAGTTCTTGCAGAACTTCAAGTTTATTTGGGGTGAGCTTCATCGGTGGAACAGAGGCATCTGCTCCACAGACCATGTGGATGTGACTGCAAATTCTACATGCAAAATATTTATAGGAAGATCTGCCTTTCTGTGTATATAGCTCAAGATCAGTTTGTTGAGTGAGTCTGTATTTAAGGCCAAACTCTGATTCACAGTTTTAAGAGTCCCGAACTAACCAAATGGGAGGCCATACTGCACAAAGACATCTCCATCCACATAGAGGAATGAAGCAAAATACCGCCAAGTCCTTGCAGAGGGATGTCACAGTACCCTTCAGTTCCCTGAATACGTTCTGAGGAGACACTTCCATAAAAGATGCCCACCTGCACGTTCCACCAGACTAATGATGATGAGTCTAGCTTCACAGAGTGATTGGACCAGAATTAAGTCCTAGGACCAGAACTGGGTGTCATTGATTATTTTTTAATAAACAAAAGCAGGTTTATGATTTTTAATCAGAAATACCTTCCAATCTTGTTTTAACTTCCAGAAATAGATTCTAAGAACCATCATGGGAGAATAGAGAAGGACATTGTCCAAAGTCTGGGACTTTGGTAGGAGTTGGGGAAGCTTAAACCCTCCACTTAGCACCATTACAGTTATGTCTTCCCCTCTGGAAGCATACTTGGAGAGGGGCAAGTCTTACTCAGAGAAATGCCCCTTTAGCTCTCTTGACACAAAGCAGTAAGAGAAGCTGGAAGATGTCTCCACAAACACCGGTTACCAGACTTCGCAGTATATTGCCACCACCTGGATAACTTTCAAAAACACTGATGTCCAGACATTTTGATTTTATTGGGTTGGGGTGGGAGGGTCATTTGAGCATGGGGATTTTTTAAAGAGTCTGACCTATTTTGAAAACTCCAATAGGCAAGACATTTTTTAAAAGGTCAAAAGATAAATAAATGAGTGTGTTGGTTCAGTTTATTTTAAACAAATGTTTACTGAATGCATACTCTGTGTGAGGCCATATGCTATGCTCTGGGAATACAAACAGAAATAGGAAAATGTATCCCTGCCCCTGATGAAGCTCTCAGTTTACTGGTGAGGGGGCAGTTAGATGGGCAAATAAATACAATGTAATTACAACTCAGTTGATTATATAACAGTGTGATATATACAAAATTAGAAATTGGTCCAAAGTGGAGAAATATACAGAAAAAGAGAAGGGACAGAGACATTTGCCTGATTTTTAATTACATAGGAATTATATTTCTGAAACTTTAAAAACTAAGGAAAGAACACCCATCATGGGTTATCAGAAAGAGCTCAATTACAAAAGCTTTTTATGTTGCCTCAATAACTTAGGTTTTCATTGATGTAACCAACATCTGTCAATTTGGACCCTCTTTGTAATGGTCCAGCATAAGCCAACCCAATTATATATCCTTCTTATCTTCTTTCCTTCTTTGATTTCTTCCATCCATGTCCCCTTAGCCATACTTACCTAGTTACCTGGAGAGGGCCCTGCAACTTTGCCATTTACAGTTAAATGAGCCACAGATTTTAAAGATAAGAATGACTTAACCAATAATCTTACTCTCAATTTACTCATGGTTTCTCACTCACATATATATCACTGATGATTTTTGTCAACAAAACACTCATATAATTTATTCTCCTTCTCCCAAATGAAGAGGTGTGAATATGTTGAAATAAAAATGACTAGTTTTTTTTTAATTTCAAAATTATATTTAAAGGGAAAAAATAACAAGACAATAACAAACACAAAAGTCACTGTTTGCCTCAATTTGCCATGTTCTCAAAACTAGACCTTAAGATAAATACTGTAAGTAAGAAAACAGCTGTTTTCCAAGGGATCTGAAAATAATGATGCCAGATAAACATTGCTCTTGAACCTGACTTCATTCATGTGACAAGTGGTGACTAACAAGTTTACTCCCAGAACTAGAAAATGCCATTCAAGATTCCAAAGTGTAACCTTTATCTTTGGTTAGGCTTTTCTCTGAAAGAGAAATATGAGCAGACAACAAGTGCTTTAATTGATTTATTTTTGGTAAGGTAGAGCTGTTTTATCCGTGACAATTCTCATTAGTCATTGCAGCAGTACCCCCTTGAAATTTTTTCGAATTACTCCCCATGTATTTACCATTTCTCTGTCATGATCTGGTTATTACCAAGACTACATTGCTATTAATAGTCAACATGTTATTTTAAAATTGAACAAGCTAATATTATCAGCCCATAATTTTCTGGGTTTACACTGAATTTATTACCATAATTAAGTTGATAGTATTTTGAATGAATGTTTATTTCTTATTACTTTGTATAGCAAAATGCAATTCGATGTTTGTCTACATACAAATGGCTTACGAATATTTACTCTGTAAATGGTTTTGCACAAATCGATTGTAAGAAAGAGTCTAACTTCTTTAGCGTGTTCCATGAGTCAGAACTCATTACTTCTGTTCATTAAACTTAAAGGATTCGCTTCACCTACTCATGTCTCTCTACTTTCTATCTACCATGGACACAAGTTCTTTGTCTTTCTCCAGCTTAATGCCTACTACATTTTGTTTTTCTTTTCTGCTTGTCTATTACTCTGTGGATTGTTCTTCAAGCCAGTCAAGGAGCAGAGAGAACAAAGGATAAGCAGACAGATAAAATGGCATTCACGTCTTGCCTGATTCCTTGAACACTCAGGGAAGATAAAATAGAAGTCTGAATTATTTGTGGTCCTGCTTTATCTGTGATCCACCCAGTTGGCATACTATATTATAGGAGTGGATAATTGAAAGTTCAGAGTGTGTGATTCCATATGCTTATCATAAAGAACAGATGTAAGAGTCGATTTCCTGTTTGAATTGTTATTTGAGCACCATGCAATTTATTTAATCAGAAAGTCTTTATATATTATTCCTAAAACTTCTCTAGGCTGATCCCATGTGTTTGCTTCAATTCTGAAAGTGACTCTGTACTCAAGGCTGATCAACTCAGCTGTTTGAATTAGGATGTTAACCAGAAAAGGTTGTGCATCTGATCCCTTGTGGTCCAATTAGTGTAGAACAAAGAAAATCTCTGTAAATGGTTACAGGTTGCAGTACCAGAAACCTGAACCAGTTACCTTATGGGGGATAAAACTGCTACAAACTCTGTACCAAATCGTGCCCGTGGCTGTGATAATGGTGTCAGGGGCAGGCTCTGTTGATGGCAGAGATGATAGCTTGGAGTAATGTGCTGGATAGTGTCAATTAGCATTCCATCCATTCTTACCTTTTTTTTTTTTTTTTTAATGTGATTTACTTTATCATTGAGACTTAATAGTTAAAACAAAACAAAACAAACAAAAACAAAAACACACACAAAAAACAGCTTTCCAGACTCTTTGGAAGCTATAGTTCTGGATGCAAGTTATGTTCTGCCAATTAGATATGCCTGAATGAGATTTGAAAGCCCCTGAAGCAGAGACCTCCTTGCTGCTGGTGAGGATAACTATAGAAACCAGTGCTTTGAGGGGGTGGTGGCTGTCAGAGTTGGCCTCCTTCATGTTTGGGAATAGTCGTGGTGGCAGCAGCAATGGCTTCCTGACCTCTGGTTATAGCAGCTACACTTTTGTGTCCCTGTATCCCCATCCACCATCTCTTGTACAGATTTTGCAAGGAGCCCATCTCCTGCACTGAATATCATTCTGCTTGAAATGCTAGGTTTCTGTTGCCTGCAATCAACATTGACTGCTACACAAGTTACAGGTTATTGAGTATCTACTAAATGCCCAATAAACAGAGTCTCTGTGACATGGGGTAGCTGGTCCAGTATCACAAAGCTAGTGAATGGCATAGCCTGTATTTGAATTTAAGTCCTTCTGTCTGCAAAACTGATACACAAAGGGCGGAAACTTTAATAGGTCTATGTCTATTAAAAATCTGAGAAATCTCCAAGAGCTGGGACAGTTGACAAAATCTAAATATAAGGTCCATGAGGCCACAGGCTTAAAAGAATATAAGAAGACAGAATTGGCGAATTGGATAGCCTGTGTACACCCTCCAGAACTTACTAGAATTGCTACCTCCTTGAAGCAAGCAGCAGCATCAACACAGTGGTGACACCCAGGGTACGGAGGTGTAGATGAAGAGCAAATCTTTAGCCCATCGTGTTCATCCATTCTTTAAAGTTCTTATTCTTCGTCACAGGACTGAAGGGGAAATTAGAGCCTTCATGGGTTAGGTTTCATGGTTCAGATCCCCTTAGGACAGTTTCTGTGTTTTTCAGAAAGTTTGTCCGTTGTTTTGTATTTCTAAACCTTCCAGAGGCCAAGCAGACTCTGCAAAGACAAAGTGTATCATCTGGGTCTTTCTGCATTTTTCTGGCCTCCTTTAAAGCAAAAGGCAAGACAATGGGGGGTCAATAGGGCAGGAAGTACTCCTTGTCCGCGAAGGCCCAGGAGAACTGCTGTCAGGGCTAAGAGCACTCGACCCTTTGCCGAAATAAGTGTGGCTGTGATCAGTCTTTGGGAAGATTCAGCACAGGGTCGTATGATGCACAGGTGAAAGCACTGGAGACGTTTGCATGAGGAGATATGACTCTGGGGGCCAGGCAGAAGGGAAGGTGCTGTCACATGGAAGAGACAGAGGACTGAGATCTCAGACAGGAGTAGAAGTTAGCGAGAGGTAAGGGGTTTATCTAGGAAGAACTGACCCCAATCAGTGGGGCTGCTCCAGGAAACAGAGCCACCGCTGGAGTCCTGCACAGAGATGTGTTGAGTGTTAAAGAGGGATGCTGCCAATGGGATTCAGTTCCCTAACAGTGTGACGGTCCCTTCCCTCCCTGAAAGCACTCAGGGTGCTCCCCAGAGAGGGGGCTGGTCATTTCCATCTAACTCAAGACTCTGGAGGCAGCTCGTGTGAATTTAAATCCTGTCCCTGCCATTTACTTGCTGTATCATTTTAATTCTGTGCTTCAGCTTCTCCATCTGGGAAATGAGGAAGAGAATAGCATCAGGCTCATAGGGGGAAAGTATGAAATCAAATAGTTTAATTCACGTAAGGGGGATTCATCCACTCACTGGCTATATGGGAACAGACATGGCACCTCCCAGACAGTTCAGTGAAAGGAAGTGCCCTCAGACCCTCACACTGAAGTCTTAAGAACCAGGAGAATCAGGGACCCCGTGGCAAACTTTCAGCATTAGTTGGCTCTGCCAGGGGGTGGTTTTAGACTGGTTTTTCTATCCCTGGGAGGGATTCTAAATTTCTCAAGGTACTCATCTCAAAATATCCAAGCTGGGGCACTTGGGTGGCTCAGTTGATTAAGTGTCTGCCTTCAGCTCAGGTCATGATCCCAGGGTCCTGGGATCAAAGCTCCATCTGGGAGCCTACTTCTCCCTCTCTTTCTCAAATAAATAAAGAAAATCTAAAGACAAAAATGTCCAAGCAGCTGTTGCACTTCTGAGAAGAGGGCCATAATGCAGCCTTCCAGCAATGGAGAACATAAAAGAAAGAGATCAAGGGTCCGGGTTATTGTAGGAATCAGTACCTGCCTGTATCCTCCTCCATTGTCACATGTTGAGGGAAGGATTGAGGAGCCAAAGTTCTGAAAGTTTTTAACCTCTACAGCAACCCAAAGTCTCCTGCATTATTTTGTAAGTTCTAAACCAGAAAATAATTATTGCTTGTCTTTCTGCCTTTGCCTAATAAGTAACTGAAGTTTATGTAAAGTCTTGGCTTGCTTTGGCTGTTTCTCTGTTGGGTATATTATGTCCAAATTTAATTAAAGATCATGCTGTGGACTAGAAACTCCTTTAGTGAGAGGAAAATAATGGGAAGGCCCTTTTTTTTTTTTTTTTTAATTAGGTTTGCGTCAATTGAGTTAAAGCACGTGCTCTGAGCTCCCTTTGGAACGATCCACGCATTCTTCCATGCCACCTGGCTACAAAACAAACTTGAAGAATTTGGCTCTCACAGGAAGAAACCCTTAGTATTAGGGAAATGCAGCTGCATTCCAAATGGAAACATGGCAACTTCAGGCTCCGTTACTTTCCTCCCTCCTGCCAACCCTCTGCAAGTCTCCGCTCTTTCCAGGAGAAGGAGAAATAAAAATATCTTTAAAAGAAGTGGAAGCCAGTTTTCCTCCCCCGTAGCAGGGCGTACCACTCATTCAACCATACCAAATATAAGAGGACTTGGAATGGAAAGAAGTAACTACTTTTTTCAAAAGCTAAAAATATTCCCAGAAGGTGAGAGTCACAGGGCTTGGTTTGCGTACGCATCAGAAAAGGATTCCAGGTCATTAGACAAGGCCAGCAATCTTGGTGGAGGGGGCAGCATGGTTCAAGGCTGCAGGCCCTGGCCTATCTTTGTCTTGGGTATTGACTTGCTGAGGGACCTCCGGCAACTTAATTAAGTCCCCGGATTCCTCTTTTGATAAATCCAGATTACAAACAATAATCACCCTGGCCCGCTGCTATTGCATCCCTATGATAGCAGAGCATTACAAACTTGGAATTCTATTTCAGAGCTGATAATTATATAGGAGAAAATGACATGCTGATTGGGGCAAAGGGGCCAGGTGGTTAGCTTTTCACGGTTCAGGAGTTGGGAAAGAGCTTATGAATTACGGGCCAGCGAGAACATTTTGATGATTATTTGGAAATTCTCAACTCCAGCAAAGACCAAGTTTGAGTACTCCCAGGACAGCAGGGTGTGTGCGGATGGTGAGCTAACAAGCTCAGGGCCTTGGGTATGTCATTTTTTTTTTTTTTTTTGCTTCTGAAAAGGCCCCAGATGAATGCTTTCTCACAGGCGGCGGTGAAAGACGTTTGGAATTTAAGAGAGTCTTCATCAGTGGGCAGGTTCGGGGCTTATCTCAGGCCGCCTTGTAGATGAATCCCGGACACACTGGCAGAAGGACTGATACAAACAACCCGTTTCTGAGAAGCTTCGACTTCAAAGGAAATCGCCCACAGCAGAGGGGCTGATGCAGTGCTGAATGAATAATGAAAAATACAATAAAGACCAAATCTGATAGGGATTTGAATTATATGCAAGGAAAGTATTTCTGAGGAAAATGAGATGGTGGGGAGGGTTTGGGACAGATCGAAGAATTCATAACCAGAGCTGCTCACAACTTGCATCACTTAATCCCAGAAAATTTCAAGGCTCTGTGAGAAGGAAGTTAGATGAAAATGCAACACCAGGATCTTTCTCTGAAATCTGAAGGTCACCTAGCTCTTGAGGCAGCCCAGTGTTCCCACCCCAGGGGAGGACAATTGACCTTGAGAGGGCTGTCTGCAAAAACATTAAAAAGATGCTCCACTCACTCAGAGCCGGACCTAGATCTCAGCCTCCAAGGGCATATACTCCCCATTCACAGCAAACTGGCCATAGCCAGATTTGGGGAAGTCTCTCCAGCCTGTACTCCCTTTCTCTGACAGCAAGCCCCAGGGAGTGGGGCCCTTTGGCCATGTTTGTTCAGAAGAAATCCAAGACTCTTCCCTCCCACTGCCCTTGTATTAAAGACACAGACAGTGAGGGAGGGAAGAGACAGGAAGAGCCAGAGACAGCCAGAGAGAGCTGCAATGGGAGACTGAAATAATGAGTAAGACAGTGAGGGGGGAGATATGGGAAGGAGAGAGGCTGGTGAGAGAGAACAAAATGGTGGCAGGTGCTGGGAGAGATGGAAAGTGAGGCAGAGACAGAGACAATGTGCACAGAAGCAGAGGGACAGTTGCAGAGTGAGTGGAACACGGCCAGGTGGAATGCTTGGATGACTTCTCTGCTCCCAAGATAGTTGGCCATGTCTCCAGCCCCAGGTGCTGTCCTGCTGCCGCAGCTAATCCAGAGCCCCAAGTGTCTCTGTCCTACCAGCCATTACGGAAGCTGGGAGGCCCCACTGCCACTGCCTAGAACAAAGCCAAGTGGCTCTTTTGGTTTTGCTGCCCCCCTCACTCTCTAGAGCCTTCCCCCAGCCTAAGTAGGTCTTTAAGGGGTCCTTGAAGGACAGTCATTATGCTGCACTCAGAACTGCCAGTCCCATCACCCTCAGACCTTTGTCTTCCATGGAGCTCGGGAATCTCCATGCTCATCCTTTAGGATGGTTCTTTCCAGAGGGCTTCTGAGTCACCCAGTAAACAGACATGGGGGGATATCCTTCTTAGCCCATGGCCATGTGGAGAGAGATGAACGAGCAGGAGTCCCTGTTCCCTATGCCACCCACAGCCTGCCTCCCAAGCGGACCTAAGGGAAGTTTTCTCTTAAATTGCACTGAAGTCTCACATTGCAGACTTGCTTCATTTCCTTCAGGCCAAATGGGCAGGATGACCCGGCTGCTGAGCTATCCCCCCTCAAACACATTGACATTATTTTACAAAGAATTAATCCATATCAAAAACTAATAATGTACTATACAGTGGCTAACTGATCATAACTAAAAAAAAAAAAGAACATGTTGTTCATATATACAATGGAATATTACTCCACCATCAGAAAGAATGAATACCCAGCATTTGCATCCACATGGATGGAACTGGAGAGGATCAGGCTAAGTGAAATAAGTCAAGCAGAGAAAGACAATTATCAAATGGTTTCACTCCTATGTGGAACATAAGGAATAGTACAGAGGACAGGGAGAGGGAGTACAGGGGAAGGGAGGGAAAACTGAATGGGAAGAAATCAGAGGAGACAAACCATATGAGACTCCTGACTCTGGGAAACAAACTGAGAGTTAGAGAAGGGAGGGGTGTAGGGGAATGGGCTAACCAGGTGATGGGCATTAAGAAGGCCACGTGTTGTGATGAGCAATGACTGTTATATGCAACTAATGAATCGTTGAACACTACATAAGAAAAAAAAAAAAGGCAATCCAGCCAGAGCAGGTATGTTGTCTATAAAGAATTTAGTAGAGAGCTGATTGTGGGGCCTTGCCTAAGGCCTTTTCTGGGGATGCCTGGGTGACTCAGTGGGTTAAGCCTCTGACTCTTGATTTAGGCTCAGGTCAGGCTCTCAGGGTCATGAGATCAAGCCCGGCCATGGGCTCTGTGGTGGGTGTGTAGCCTACTTAAGATTCTCTCCTTCTGCCCCTACGGCCCTGAGCTTTCTTGTGCTCTCCCTCTCTCTCTAAAATAAAATAAATAAATCATTTAAAGAAGAAGAAGAAGAAGAAGAAATCCTTTTCCCATTGTATTAAAAGTACTTTTACTCTGTTTACAAACAAGCTTCCTTGGTCACCATGCCTACCTTGCCTCCTGCTCAATTTTTTTTTTTTTCATTCTTGCCTTCTCTGTTTGTTACTCATTAGCTTCTCCCAGACCTCCACTCCTGCATCTAAGCACTCGGGTTTTGCATCCACATGGATGGAACTGGAGAGGATCAGGCTAAGTGAAATAAGTCAAGCAGAGAAAGACAATTATCAAATGGTTTCACTCCTATGTGGAACATAAGGAATAGTACAGAGGACAGGGAGAGGGAGTACCTGGGAAGGGAGGGAAAATTGAATGGGAAGAAATCAGAGGAGACAGAAGGTTCTGGTGTGTTCTGTTTTGCAAACAGAGCAAGCTCTGTTAGCATTCAGCCATCGAGGCAGCCACACCGAGCACGACCCGCACAGACTCTGGCTGAGAGAGCCATGCGTCTACGCATACTCGGGGCTTGCTGAATTTTCCGGAGATTCCATAGTCTTTGCTAGACTTGTGTGTCTTTCGTCACCATCCAGAAGGATAAGCTTTTCTTCCTTCCCTGGAATCTGATATATAATCAAAAAGGGTACCAGAAGACAAAATAAAGACAAAGACAAAATAAAGACCATGGCGTTTAGGTTTCGGCTGAGTCTCCTTTCCCCTCCTGACATAAGCCTCCTGACGCTACTCCACCTTTTTGTAAGAAAGAGGCTTATGTCAATGTTAATTCTAGGCAGTAAATTATCAGCCTGGATGAAGGAAAAGTATATAATATTTAAGTTTTATTATATTGCTAAAGAGATTTCTCTTGTCTTCTAAACAAAAATAGCCCTGGTCATTGCCAAATGAAAATTTCTTCCACATATCCTTTATTAAACTCCTATCCTAAAAAATTAAAAAAAAAAATCATCGTGAACCATAAAACAGTAGGATTCATTTTAATGGGTGGAATATATGTATTTCATGAAATATATGTGTTTCAAAGTTCCCTCTTTTTCTAAGTGGCCTGAAGATAGCTTTGCTGCAGAGTGTCTTGGAGGCATAAGAGGCCCTAAGAATCCAGAAACAACTTTGGAAAACCTATTTTCTTTGCTGTCTGCTCAGTATTTGTGGGAAGATAAGAAAGCAGAACATAAAGAAAAGCGAGCTCCCCCAAGCTTTCAGAAGATTTCATATCTGGGGATCATGGGAGCCACAAAATAGTAGAAGTTTTGAAATCAGTGCAGCTCATTTCTGGACAAGGAGGGAACTGGGACAATAGTTCAGCATTCTGTCCTCGTTTATTTCAGAAAAGATAGATAGTATCACAGAAAAACAATCCATACAGGAACCCTGGAACAAACAATTACAAGCATCATAAAGCAAGCAGGTCT
The DNA here is from genome assembly GCF_964662115.1 of Mustela nivalis. Classification (NCBI taxonomy): domain Eukaryota; kingdom Metazoa; phylum Chordata; class Mammalia; order Carnivora; family Mustelidae; genus Mustela; species Mustela nivalis. The sequence continues at coordinate 104,605,845 of NC_139027.1, read as the reverse complement.
GGAATTGATCCCGGCAACCCTCTCCCTTTCTCACTCTTCTTTAATTTTGCCTATTAGGTGGTTTGCGGATTCAACCTTCTGTGAGTGTTCATTTAATGGTACAGTATCAATTTCACCAGATAAGGAATGTCTGTGCCTGTTTCCCCTTCAGTAAAGCAAAATGTCACATCATTAAGTTGTTTGTGTCTCTGATTTGTGGTTAGACTAAAATAAAGAGGAAGAGGAGGAGGGAATCATGTGCTTGTGTACCTGCCCCCCACCTACACACACACACACACACACACACAGACCAGAAATACAAACAGCCCTCTCTGTGCCAGAACATGTGCTTGTGTACCTGCCCCCCACCTACACACACACACACACACACACACACACACACACACACACACAGATCAGAAATACAAACAGCCCTTTCTGTGCCAGAACATTTCACCTCAGTGCTGAACATTTCACCACCTATTGGACTCTGTGGCATTCTCACGTTATTATGTGTGTGTGTGTGTGTGTGTGTCTTTACTGTGTTCAGTCTCCACTTCCATCTGTGAAGAACACTGAACCTTCCCCACACACATATGCACATATGTGACATTATGTTTAGGCTCATAGTAATGAGATATTACTTGCATTCCAATTCATTGCCTCTGACATCCCACAGCTTGAAGGGTAAGGGGCTTCCACATTGGATCCAGCCATGCATGGGCCCACATAAACTCATAACACTTTGCCACCAATTGAACATCTTGTTGGGATATTTATCTGTGTAGCTTTAAGTAGGAAAACATTGTGAAAAACAAGTATAGAAACATGATGGTGCTTAATTACAGAAATCATGGATTTTGGATGACTTGTATTTTATAGTTCCTACTCCAAGATGTATTTTTTTTTTTTTTAAGATTTTACTAATCTATTTGTCAGAGACAGAGAGAGACAGACAGACAGACAGAAGGAGGGAGAGCACAAGCAGGGGGAAGGGCAAGCAGAGAGAGAAGCAGGATCCCCTCTGAGCAAGGAGCATGATACTTGATCTTGGGACCCTGGGACTTGATCTCAGGACCCTGGGATCATGCTGAGCCAAAGGCAGATGCTTAACCAACTGAGCCACTCAGGTGGCCCTCCATGATGTATATTTATGAGTATTTCTTTTACCAAATGTTCTGGGTCCTATATGATCTGTGCCCACCTCAATCTTGTCCTCTATTTTCAACCTTGGTCTCCATGCTTGGCCAGAAAGGCTTCTTTTGATCTCATACTAATCATCTACCTGCTTCAATGACCTCCAATATTCTCTTTCCTCCACTTGGATTATGATTCCTCCAAAATCTCTAATTCTTTTCCCATTTTTCTGATATCAGGTGAAGGATCATTTCCTCCAAGAGACCGTCTTTGATCACTGTAAAGTACTTTCCCTCATTCGACTACTTTCTGTACCATAATGCCATTAATTTTCTTCTATGGGATTTCATTCTCTGTCAGATTGACTTCTTTCATTGCATGCTTATCATCTTTCTCATCCCTAGAATGTGATCACCTAATCACATTCTAGTGATGAGGAGATCCTAATGGCTCAGGCCTTATGGTCTTATTAACCATTGTGGTTTTTTTTTTTTTTATGATTTTGTTTATTTATTTTGAGAGAGAGAGAGAGAGAAAGAGACTGAGTGAGCGCAAGGGGGGGGGGCAGAGGCAGAGGAAAAGAGAAACTCTCCAGCATACTCCACACCTAGCACAGAGCCCAGTGCAGGGCTTGATCTCATGACCCTGAAATTGACCTGAGTCAAGATCAAGAGTCAGACACTTAACAAACTGACCCACCCTGCTTGCCCCACCATTGTGTTTTCAGTTCCAAAGGAGAAGGTTTGGAACAGAGTAGGTATGCTAAATCTCTAATGAATAAATGGATTTATGAATATATGAAAGCAAACTGTATGCTCATCATCCACCTGGCTTAGCCTGTTAAGTCAAAAGCCTTGGGGGATCCATACCAAGTGTTGTCGGATACATTTGCCTTAGTTAAAACTTGGGTTTGGCTGCATGTGACAGAAAATCTCAATATTAGTGATGAAAACAAGATAGAAATTTGTGTTTCTCTCATGTAGAAGAGTTTCAGGGATATTATTGGGGATCCTAAACAGTTGCTGCACTGTCTTCATATAGAGCATGACTGTAAGGGCTCCAGCCATCACTTCTGTTTCTAGGTGAAAGGAGAAAGGAATCAAAAAGGAATGCCTTCTTCCCTTTAAGAAGTTTCACAACAGTCCCCACAATATTGGGAATTATGTCTCATTCGTCACAATATAGAGACATAGACATACTCTACCTACTCATAAGAGAAGCTGACAAAAGTAAGCCAGGGCAACCTCGTGATGACCTAAAATAAATGTGGCATTCTGTTTCTAAAGAAGAATCCCCTTGTGCTGCAACCCTACAGATTCTCACAGAGAGAAAGCAACTTGTCCAAAGCCATGCAGCTAATAGATTATAGAACTGAGATGAAAGCCCAGGACTAACCTCATTGCCTAAACTGTCTAAACTGTCCCCACACACCCAGTAATATAATTGCTCTCAAGTCCCTCTCTCAAGGGATATTTGGTGGACTCTAAAGCTAAGGATGAAATCTGCTTTCTTCTTTTTCATATTCCTAGAATCCAGGGAATATCCTAATAACCATGAGATAGGCCTCCTGGAGCCCCTGCCCCCACCCCACCCTGCTCACTCTCCTCAGTAGCCCCTCTCCTTCTCTTTCCTAACTGAAATACTGCCTAGTCTTAGCACTGCTAATGATTCTATTGAAAATTTACCTTTTTTCACTAAATACTTCCCTGGGTTATTTTTATAAGATTTCATTCAGAGACCAATATCTAGTAATGAGATTGAGGCAGTGATCAAAAACCTCCCATAAGAAAAAAAAATTAAAAATAAAAATTTAAAAATTTTTAAAAATTAAAAAAAAAAAAACCCTCCCAAAAAACAAGAGCCGAGGACCTGCTGGATTCCCTGAAGAATTCTGCCAAACATTCAAAGAAGACCTAATACCTATTCTCCTGAAGCTGTTTCAAAAGATAGAAATAGAAGGAGAACTTCAGATTCTTTTTATGAAGCCAGCATTACCCTGTTCCCCAAACCAGGCAAAGACCCCACCAAAAAGGAGAATTTCAGACAATATCCCTGATGAACATGGATGCTAAGATTCTCAACAAGATCCTAGCTAATAGGATCCAATAGTACATTAAAAAGGTTATCCACCATGACCAGGTGGGATTTATCTATGGCAAGGGTGGTTCAACATTTGCAAATCAATCAATGTGATAGCAAAAATCAATAAAAGAAAGAAAAACCACATGGCTCTCTCAGTTGATGCAGAAAAAGCATTTGACAAGATATAGCATCATTCCTGATTTAAACTCTTCGAAGTATAGGGATAGAGGGAACAGTCCTCAACTTCATAAAATCTATCTATGAAAAACCCACAGCAAATATCATCCTCAATGGAGAAAAGCTGACAGCCTTCCCTTTGAGATCAGGAACATGACAAGGATGCCCACTCTCACCACTCTTGTTAAACATAGTACTAGAAGTCCTAGCAACAGCAATCAGACAGCAAAAAGAAATAAAAGGTATTCAAATTGGCAAAGAAGAAGTCAAACTCTCTCTGTTTGCAGATGACATGATACTTTCTAAGGAAAACCCAAAAGACCACCCCCAAACTACTAGAACTCATACAGCAATTCAGTAATGTGGCAGGATACAAAATCAAGGTACAGAAATCAGTTGCTTTCTTTTTTTTTTTAATTTTTATTTATTCATTTGATAGACAGAGATCACAAGTAGGCAGAGAGGCAGGCAGAGAGAGAGAGGAAGGGAAGCAGGCTCCCTGCTGAGCAGAGAGCCTGACATGGGGCTCAATCCCAGACCCTGAGATCATAACCTGAGCCGAAGGCAGAGGCTTAACCCACTGAGACACCCAGGTGCCCCAGAAATCAGTTGCTTTCTTATATACTAACAATGAAAATATAGAAAGGAAAATTAGAGAATCAATTCCATTTACTATAGAATGAAGAACCATTAAAATACTGGGAATAAACCTAACCAAAGAGGTACTCAAGGAACTACAGAACACTCATGAAAGAAATTGAAGAAGACACAAAAAGATGGAAGACCATTCCATGCTCATGGATTGGAAGAATAAACATTGTTAAAATGTCTATACTACCTAGAGCAATCTATACTTTCAGTGCCATCCCAATCAATATTTCACCAGCATTTTTTAAAGACCTCAAACAAACAATCCTAAAATTTGTATGGAACCAGAAGAGACCCCGAATTGCTAAGGACAGGGTAATCAGCCTTAGAGGGATTCGTAATTTCTCCAAGCACATCTAGAATCAGACTCCAGAGTTTATCCTTATAATAAGCTTTCTCTAGTTCAAGAACCACTTTGCTTTCTTCTCCACTTTCTTCAAAATAATCATGTTTAAAGTGAGCACTTCATGGTGACTCAATGTAAGTGACTGTGTTTAAGCTGGAGGGGAATTTTGCCTTGCTTTGGTATTTTCAGCAGACTCTACTCTTGCTATCACATTTCCTGTGCCTGAGGCTTGGCAGCTTATATTTGGTAGGAAGTCCAAAGGACCTGCTGATCTGGACGCAGACCCAACTTCTCTCTCCTGGATATTTTAGTCCTGTTTGGTTGAGGAGGGCAGGAGGGAAGTCAACATGAATAGTCAGGAATGCCATACCCTTGCTGGCTCTAGGTGGTGTGTTTTGTCGATTCCTCGGGATGGAAATTTCTTACCAAAGATTTACTTTTGAGCGTACATGTGTTTTACTGGAATGGCAAAGCTGCTGCCACACTAGAGTGGTAGACATTTGCCTCCTACTCTTGTGAATTACAGTCAATGGCCCTGAGCAAGAGAGTCACCATGTCATTAGAGAGTCCCAAGCCCCTTGTTCACTGCAGAGATGAATGTGTGATTTTCCTATTGCTTTCATGTTTCAGTCACTGTCTAGACATCATGTCATGATAATGTATTCTGCCATGTCACTTTTCTTTAATTATCTGAACATTTCCAGTGATTCTAGGGTGGTGAGATATAGGTTGAAGATGGTCCAAAGAAATGAATTGAAGACTTTTCTCTGTAAAACTAATCATTTTCTCTGAAAACTGTGAAAGAGCTCACTGCCTCATCTTGAATGGGAACACTCCACTCTGAGTTTTTAAAAAAGAAAAATAGAAAAAAAAATCTGGCAGGGGAAAGACAAATATTATGGAAAATCTCTTTTAAAGAAATGCTTTTGTTGGGGATAAAATAGGTGAGAAGAAATCTCATGAGTTCCCTAAGGAAATGTCTCTACAAACTTAAGATCTGCTCTGTTAAGTTATAACAAGTAAGCTAGAACTAATAAGACAAATCATGTAAATATATAATATGTGGTGTGGAGGATGGGCTAAGTGCATGGTTAAGTCCTTATTTTAAGAAACAGATATTTAGTGTATTGTACTAGCTCCTTCATCTTTCTTACACTCCATTGGATTAAGAGGTAACTTAGCAGGAAAGCTAATTTTGGAAATCACATACGCATGCTATATAATGGTACACATGACTTTCAGAAGTGTTATTTGCTGTTCACAAACCCATATTATACAAATTACAAAAGAATGCCTAATATTCCCTTCTAGTCAACATTTCTTAATGGCATTAGGTCTGTACTACCTCAAATTCCCCTGTCCCTTCTTCTCAGCATCTTTTTTATGGTTTACACTGGACTCTCCTACACTTCAGAGCTCGTCAGATCATATTATCAGTCACCCATTTCTTTCAACCTATCCCCGAAGTAGGTCAAAGATAAATTCAGCATGATTACTTATTAACTCACAGCAAATGTACCAGCATATCATTTACAAATCTGTTGTCAGAACCCATATTAGTCTTACAGTGAGAGCCTTTGTCACAATAGGAACTAATTTTTCTGATGAGGCCTAAACCTGAATTTCTCTCTATCATAAGTAGCCTAAGAAGAGCTTTTACTTTTATTGGTAGAGAATAGCTAAACTTTATTAATGTGGTGCTTTGTGTTGGGAGGACTTCAGCTATCAGTTCTATTAATCCTAAAAAAAAAAAAAAAAAAAAAAATCCTGTGAACTAGGTATTTTTATATGACCCCTATTTTACAGTTAAGGTGACTGAGGCTTGAAGAAATTAAGGCACCCAGCCAAGATCACACAGCAAGAACAGAGTGAAGCCACATTGAGAACTCAGACAGTCTGGCTCCAGATCCATACTATGTCTCCTTCACCTTACCATATTTTTTTTTGCTTCTATGGTGTCATTCACTGATTCACCCATTCATTCCTTCTCCCCCACCTCATCCCAGAAATAATTCAATGAGTACCTACCCTTTGCCGAATGCTGTTATGGGTACTACAATATGTACATGAAATAGATGCTATTTTTGTCATCAGGGAACTCATGAACCACCAGAGGCCAGACCTAGCATAGTCGAGGAGAATATAGTGTACTAAAGGAAAGTGACAGAAGTTCTGCAGAAGCATAGAGTTCTCTTCACCCAGCAATTGTCACAGGTTAAGTTATGAAGTATATATCAGCTAATAGACTCTAAAAGGTTAAAGAGAAAGAATGAAAAAAGGAAATGACAAGTAGAAGGAACAACTTGAACAATGACATAAAGGCAATGATATAAGATGGTAGATGTGGGGAGCTACAGTTGTCTTTATTATAGTATAAATGTGAGATGAGAGACGAGGTGGTGGAATGAACAAAAAACCGGAACATACGCCATGTGAAGGAGATAGCATTCTCCACATTAGGACTCACAAAATGATCCACTGAGGCATAAAAAGAAAATGCTGAAATATATCTATGTCTGTTATTTATGTTTCAATGTTCAATAAAGCTTTAAATGTGTGTCATATATATTTATGTATTATGTGCATATGATAATGTCTCACACAAGTACAATAATGCAGGTACATTATTTGTGTGGGAAAGTTAAATGCTAAAATTCTTTTACTGACTAAGGTCAAGATCAATAAAAGTTTGGAAGTCACTGCCCTATGTAATGGAGAGACAGGTTTAACTCGGGACTCTCTTGGTGCATGCATACGTTTATAGATTGTTCCTGAAATACTGTGAAGGAAGATAGCAGAGATATAAGACTCCATTAAGGAGACGGTTGCTACCAGCAAAGTTAACACTGGTAAAGATAGGGACCAAGGCTGTGGGGATAAAGAATAGGAAATGAATAAAAATGAGTTTTAGGTCATGATATTTGACAAGCCCCATATCACTGTCCATGAGCTCCAACCACAAACCCTTTTGCTATTGCTTGGAATGCCCAGAAAAGATCTCTACAGCACTTTGGGCTTCTTTCCTCTGTTTTTGGAGCCCTTTCTCTGAACCCTCATCTTTCCCTGGCTGGATTCCTCACTTCCTTCTTGTCTCTATGCCAATATCTTCCCAATGAGACCTTTCCTGACCATCTAGACCAGCTGTGTATAGTTTATCACACTCCCTGTCAAACTCCCTATTTTCCTCGGTACTCCCTATCAACTGTGATTATCTCCATAGCATCAACATCATCCAAATTCTATAGTCACCTCTTTGTTGCATAAGAGCATGAGGCCAGAGACTGTCACTTTTGTTTATGGCTATCTTTATATATCTTCTATCTTCCAAATATAGGTTGTGCTCAGTACTGATGATTGAATAAAGGAATGCATGAATGAATGATTAAGTGATGAGTGAATGACTTCTTAAATTTAACCTCTTGACAAGCCCATCAAAGAGAGAGTATTTTTCCACTGGGATATAAGAAAAAAAAAAAAATGTCCTAAAGGGATTAGAAACTTTCCAACTTGTCCTATCTGTTAAAACTCTTTACATAGCCCATAAAGATAAAACCCAATTAAAGTGGCTTATGTAATAGATGCCATTTATGAACCTAAGTTACTAGACAGTTTGTAGGTAGAGCACCTTAGGAGTAGTTTGATTTAGAGGTTGAGGAATGTGTTTAGGGCTAGATCTATCTGTGAGTCTGCTTGGAAAGGCTGGCTTACCTCATGGTGTCAGAATGGCTACACTCTTCAAGTCTCATAGACCCAACTTCATTGCCCAGAAAAGATAACATGTTTCTCAGATCCCAGTCAATGTCCTTTGGCATGGGTCTTTGGGATGGGTCATGTCAATTACCTTAGGCTTAGGGTCCTTCAACCAATCTCTGTGCCAAGAGAGATAGGGTTACTCTGACTTAGGCAAATTAGGACCCACTTTCTGAGCTGGTTCTGGGATCAATAAAGTTTATTTTCATGGATGCTACAAAATGAGAAAGAGGTAGAATACGTATTGGGGGAGGAGGCACAATGTCCTCTACAGCTTGGCAATAAATCCAGGTGTATAGTTTTACAAAGTCATTAAGAATGCCCACTCTCTTATTAAGAATGCCTTCCATAATCTAAAGATGTCACATAAACAAAATTTGAGTACTGCGTTTAGTTCTAAAAATGTTAAACATATTTTATAATCCTTAATTATAGTGTATATTAGTGTCTATATTTAGACTTACTCCTCCTTCCTCATTAAATGCTATGAAACATGCATAATTATTTAAGAACAATAATTCACTGCTAAATATAGATAATAAAAATTAATATTGTAAAGCACTATATTGCCTTAAATTTTAGTTCTCCCTGCTTATTTGATGCCACTATTAGTAAGCAAAGGAAAAATGATTTACATCTGGGGTAATACTTGCTGCTTCTAGTTTGTCTAAAGGAGTTAAACAGGACTGTGTGGGAGATCTGGTTGGGCTCAATGATGCTGACTTCAGTGGAATCCAATTAGTTCTCCTGAAAAAAATTATCACAAGAAAGCTGAACACTGTCTTCCATTTTGATAATGTATAACAAATTTTATCAGTGGAGAAATAGAATACTTCTCTCTGCTTTGGGGTTTGTGAAAAATAAATTCTTATGCTGGTTTTCAGTATCTTTCCATTTTCTCCTTACCTACTCCCTCTTTCTTTGACATTTCTCTCACACTTTTGATGTCTTCTCTAATTGTATTCTTTCATTTAGCAAATAGGCGTGGCCAGCCAGCCAATCCAACTTGCTTCTGATTTCAGCAAATTCTTTGCTTTAGGCTTGCCTGAAAATGACCATCTTTGTCCTGGTTGTAGAACGAATGAATGAATGCATACTTTAATTTTTTTTCTGTTCTCCACTCACTTTTTATAAAGTGAAGGCAAAATTATATTACACACTTGTTTTCAAAACAACATGTAATACTTTAAGTCAACAACACTGCTGGTTAGCAGGCAGCACTGACATTTAGTAGCACTAAGAAAAGGAGATTTTTGTTTATTGTTCAAAATATTTTAATGTGATCTAGCATGGAAAAGATGCTAAATTGGAGGAAATAAGGTATGACGTATGAAATCCAAAGATAACTTGTGCTCACCATTCTACATCTCTGTCTTCTGAAGGTTTTGCTGTCTTGACCATGTGGGTATCATCAGTACAACCTGACAACGGTCGTCTCCTACTTACAGAACTGGGACATCCTAAGTCTTTCTATATGCTTTCTGCACACCCTCTCTTCTCTTAAAGGGTTCTGTTTATTGCTTTCTGAAACTGAGGTAGATGAAAGTTATTTTTGCTGGGGTCATATTTTTGAGAATTTCATGACCCCTTTTGGATATCTGTAAATGGTCAGCCCCAGGGTTTGTTTCTGAGGGCCTATTTGGGGAATACCAAGTTCTGAGGCAAACGATATTCCCACTCAGCTGACCCCAATGGCAGTCACCATGCCAAATCCACCCATGCAATGGCTGATCTTTATGCCAAAGAGTTCGGAAACACAAATCCAATTAAATTCTGGCTTAGAAAAGCAGTAAGTTTTTAAATTGGATTTCTGTGGAGTTCGTTCTTATTAGGCTCAGCATGCAAACTGCTTTATAGACATTTATTATTTAATTATTTCTAACAAAGGCTCTTATAGACCCAACATCTATAATTAATTGGGATTGAGAGCAGAAGTGGTCTTGATGCTAGCCAACGTGTGCTCTGTGACCCAGAACTTGCACTAAGAGAGCTATCAGGTTTATACCAAACACTAGAGCCTTTGGCAAAAGTTTACTTCATTAAATTCAGCTTTGTTGCTTTATGTTTTTAATCCAGGCTCTCAGATGTGCCTGTCCATCTTACCTGCATCATATACAGAGTTTAACAGAGTCAATAAGATACAAAGAGATAGCCCTGGGAAGTGCTCCATCAGTGGTCCCACTTCCAGTTCATTCATCCCTTCCATCATGTTTCCTTCTCTTCCAAGGCTTCTTCCAAGGATCTCCACACTAGGTTCTTTCTAGATGTGTGTTCATCCCCATGTATCTTGTGCTTTACGGTGATTGGCCCCATCCTACCATTCTTTCTCTTTATAGTTTTCTCCTCTGTTGAGGCACTGATGAAATAATCTGATAAATGATGTACACATGAGTTACTTGGTGCATGGTTGCTTGATCATCTTTCTATAATTGCTTTGTGGTTTAGTAGGAACCTTCCAGAGCAGAGCCTTACACCAGTGGCTGTGATGGTATAAATGACAGTTCTGTGGAGGCTAATGGAGAAGAAAGATGGAGCCAGATTAATCACATAGATATAGGAGGCCTGGCCCTTCATAGCTATTTATTGTGCTTGTCTTATAAACTTTCTCATATTATTTGATAAGCTTTATGGTAAGAAATCATATCTGAAAAAAAAAATCATGTCTGATTTCTAAGACAGTTGGAAACAAGCACTAATTTACTAATTTTGGTCACCTGCTAAATGATGATTTACAAAAAGTCTTTCTTACTAAGGCTGTTTTCAGTAGATAGACCCTTTGTAGTCACAAAGGCTGATTCTCACAAACTTTAATAAATCCCAGATTTTAGAGTTTGGAGATGTTAGTGTTTTTCAGACATTTCTCAGTTCATATTTCCAATGAGAGCTATGTACTTTGCATCATAATTAAATATGCTTTCACTTTCATGAAGATTTTCTCTCTCATTTAGTGATCATTTTTCATAATAGAATAAGAATGTTTACTACAGTCAGTGATATAGGAAATATCAAAAAGAGAATAAAGAAAACGTGCTGCGAAGTGACTACTGGGTGGATAACTAGGTTCACTCACTAGGTGGGTAGCTCCTGTGTCAGGTTCACAGTAAGCACTGTCCACACTGGGGCATCTATAAATCATTACCTTAATTTATCATGGACTTTCAGGTCAATAATCAAGATATCAGAGGGCACCTGTGTAGCACAGTTGGTTAAGCATCCAACTCTTGGTTTTGGCTCAAGCCCTGATCTCAGGGTCATGAGATCAAGCCCTGCATCAGGCTCTGCACTCACCACAGAGTCTGCTTCAGATTCTCTCTCCCTCTCTCTCTGCCTCTCCTACTCATGCTCTTTCTCTCTTTCATAAATGAATGAATGAATGAATGAAGCAAGCAAGCAAGGAAGCTAAATGTGCAAATGCCCAGGGTCTATTTTATAGACTTTTGAATGTTATAATCTCCCAGCACTTCTGACTTTGCTCTGTGCCCTTGAATGATGCACTATTGTTTCTTCCCCAGTCTTCCCCGTCTAGCCCCCCATTCATAAGTGAGGACAGTAATGGATAAAAATATTATATTCCATACAGTTGACATGAGGATTAAATGTATTAATATAAGTGAAGTGCATAGAGTGTGTCATACACATAGTAAGTACCAAATATGTTATTGCTGTTATAACACTACAATTAATATTACTATTTTAATTATTGCATTATTTTTAATTGTCCTGATAATTGCATCATCTCCTCTGGTACAATGCTGGGACGGAAAATCATCCAGGTTGAAAGGGCATATGAGAGGAGGCATTAAAAAAGATGAAAGTAGAAGACTTAATTTCTAGTTTCTGCTCCAGATGCTAGACAGTGTTCAAATCCTAAACTACTGGAGTGTTATCTCTTTGCCTTGAGTGAAACTTCAAGAGGTAATTACCATCTGCATGGGCAGATACGGCCCAAAAGAGCAGTACCTTCTTTATTTTGGTACATAAATTGCTGTGTCTTTTATTTAGTAAATAATTTTTGGTCCTTACTGTATCCATGACCGTGTGGGTGATATAGAGATGAAAAGCATCCGATATGTATTATCAGGGAGAAAGAAGAAAAATATGCAGACATGTAACTGAAGTTAAACATGCTGTTTCTACAAATAAGGGCAGAATTGGTTGTTGTGCTGTAGATGAATATTTTGGTTATATATAGGGTCAATGAAGCATCAATCACTCAGTTTGGATGTACAGCAATTAGATTCAGTTAGGATAATCACTGTTACTGGATTCCATCCTTCCATCATCTGGTTGGTGCATAAAACTGTTTATTATCTCTATAAATCATTCTAAACTCACTGTAGACTGCCACACGGAGCTTCCACCATGATAGGACACCAGCATTCTCTCCCTTGGGACCTGTAATTGCTGTTGGGTGAGTCTCAGAAAGACTATAAGAGGATTCCACATCTTCAAATCACCTGTCATCACCTACTAGTACACTGGTTTGTTAGGGTATAAACACAGGAACCTACAAAAAAGGAAGTCCTTTTTATGGCATTGATACCAAAACCCTGTGTCTGTTCCAGAGAACTGGTAAACTCTTGTGATGCTCAGCATTCTTTTAGGATCTGAGGACTCAGGCCTGGAGTGGAGGCCAGCTCTTTTCTAGACTCTACTTTTGATGTTCCCACTGAAAAAGTGAAAGGGAGAAGCAAGCAGGAAAACGTGGCAAAGAAAAATGCCCTATCACCCTCCCATTGTGCAAGAGTTGGGATAAACATCCCCCTCCAGGTCTTTTCCCTGGTTTTTTCAGCGCTATGTTTGTTGTCCGGCGTTGACAGGATGGGAACTGTCCCAAACAGCACGTTGCTCTGTCCTCATCTTACACTACTAGCTAGTTATTAAAGCACACACCATGCACAAGTTCCGCAAAAGCAGCAAGAAAAAACCAGGAAAAGAATCAAGAGCAGAGAGATTATCAGGCAGGTTCTACTTATACTATTACTTACTTCTTTTTTTTTTTTTTTAAGATTTTATTTATTTATTTGACAGAGAGATCACAAGTAGGCAGAGAGGCAGGCAGAGAGAGAGGGGGAAGCAGGCTCCCCGCTGAGCAGAGAGCCCAATGTGGGGCTCGATCCCAGGACCCTGGGAACATGACCTGAGCTGAAGGCAGAGGTTTAACCCACTGAGCCACCCAGGTGCCCCACCATTACTTACTTCGAAGGGACGCTGCGCTCTTCCCATAGTGACCTCTGCCACCTTAAGAATGGAGTAGATAGGTGGATGCGATGGCCTCCCTCTAGAGTTTAAAATGTCAATTACCCTTCTCAGCCTTTGGGAAATAAATGCTCAGTTGGTGAGTCTACATCTCAGAGGATGTGGGGGGTTCAGAATTCTGTGCACAAAATTACACGCCAAAGTATACATCTCCCACCTCTTCCCCCAGCATGCCTCTGCTTTAAGTGATTTTTTCCTACCCACCCTTGAACAAATTCAAATACTGCCTTCAAAATGATGGGGTGGGGTTGGGGAATTGGTGAAGTCTGTCATTTAAACTGGCCCAGAGTATTCAGGGTCAGAATGGAGATGATTCCATTGGCATCTGTTTGATATTACATCAGGAAGAAAAGGCAGTTACACATCTGTCTCCTGCCCTTTGGCAGCAGATCACAAATGTCATAGCTCATGAGGGTGCCAATTAGTACCACTTGTAGCCTAACTAACCTGCCGCAGAGAGAAAATGCCAACCAGCTCTCCGTTTGTCCTGGTGAGATGGGGCCCGTGCCTCACTGCATAGAGAGTAGCTAATTTTAACAGCTTTGGTGTAGGTATTGGAATATGGTGATTCTCCATAGAGATTCACCATCGCTGGCATGGTGAGGGCAGAGGCCGCCCAAAGGATTCAAGTCACCGTTCCCATCTGTCTTGCACTAAGCCTCAAGTGAGGTATGAGTTTCCAGAAATGTTGTTGAGTCCAGATGAAAAGAAATGATTTCACTCTCTAGAAGGATATCTGTCTTCAAGCACAGTGTGTGTGTGTGTTGCACATATGTGTGTGTTGTGTGTTTGTGTGCATTGTGTATATGTGTATGTATATTGGTTATTGTGTGTGTATCAAGGAGACTAGATGATAGTTGAATAGTTAGATGTGAATCAGGACAACCTCGATAGTTATAGAGAATTAATTTGATACACATATGTATATTTTTAATATATAGCTATTTAGGAATTTCTTATACATTCTTAAGTCTCCCACTCCTACATCCTCCTCTCCTTTCTCTTTTGATTTATGGATTGAATATGTGTATGTCAGGACACTTGGCAAGAGAAAGACAGCTGGAAGTAATAGGGCTGGGCTTTGTTTGAAAAGCTGAATTTTCATAAGTGGTTTGGGGCTTAAGTGCAGGGAGCAGAAAATTCTGGGCTGCAAAGTAACTTTTGAAAATTTACTCCCCAACATAAAGATTTGAAAGAAGCTTTTCATAGCCTTCCTTGCACTTTTTAAAAGTTGTGTAAAATTACACCACCTACCACAAAAGGAAAAAAAAAGATATATAGGAAAAGTCACGTCAACATTTCTTAGAATGATGTATTTTTTAATGTCACAACTTTCTATTATTATTTTATCTGTCAAAGAAAACATATGCTGGGAACTTTTAAGAGCCAACCTCTCCCCTCCCAGTGCGCGCGCACACACAAACACACACACACACACACACACACACAATTTGCCGAAAGCATGTAGCTAGGTTCTGAAATTCTTGCTCCCGAAATTGGCACACATCTTTCAAAAACAAAACAACACGCAGCTCAAAAGAAGAAAGGGTGATTTGTTTCTCTATCTTTGATCTGCTCTGCTGTAGCTCCTCTTTGTTAAGGATTAAATTTATAGCATGAGTTGGTGATGAAGGAGGATACAAGCACCATCTCCGTTTGGAAAGAAACTTCCTCACCCATCTTCTATTAATAGTAAACCTGTGCTTGATCTAACTCTCCTATCCTTTTTATTTTACACACACAAGTCTTTCGAATGCAAACGGTGGAGGGTTTTGCGTTGAGGGGAGAGGACGTAGGCAGCAAGTCTTAATGCATACTGGCGCTGGGGTTGCAGTATGGAGGAGTGCCATTCCGATCCGTTTCCTAATTTCAACCGAGTAGCCTGTCAGAGGCAGAAAGCTTCTCCTTTTGATAACAAGGCTAACTAGTTCCTGAAGCAAAATATAAAGAGTCAGCTCGTATCAATTTCAGAGTTTTGAATTGCTGCCGCTATGCTCTGCATTCCTTACGCAGGAAATATAAACATGTACCAGCTATAAAATGTGTAAGAACAAGAATAGGGACAGCTTTCTTTTTTGCATCCTTCAAGTATGACAGAGAGCTGTATCTTATTACTAACCTTGTCCATCAAGCCAGTGTTTGTATATTGCTTTTCAAGGGCCTAATGGCTGAGCCCTATCTCCAAGTATTGGATAAGGGAACAATTAGAATAATTTGTGCCAAACCCCAGAGCTGGCGCTGCAGGCCCCTTTTATATGTGTCCAATAAAGGAAAGGTTTAGTGTAAATGAAGATCAGGTGGCTGAAGGGCTCCAGCAGAGGCTCTGTGCCAGAGTGAGAGGGAGTGGGAGGGAGGTTTCATGCCTGGCTTTAGACTAAATGCATTGAAGCCCTTTGCATACAGTTGCTCCCGAATGACTAGCTCTTCTTCACAGGGACTTATAAAATATAGATCAATTAATCAGTTAAACAGAATGGCTCCAGTCCCACCCCCCTCCCAAGAATGGATCTTGCTATCAAGTTTTGGCAAAAGTGAAAAGGCATTATAAAGGAGTTAGAAAAAAGAAGGAATGAGTCATTAAAATCTGGCTGTTTTCTTCTTTTTTAAGTAAACACATGGTAAAATAAAAACTTCATTGATTTGATTTCTAAAACTTTGCCCCTTCAGTTTAGTGGTTGATTTGCTTGGCATTGAAGGAAGAAAGGAAGGACTAGAAGAAAGGACGGAGGGGGAATGCAGGCAGGTAAGAATAAAAAGAAAGCACAGGCAGAAAGAGAGAAGGTGTGGGAAAATAAATGAATGAACATGTCTGGATGACTACAGGAAAAAAACTTGAAATTATCCAGTGCTGAGCAAAATCAGTTATAGGCAGCAAACAGACTTCCCTCTGTAGATGGTGCCCAATAAACTGGCAAATAGATATTTTTTTTTTAAGTCACAGCAATCTTAATTTTTTTTCTTCCATTCTTTTGATTCGTTCATTTCTTTTCCTTTCTGTTCTTTCACAAGTGTTAGAGCATATGGCTTACTAAAGAGATGGCACAAAGAAATCTAATTCAGCTGCGTGTTGCTGGGGGTTGGTGAATGAAAGCAGTTCCACGCACCTGTAGCTGGTTTTCATGAAATTGTATTTTCTTAAATCAATACCATTTCAGACTGGTCAGCTTTTGGACATTCTTTATGAAAAGAAAAATGTACTTTTGTTTTTCTTTTTCAAAATATGCCTCAAACACTAGTGGTAAAATAAAAATACTGACTTTGTTCTGTGTTTAATGATTAAATGGGTTACAGAAAAAGTAGCCTTACGGAGTAAGTAGAAAACATCTCACATTAGAACTCAGGCTTTGTTTAACAGAGCCCTAGTAACTAGTTTCATGTCTTTAGGTAGATCAAGGATGATTGCTAGATTTTTTTTTTTTTTTTTAGATTTTATTTATTTATTTGACAGAGATCACAAGTAGGCAGAGAGGCAGGCAGAGAGAGCTGGGGAAACAGGCTCCCCGCTAGGCAGAGAGCCTCACTCGATCCCAGAACCCTAAGATCATGACCTGAGCCGAAGGCAAAGGCTTTAACCCACTGAGCCACCCAGGCACCCCTAGATTTTTTTTTTAATCTTCATTTCCCCATCTGTTAAAAGGAGCTACTAAGAATCCTTGCAGCATTGTCATTAATAATTTAATAATAACAATGAATTAAAAACAAATTTAAAATGATGTTTAAGAATTACTTTTTAAAAAATGAAAGTGTAAGCAACACAAAAGCATTGTTTTTCCCCCTGAGCATTTCCACCTTATTCTTTGAAACACACTAAATCATATAAAACCTACTCCATGCTCAGCCATCCTAATTTCCCACAGAGGCACCAACCTTACTCTGCCAATATGCTTATGGAGTGTTGGGGGAAAACATTAGGAATGTTCATCTAATTTCCTTGAATTTGTTACTGCTTTCCTTATATGCCATAGATTCTTGAGTGTCCTGCTTTGTGCTGTTGATACAGAGACTCCTGGCTGAGGGCTGGGATCCCACACTGGGCAAGAAAGACATAGTTGTCTAGTGGATGCTAGTGTTTGGGACCTATGTG
This sequence comes from Mustela nivalis, assembly GCF_964662115.1. Taxonomy (NCBI): domain Eukaryota; kingdom Metazoa; phylum Chordata; class Mammalia; order Carnivora; family Mustelidae; genus Mustela; species Mustela nivalis. The sequence goes on along the minus strand of NC_139027.1, from coordinate 104,588,383 downwards.
TGGTCCTGTCTAGAGGCTTCTCTTTGGAAATCTATGACTAGGCCTAGGGGAGGAGGAAGGCAGCTGATCAGGAGAGTCAAACCATGGAAGAAGAGTCCTGAAGGCCCATAGATTAGTGTCATTGTATCAATATTTATCAGTCCATTTCCTCAATCACCAAATAACTGACGGACTGACTAGGCTACCCAATCCATGTGCCCCTGCCTCTCCTCCCCCCATCACTCTGTTTACATTATCTGCTTTCCAATCATTACCCATCTTTTCCAGATGGTAGGACTTTGTAAGGCTCGGCTCTGCGGGAGCTCTGCTTGACGAACTCCAACATACTTTCTCAACAGCCCCCACTACAGCTTAGGTAAACACACAAATGTAATTCTCAGCTGCCTGGAAATTGGAGTCAGGATTCCCTACCCCCAGCTCTGAAGACAAATTGTATTTGTTTGTCTGAACCAGTTAAGTGTTCAGTGCGGCTGACATCCTCTACGTCTGCCAACCCAGCCAGTCTGTGTGCTCCTGTGGCATGGATTTTGCTAAAGAAACCCTGGTGAGGGGTGCCTGGGTAGCTCAGTCAGTTAAGTGTCTGCCTTTGGCCCAGGTCAGGATCTCAGGGTTCTGGGATCTAGTCCGACATCAGGCTCCCTGCTCAGTGGAGAGTCCTTTTCTCCCTCTGCTCCTGCCCAGATCATGCTCATTCTCTCTCTCTCTTTCTCTCTCAAAAAAATAAACAAAAATAAAAATCTTAAAAAAGAAAAGAAAAGAAGAGAAATGAAATCCTAGTGAAAAAAACCAGAGATTAAATAGCTTCTCAAGACACTTCTCAAGACATAGTGAAACATTTGCCTGCCTACAAGTTTTACTTGTAATGGTTGAACCCCAAAGTGACTGCACATACCTAGGTACTAACTGTCAAGTCTAATAGTCCTCTGAGGCCCCAAGTGTTACATTCAACGGACACCGATACTTGTTTCCCACTGTGTATGACCTTATAAACCGATTTAAAAATACAAGCATTCAGAGTGGATCATTCCGGTCTTGGTTTGCAGGTTTATGATCTCTTGGTTACTTCTAATTTTTTGAAGATCAGGTCTTAACATACACTTTAATCCCCTTTGTGCACGCCTGTCTTCTATAGAAATAAAAACCTTGCGAGATCATAAAGGTTATCTGTTGCCCTTTAGAGACACAAATAAAAAATTGCAAGTTTATCAAAAGTTTTCTGTTGCCTATTGTTTTTAGGTTTAGGACAAAACTATACATAGTCTAGACCAGTGGCCCAGCCAGGTCCTCCCTTCACCATCCTGTTCTTGGCCCTGTAGCTTTTGCCCAAGCCCACCTTCTTTTAATTTTTTTCCAATATGCTATGTCCCCACCAACCAAAGGCTTTTCTTTTGTCCCCCTTTTGTCTCAACCACACAGAATGCTTTTCTGTTCCCTATGTGGGTACCCCCTACTTACCCTTCAGATATTGTCAGGAAGGCCTTCCCTGACTTCCTGATGAGACAAATGGCCTCCATTATGGGCTCTTATTTAAACAGTTACCCATCTGCCATACTTCTTATTAGAATTGCACGTTTACTTTGCTCTGGTGGTATTTTGATTACTGCCTACGTCTCCCTCCAGACTTAAAGTTTTATGGGGGCAGGCATGCCTCTATTTTGGGTTACCATTATATCCCCAGAGCTCCACAGAGTGTCTGGCATAGAGTGGGCCCTTAGTAAATATTTATTAAGTAAATGACAGAATGAGTGAGTAATTGAGGTGTAGTATTTTGAAGGAAAAAGAGAACATGAGAAAATAAAGGAGGAAGGAAAGGAAGCAGAAAGGCAGAGAGGTAGGGGAAAAAGGGAAGGAAGAAAAGTGATCAGTGTGATGTGCTCATTGATTAATTTCAAACCGTAACATCCATATGGTACAAATTCCTTCTTCAATTTACTTGGAAGGAATAAATGGAAACAGAAGCTTGAAAAAAATGTAACATCAAGACTGTTTCTATTTGACATGTTGTTAATTTGAGCAACTCATTTTTCTCCAACAAATCCTCAGTTGAGAAAGTTTTGTGATGATATCCAGGCCCACAAATTTTCCCACGGAAGCACATTGACACCTAGGAAAGCCATGCAGTGTGCAGATTTATTTAGCAAATAGAAAGCATCTCTAAAAGTCCTTCAAAAGCACAACAGCAGGACTTTGGTGTCAGTAATCATATGCCATATTTCAGGCTTTTAATTTCCTCGAGATGATATTTCTTATGATCTGAAAGCTTTTCTCCCTCCCGCATCAGATCTTATTTTAACATACTGATTGAGCCTCTTTATCTCACACTTCCTGCTGGGAAAATAGATGCTAAAATGTGTGTAATGTCACATTTACTTTAAGGCATCAGAGGGTAAAATTGCAGGGACTACAGGCATGGACTGCGGTATATATACATGTGACTTTTTTTTTTTTTTTACCTCAGTTCCAGACCTCCATTAGCTGCTCAAGCCAGACATTCTGGCCCATGAAGGCCAGGTTTAGTTGGATTCTACTCTTCTTTTTTTAAAAAGCCTTAAGCTGCACCCCCCTCCACCTTTAGTTTGTACTGACACTTTTACAAAAGAATGAGCTCTTTTCTGAAACAATGTTTTAATCTGATCACCTCTTTTGCATGCTCATGTTCTTGGCAGAAGTTTCCAAGTTTGAGCTAGGCAATTCATAGAGTAACACGAAATTCTGTCTGGCCACTTAAGACCTGTGAGCCTTTAGGTGTCATGGCTTAAACCCATGGTTCCCAACTATGATTTATTTTTACAGCCCCCTCCTTCCACCATGGAACTTTGGGCAATGTCTGGAGACATTTTTATTTGTCAAACTGGAGAGGGGTGGGGAAGGAGAGGCCACTTACTGGCATCTGTGGGGAGAGGCCAGAGATAACTTTTTCTTTTCTTTTTTCTTTTTTTTAAACATAGGGAGAGAGGGAACACAAGCAGCGGGAGGGGGAGAGAGAGAAGCAGACTCCCCGCTGGGCAGGGAGCCCTATGTGGGGCTCAATCCCAGGACCCTGGGATCATGACCCGAGCTGAAGGCAGATGCCTAATCAACTGAGCCACCCAGGTGCCCCCATAGATAACTTTTAAACATCCTACAATGCACAAGACAGCCCTCCCATCAAAGAATTACCCACGCCAGCATGGCAAGAGGGTCATGACTGAAAAAAACTGACTTAAATACTTAAACCTCGATTTCCTATCCTGTGATACCACTGGCATCACAGCCATGTTGTAAAGATGAAAAAACACATGCCATAGTCTTTTTTTTTTTAACAGACAGAGATCACAAGTAGGCAGAGAGGCAGGCAGAGAGAGAGGGGAAAGCAGGCTCCCTGCCAAGCAGAGAGCCCAGGGATCATGACCTGAGCCAAAGGCAGAAGCTTTAACCCACTGAGCCACCCAAGCACCCTATGCATGCCACATCCTTAGCATGGTCAGTAGCTCCTGGTATTTTAGCCATTGTTATGAATATCATTGAGTTATTATGCCTATAATGATTTGACCCTAGTTTGTCTCTCAAATCTCATCTTTTTTTCCAACTTTCTCTCATATTCTCAGGAATCTCTTGCAATTTCCTACTCACTACCCTCTGGCAAACTTTCTGCTCTTTACCCACCTTGAGGTTAGGTGTCTCTATGCTTCCCACCACTGGACGGGTCTGCACTAACCCAAGGACTCACTAATCCCCTGGCTTATCCCATTTCAGAGCCCAGTTCATACTGCACTGGATGGACTGGTATTCTTCAGAGTGCAATCTTTGCAGATGTGTTAATATCACTCTATTAAGATCCATATTCCAAGATTCCACCCAGAATTAAGTATCCACCCCAATGTATCAGTATCCCTGGGAACGGGGCCTGGAAATATGGATATCTAGCTCCTGAATTCATTCTTAGCCCTCATAAAGCACGAAAGCCTCCATTACAGATGCTGAGTTTCAGAAGGGCTAGGTGAGGTCTTATTGCCCTTTGTTTCTTCGGTGCTTTAGTAAGGCATATGGCACAAACAGGCACTGAATAAATAATGGCATTATCTGAAAGAATAATGAGGAATTAAAACGTTCATCCTATCTTAGTCTCTCATTCCCTTGTTATCTTTGGGTTTTTATCTGTTTCTATATCTCATTCTTGTAGAAGTCCTCAATTGTTGACAAAATCAAAAATCATTCATCTTTATTGATGTTGCCTTTGGATATATGGTTAATAAACACAGACACTGAAGGAGTTAGGGTATTAAAAAAAAAAAAGAAGAAGAAGAAGACAAAGGAAAAATTAATTTGAGTAGAGGTAAATTACTCCCTTAACTTCCAAAGTGGAAGCCAAACTGGTGAGCTCGCGATCCCTCTTCCAGGGGCTGTTGCTTCTCTGATAGCCAACATGTGCTGGGTGAGAATGGGGGTTGGATGAACAAGACCTCAGCATGGCCAGGTCTTTCTGTTCTTCAAGAGAGATCAGAGTGAGGTCTTATATGATGTCTCCGATGTGAAATGTTGGCCACTAACACAAAGCTTAAAACAAACTAACAGAATCCTGCTGGGGCTTGCTCAGGCCGGACAAAACATACCCATGTCTTTGTTCAGACTAATGATTCCCACTTTTAGTCTCTCCCAAGCAAAGGTATATCTTGTCCATAATACACTTAATATATAAGAACAGAACAAGTAACATTTTCTCCACTCTGCATGCTAGTATCAATGCCCCTCTTTCTTCCCAATAAGGCTATCACCAGTGTACCAACTGTGAAACAGAAATAGGGCAAAAGCAGTACATGTCGCTTCCATGTGAGCTGGAATTTAATCACAGTGGTGCGCGTAACGATGCCTCCACAGGTGTCCTTGTCTCTGGAAATCCTGGCTGTGTCCTGTAAGATATAACTCCCAGTCTACGGTGAGGAGCAGGGTATAAATCAGTTGGTCAATCTCCCTGCATCATAAATCATGAGTGTGACGGTTTAGTAATTTAGATCAGCAGTCAACCCTGGGACTAAATTAAAGAAATCACCCTCCGCTTGAGTCTGAACCTAGATTAAACAGTTGTGACTTTCCAATAAATATGGCCAAGAGTTCTGGGTAGATTCAGATAAGTTGCACTTTGTGGAGGAAAAAAGGGAGAGTGCAAAAAGGAATTGAACCTTCAGGGAAGAGCTGAACAACAGAGAGGGTTAGATGAAATGATCAAAGACAACAAGAACAAATGAGCCCATAGAGTGAACAGAGAGGATACTCTCTTTTTTAAGAGAATTGGGTTTAAACATCATAAAGATGTATCTCTTTATAGTAAGTAATCAAAATCCCCCAAATGGGGTAATGACTTTGATTTCAATGATGCATCAATCAGCTGCTGTGATAGAAAGCTCCCTGAACATCAGACTTAAAACCACAATCACTTATCTCACTCCTGTGTCTGGAGGCTGCCTGGGGTTGGCTGGTCTGGGCTTGGCTGGTCTGGGCTGGGCTTGACCTGTGTGTCCAACCTGGCTTGGTGCTTCACTGTGAGTTGTGCTCGGGTCTGCCCCCACTCTGCGCTTGTTCCAGCACCTCCGGCTGAGGAGCACCTGCTTACCAAGAGAACCTCTTGTTTGTGGAGGCAGCAGCAGGACAGAAGACAGGCACAGTTATCCAAACATGTTTCCAGTCTCCGCTTGCAGCACAGTTGCTGCCATCCCAATGGTCACGGCAAATCCCATGCTCAACCCTCAAGTCAGGGTGCAAGGAAGTATACTCTGCCTTTAGTAGGGAGAGCTGGAGAGCCACAAGGCAGGGGGACTGAATACATACAGAAAGGGTGAAGAAATCAGACAAGAATTCGATCAACCCTAGGCTAAATTTCCAAGTGCCATTTGATGTCCAAGGATGATTTTATGGGTCCTGTGGATATCCCATGATGAACTTGAATCACATTATAGAGTTGAACCATGTAATGAAAAAGAGGTATTAGCCAGTGCTAGACAGATGCTAAGGATTTTCACAGAAACTTCCCTTCCACATAATTCAAAGACTTTAAAGAGAATTGGAAAGGAGCATAACTACATTTGCTGTCCCACTGCTGTCTATTTTACTTCTAAAGGACTGGTGAGCATTTGAACTAATGTTCAGTTTGATCAAGCTTCATCAAGAGTTTGTACGCCAGCTGTGAAGCTTCTTCTAAAGAAATAATTTCTCCAGCTACTTTAATTTGCTTTGGAAGCCTCAAAACTATAAGTGTGGATGATTGCACATTATAGATGGTGCTTTGGTTGACATGGAGCACACTCCCATCCTCAACAAATAACTCGATAATAAGGGGACAGAACTCACCTCTCACCATTAAACGACTTCCATACTCTTTCCTGATAACCCACAGTATCTTCTGTACAAATGGGAACAAGTATCCTTCGGAATTTGCAAGGGGACCTGGTGAAGTAGGGCTACCATGTAATAGCCACAGTGGGAAATTAAAATCAGTCAGCTGGGCTGCCTTCCATCTGCAGGGGATGGTCAGCAAAGAGTTTGAATTTGGCAAGGTCTCTCCAATCCTATCCTAAATCCAGTAGAAAGTCAACTTCAGTTGCTAGAGAGGAAAAAAGTGTGATGGGGGGAGATGGCCCATCAAGCCATACTTCCGTCTTGAAGCATCTTATTCCCTTGCCCTGTTTGATGCCTATTAAGAAACCTAATTTTTGGTTCAGTGCCCCAGGAATTTAAATGCTGGGAAGATGGCAGCTATGGTTATTCTGACATGACATCTCTGTGATAATGATTATGATTATGCACAAAAAATTGTCATTCTTCTTTATACACATGAGACTCATCCCTTGAGCATCCTTGCTGCTGGGTGTCCTGACAAGTCCACCAGCAAATGACAGCCGGGGACCAACCCCCTCCAAGTCAAGGACCCCCCTTGTAGGTCTCCCACGGCTTCACCTCTCTTTGAGACATGCTTGCTATTTCATGCTTGAAAGAGGGTAATAAAAGAGTGGTGGTTAAAAAGAGTATGAAGATAAATGGAAAGTAAATGAATAGCGTTGCAATTAGCAAGTTAGTTAAATTATATTTAAACTGGGGATTTATCTGCTATCATCTGATTTCTTAAGACCTTCATAAAATTGGTTCACATTCGATTGCATTAGTGGACTGGAAATTTGAGAACACACAGAGCAGCTTACACCCCAGAAAGGCAAGCAATTTGAAATTGAGTGTTAGATACGACTTACTAAGGGAAAAGAAAAAAGAGTCTTCTGGCCATCTGGCAACTTCAGAGAAGAGGAGGAAAGGCTAAATAATCAATTAATTTATCTCTTCCATCTCCTCTTCAGAGGGATCCAGCCCCACTCCTATATCTCTGCTTTATCCTTCCAGAGCCTAGCTCTAGTGTCTTTCCTTTTCACATGCAATTGTTCGCCAGGAGCCTTCTCTACACAAACACTGGTTCCTCCCAGTGGAGGTATTCTGATGCCAGATGTTAAGAAAATTATTTGGCCTTCATAAAGATGTATGTATCTTTCTATTTATAATTTTATTCTGAACAGCGAAATTTTAATGTTTTTATTACTAAGTATCAAGGAAAAGTGCCCCCCCAATCAATCTATGGTTATTCAATTAGTACATAAATTTCAGTTACATTCAATAAATATTTTCTCTGGGTTAGCTATGTGTGAGGCACTGGGACTGAAGACAAGAGATGTGACTATGAACAGGACTTAGCCCTTGACCACGAAAAGGTCGCAGTCTGGAGGAGGACAAGCACCTCTATAACACTGAGTGAAAAGGGCATGACAGAGGAAGACCAATTTACATTGTTAAAGAGACCCAATCACCCTTATATTTATGCCATTTCTCATGGAAAAAGATAAATTTTCCCCCTTTATTGATTATGAAAATTTTGAACATTAAGAAACTTTAAGAGAATAGTGTAATGAACACATATACCCTGAATCTAGATTCAACAATTGAAATTTTCTGTTTGCTTTCTTTCTAAATTCCCTCTTCCATCCATCCATCCATCCATCATCTGTGTATGTATCATTTATCTAACATATGATAGCCTATTGGAGAAATCATGATAGTTCACCCCAAAAATATCAACATATGTCTCCAAGGAATAATAATACTGTGCTATACAGCCATAATACCATCATAATACCCCCCCAAAATGGACAAAAATTCTATATCTAATATCCAACTATATTTAAATTCCCTTACTTGAGCTTCCAACCTTTTATGTGTTTTTGCTATGCTTCGTGGAACTGTCATTCAATCAAGTTTTAAACAATGCATTTATTTTTGTGCCCTTAATTTCTTTTGATCTAAAATAGTACCCTCCTGCTTTTGTAAAGTCTGATAATCTGGATTTTTTCTGATTGTTTTCTTAAGGAGCCATGTAATATGTTCCCCAATAGTCTGTATTTCTTGTAAGCTGGAAATTTCATCTTGATGCTTGATGAGATTCAGATTAAACATTTTTGACCAGAAAATTTTATAGATGATTCTGTGTTTTTCATTCACTTTGGGGGTTCCTAATATTATTAGCAGTGCTGTGTGATGACTTGGCTATGGTGGTAGCCAACAGATTGTCTCTATTATAAAGATACATTTCCTCTCTCTTTGCAATTAGTAAGTAAACTGCAGGGTGACACACTGAAGTCAATGCATCGCTTGTTTACCCAAACCTAAAGCTGATATCATCCACTAATGAGCCTTGTCTGAATCACTACATGGGGTTAGCAAAATGGTGATTCTCTAATTCTACCAATAAATTAACCAGCATTCTTCTGTAAATAACTTTTATTTTTTATCTGCTTTTTGCAATAAGGTGTATTTAAGTAAAGCATGACCTAGAAATGGCAAATATCTAGCCTTACATAAACATTAAAAGCTTGAACTTGAAACAAATTTAGAGAAACCATAGCAACTTAGAGCTAGGAAGGACCTAAAATAGTACATATTCCGACTCTTTTCTTTAACAGATGAGAAAAGTGAGGTCCAACTACGTAGTTTATTTTGATCTCATAACTAATGAGTTTGTTGTAACTGATGCCTTTTAATAAAGGGAAACACATTGTTCATGGGTGGAAATGAGGCCAAAGTTCCCATGTACAATGCTACAGATTTACTGACAATATTGTCTGCTGAATTACAATTTTGTAAGATAATATGAGGTTGCTTATTTCAGCCTTGGTAAATATTATTGCACACATGCAAAAAGTAGGGTGTGAGCTTTGGCATTTCCCTATATTATGTAATTGCCAAGGCCTCCTTTCTAACACTAAGGAATTTTTCCCCAGGTTTAAACTGAGCTGATTTTTATGTATCCAAGATCTTTTCCAGTCTTAGAATGGTGAGTAATATTGCAGTGTCTCATAGTTGGAAAGACAACATCCATATCACACAGCCCCCCACCACTGATAGTTTAAGATGGGACAGTTCACTAATCCAAGGGAAATTTTGAAATATTCCTGCAATTAAATTTAAGTACAATAACTTGAGTTTATATCTACGAAATGTGTAGCATGATATGAAATGGCAAACACTGCGAATGAACTGAATGAGGAAAGAATGGACAAAATATTGATGGTGGGTTGGGTAAAAAAATACTGAAAATCCAGTCTGACTCATCTGATCCCTATTCTTGGAAGAGTACCTTAAGCTGGTGATTTGGGAATGAGGAGGAGTGTCACTAGAGAAATGGCTTAACTAGAGTAAGACCAATTGCATTCTATTTGTCAAAGTCAAGTATACCTTCTGAATCAAGATTGCCCAAACTGGAAGACCCAAGGATATAACCAAGAGGTAGAGGTCAGAAGCGGGGGCTTAGATGGCTGGTGGGAGGGCAGGCTCGATGATCACTGGAGACAAAAATTTTGGCCAGCCACTGGCTTATGTTTTCCTTTTTAAACATGAATTGAGTGCTTACTCTGTAGTAGGCATTGTGCTGTATGTTTGGTGCGTGCTATCTAATTTAATTCTCACAACAGCTTAGAAGCCAGTATTTTTATTATCCCCATTCTAGACACAAGAAACCGAGGCAAATTACTCAAGATCACCCAGTTAATAAGCATTGGGGTTTCCCTGATCTCTGTGCTGTTGATCAGTAGAGAATGATAACTTTCCTTAGATGGTAATGTTTCATCTAATGTTTCATCACACTTTCATCTAGAGAAAGTGTCTAGATTGAAAAAGTTAAAGCAGAGAAATACAAAAATGAGAGATAAGTAGTGTGAGATGACCAGCTCTTTCTTGTTAGAATTTTGGAATACCTATGAACTTTGAACCACTGAAGGAAAGAAAGCTGCTTTAGTGCCACTACCTGACCTGATCTCTTCCCCTGAAATGTCAGACTGTGATGGGCCCTGATACCAGTGAAGGAATAACATGGTTATTCCCTACTGATTAAAAGCATGGAGAGGCAATTCAATGGCTGTGAACAGTTCTAATCAAATGTGTCATCGAATATCATGAAGGACATGAGCACAGCTACACCAAGGATATTTCTGAGCTTCTTAGAGTATGCCTTCCATTTCTCCTGATATCATTTCAGGATGGAGGTCAGCAGACTGTCCTGGGTAAGGAATCGTATAGCCTCAAGCAACTCCTAAAAGGGAAACCCCAGGGTTTTACTCTCTCTGCCTTGCCAAGAGGAAACCATGGCAATGCCTGAGTTTCCATGTGAGGCAGAAACTCTGCTGTGAAGCCAGCCCCATGGCCCAGATCTGAGGGCCAGTTGCCATTCTCATGCGAACTCCCACTGCCTTCGAGACAGTGCCCATGGAGACCTGAGTCAGGCTTGTCCTATTATCTGTAGAATGAGGTGGTTGTGCTAAATCAGTGGTTTTAAAACATTTTGGAGATGAACTTTTAAAAATCACATATATATACATATGTGTGTGTGTATATATATATGTGTGTGTGTGTGTGTGTGTAATTTAATTTTTTTGAGTAAAGCACTTAAATAATACAGAAACGTATAAATGAAAATAAATATCCCATTCACCTCTGATCTGTCCTCCAGGACCCCACCCCAGAGATAACTGGTATCAGTTTCTTGCATATCTTTCTAGAAGTATTCCATGCAGTTTTTGTTTGTTTTTCTTTCCTTTTATATAAGTAGATGTATGTAAAGCTTTCTGCTTCTTGTTTATCTAAGTTGGCAGTAGATTTTGGAGGTCACTGCATATCAATACATATAGCATGTAACTACCTTATTATTTTAATGGAGTCCATCAAATGGCTTTCTTTATTCCTTTCTATGCTTTTATAACAGCTGAACTCTCTATCAAGCAAAATGTATCTTAGCTCAAACTCTAGAAGTAAAATGCCTCAGACATCAAGTGCTGTAGTTGATGGAAGGGTGAGGGAGCAAATCATTGTCGGCCTGTCTCTCCTTCACCGGTGAGGGTGGGGGGCAGGAGTTGGGGGCCTCTAACATTTGTCTATGGAATCCTTTAGGAGACAGTGGGGCAAAGTTTGAAAATACCATCTGACTTGTATCTGGAGCCCTTCCCAGCCCTAGTATCTCATGTCTGTGAATACTGTTGCTGGCCTACTGCTTAGCATCTAGAAAGTCTTCGTCAGTAATATCAGAGGGACAGTCATTTAAACAAAACAGCCAGTGGATCAGGTCCCATCCTTCATGGTGGAATGCACAAATATACAATTTGTGAGCACTATTAATAAGCTAATAAGTGAGGTTGAGCCTATGAACTCCTTGTCTCAAAATTAGATTCTGAAAATTTGCGGCTATTGCCAAAGTCTTCACTTATAGTTTTACATTGAATTATTGCGCTGGATTATTTCATTTTGTCCCAGTGTGTCTTGTCAACTGAAAGTATTGTCTCAGAGAGGCAACATAACAACATTTCATAAAGAAATCATTCTCTTCAGGTTTGGAAAGACTTGCTCGTAACCTGAGTCTCTGACCGACTCTGGCAAACAGACGCACAGGATACTGGGAAGGATGCAGGGCTCACTAAAGCCACTTAAATCAAAAGGAAATAAAAAGCTTAGGTTGGTGACGTGAAACAGAGTTTCCTTTGGTTCTGGAGTAGATTTAGACTTGTGCTTATGAATTGTCTGTACACTGATGAGAGAACAGATAATCTCATGCCTATTAATATTTATAATTATCATTGACTTTGGGTCTAGGATAGAAATTCTTCATTTTCAATGTCAAGAACTTACATAACCCTAAATAGTGGTGAGTAATGTTAGCTAAACGTTCTAGTTCAGGTTAAAAATCTGGCCTATTTTTACTAACATGCACACACACACACACACACACACACACACACATTCATTGATGCATTTGTTCATTCATTCGTTTTAAAGAAAGTGGCATGTAGTAGACATCTGTTTAAATTTTTTTTCACCCAGAATCTACTCATTTTTTCTCCTGAAAACACACTGACTTTCTTCTGGGGAAACACACCTTCTCTCTCACTCTTACCCCATGTTCTTCAGCTGAGGTGGACTTTGGAATGGACATGAGACTCAGGTCTGCCCAATCAGCATAACATATTCTTAAGGCCATTGTGATTGGGGGAACAGCGTATTCCCCAAAGCCAATGATATGCAATCAAACTTTTACTGAGAATATTGAGGTCGAAACTCTCTGTCCTTTCCTGCTGGATGTGACTTGGAAGAAGAGAGGCCTGAGGGTCTTGGCCACCATTTTTCTACCACATGGAACTCCAGAATGAAATTTATGTATGGGAAATTGGCTCTGAAAAGTGGGAAGAGATCAGACCCTTCTGATACCTTATTGTAGCCCTTCAGTCCTAGCCTTTCCTGAAACAAGAGCCAATATATTATCTTTTATTTGCTTGATACAGCTCAGGTTGAATTTTTTGGCTCATGGAAGTTGTGAGACTTCATTTTTTAAATTCCAAATCATTTTTATTAGGTATCCAAGAGGGAGGGGAAGTTAAGCTAGCTCCTGGGAAAAGGGTGGAGATTCACTATCTAGACTATCAAATCTAAAAATAGGTGACTAATTCAAGTGTCAGAAGTATGATCCCTCAGTCTTGCTAGGTTCCAGTCTCCAAAGAGGAAACCCAAGAATCACTATTAAAAAAAAAAAAAGAAAGAAAGAAAGAAAGAAAGAAAGAAAGAAAAGAAAATAGCTTGTTTGTTTATAGTATAGCCTGCTGAGCAGCTGTTCATAGTCCATGTCCCAGGGGTAGTTTAAAAATCACAGGTAATAGGAAAGAGAAAGAGCATTTATTTTGCACCTTCTGTGGGCTAGATACTTTGTGAAGTACTTTAACATATTTTCATTCATTATATTTAGGAAACGCTTTTGCATACCTGCCCTCAGTGTTCTAGGCACTAGAGGTGCTCAGTAGTAAGAGAAAAATGTCCCTGCGCTTAAGGAGCTGATAGTCTAGCACATCCAATAGAACTTTCTGCCATAATGTTAATGGTTCTAGCTGCACTTCCCAATACATATATCCGTAGCCCTAGGTCGCTATTGAGTTTGTGAAACATGGCTAGTGAAAAATTAGTGTTTTTAATTGTAATTAGTTTTTTAAAAAGATTTAATTTATTTATTTGACAGACAGAGATCACAAGTAGGCAGAGAGGTAGGCAAAGAGAGGGAGGGAAGCAGGCCCCCGGTGAGCAGAGAGCCCGATGCGGTGCTCGATCCCAGGACCCTGAGATCATGACCTGAGCCAAAGGCAGAGGCTTTAACCCACTGAGCCACCCAGGTGCCCCTGTAATTAGTTTTAATTTGAGTAACCACATGTGACTGTGACTAGTCTACTGAGATGTGAGGACTCTAGATCATATCTTCTTAAATCTTAGTGTGCATACGAATCACCCTGCAGTTCTTCTAAAACTGCAGATCCTGCCTCCGTAGGGTCTAGGGCTGGAGTGGAGTTTCTGTGTTTCTAACAAGTTCTTTGGTGATGCTGACGTGGCTGATCCATGGGCTGCACCTTCAGTAGCAGAGACAGATAAAAACTAACAAGAATAATAACACAAAATAGGCCAACACTGTCAGGGAAAACGGGGTGTTGCAAGAGGGAATAGAAGGGGCAGAATTTGGAACTAAAATTAAAGTTGGAAGCACGTCATGAAAGTCCCCAGTGGAGAGGGGTTCCTAGAGTTGAAACCTGCAGGATGCATGTGAGTTAGTCAGGAGAGAGCAGTATGGGAGAGGCAAAGGCATAGTCTGAGAGGAAAGAGCACTGGGTGAGAAGGCTCTCCAGACTACTCTTATAAAAAGAGTTTCCCTGAGAAATAGGCTGGTCTACGATAACATAGGTATCATTACCTTTTGTAGCCTCTTGTCCATACCTCCCCACCACATTCAGATAGGTACCCTTCCTTGAGTTTCCATAACTCACTGTGTATTTCCCCACCGTAATCATTAACACTTTGAGTTGCAATGTCCCCTCTCTCTGCTTTCCACTAAACTGTGAACTGTGTGTATTTTTATCCTCCGGATCCCCACATGGTAGGGGATGTCTATTGAACTGTAGCCAACAAAGATTCTGCATTTGTTTATGTTTGTTTATGAGGTATCTGGGATTAAGGAAGTGTATATACTGCCTATAGAGATGTATGCAGTATTTTTCTCCCAAATAGATGAGAAATATTTTTGGAATAGAGCCAAAACGTTCATGGCCTCTACATTACTTTCAGTTTTACAGCAGGGGATCGCTCTGGTTTTGACAAGCACTAATTAATTCCATCTCTGGGGAATAATGGGAAATGTAGGCTCACGCCGTTTGCACCAAGGTTATCAGTTATATTGGTTTTAATGTTCTGCCCTGCTCTAGATATAAAACATGCAGCCAAATGCACAGTCGCCTCCTCATTAGCTGTAAACAGCGTATTTCAGATTTGTCAAGCATACATATTTATTTTTACATCCAGGCATTTTTATTTATCTTTCTTGCAAGTCTGTGAAGTTTTTGCCAATAAATTAGGAATGCACTAACTAGTTCTGAAAACGATGGCACCCAGGAAATTTTATTGATCTCATAATTTACTGGATCTTTTGGTTAATTACAAGTTCTGTCTAGCTTGGTATGCTTTTCAAGTCAGCTGTGCATCATAAATATGAAACCTCAGTACTCACCCTTCCTACCTTCTCTGGCAGCTCCACATGAGGTCAAAGGTGTAATAGCTACAATACCCAGAGTCTCTAACTTGTTTAATTAAACTATTAATCTACTTTTATCTTTGACACTAGAAAGCAGGAGGCATTGAGTTTTCAAAGTTCTTTAAATCAACTTAAAGGGGGGAGGGGTTGTTTCCTAGCCCTGTCTTCAACAGTTGAACCCTGGCTACTCTTTGAAAGGCAATTTTAAAATTTGTTAATGTTGCAGGAATTACTGTATCAGCTAATAAGAAAGTGTATCATTTACAATGATTCACCCATTTGCTTTCCGACTAAAGCACTTTATTAAAAGCAAAGAAGATTAAGGCTCGCTAAAGGTTTGAAAATTTTAGCAGATCAATCAGCAGCAATCCTGGAAGGCCCATTATTGTAAAAGCTTGTGGATGATCCTTAGAATGGGAGTTGTCTTTGTTACATAACCTGTGAGAACTCTCCGAGGACAAGTGTAACCTCTCGTGGCAGCGATGACATTTCAAGTGGTCAGGCCTGGTTTTATGTTCATTATCACAATGGAGCCTCGAAACTTGAGTCTTCAGAAACATGTGTTATCTGTGAAGCTTTAATTAGGTTAACAAGGTTCTCATGTGTCTGTCTCTTTTCTTTACTGGGAATCAACTGGTAATAATCTATTACATATGTTAGGCAATTAAGGAAGCAATTTGCTTCCTTTCATTTTGTTTCCTGTGCTCATTCTTGAGTTTGTGTATAACAAAGTTAAGTGAAAATTCGAGTTTCTCTTTCCCTTCACTTTAAGCTCGTCCTATGTGCTTGCACAACTTTTTACTTGTCCTTTATTCAAGGAATCTATATCTCATGTGTCTCCATAAAGGCTGTGAAAATATGACACCATGACCTTCTCGCTCATGTCCCTGGCTTTAATTTTAACAGTGATTAAGAGTGATTTGAGTCATGCATTTGAAATTCCAATTAAAAATCAATTTAGACAGGCAATGCCCATGTAAATATTGATTATAAACCCACTGTGTTTGAGCCAGTTAAATTACTATCATCAGTTAAAATTTAAAAATCTATTTTTCTTTCCTACTTTGTTAAAGAGTATAATCAAAAACCAAATCCATTTGCAGACTGGCCATATATTTTGCAAATGCCCACCAGAATAAAATTTAATTTAGACACTCAGCACACCTCACCTTCACTCAAAATAATCAAAACCACAACTCTTTTCCATTTACAGAGCATTTGAAACTACACATTTCACTTTATTTTATTGTATTTTAACTTTTTATACTGCATTTGCTATAAGGATCCATGTATCTTGTTAAATGTGAGAAGCTTCCTCGAAAACAAGTCATTTCAACTGACATTTTTTGGGCTTATGTTCAGCATTTTACAGCCTAAGTATCAGAGTTGTAAGTTTATAATTTGAGATGCCAGAGACCTTACTTATTCATCATGGTTAGATGTTTCTGTCTGCTATTCTACTGAATGGCAAACTGTAATACTGAAAAATACAAAGAGCCAGTTTCTGGTTGACAGCAACAAAAACAAAAAGAGTGAAGTAAATAAGAGAAATGCATTAAGTTCATCCCCTTGATGAGGGTACAATCTGAGTCAACGTTTTCAATGACATTGACGATTTGTATAATAATAGAATATAAATTGGTGATTTTAATACATGTGTACCACATTGGTGCTTCAGGGTTAAAATTATTAGTTTGAAATGATAACTATAGGTCATATTTCTAGATAAGATGAGTTTTACAAATGCATTGTTATGTGATGGGTGAGTACCTAGCTATGAAAGCCTACTATTTTGCTTTAGAGAATAATTTTTCTTTTTGGACTATTGTAGTAATTCCTTTGTAAACATTTAATCTTTATCCAAAATAAGCAAAACCTTGAGGGCTCTCTCTCCTAAAGCTCTGAGATAAAAGCATAGGAAGTTTAGAAGGCAACCCTAATGACATTGTGTGACCCATAGAAATTAATCATGAATGGTGGAGCCTCTGGCATGGGGGTGCGGTTTGTGTTAGGGGAATAGTCTGTTGATTTCTGCATGTGCTGCTGTCGCTTAGCCTCCCCACAAAGGCAGTCCAGCCAGCACTGCATTGAAGCCTGGGGGCCATGACTGCCCATTCAAGACAGGGCCTTTGACTACCTCTATTACTAACAAGAGTAGTCATGAGTAGAGAAGAGGACACTGGACATCGTGTGGTTGGTTAGGACCCTAGTCTTCCATGATGCTTGAAGCCCCACCAACAGAAAAACATCCTAAGAGAAAGGATCAGAACTAACAGTATTGAGCCTTAAAGAGTTTTACATTTAAAAATATATCTTGGGGCACCTGGGTGGCTCAGTGAGTTAAAGCCTCTGTCTTCGGCTCAGGTCATGATGCCAGGGTCCTGGGATTGAGCCCCCCATCGTGTTCTCTGCTCAGCAGGGAGCCTGCTTCCTCCTCTCTCTGCCTGCTTCCTTCTTTCTCTGCCTACTTGTGATCTCTGTCAAATGAATAAATAAAATCTTATAAAAAAAAAAAAAAAAAGAAAAGAAATCAGCAAGAAAGTGTTGAATTATTTTTTTTTAAGATTTTATTTATTTATTTGATAGAGAGAGATTACAAGTAGGCAGAGAGGCAGGCAGAGAGAGAGAGGAGGAAGCAGGCTCCCTGCTGAGCAGAGAGCCCGATGCGGGACTCGATCCCAGTACCCTGAGATCATGACCTGAGCCAAAGGCCGTGGCTTAACCCACTGAGCCACCCAGGCGCCCGAAAGTGTTGAATTATTAAAAAAATAAAAATATATCTCAACTTACATAATACAGCTATATTATTGTCTATATTTTATCTCAGACTAGTTAAGTGACTTGCCTCCAAACACACAAGTAGTAAATAACAGGGCCAGGGTTTGAAACCAAAGAGTCTGTAAACCAAAGGCTATAACTAGTTCACTGTATAATGATCCTGCCCATTTTCTGTCATGGGACTGTTCCCACCACGGCCAATTTCAAGCCTCCTCAGTGAGCTCACTGAATGCAGAGTTGAGAAGACATGCACAGAATTGGCTCTCATACACCACTGAGCGGGGAGCGCACATATGGCCATGGGAAGAAGCAGCAAGGGTGGAGAGAGAAGGAATGCACTGCGTCTCAGATAAACAACATAGGAGGACTCCAACTGCCTGTCTCTTAGGTGGTAGTCAGTTGCTTTGGCAGCTCTGGATGAACTTCACCTCCCAGGATTCATGCTCCACACAGTCCCCTCCCCTTAGGCTGTACCAGTGGACTTGCCTCGACCAGCATCATGCACAGAAGGGATGTTGTGCAGCCTTAAGAATGCCTGGCAGCTCCTGCTTTTGTACTCTCAGAGCCCTGGGGTGCTGATCTCTAGGTGACCTTACTACTGTGCTCCGACAGACCATGTGGAAGGGCCAAGTGAAGGAGCAGAGGCAAAGGAACCAAGGGAACCACCCAATGAGGAATAACTAGGGCCCCAGACTCCTGATGCTCCCAGAGTCATCTGAGCTGAGGCCTCCCACTCAGGAGGGAAGAGCCCACCTTGACTGTTCCTGCTATGATGCTGTCTGAATTCCTAACCCACAGAACTCTGAGAAAACAAAATTTTGTCTTATCCCACCAAGTCTGGGGGAGATTAATGAAGTAGCAAAAGATAGTTGAAAAAAATATTATTTTCTACCAATGCAAGGATCTTATTTTACATACCATGATGCTTTGTGGTCAGGACGGGAAGAGAAGCCCTATTCCTGAAGTTACAGAGGCACCACAGTGGCCTGGGAGTCCTCGGGCTCAGGCACCCAGTTCAGCGTTGCTGGTGGTGCCTTCCTCCCAGCCTCATGAGAAACACAGGACAGAATCATAGTTCATCACTTTTACATTTTGATGTCACTCTCTCTCTTTGTGGTGTCAGTGTTTCCCATTGACATAAAGGGGAAATGAGGTGGGAAGAGAAGAATTCTATACATTATTGTTCAAGAGCCAAGAATAAAACAAATCTCAAATCTCTAAGCTCCAGGTTCTTTTGAGTATAATTCTTATCGTGTTGACAGTCTGGTGAGCGTTTTGCTGATGCTTCTTTCTTCTTTCATGGACTAAGTAAGTAATCATGAAGAAGGAAGAAAGAAAAAGGGACGATTTTGCCAGAGTATAATCATGACTTGATGGAATATCATGAAAGCGTAAGATTGAAGGAAAAATAAAGTTGTGCATGTCTAATCACTGAATTAAACTGTCATAACCTTGATTAGCTACTACCTATAAGATGAGACCCAGTTAATCATTCCAGAAGTAAGCAAATATCCAAAGGTATAAGCCTACTGTATGCCCCTAGTTAAAAAAAAAAAAAAAAGTATCTAGTTTTAATGGTTTTATTAGATATTTTCTTAATGTCAGCAAGATGCTGATATTTTTATCATGAGATTAATGTAATTAATCTCTTGCTGACATTAAGTTCGTTATTTAATCCCAGTCTGGTTTGATACAAACAAACCAGACTAGGATTAAAATAACTAGGGAGATAAGGTGATTGATGACATCATAACAGCAAAACATACTGACAATTTTAGGGCAGTAAAAGGGCTGAAAAATGAGAGAGATATTAACTTTATGAAAGACAAGAAAATAACTTAGAAGGTGACTATTTTTTAACTTTTGTTAAACATTTTATTTTGAATAAAACTCATCACATACTCTGGAAGATGCCACATAAGGGCACATACATTCTGTAGTTTAATTTTAGAAGAAGGAAACTGATGTTGTTATCTCAGTTTGGTATAGTTTCAATGTCAGGTTTTAAGGTTTTGGGAAAACAGTGACATCACAGCCATGTAGTCTGCTTACCAAGGTATAGGATTTACTGTAGTACTCATGTCTTCTATTGTGGGTTTAAAACTTGATTCAAGATAGTCTTGGAAATTCTTCCAGCCAAGTCTTCTTCACAGATAACTTGCAGGGGATTTTTTTTTTCTCTCTTATACCTATCTTATGGCATTGTTTTGATACTCAAAATCATAGACAAGTGATTGACAAGTGTAGCACACTGTTCAAAAGCAAGGTAACCTACGGACAGGTGAAGAACAGTGCTACCAAGAAAATATTATCCCAGCCCTGTTGGACCTCTTTCAACAAGCAAGCCAGAAAATTTAGGCCTGATTTTGTGCTAGAAGTAGGTTCACCAGTCCAGCCTTCCATGAAAACCAAGCAAGATGGGCATGAAGGAGAAGATACATTTTTCCAACCCATTTTAGATTAATTGCATCACCTGTATTAGATGTGACCTGATTTGTTTGGGGCTCTAAGTATATGAGTCAATGCTCATTTTCATATCAGGTATAGGTATCCCTTCCAACAGCAGGTGAGAAGTGGGGAGATGGGATGGCTAGCAGATTGCCAATAGTATATTATTTTCCAGTAATAAGGACGTTGCCTGTCTTATGGCCATTTGATTACATTTTTGTTCTCATTTAAAATAATCAGATTTTATCCTGAAACTTTCTAAGTAAATTTGAATGGTACATGAGGTGTGTAATGGAATAAAAATGGAGTTACAGTGACTCCTAACCAATTGCCAACATACTTCTTTCTATTACTAGTGAGAATAGAGTGGCTTTGGGGACCAGAAATTTAAACATTATTTTGTGCCTAGACTTCAGTTATTTGCTTGGTGTTTTTCATGATTCACTAGGTGATAGCTGTGTTGGCCTTCCTTCTGAATAGCACCTCCAAAAGTCTTAGTAGTTATGGCTCATAGTCCTTGCAGAATTGAAATGTCATGAATTTTAACCTTAGTGATAACATAGAGCTTGTCAATCCTGTGGGAATTGGAAATTTCATAAAGTATGACCACTTCTCAGATTAAGTGAAACTATGGAGGCATTTCAAAGTGGAGAGCTGGAGCTATATACATCTAAGGTGGACCAGATAGTCCAGGAGGGGAAGAAAAACTAGGTTCCCAGGCACAATAAAATCAAGGCAAAAGCAGGAACCCACATTTCAGCCACTTCTCCTTGTATTTGGAAATTTAACTGGGAAGTTCTCTAGACTTTAAAAACTTACCACACTTGACACCCAAAGAACAAATAATCCAATTAAGAAATGGGCAGAAGATATAAACAGACATTTCTCCAAAAACGATGTACAAATACCAACAGACATATGAAAAAATGCTCCACACCACTCAGCATCAGGGAAATACAAATCAAAACCACAACGAGATGGCACCTCACCCCAGTCAGAATGGCTAAAATTAACAAGTCAGGAAGCGACAGATGTTGGCGAATATGCAGAGAAAGTGGAACCTTCTTACACTGTTGGTGGGAATGCAAATTGGTACAGCCACTCTGGAAAACAGTATGAAGTTGAAAATAGAGCTCAAAAAGTTGAAAATAGAACTACCCTATGACCCAGCAATTGCACTACCAGGTATTTACCCCAAAGATACAAAGTAGTGATCCAAAGGGGTATGTGCTCCCCAGTGTTTATAACAATAACCAAACTATGGAAGAGCCCGGATGTCCATTGATAGATGTATGGATAAAAAATATGTGAGATATAGATATAGATATATAGATATAGATACAGATGCACACATAGACACGCACACAGAATAGAATACTATTCAGCCATCAAAAATGAAATCTTGTCATTTGGAACAATGTGGATGGAACTAGAGGGCATTTTGCTATGCAAAATAAGTCAATCAGAGAAAGACAATTATCATATAATCTCACTCATATATGGAATTTAAGAAATAAAATAGGATCATAGGGGAAGAGGGAAAAATGAAACAAGACAAAATCAGAGAGGGAGACAAACCATAAGAGACTCTTAATCATAGGATACAAATGAGGCTTGCTGGGGGGTGGGGGGGTGAGGGGATGGGTAACTGGGTGATGGACATTAAAGAGGGCATGTGATGTAATGGGCACTGGGTGTTATATACAACCAATGAATTCACTGACCACTACCTCTGAAACCAATAATACATTATATGTTAATTTATTGAATTTAAACTTTTAAAAATGGGAAATATCAAATGATTAAATAAATAAATAGAAAGTGAATGGCATTTTATATTTAAAAAAACAGACTTAATTTGAACAAACTAGGAAGATAAAGTAAAATCACACCATAATGCTTAGTTTGGTTTTGTGGAACTGGGGCAGCTCATGGGAAATACTAATCAGTCAGGAGAGATCTGCAGAGATTCCACAGAGATTGTAAGAATAATTAGGTTTGATATAAGGCACTACTCAATAATATAGCAAGGTGTAGTGGAGTGGTACAAGAATTATAGCCATTGTCAAAATGCAAAGATTTTTCTTTCCAGTTTTCAGGAGAAAACCTGCAAGCTTACTAAAGTTTCACTTACTGTTTAGTATTTAAAACCAGTGAGAGAACTCTACGTCTACATGGGGCTCTGTTGGCCAGGCAGGTGGAGTTTCACCAAACAACAAAGTTTATATTGTATTTTCTTACATATTTGACTATCAAAAATATGACCTTCTTCTGTGACTCTTCTGTTTGTGTTAAGACACCTATGGTTAATGGTTTTTTGCTTCTCTTACATGATGGAATTTTAAAAGAGATCATTCTCAAAAAACAAGCACATTGTTGATGAAAATGAGTTTAACTTGTCAACCTCTGTCTTTTTTTTTGCCATCCTGTGTTCTGGAAATAATTCACATTAGTCATCTTTTAGAAACTGTAAGTCATGTCTTCCCTGCCATGATATCACACCCTGGTAGCAATCCATTAAGTATTTCATGCTAAAAACGACCCCAGGAGATAGTAATTAACCTAATCTTGGGTGTAATAATAGAATCAGAGATTGATGAATAGTTTTCTTCAAATATTTTAAGTAATGGCATAAAACTGAAAGGCCATGCATTGCTTGTCTTAGAAAAACAGTATGGAATATGTTAGAATATCATGAATAAATGAACACTTTCATTTATGAGTTTTATATAGAAATCATTGAGTTTCCCTGCTCGAGGTGCAGCCTGCATGGTAGTTAATCTTCTTGTGGCACTTACTGTATAATGCAACACCTCTTTGGGCAATCTTTTGTATTAAAATATAGCATTTAAGTTCCTTTCCTCCACAGAGCAATGCAGGAATGAATTGTTCAAATTTTTTTTTTTATCACATGCTGGAAATTATTTCAGAAATAACCAAGATGGTAATTTCCATTTAATATCTTTTTTTATAGCTCACTGAAAAATATATAATATTTTCAAACCAGGATAAAATTATTATAAAATGAAAAGAACCTTACTGTGGTAACCAGAAGACTCCTGTCTCGGACTCGCCACCCTCCATGTGCAACATGAAGAAGTCATTTACCCTCTCTCAGTCGTTGCTAGAATTATTTTAATTATTAAAATGAAAATACTGATTTACTGATGTTCAGGTGACTTCCATTTTAAATAGTTCTTCCTGTTTAGATCCCTTTCCTCATTCTTATTTCCATCCACCCCATCCCTTCCTGTTGCATTCTAATGACCTGTCATCATGGTCCAGCCCCAAAGAATTACGGTCCATCCTGGATCAGCTTGCGGTTTCTTCCTGTATAGAGAGTTGTCTCTCAACCTCATTGAAGTCATATGTTATCTCTTGCTCAGTAAAGGAGATTGAATGGCAGGGACCAGCTGTTTCCTGACAAAAGCTTAGACCCCATGACAATGGGGTCAATGGATAGGTAAGACATATGCTAAGTCAGATAGCATAGAATGCCATTTCTAATGCAAACTCCCCAACACATCTTTCAAAGAGGAAGAGAGATACCTTCTGATGAGAAGAAAATAGCACTACCAACTTGAAGTGTGCATGTTAGGATGACTACCACAATCATTTAGAAAAATTGTTTAGTATAAGAGCTGCTTCCTCATAAATCACAGGAGTGAGTTCACTTAAAAAAAGGACATTTGCTCTGAATTTTGATCCATACTCGGCTCAGTAGAAGACCAGCCCAGAGGATTTCACAGTCCAATTAAGAAATTTTAAGGACTTTTCAAAATGAAGCATTGTTGGTAGGAAATTTCCCTGGTAGCATCCATGGACTGTAAATTTTTGTTTGCATATTGCAAGTGGGAAAAATGTGCTCTACCAGGACAGAGCAGTATGCCTTTAAAAATAAAATATGACTATTTTTAAGACAAATATGTGACCATTATTTTATTTCTTGACATAAAAAGAAAAATTGAATACACATGTTTATGCATAAATGTTAGGCCATTCATAGCATTGTTATTTGGGTGAAAAAGTATGAAAATTCTCTGTTTTTGGTAAAAGGGGAGGAAATTGCTCAAACCATCTGGGACACTAGTTCATAAACTATATATGAAATCTTTAACAACATGAACTCTGGAGTTTATGCAATTCCCCCAAGGAAGAGATGACTTTAAAAAATAAATCATAATGAGAAATATTATTATTATTCTCACTGGTGGTAAAGGGTCATTAATAAAACAACCTCTGTGATATGTGAATTCTAATATAAAACTATAAAAATGTTATTAATGTTCTGTGTAGAGCGAAACAGCTATATTTATGAAATGGAGCTGACATGATTAGGAACCACCTTGTGCCATGGGAGCAAAGAGACTCTAATTAAGTCCACTCCGTGAATATTTGGATTTTCTGGCATTTAAAGGCAAGGATTTTCTGGCATTCGGGAGGAAGAGTAATAACCTGTTCTTCATGACTTTTATTCTGCTGCCAAAGCTTCCAAAATCATAAAGAGATGGCTGTAACCTTTTCTGCTAGACCAGGAGATGAACACAGATGTCTGAAGGAAGCCTATTAGGAATCTGTTGTCACACCCATTCACCAGTTCCTTCAACTGTGTGGATTTTTTTTACTTCGAGTGAAGCAGGACCTTTTAACTCCATGCTTTCACCTCTGACCCTCTTTCTCTTCCATCTTTGCACGGGTGATGACTTTACAATCATAGTTCTGAGTCAAGATGAGACTTTCTTCAGAAAGATTCTTGGGATTTTTAGCAGTTTCCTGAGAGTTAGGGTCCATCATTGTTTTCTGTCTTGTTTTGGTTTTTTGTTTTGTTTTGTTTTGTTTTGTTTGTTTGTTTATAACTGCCAAGAAATCTGCATGCACTGTCCCCATCAAAGCATTTGACTCTTTATGTCTTGATTTCCTCCAGAAGACTGGCTACTCCATGGCCCAGTGCATGTGTCTCATTTACCACTCTATCCATTACTCTTTGCATAGTGCCTGGCACCTAGTAGTTACCAATAAGCATCTGCTTATTGAGGGAGGGATGGATCCAGGGAGGAAGAGGATATGATCCATATGAAAACAATCAGGGAGATGACAACGATGGGGTGGTCCAAAGACAGTGAGAAGACTGAAGGGACTAAACTTTAGTGCTGATGTTATTTTCTTCCAATTGTATGAGATGATGCATATCTTCTCAGTGGATTGTAGATTGGAAATTTTCCCCTTTGAAGAGAGATAAGAAATAGAATAAATTCAATATATTTGCCAGTGATAATTTGTTAGATGCCTGCATATAAAGGAAGGAGCTTGAGGGTTTCAGGGGCCAAGTGGATTTATCATGTTTCAATACAAAACAACTTTTAGAGTTGTATAAGGGATTGCAAATCACTTTAGAAAATCAAGTTTTACTTGGAAGAAGGAGTTGCCAGTAAAATGACATTATTGCAACAAGTGAAGTTCATTTAATTAGGCTTAGTAGATCCCGCTACACAGCCCCTACTACGTATAAGGCAAAAGATGGACCAGCTGAAAATAAGAATAGGTAGTCAGAAGAGGCTTTCAAACTAATGTTACAACAATTAGTTAAAATACATATAATTTGTTGTATCTATCATAACTCACTGATGGGGCTTACATGTAAACAATAATGTTTTACCCTGAAAATTAAACATAGAGCATACAAATTCCTCCGAGCTCAGTTTCAAGATGGGTTTTTGACAGCTAACATGAGAGAAAGGTTGTGTATGTGACATCACATTTGTGCCACCTTATAGCATCTTCCCAGGATGATATGCAATGTTTTACCTGATGGATATGTTAGAATGTCTGATAAGTGAATAATCTGAATGTTGTTATAATTAGGTTCAATGTAATCTGTCTAGCAAGTCTATAGTCTATGCTAGGTTCTATGCTAAGCACTGAAAAGATAATGGCAGATAAGATATGGTCTTTTCCATCCATGGAGTCAAATTGAGAGAACATAATGGAATCAGGCCTGAGAACTCTACGCTCTGAACATACCAGACTCTTCACTTTCCCCTGGATATGACAAAGAACATTCACTTATCTGTGATTCTGCTCATGTGTTTATATACTTAGATTTTTGAGACGCAACACCCCTTTCTCTCAAATTATTGTCTCTTTGAGGAGTTTCGAAAGACAGTTTAGAAATTGGAATGAGAATTTCCCAAGTTTTGCTTTCTGTTCTACTTCAAGTGCCATGCCCATTCCCAGAGGCCAGGGTCTCCACAACAAGTTTACTTTTGTAAGTGAACAAGGAATTATTGGTAGGGAAAATCATTTAAGTCACTAACAAAGGATGGCCTAACGCACAGTGATGTCAATAGCTAGGCACTAGCTGTTTGCATAGGGGGTCTGAGAGGTACAAAAAGGGCAAAAAAGAGGCCAGAAAGCTTCACAAGAGCATCAGCATCTGAGGTGGGGTTTGAGGGAGCAATCTGACATTGGCAGGCAGGCGTGTTGGGGAGGGGACCCTTGAGAAAATCATGGAGAGGCAAACGTGCTTTGAGATGTGATGAATCCCTTGAAAGCCATAGACTGTGATCTTGGATTCCTCCAAATATAAGTAAGATGGAAAATGATATGAAAGATAGGAGAAAATGAAAGTGCCTACACTTTTTTTTTTTGGATGTACATAATCTGCGCAAATTTTCTGAAGATGAACTTGCCCCACATTTGCTCAAATAAATTACCTTAACTTTCTCAATGAGTTCTGTGCCATATGAATATGGAGAGAGAAGGGTACTGGTTTCAGTTAAACTGAAAAAATCTTAATGCTTAATAATTTTTTTACTAAACAGGTAAAGCTGATCATTGACATTTATCAGATGATGTGTTGTAATGGGTGTAAGTATTCCCTGAGCACAGGCCGATGACTGTGTTGGATACCAAGGGACATTGCTCAATAGGACAGCCTGGATCTTAGTCCTCTGTTGTGGGCAGTTCCCTACTGTCTGAAGACAGCGGATCCCCCACCCACCCACTCATACCTCTCCCATTCCCCGTTTCCATTACCACCCACCGTGCCCCCGCCATAACTAGCCTGAGAGAAATAGCTGGAGTTTGGCCTGTGGGCAGACGTAAGGGATGCGTCTCATTTTTGGATGTAGTGGAAAAGCATAGAATGGTTTTAAACCAAGGAATTCATGGCCAGATATACATTCTTTAAGATCTCCATGTCTGTTGTGTGAGTGGTTCCAGGGGCAGGAGGAAGGGATATAAGAAGGACATCCAGCAAGGAGGCTATTGAAATAGTGTGAGGGGAGGTGGTTGGTGGCACTAGGACAGGCACAATAGATAATGACACATAGTAGATAAGATGTATTTGCTGACAGCTTAGACAGTTTGAGGAACAAAAGGAAGGAAGGAATCAAGGGTGATTCTTAGGAGTTTGAACTTAGGAATAGAATGTACTATGCTGGTAGGATTTCCTGAGATACAAATAAAGAAGGAGCAGATAAAGTTCTGTGTTAGTCATGTCAGATGTGGGCTATCTCTAAGATGGGTAAGGTTGGCATATGGATACAGGAGGTGGGCACTGTCATCATGGTCTGAATGGAAAAATACCTTCGGAAGACATCAGCATATGGATGGCATTTACACTCGTGGGCTGGATAAGAGAGCACAGGGAATCCTTTCTGTTAAGTCAAAATAATTTATGAGTTGAGAATGTTTAACATCATGAACCCAGCTCTTTCCTGTGTAAAATGCCTCCTCCATTGATAGCATGTTATATGCACTGGAAATAACTGATTTCTGCCTTCTAGGAGCACACAATCTAAAATAGACCCTGATAACACAACCAAGGGAGCTTCCCTTTTTCCTCTGATCCCCGAGCCTTCATGATAATAACACAGACTAGTATCATAGTCTACAGGGACTTATATACTCATTATCCCATTTTTTTTTTTTTGTCCTTCCACAATCCTTAGAGTACGAAGGATGTTTGCCACCCCTTGTTTGACGTACTCAGCAGTTCTTTAAGTAGTTATTCATTTTCTTTTTTAAAGATTTCATTTATTTGAGAGAGAATGAGAGAGAGAAGGAGAGGGAGAGGCAGAGTCCCTGCTGAGCAGGGAGCCCAATGTAGGACTTGCTCCCAGGACCCGGGGAGCATGACCTGAGCCAGAGGCAGATACTTAACTGACTAAGCCACCCAAGTATCCCTAAGTAGATACTCTTATTCCTACTTTTAGCAGATGAGAATGTAGGCTCTAATACTAAGTAAGCAACACTTCTTGGAGATATCGTTAAAGCAGTGGGTAAGAGTGGTAGGGGGAAGATTCTTCTCACTCCAAGAGTCCAGGGATTCTAGTTTTGGATGGAACTTTCCTGCATGTACCAACTTTTCCAAGAAAATGGAGCACCAGTTGAGAGCAAGAACTCTAGAGTCTGTCAGAGTGGAGTCAAACTCCAGCTCTGCTCTTGATAATTGGGTGATTTTAGAAGTAAGATGGCTTTTAGGCCTGGGTTTCTTAATCTTTACAATGAGGATGCTAATATTTACCTCTCAGATTCTTTGCAAATTCATACATCCATCCATGTACCCAGCCTTCCACTAACCAACATATTCATTCATCTACCAGCAGCATACAATAATAAGCTCCTACTATGTGCTAGGCTCTGTTTTAGGCATTGAGAACTCATTTATGCAGAAAATAAAGCCAGACCTACATTCTTTGTGAGAAGCAATCAATGACCAATCAATAAATTAATATAGACCAGCACAGGAGACAGTAATAAGAGCTGTCAAAAAAGTAAGTGTCGAGGATCATAGGTATTTGGAGAAGGCTTCTATGAGTAGGGAGGCTTCTCTAAGCAGGCACCTGGACTAGGATAAATGAAATCATATGCAAAATGTACTTAGCATGGTGCTTGACACCCATTGCTGAGCCATGGAATCCTGGAAAAAGGAGAGTTAAAACTGCTTTTAACATGGGTCGTGTCCAGGAACACATACTCATTGTCCAGCCTAGAGAGAGCCTCAGCTTTCGAAGTTAGTGCATCCCACTGGCTAAATTATGCGATAGTCTCTGGCTGCTTTAGCTGATGTCAGTGATGATTCCAACTGCTGTTTTTCAGAATCTGTGCCCAAAGAACATCTTCTAATCATGATTTAACTTCCCATGTAAACCTGGCCACCTGGGGAGAACATTCTAATCATACCGGCCTCAAGTATTGGACTTTAGTTCTTAGCTATTTCTCGGTGTATGTTGATACAGAGACACTCTAATTATGATTTGGTTTCCTGTGTAGCTTGGCCACATGGAGTGAATGTGGACTTTGATTATTCCCATTCCTGTGACAGCTCTCGCTCATTATAAGCTGAGCATCTGGCATTTTGATTGAGCACAGTTGCCTCCTGAATTTAGGTCATGTTGGTGCCTAGCACATAGTAGGCATTCAGTAAACACCCACTGATTGACAGACTGAGGCTTCTCCCAGACCCATGGCACAGTCAGACTTTCAAGTGTAAGTTCACCAGAGGGATGACAAATGCTACCCTACAGGGTCCCCCCCAGAGCCAGCCTGACCATGTTTGCCAGGCATGCATCCATCCACTGTCACCACATGGACTCAGCACACAGACCAGTTATTGTACATCCACAAGGACTTGAAACTCCTGCCTCAACCTATTCCAGGGTCCAGGGGAGAAACAGAAAAGTCAAGCAGCATCACAAGAGGGAGAGGAGCTCTACTCCGCTCCAGGTGAGCCTGGCTGCCAGGCAAATTCGAGAGCAGAGATCTAAGAGGTAGTTCTATTCCTGGGAGCAATGTTTCCTCTCACCTTCAGAGCCCTGGCAGGGGAGATAAGGGGGCTGAGGGCAGGGGTGAGGGAGTGGGACTTATTCGGCTCCTGTGGATGGTGAAACAGTCCCGGGTCTCTAATCATGACGATAATAGCAATATGATTCACTTAAGATTCAGCAGGCACTGCATTTCATACTCGATACCTATCGCTTTACTTAATTTTACCCACCCTGCAGGCCATCGCATCTATCAGCTGGAAACCTCTCTTCCTTTTGATTCAAACCCACATTTTCCAGAAATGTTTAATGAAGGTTTCCGGCTTTTTGGCTAAACAAACACTGTGCATGAATCTATCGGTTTCTCTGTGATACCCAGCCCAGTAATTTCTCTTCTCTCTCTGAGCCTCACGCCAAGAGATCCTGTCTTGTATTCTGTTAGGTAGTAGGACTATCCTGCTGTTTGCTACCAGCAGATTCATTTTTCCTATGGCTCAGTTTATATAAGCTTTCTTGAGGAACAGACTTGATGGTTGGCAGCTGATGGAAATTTCCATTCCTCTACCTTCTCCCTCACCCCCGTCCCACACTCACTACTGACTGCTCAGCCTCTGAAGCCCGGCAGAATCTGGAAGCTTCAAGCCCACTCAAGCATTAATAAATTGAGAAAATGGAATTGTGACCCCATTGTTAAAGATGCTATCATTGTTTTCTTTCCTACTAGGTCAGGTTGCCACTTTTTTTTTCTTTTTTTGAATGTGTAGTACTTCTGGCAAGCCCAAATACATAAGATTTTATGAGAGACACCTTTATTATATAAAAATGAATATTTTTATTAACTGCCTCAGTAAGTATATGTTTCCTTGACCAAATTAATTAACTATAGGAGGCCTCGAGTTCTTATTTTTTTTTTTTAATAGGCGGCTATATTAGATTAGTGGTTTTCAATGTCTTTTAGGTGGTGAAGTGTGTGCAAGCCATGATATGTTTTGTGGAATGCCATAACACATTAACACATTAACATTAGACAGGCAAACATACAATTTTGTGAGATCCCCAATAATATCCTATATGTGATTCTAAAAGAAGGCAAAAGTTAACACCTATGAAGATACAATTCATTCATTCATCTATCAGATAAGTATTATTAGGTATCTTCACAAACATTTCTCAAACTAGCCTCACCTGGGCATGGGGGAGTTCTTTTAAAACAGGATGCTGGGATGCCTGGGTGACTCAGTGGGTTAAGCATCTGCCTTTGGCTCAGGGCATGATCCCAGAGTGCTGGGATCGAGTCCTGCATCGGGCTCCTTGCTCAGCAGGGAGCCTGCTTCTCCCTCCGCCTGCATATGCACCCCTCTCTCTCTCTCTGACAAATAAATAAAATCTTTAAATCAATCAATCAATCAATCAATCAAACATAGTGTGCTGAGCCCCATTGGGCATCATAATAAATTCTCAGAGGATGCTGACGCTGATATTGCTGATCTGGGAATCATTCTTTGAGAACAACTGGCTTACTCCAGGCCAGCGGTTCGCAAATTAGAGCTCATGGGCCAAGCGTGGTACTACCTTCTTTTCATAAATTACGTTTTATTGGGACACAGTCGCCCCCATTTATTTATGCACTGTCTAGTGATGCCTTTGTGCTGTAATGGCAGAGTGGCTGGGACAGAAACTCTATGACCCAAAAAGCCTGAAATACTTTCTATCTGGCCCTTTACAGATGAAGTTCGTATGCCTGGTTATCAGAATAAACTTCTGCAAAAGTTTAATCTAGGTCCCTCTTCTGGGAGCTTGCATTCTAAAGCAGCACTACACATTCAATGACATTCAAAGGAAAAGTATAATCGAAAGTCTTAATTGAAGAATTCTACCTTCAGTTACTTGTAACCTTGTTATTCTTTCTTTTCTTTAAGGACCATCTCTCCAGTCATATCTCTCTAACTCTAGCCAGTGTCATAACCTCTTTCAGTCTGCATGATCAAAATACCCCCAGGCTGGTCTTTTCCTCTCAATACTTTCTGCTTCCAGTGTCTTCCAGCTGGCCTTGCAAGATTAAATATTCTAAATGTAGCTATTAGGTGATGATTGTCTCTGGAAGAAGATTCTATTATCCCAGTTTGCCACATTGTGACACCAAACCACTCCCACTGCCTTATCTACCACCTGAGACTTCCCCATGGTTGCAGGCTTTGCATTGACCTGCTCGGAAATGGAAACAGTAATGAGTTTTGCCAGCAGGAATGGCAAGGCAAATATACTGCACATTATCACAGGCTCTGCCACCTTGTTTTTCTCTCTGACCCAGGCAAGAGCCTCTTGACTCACTTCATTTTGCAACTGGCCCCTAGGGGCATCTGAGTTTGCAGCCCCATTAAACTCTCCATTAAAACCACACCAGCTTATTCACCATCTTCCAAATGACTTATTATGCCTTATTCTAAGTAATTTATTGTTTATATTAGTTCTTGATTAGCTACTTATCACTCATAGTAGTTCTATATGCCTAATGACAAATCATCTCAAAACTCTGTCTTAGGTTGAGTTTAGTCGCATATTTTCTGAGAGTCAGGATTTGAAGAGTGTCTTACCTGGGTGGCTTTTGCTCAGGGTCTTTCATGAGGTTATGGTTTGGATATCAATGTGGTGACTGTCATCTGAAGTTTCGACAAAGTCTATAGGACCAGCCTGTAGCAGAGGGCTCATTGTCCAGCTGGCAAATCCGTGTGGGTGGTTTCCTGTCGGTATCCATTCGTGATCACATGGATCCTTCCTTTTCATAGAGGCCAGCTTCTCACAGAGCAAGTGAGCCAAGAAAGCAAGACATAAGCCACAGTGTTTTTCAAGACGTAGCCTCAAAAGTCACATACTTCACCAATTCTGTGTTGTCTTTTTTGTTACATAGGTCAGTCCTAATCAAAGTGGAAGAGAATGACACAGGAGTAGGAAGAGCAGGGGATCAGAATCATTGGAGACCATTTTTAAACCTGGATAGTTTTAATTCCTCCCTGACTCCAGGCAGGGACTTCACTTTCACCATTTTCTCCCTGTCTGAAACATTCTCTTTTGTTTTGTTCTATTTCCTGAATCAGATCATCTTTTTCATGCTCTCATGTTGGTCCCGTCATCCCTGTGACATCTCCTCTGAATGTTTTAGCCTGAAGAAACTGCCTCTTGCTTTGTTCTCCTGTGGGCTCATTATCCTTATCACACACTTTAGCAGTTACTCACACACAGGAAATGATTTTTATTCACAAATGAACTAGTCCAAAGAGCTCAGCTCTTCCTGAGTAAGGAAATTCTTTAATATTACTATAAAAATCTGTGTGAGGCATTGGTGGGGGGGAGGACCCTTTGAGATTGAACTGTATTGGATTATATCATCTATTGTAACATTGATACATTTGCTATATAGTTAAGAGATCTGTGTCTCCCAGAGCAGTACGACTCATATATTCATATAAATCATGTAGGCATCTAGTTAAATGGAGATGAAGATTCAGTAGGTATAGGGTGAGGTCTGAGATTCTCCCTCTGTAACAAGCTCTAAGGTGATGCCCGTGCTGCTGGCCCACGGAACCCACTTTGAGCAGCAAGGTACCAGAACACTAGAAGATGGGCATAACACAGAATATGAATTGAAGTAGATTATAAAAGAGGTGTATTGAAGAGAGTCATGGCTCTGTTCAATCACTAAAATTGGCAAGGCATAAATATTTAAAATCATGAATCACCCACGTTATTTCTTTATTATTCTGTTGTGCTGTCCATTATTTTTATATGTACATATATGTCTTTGTCTCCTCCCATCTTGATCATAGATTCTTTTGGATTGAATGCATCCATGTCACACATGGAAATGAAGCATAGTTCTTTTTCCTGAGTAGGTACTCAGTAAATGTCTACTGTTTGATTGCTTTGCTGCTGATTCATTCCCATCATTACTTCCCAAAATATATCTGTTTTCAGTGTAGGGGTCTCAAAATGCCTTTTCCCTGGGAATATGAATTTATTTATTACTGGATATGATTCCTCATAATAAAATAAAACATTAACTGGTAGGTCTAAATAGGTACTGAATTAAATTAATAATATCAGATTAATAGAAAAAAGTCAGATGCAGTAACACCCCAATCCAATTAAATCAGAATCTTTGCAGGTTTGCCCATGTATGATACATTTTAAAGCTCTCTGGGTGATTCCAATATGATACACAAGTTGAGTATTGCTAGTTTAATTCATATCCTACTAGATTTTAAATAGAATAATTATATTTTTATTATTGTTCCCCAAAGCATATTGTTTAATAATATGCAATTTGAAAATATCAATGAAGGTCAGTCCAGAAAAAATATTTATCTTTTCTTTTCTTTTTTAATTTTTTAAAATTTAATTTTTTTCCAGTGTTGCAAAATTCATTGTTTATGCACCCCACCCAGTGCCCATGCAATATGTGCCCTCCTTAATACCCCCACCAGGCTCACCCAACCCCCACCTCTCCTCCCCTCCAAAACCCTCACTTTGTTTCTCAGAGTCCACAGTCTCTCATGGTTTGTCTCCCCCTTCTATTTCCCCCCAAGTTACTTCTCCTCTCCATCTCCAAATGTCCTCCATTCCTTATGCTCCACAAGTAAGTGAAACCATATGATAATTGACTTTCTCTGCATGACTTATTTCACTCAGCATAATCTCCTCCAGTCCCATCCATGCTGATACAAAAGTTGGATATTCATCCTTTCTGAATGCTGAGTACTATTCCATTGTGTATATGGACCACATCTTCTTTATCCTTTTGTCTGTTGAAGGGCATCTTGGCTCTTTCCACAGATTGGTTACTGTGGACATGGCTGCTATGAACAGTGGGGTACATATGCTCCTTCTTTTCACTACATCTGTATCTTTGAGGTAAATACCCAGTTGTACAATTGCTGGGTCCTAGAGTAGCTCTATTTTTAATTTCTTAAGGAATCTCCACACTGTTTTCCAAAGTGGCTGTACCAACTTGCTTTTCTTTCTTTCTTTTTTTTTTTTTTTTTTTTTTTTTGGCTAACGGGTGTAATTGAATCAGTTTATGGATTAATGTAGATAAGCTATAGTAATTTTTGTAATCCTTGTGCAATCTAACTTTAAAAACATGTGGCTTCTTAATCAGACAGAGCTTATTGATGTAGCTTGTACCTTTCCCTTAAAGTAAATATATCAGATCATTTTGCCAAATTATTCTCACCATTTTAAAAACATGAAGATGTGTTGCAGATATTTTGTATGTGCTAGTCAAAGTCAGTCTCAGCTCTAAATAGGGCATGTAAAGGTCATTATCATAGAAGGATCTCTGTATCATTTAGGAGCGTTTTACTCAGAAAAAAACAAGGTCAGTTTTTTGCTTACTCAACATCAGAAACTGTGAAAGGTAGACTAAAGACAGCCTAATAGTGTTAATAGGACGCTGAACGTGAGTCAGAATACTTGGCTTGTCCATGAAGCTCTGTCTCATACTCGCTGTGTAACCCTTGGCAAGTCTCTTAACTTCTGATGGTCTCAAGTGTTTTATTTGTAAAATGAAGGTATTGAGGTAGAAGGCATATAGGATTCTTATAGCTGGAAAAGGGGAAGGTGAGAGAGTAATGGGCTTTGAGTGCTTCTAAGTCAGGCTTTGTGTGAAGTGATTTAAAATAATTCTCACAGAACTCTCAAAAATCCAATTACTCTCTAAAGAATTTTCAAGTGGGCGGACACAGAAATCACTAGATTGTTAAATAAGCCCATGAAAAATCAGATAACACAAAATAAAAATACATTAATTTCTTTGATTCTGATTCCCTCTCAGAAAGAGCATTTCATACGTCACATCATGAATGTCAACCAGTTTGTTTTATAGATGAGAGAACTGAAACCCAGAAATCTCCAGCGACTTCCAGTTACTAACATCAGATATAGCACACTGTTAGGTGAGGAGAATTTGTCCAGTTTCATAGTACAACCCTCTACTTCCCCTAAAAGCTTTATCATCCTCATGCTTGAATATTTTACTCTGCACTGAAGAGGAGGTGGCTCCTAGATGTATATTCACGGTAACTCAGAATGTCTGAAGCTCTGTATCAGGAAGACCTTCACAGGATGCCCAGGCTCCAATAAATGGGTCTGATGTTACAAATCCAGATTGGCATACCATGGGCTGCTATCATTGGTACCATGGAACTTGGATACTTTTCTGGACAAGTATTTCATAACGAGGTTCACAAAGGTTGTTACTCCTTCAGGCTAAAAATCACAGATCATCCACCCCCGAAAAGATATAAATAGTAAATTACACAGTGTCATATTCATGTCATACATATAACCATTTAGAGTCCAGTGCACAGAAAGATCACAGGCACCATGCCCTCACCTGATCCTGGGTGAGGGAAGTAAGTGGGCGGGCCTAAAATAGTCATTCTCAAAGATAGGCCCAGGGAACCATTAATTCAACATCGTTTCACCAGGGGGAGTGAAGCTATGCCCAGGTGAGATACATAGCTGAAATCCTGGTAACCTGAAACAAGAGTCTGTGCTAATCATCCAGTTGGTCAACAAAACCAAGTAAGGATCATGCTTCTACTATATGTCAGATATTTTTTTTATGCACTGGGGATATAATGACGAATAAAACTGTCCATGACTTCAAAGAGTTTACATTCTGGTGGAAAGATAAAGATACACAAAATTACAAAATTAAAAGAAAAAAAGTAAGATCACATTAGGTATTAATTAGTAGGATGAGGAAAATAGAAAGGGAAATGTTTTTTGTTTTTTTAAAAAGATTTTATTTATTTATTTGACAGACAGAGATCACAAGTAGGCAGAGAGGCAGACAGAGAGGGGGAGGAGGAGAAGCAGGCTCCCTGCCAAGCAGAGATCCTGAGGCAGGGCTCGATCCCAGGACCCCGGGATCATGACCCAAACCAATGGCAGAGGCTTTAACCCACTGAGCCACCCAGGTGCTCCTAGAAAGGGAAATGTTAGGGAAAGGAACCCTTTTATCTCTGAAGGGCAAGGGGGCGTCATAGGGATATTCTTCATTAATTAAGATTCAAATGATGAATGGTAGAAGTGTCAGAAAGATGGAGGGGAAAAGTGTTTCAAGTCTATGGAGCAGAAAATACAATGGTCCCAAGATGAGAATGACATGCTTCTTCCACAAGAGAAATTTTAATAGTGATGGGCTTTTGAAATCTTTATTTCAGTCATATATTCATTCATTTATGGTTTATTCATCAAAATATGTGTTGATGACCTACATCACATGCTTTTCAAAACATAATTCCCTGGCCTTTTGGTGCTTACATTTCTATGGGGTACACAGACCAATAAGGAACACATAAGAAGAAGAAAATTATAACACACATCAGAAGATAAGAGCTTAAGGGGGGAAGAAAGGGCATTAGGAGGACCAGGAGCAGGCATGGAGAGGTCGGTGGGGGAGGCTCACTAAGAAAGTGAGGCAGGAGCCAAGACTTGAAACATCTAGATGTGCTTAGCCATGAAGATATGTGGGAAAGAACATTCTGGGAAGTAGGAATAGCAAACACAACTGTGTTGGAGAAACAGCAAGGAAGTGAGTGTGACTGGAGGAAAGTGAGCAAAGTGAGGAAGAAAACAGTGAGAGACATGATCAGAGGGCGGGTGCAAGCCTGATCATTTCCAATAATGCCAGGACTTTGACTTTTCCTCTGAGAGATGGGGTAGGCATTGTGGAATCTTCATTGTCATTCTAAGATCAGCATGGGCAGAGAAACCAAGGAATTCCATCCCAAATGAGAGAGGGGGAAAAAAAGCCCAGGAAGGCTAGGCTTTACCATGAAGTACTGAGCCCATGAGATGTGAGTCCACTACATCCATGCACAGTGGTCCTAGAGGTGGCAGTAAGGAGGAAGGGCAGGCTGATTCTTGTAGGGGCCTGTGACTCCAGAGGTGACTAGCAATGCTTTCTTAGGAAATTATTCTTTTTTCTTTTTTTTTTTTTATTGTGTTATATTAGTGACCATAAAATACATCATTAGTTTTTGATGCAGTGTTCCAAGATTCAGTGTTTATGCACCACACTCAGTGCTCCATGCAATACATGTTCTCCTTAATACTCATCACCAGGCTAACACATCCCTCCACCCCCTTCTCCTCTAAACCCTCAGTTTGTTTCTCAGAGTCTACAGTCTCTCATGGTTCATCTGTCCCTTTGATTTGCTCCAATTTAATTTTCCTTTCTTCCTCCTAATGTCCTCCATGTTATTCCTTATGTTCCACAAGTAAGTGAAACCATATGATAATTGACTTTCTCTGTGTGATTTATTTCACTCAGCATAATCTCCTCCAGTCCCATCCATGCTGATGCAAAAGTTGGGTATGAGTACTATTCCATTGTGTATATGGACCATATCTTCTTTATCCTTTTGTCTGTTGAAGGGCATCTTGGCTCTTTCCACAGATTGGTTACTATGGACATGGCTGCTATGAACATTGGGGTATGTATGCCCCTTCTTTTCACTACATCTGTATCTTCGAGGTAAATACCCAGGAGTGCAATTGCTGGGTCATAGAGTAGCTCTATTTTTAATTTTTTTAGGAATCTCCACACTGTTTTCCAAAGTGGCTGCACCAACTTGCGTTATTTTTTTTGCATTATTTTATATTATTTTTTAATCTAGGAACCTTCTGACTCCCTAAAATGACTATAACAAACTATTCTCTAGAAGCAAAATGTAAACATGCACGCAACTCCTTATAAAAAGAAAAGTACCTAAAGCAGTCCATAAAACTTTAAATTTCAATAGAGTGCTAATTTGATCAGGGAAACTACAGCATTTTTGCTGTCTTCATTAAGCATGTTATATGATCTCTGAGAATTCTGACTATCTGCATCCAAAAGGGAAGTTATACTCTCCATTTATCTCTAACAGATGTGGGCATCAAATGTTTATGGGCATGAATAAGGTCCTTCCACTAAAGGAAACCCTGTCAAGTAGCAGGCTTTTTTTTTTTTTTTTAATGTTGTTTTATGCACAAAACATTTCTAGTGAAATCAGAGGCCACATAAACGTGAAAGCAGCAATGTAGTATTTTCATAACACATATTTGTCTTTCACTGCTGTTTTTGGCACAATTTGTCTCACAGTGATCTTTGGGTTAGTGGTTTCTAAGTAGCCATCGAACTTGACCTTCCAGGGCCCCATGGACAGTGATGCATTGATCTACGGAGACCACCTTTGGGGCTCCCAATTTTGGCTAAAGCACAAGTAAAGTTGTTTTTTTTTTTTTCCCTGAGGTTATTTTATTAATCCTTGCCATTTCCTTCCAATGTCCCTTATAGAAACAGAATTAAATTGCATTGGGAATAACAAGGAGGAAAAATATTTCATTCATATTTTATTGTTTTAATATCTTATATTAGTATCTCTGCTGATTTACGTGCCCTAATCCTTTGTCCATCTGTTTTGTATTCTCCATGTCTATCAGGGTGTTGAATGAGGGTAGTCAGTAAAAGGCTTTCAGGGAAGAATGTGGGGGGTGGGGTGGGATGGGGTGAGGTGAATGGAGGCTTATTTTCTCATTGATCTTTTACTTTGCTTTCCAAAGCAGGAGATACTGATCGCATGCTTCTGATCAGCTGTAAGGAGGGGAGGTAATGCCCAGTAGTTATATGTTATATAGTATCTGTTCATTGCTGAAATAAAAGGGAAAGCTTAAAAAAAAAATAAAAAGGTGCTTCATATAAATGGAAGGTCTGGACACTTGACAATACATTTCAGTATATTGAAAATCATCTTTCTTTCTCCCCAGACTCACCCAGCCTTGACTGTCATGTTAGCCATTTTCATTTCTGCCTGCTCGGCATTGAGCAGCTGCTGGCCTTCATGGGGGAGAGAGAGCCTCCATTTGCTCTGAGCTCCTTGCTGGGTGTAGTGATTGCCTGCACATCACATCAGGACGACAGTGGGCACCCCAGCTCAGGGAAATGGAGTGTGCTTTTCCTTACCATGACATTCTGCTTTTGTGCTTTGATTCCACAGAGTGTTAAAAAAAAAAAAAAAAAAAAAAAAAAAGCAGGTATTAGAATATTTATTCTTGGCTGCTGATAGACCCTGCATTCCTACTGGCAGGCGTTTTCAATCCAATCTTGACAACTGGCATGAATCATTCTCTGCTTTAGAGTAATATCATTCTTGCTTGAAGTTTCTTAGGCAAACACCATGAAGGTCCCCATTTTGCTAGATTTCTGTATGTTACTGATTAAGAGAGAATAATTGTGATGAAGTGGTCTTCGGACACCATTTCGTAAATACTGCTAGCGTTACTTTTTCCTGGGTTCCCCGGGGGTGGGGGGGAATCAAGCATTTGATTTGGATTTTTCTTTCTCTTTCTTTCTTTCTTTCTTTCTTTCTTTCTTTCTTTCTTTCTTTCTTTCTTTCTTTCTTTCTTTCTTTCTTTCTTTCCTCTTTTCTTTTCTTTTGATTTTATTTATTTATTTAAGAGAGGGAGCAAGTGCCTGTGCATGAGCAGGAGGAGGGGCAGAGAGAAAGGGAGAAGCAGATTCCCCTCCTTGCAGGGAGCCCGATGCTGGGCTTGATGTGGAGCTTGATCCCAGGACCCTGAGATCTTGACCTGAACTGAAGGCAGACAGACTCTTAACCCTTTTAACTGACTGAGCCACCCAGGTGGCCCTCTTGCCTCCCCTTTTGAAATGCATGACTGAGAAACTGACACTTCCTTTCACAATGTTTGGTTAATCTCTTGAAAAAGGAAGCAAAACAAGAATATTATTCTGTGAGAATACCCCAGCCCTGTTGTATGAGGCGGCCACCTTCTACTTTAAAGTGATCTGGCCATCCAAATATTGCTTCTCACAATATTGTACTTGTTAAAAGGTATAGAACAGACATCTTCACACCTTTTTTTTTTTTTTTAAGGATAGAGTAAATATGTTAAGCTTTGCAGGTCATATAGTCTCTATCTCAACTGCTCAACTGTGTTGTACTGTAAAAGCAACCACAAGACGTTATGTAAATAGACATGGCTGTGTTCCAATAAAACTTTATACACAAAACCAGATGGTAGACTGCAGTTGCCCCACAGGCAATAGTTTCCTGACCTTTGGTATAGAAGATGATTCTTGGAACCTTTGGCATAACTGCTCTCCGTCTGCTCTTAGTTGATTAAGAAGATGTTGCCAAAGATTTTAGCAGCAACCTCCTCCCCCATGAGTGATTTCTGCTGATATAATTACACATCTTGTTTTTAATTCTATTTGCTCTAGATCCATCACCTGCTGGCAAGAGCCAGGGAAATTGTTGTGAAAACAACACCAACACACACACACACACACACACCCAGAGGATCCAAGAGTCCAAAGTGTCACTTTATTTTGCCATCTAAGCTTGGAAGGGTGTCCTTCATTTTGGCTTCCCATCCCTGTGTCCATTGCCAGCTCCCACTATTTCGGTCCTGGCAAGCTGAGATCCTACGACCTCCTAACCTCACATTAGCAACATCACTGGCCCCATTGATGTTCCTATTGGAACACCATCCATGAGCTAGCCTTTCGACAATGCAGAAAGCTTTCCATGGGCCTTACCTGATATGATCCCAGCCCAATTGTTTGAAGCCATTACTATTTTTTTTAATTTATTGTTTTTACTAATAAAATAGCCTTGGAGAGGTTGAGTGACTTCTCCAAAATGCCATATCAAATTTATTTGTTGGAACTAGTTTTTTCAGCTTTGTGTGACTGAGTAATCTCTGACTCTTAACCCCCTGAGGACCTGTCCTCCATCTGGTACTGTTCTTTAGTCCCAGTTCACTGAAAATCTACCTTTTGCTGTTTCTGTTTCACATTTTTACTCAGATAGACTATCAATAGCCTGGCTGCCAGTCCCCATTCTCTGGAAAAGAAGGAAAGCTACAGAAGAGGACCCAGCTCAAAAAATGTTTTAAAATATATGATGCTGACCACCAGGACCAATGGTAGTAGGAGATAAGTCTTTAGTCAAAAATGAAATTTCAAAATTTCAAAGATAGGAAATCTGCCTCTTCCCTTAGTTAAGCAAGACCAGTGCTATCCAGGGAGGTCCTTGGGTCTGGTTCCCAGTGTTCTTATAAAACAGTGAAAGCTTCATGCTTTCTGAAACCTGGGACTGGGCTGCAGGGGCTGATCTGGGAAAGGGTAGGTTGTAGGAAACTGGATGCTACAGTGAGATGGTCTTACCCAAGCAATGGAAGAAAGCAACCCCTGAAGTAAATGGTAATGTTGAAAACTCATAGTCTATGGAATCCGGGAGGTCAGGAGGGAAGGGTAAAATTATCAAGACTAGAGAAGGTTAAGCAGTTGATAAAGTTGGGTTTATCCTGTGCTGGTGGTATACACACATACACACTTATAAACACATTTATACACCCAAGTTCCCCCGGGGTATTCTACTGGGCGAAAGTCAGTGTATTGACAACAGACATTGAAAAGAAACAACTAACCAGTCACACAAAATCCAGTCATTCTAGACTGGCTGATTATCTGCTTAGCTCTTTAGCAAGGGAGCCAAACTCGGGAGAGCAAAGAGTTGACCTACATCAATCTGTAAGGATTCTCTTTTCTTCTCCTGTTGCTTCAAACAGAGAAGTGCCTCGGAAATTCTTTGCTCCACTAAGAAGTCCTTGGCTTCTGCCACTCACTGTTCTTTACACAATTATCTCAAATCCTCTGCTATATGGCATTTGAGCTACCTTCTTCAAATAGCTATTTTTTTTTTAATATATGAAGTATAAAGGGATCTGAAGGAAAGAGAAAGAAGAAGCCAAAAGAAAAAGATGGTTAAGAAACGAAGCATAGACTCTTGTTGTGAAGAAAAGAATAAGGAGGAAGAAAAGACAAATAAGCAAGATTGTTTCTAAATGAGGTATACAGATTTTAGGCCTGATGAGGTTTTTCACACAACCTTCACTCACTCTAAATCAAACACCCGTGAATTCCTATGAATCCTTTATAAAATGCCTGGAGAAATACCTAAAATCTTTGTACAGATATTTGCCATATCCTTTAAGTTTTTTCTAATAAATATGCATTTATAAATATCTATGCTTATATAATACAGATATATATGTATTTAGAAAGTTATACTGTATGTGCATGTGTGTGAGTATATGCTCCCCAAGTTTTAAACTAAAAAATTTTAAACTTACTTAAAACTCCCAAATTTTTTCAATTAAATGCTCATGAATTTTAAAGAGATAAGGAAGTCTTCTGGTGAATTGGAATTCCACTCTACTCAATGATGTATCTTAATTGTAACTACATACACATTGTTACACTGCCATAGGAAAATGCCATTTAAGATGTTGTTTAGGACCTAATGTTAAGAGTTTACAAATTTGCATCAGAAATTAATTTTTTACTTTGGCTTCTTTGCTGAAATATAATTTTATGTTTAAACTGCCATCATTCAATTATTTTACAATGATGAGAAAATCAAATCCATGTCAGGTTATTTTATTTTGTTAGTGGATTTTTTTTTTTAATGTCTTCTAACAAGAACATTCTAGGATGCAAAATAATTTGCTTCTCACTTTTTCTCATATATGGCCAGCAACTTGAACTGAATTAAAAACGAAGCCAAAGTGAAAACTAGCTTTGTCCCTATATTTTTCTTTTTTTTAGCTACAGAGGCTATACTTCTGTGTTATAGTAACTAACTAGAATTTTCTTTCTAACTACCTGTCATTAATAGCTTAGCTACTTAGAAACCCAACTCTGTGTCCAAGATATGGTCTTGGTTGACATAAATTTTATCTTAATTTTATGATGGCCTCCAATTCCCTAATGTTCTAACATTTTTTTTCAGTATATTTAAACTAAGACACCCATTTCTCCTACTAACA
Organism: Mustela nivalis; assembly: GCF_964662115.1. NCBI lineage: Eukaryota > Metazoa > Chordata > Mammalia > Carnivora > Mustelidae > Mustela > Mustela nivalis. Next base: position 104,544,376 of record NC_139027.1, on the reverse strand, counting down.
CCCCCAGCCCTGCCTTTGGCATAGATAGATGATAGATAGATAGATAGATAGATAGACAGATTCCACATATCAGAGACATCATATAGTATTTGTCTTTCTCTGTCTGACTTAATTCACTCATCATAATTCCTCAAGGTCCACCCATGTTATTAAAGATGGCAAGATTTTATTCTTTTTTATGGTTGATAATAGTTGTGTATATATACAACGTTTGTAATCCAGTCATCCACTGGTGAACACTTAGATTGCTTCTGTATCTAGGCTATTGTAAATAATACTAAAATGAACATAGTGTTGTATGTATCTTTTCAAATTAGTATTTTTTGTTTGTTTGTTTTCTTCAGATAAATACCCAGAAGTAGAGTTACTGGATTATATAGTAGTTCTGTTTTTAATTTTCCGAGGAACCTCCATCCTATTTCCTGTAGGAGCTGTACCAATTTACATTCCCACCAGCAGTGCACAAGAATTCCCTTTCCTCCACAGCCTCACCAACACTCGTTATTTCTTGTCTGTTTGATAACAGCCATTTGAACAGGTATGAGGTGATATCTCATTTGGTTTTGATCTGCATTTCCCTGATGATTAATGATGCATCTTTTTATGTACCTCTTGGCCATCTGTATATTTTCACTGGAAAAATGTATATTCAAATCGTCTACCCATTTTTTAAATCAAGAAAATTTTTTGTGCTATCAGTTATACAAGTTCTTTATATATCATTTACTAATAAATGTATTAGTGGTGATTTTTAAAAATTGTTTTGGGAACTACTCTTGAGCATTGTTTTAAAATGTGATGGAGAGCTATCTTTGTCCTTTATTGGCAAAATATGTATGTCTAGTGTCAGCTCTGCCAAAGAGAATTGTATTTGCCTTGGTCAACTAATCTAACTCTGAACTTACCGTGGAGAAACTTTTTTTTCTTGCCTAATAAAAAATATAAGACATTAATACAAAATAAAAATCAACAAAGGGTTACAATATTAAAATAAACATCACCATATATGTATACACACACACACACAAACACACACATAAAACTATGTGAGAATCTTATTGATTTTAGGCCATAACAATATAAAATTAATCAGCACTCCATCTCTACCAAATTTTTAGCCTTTACAAAATAAGTGGAGAGTGATTTATATTTTTCTGTCTGTAAGATAAGGTTTGTTAGTAAATCAAACAATATTGCCATTCACATGTTGCATATATTTGTTAAATGACTCTATGAGCACCTCATCTAGAGACATTTGCTAATTTTTGTAGTATATATCTTAATTAATGTTGATAATTGGTGCCATTTATTATTATTATTTTTTTAAGATTTTATTTATTTATTTGACAGAGAGAGACCACAAGCAGGCAGAGAGGCAGGCAGAGAGAGAGGAGGAAGCAGGGTCCTTGCTGAGTAGAGAGCCCGATGTGGGGCTCGATCCCAGGACCCCGAGATCATGACCTGAGCCGAAGGCAGCGGCTTAACCACTGAGCCACCCAGGCGCCCCGGTGCCATTTATTATTATTTTTTTTTTATTAGCTTATTCTAATGCCAGGTCCTAAAACAAGTGCTCAATTTTGTTGTTGTTGTTGTTGTTAGAATCACTTAGTCATCACAGTCTCAGGAGGTAGATCATTTTATTACCCCCGTTTTACAGATAAAAAGATTAAAGACTATTGCCCTGACCCCCTCAAGTTCACCACCCAACAATGATAACCACTTTCCTTAAGATTATGTAAGTAGTTCTAAAAGTATTAGTCCTCACAATGTATTATCATTTTTACTCCAAATTATGCAAGGTATTACATCATTTTACATCTTAATAGCACAGAAGAGAAATAAAACTATTATTTTCTTCATTCACTACAGTCTTTCAACCAGCCCACAGGAGTGACTACTATTAAAAAAAAAAAAAACATTAAAAATTGCCCCAGATATCTGTTCAAAAAAACAAAGGCTTTGTGATCAATTGATTTCAATGTTATTTTGAAGTTAAAAGTATTCTTTCACAAACTATTGAAGCAAAGCTCTCTCCTATGAGTGGTTTTATTCTATAGCAGATGTCTCATTCTCCAGATACATGGATTTTTCAGCCAGTTTAAGCTGTTTAAAACATGGCTAATTCTAGATATGTGTTCACGTTTTGATTACAACCAAATGTTCCAGCCCCATCCCCATATTTCACAGACCAACTTGGAAAGGCGCCAGCAAAGCCAGCTGGAGACCTGGGGAGGTCAGCAGGGAATGCTGCCTTTTGGACTCAAGATGTAGTGTTTTCAGATCCACAGGCTTTAGACTCTACCCCTAATTCTGTTTATGCTGTTTTTTAAAACTTGGGTTTTTTTTTTTTTTTTTTAAGACACCTTAGTTTTTTCATCTCATCACAAGACGACTCTACCTTTAAGGAGAAATAACAAAGAAACAGAAAAGAATAAAATCTAACAGTGGAAGCCATCAATAGGTTTTCTTTTCTGAGCACCTCTTTTTAAGGCATTAGCCTTTATAACACTTCATAACAGGCCCTACTTGAAAAGAAGGGGGAAAAGAAACTTTACATGATGAGGAAGGGAAGAGAATTAAAGATAAAGAAAGGTGTAGTAGGAAATGGAGAATATAGTGACAGAAAAAGAAAAGTAATTCCCTCTTGGCCAAAACATTATTTTCTACAACCTGGTCACACTGACTTTTTTTTCTTTTTCTTTTCTTTTTTTTTTTTAGTGGATATTTATTTCTTGCCATTGCATTCTGGTGGAGGAAAAATGTATAACTCTGATCAGCTATGAACCAGCCCTTACTGAGGAGACTATCTCTTGGTTGTAAATATTTCTTAATTAAATACTAAGTTTATCCCCTAAAATAATTACAGTGGTTTTAATTATTTCTTTATTTTCTTATTTGCAAGAGAGAGCAAGCACGTACATGTGTGTGAGAGAGAAAGAACAAGCAGGTGGGGGGTGGGGGCAGCGGTAGAGGAGAAAAAGACTCCCTGCTGAGCAGGGAGCCTAGTGCCGAACTCCAGGACTTGATCCCAGGAGCCTGAGATCATAACCTGAGTTGAAGGAAGACGCTTAACCAACTAAGCCCCCCGGGTTTTTAAGGCGTCCCTTTAATTTTAGGGGAAGAAGTAAATTTTTTTTTTTAATTTTTAACATGAATCATTTCCTTTTTGAAGAAGGACAAAGACTAATAGCTAGAGTTATAATTTCTTTTTCACCACATGCCCAAACAATTTGATTTCTTTTTCTCCTAGATTAAAAAATAAGCTAAGGCCAGCAAAAAGCTTTAATTGGGTCACTAATTAAATGCCAGACATCTGCTTGCCTTGTAGAGTTGAGGGCTAAGTCATTGAAGAAAATAAAATCATGAACTGATATTTGTGGCAATATATGTGGAGGAGGTAAGGGATAAAACTGGTATGTTCACTGCTGTACAGAACTATTTATGTCATCCATGATTTATAGAGATAAGTGATTGGGAAAACATAAAACATGAGAGTGCAGAAGTTTTGCCTCCAAATGTCCAAATATTTCAGCTATGTGTTGGCACTACTCTGTGGATCAAAGAATAAAAGAAGTGTGAGCTCTTAGTCTGCATCTAGACACCCAAAAGGACACCCAAAAGGACACCCAAAGGACAAAGAGCTACCTTCAAGGGCAAGCTTAGAAAGCAGCCCATGAGCTAGGAGAAGAAACAAGATGAGGTGACATGGCTTGTCCCTGGGGCCTGAGGATTGGATCAATGGAGGAACTGGGGACAGCTCTTTAGGGGGAGTTAGAAAAAGAAGCCTGCTTAGAGTGGATTCAAGGGAAATTTAGAGAAGAAATGGAAGTAAGCATAGGCAACTCTTTCAAAGAACTCTGCTCAACAGAGGTGTACAGAAATGGGCCAATAGCTAGTGGCAAAAATAGGGTCAAGGAGAGTGTTTGGATGAAGACTGGTAAGAGGAAGGTTGTGACTTGTGAGCTGGAAATCTAACAACATGATAATGTCTATGATTTCATTTTGTTTTTTTAACATTTGAGCTAGTTACTCTTTAATCTCATTTCCTCATGTCAAAATATGAATCAATTTCTACCAAAAGCATTGGCTTTCAACTATAGGTCAGTTAATGATTACAAGTTTTAAGTGACTACTGCATTTCTTCATTATGCTGCATTTACATCAATAGGTAATGCCAAGGGTATAGAAATCTTTTGAATTTCAGGACATTATGATATTTGTTTCAAGATCTGTAATGCAAGCTCTGTTTACTAAGCCCTGTGTTCCTGAGGGGCATCTTTGTCCAAGTCTGACCAAGGCATTTTAGGACTCTGTAGACCAGCAGACCTTGCTTCTCAAAGTTGGCTCTCCATCTTCAATCCCCAGAGAGAGGAGGCAGGAAGTATTTTCTTCCAACTGCCATTCCAGGAGTCCATGCATTTATTTAGGAGTCTCTCCATCTTAGATCCATGACATTTATGGGGAAAATTATACCCTGAAACTATATGGCAGGATGGCAGTAAATCTAATGAGTGCATATATGAGCAGAACTAAAAATCTCTCCTTACATTTTCCACATGACCTTGAAGAAGGTTCTTGGTCATCTTTTGACTCCAGTGGCCGTTCTTTGGATGTGAAGAGAGTGGTATGCAGCCCCAGAAATATTTTCAAAGGGCGTTCTGCACATTAAAGGTTCTAATTATCCTTCTTCAAGCCAGCCGCATTAGTCCTGATTATTAAACAGTTTTATAATCCTAACTGGCCTGAATTTTTTTCAATGCAGTCCTTCAAATTACCCTTCTGCAGTTATGAATCTTTCCCAAAGCATTTAAATCTGCATACACAAAGAGAAATACCACTGCTTATTCATGAATGCTACTGAACAAAACCTATATTTATTTCATGTTCAGGCTGTAAATATCAGAAATTTATGGATGATGTTTTCTTAAGAAATAAGCACTATAGGCTCTGAAATGACTGGCAGTTCTATTATAAGGGATTTTGAACAAGCTTTGAGGCAGAGGCTCCTGGAAAAGAATTTATGTACTTTGCTGACTGTAGAGACATTCCATAGCAAAATATTAGAAATTTACTTGTTCTCAACATGCCATGATAGTTATGATCAAGCTCTGGAGTTTTGCTATCTAGAAATTAAGCATCTTAGAAGTTACCTATTTAGTAATGCATTGTAATATGTTTTTCCTAATTAAGGAAAATCCATCCAATCAGTTCTATCATAGAGTCTTCTGAAAGCCAGTTTTGAATCGCAAAAGTGAAAACCATCCATTGCAATCAAGCTTCAGTGAAATAACCCAGTTAATAATGTTCCCTAGTTAATAATTTACACATAATCACCAAAAAATAAGTTTGGGTTTGCCTGGACATTCATAAAATGGTGATGAACAAACATATCTCTGTATTTTGCCAAATTTCATTTTCTTAATTCCTCCTTTTCCTTCCCCTTCCTTTACACTAATCACAAACTGCCCTTACCCAAGGGTCTTAGTTGATAGAAGCAGCTGATCAGTGTACCAGAGGCTGGTTAATCAACTCTCTTTGGTTTGGATCATGGCGGAAAGTGGGCAGTGAGAACATGTTTGCCTGAGTCTTCACAGAGAGCCTCCCCTTCCTATTACACTTCTTTATTCATGAAAGGGACAAAAAGCCTGGCAAGTCCTAATTAATGCCTGTCATAAAGGGATAATTAAGATACTATATGGAGTCATGACTTTTGTTTTAACTTTCCTAAAATATAAATGCAATTAGGAGAGACACTTTCCTCAACAGAGTGAGTCCAGCAGTCAAAACCAGCCTATTTCATCGCTCAGTTTTTTCTGTCCCTGAACCAGTCAATGTTGAGCTTGTATCTTTCCTTTCTCAGGGCTGAGTCTCTCATCTTGCTTTGGTTAGATGTTAAGAAGAAAAGTAAAGCATTTCCAAAATCCAAATAATGTTTTTAAAACCTCAGAATCCATCCATATGGAAACTTTTGGCTAATCTGTTATACAAGCTATATACCTTATAACCTACACATGTGCTGGCAGATTACTCTCAGAGACCCTAATCAGCTTGCCATGAGCATGTAGCCATTCTTAAATGCACATTCATGGAGTTGGCTTATACATACGCTTTTAGGGGAACATTGCAGTGATCTGTATGTCTACAGTCTCATAACACATGAATATATACAGGAAAGCTTTTTCTTTATAAGCAATTGGGTTTCATTCACAGACCTCATGGAACAGTATAGGAATCATCTTGCAAATGTCAAAGGTTTGTTTGCCAAAATCTGTTAAGTTTTTTTTTTTTTTTTACTAAAAGACCAATTTCTGGGGCACGTGGGTGGCAACAGTCAGTTAAGCATCTGACTCTTGGTTAGCCAGTTAAGTATCTGACTCTTGGTTTCAGCTCAGGTCATGTGATTGGGCCCTACACCTGGCTCCATGCCCTGCACAGATTCTTTTCTCCCTTACTCTCTGCCCTTCCTGCTCATTCTTTTTCTCCTTCTGTCCCTTTTTCTCCTTTCTCTAATAAATAAATCTATAAATAGATTTATAATAAATAAATGAAAGACCAATTGCAGAGCATTTTTTTTTTTAAACAAGATTTTATTTATTTATTTGACAGAGAGAGATCACAGGTAGGCAGAGAGAGAGAGGAGGAAACAGGCTCCCGGCAGAGCAGAGAGCCAGATGCGGGGGTCGATCCCAGGACCCTGGGATCATGACCTGAGCCAAAAGCAGAGACTTTAGCCCACCGAGCCACCCAGGCACCCCTTGCAGAGCATTTTTAAAGCTGTAGCTTTATCCTTACCTGTTCCTTGGCGGTCTTTTTTTTAATGAATGTATTTATAAAATAAATTAATGTATATCATTATAGACAATTCATAAAACACAAAATAGTAAAAAACAATATTTTCACAAAGAAAACTACCATTAACATTTTGATGTATTTTTGTAAATGTTTCTTTCCTATGTTAATATAATTAATCATTTTTGTTTTTATCACAAAATGAGAATGATCTTATGACATTTCCTAGAGAAATTTTCTGTTACCTGATTTATTCCCTCACAATGTATGTTTCGCTTGGATGATACATTAGAAGAGTGAATAAAGTACATCTGCACAGTTTAAAGAATAACTGTAAAGTAAATAATCTTGGTCACTACATCATTATCAAATATAGCCTGCAACACAGAAGCCCCTAATTGCATCCTGTCTTTCTCCCATAAAGGTAACCACTCTCCTGACCTTTGTGGTAACAACTTTCTGCCAATATACGTTATTTTTTCCAGTTTTTGAACTGTATGTAAGTGGAATCATGATGTACGCATTCTTTTCCAAATTGCTCCTTTTGCTCAGCTCTATCTCTTTGAGATTCACTCAGGTCATTGGATCTACATGTATTTGCTTAATTTATCTTTAATACTACATAGTATTCCAATGAATGAGTTTGCCCTAATTTACATCTTCATCTTACTCTTAATGGGAATTTGGAATGATTCCAGCTTATGGCTATTATAATGACGTCGTGCATAATTTTGTCTCTTGGGGAATATTTGCAAATTCCTACTGTGAATATCTATGAATGGATTTGCTAAGGCATAGATATCTTAAATTTTACTAGATAATGCCAAACTATTTTCAGAATGGACCATGCCAATTGACATTTCCAGACAGCAGTACCGCATTCTCACTAACATTTTCTATTTTCATATTTTAAAAAATATTTTGAGAAGCTAATGGGTTTATAATTTTACTTGAGAAAATTATTAGCTAATAGTTCTCTAATTACTAAGTTTGAACATGTTTCTACATCAAATTTATTAGTCACTTGGATTTTCTTTTTGTAATGTATATCTTGTAGGTCTTTTACCCATTTTTTTCCCATTGTGCTGACTATATGTTTCATACTGATTTGTAGGAGTTCTTTATATATTCTGAGTACTAGTTCCTTACCAGATATATGGGTCATAATGTCATTTCTAACTCTGTGGCTTGTCTTCGTACTCTCTTCTTGGTGTCCTTTGATGAAGTGAATTTATTAATTTTAAAGAAGTATAACTAATTGATCTCTTCCTTTACAATTTGTGTTTTTAAAAGTCTATTTAAGAAAGGCTCCCTACTTTAAGGTCATAAAGATATCATCTATCTAAAAACATTGTACTTTTTCCTTTTATATGAACTTTGATAGACCTAGGATTGTCAAGTATGAACTAGAGAAATAATTTCATTTCTTTTCTTAATGGATATTGACTTGCATCAGTGAAAGTTACTAAGAGTTCATTCTTGCCTCTTGTCAATTCTGTTATGTAACAAATGTCTATATATGTGTAGGCCTAATATTAGGATCTTTATTTGATACCTTATGTCAACATCTCTTTGCCTTTGGTTTTTACATGGGAAGGTATATGTTTTCTCTTAAATTCAATTTAATTTCTTTTTTTTTTTCTTCATTTGGGGAAACTTAAATCCCAAGTTTGCTATGGCCCCTGCCCTGCTCTTGTCAGGAAAAAAAAAAAAAAATTGTGGCAAATTATCCTAAAACTTTTTGTAACACTTGTCTAGAAGTTACTAGGACAGGAACAGAGGCAATGGCAAAACAAAACCTTCATAAAATATTCCAATTAAATTTTTGAACTAATAATTGGGCATATTGGTCCTTGGGTGGTTTCGGTTTCAGTGAACTGGTTTCCTTTTCTCAGCCTCCCATTGGCCTACACTCCCCTGCCATTGGCTTTCCAAGGTGATGCCTGGCCATGAGGATTTCTTTGCTATCAGTTTGACAAAGGCATTGACCCACACATTGGACCTGTGAGTAACGTGTCCTCATACACATCCTTTTAATGAATACACTTGACCTGTTGGACCTTGTCCAACAGGTAAGTAGTTGGACTACTTAGTTCAAAGTTAAGATTCCTTGAACTCTTGGTTTTATGTCTCAACTTTAAGGACCCTAAATACAAATATATAACAAAAAATAAAGGATAAAAAGGAGAACAGCTGATAGATGTGGTCTTAAATTCATAATTCAGATTATGAGATATAGGGAAATAATAAGAGATGATGAAAACTGGCCAATAGAATGAAAGTTCCTTCAGGGCATCTCAAATTCGCTGGTGTATTCCCAGTGTCTAGAACAGTGTCTGGCACATAATAGAGGCTTAGTTTTACAAAACATCTCCTTACTCTGTTTCCCAAACAGGAGTCTTCTGTTAGAAAAGATGTCTTCTGCAAAAGTCTAGTGTTTAGCAATTCAAAAGAGAGTAGTGTATTATCCCTTTTTTTTCCTACCTCCTGGGCATGTTTGATAAGAAAAGTAAAGGAAGTCTCAAAAGAGACTAGAATTGAATTCATTGCTTTTCATCCACTTCTTTTCTGAAGCTATGGCATGCCTCCCTAAAGCCAAAGAAAGGTTACAAAGATAGCATCCTTGTGTCTTGCCTCTTGGAAGGAATTAACAATAATAATAAAGATAATGATGACAGAAACAATAGCTACTAGTACTTGTATAATGAAGACCATGTACCAGTGTAGTCTTAAACTCTTCACATGAAACATTTCACTTAATCCACAGAAATCCTATACAGTTGGTACCTTCATATCCTTTATTTTACAGATGATGGGGCAAGGCAAGGAAAAGTTAAATTAGTTATCCTGGGCCATCCAGTTAGTAAGAGCAATCATAGAATTAATATGCTGATAGGTTGGTGCTACAGTATATATTTTTAATAGCTATTCTGTGCTGCATTTAGACAAGCCAATTCCAGTTCACCCCCAATGCTCTGCATTACATTTACACAAACACATCGATATTTATGAGAATTGGGGAAGTGGGGCATATTTTATTTCCATTTTCTGGATTTTTATCTTATTTTTCTTAACTGAATTCAATTTCTGTCACCTTGAGACGTTGGAGACACCATAAATCAAAAGGACATCATGTGTTGAATAGAACATAGCTTTCAAGAAGCACCATACGATAAGAAAAAGAGATTCAGGAACAAAGAATTGCATGCTAGAAAATCTGTGCTAGAGATGTGTACAGGGTACTTCAGGAATACAATGAAGGAATGTGATGTGGGTGAGAGAGAGGGGGCCATGATGTCAGACAAGTTTTGCAGAGAGTGTTTTGAAGGATGAATAGGAGTTTGATATGTGAGAAAGTAGGATACTGGTGTCAATGCAAAGGTGCCAAGCCCAGGGAGAGGCTGGTGTGCTGGTTGAGAGTTGGCAGAAGGTGTAGTAAAGGAGTGATCCAAGACAAAAGAACAAGTTGGAAGATTCAGGGTTCATGAAAAATCAGCAAATTGGAGTTCTGCAGTGTGTAAAGTCAGATATCAAGGTACAGACAATCCTCCATTTTCCAAATGAGTCACCATAACTGATGAAGGTCAACCAAGCAGAGGCAAGGAAAGGTTAAGCAGCTTGTCCTGCGTCACCCAGTTAATAAGATTTCATGTAATTAAAATCATTTTGGTGGGAAATAGATAAGGCATTTGGAGAGATAGCAGATTCTTTGTGAGGTATTTTTCTGATACATAGAGGACCACAGTATTTTCTTCCCTAAAAGTAGAGTGAGTAATGAGGATGCCTTCAGAGGCTTAGAATTATCTTCAACTAGATGCCTTGCACCTATTTCTTATTCCTGTTATTATTACTGATTCATGTGTCTGTATGTAAAAATTTCTTTTAATTAACTAATTGCACTGACATATATTTGCAAGTGTTTCCTTTAATATACACCTACCCTTTTCTGTGATTCAAATAACTACATTCAATTCTCCTAATTTTTCATAATGTTCTCAATTATCATAGCAAAATAACTCAGTTCTGGGAAAATACACCAATAACTATCTTGAATTGCAGAAACAATAAAATTAAGACAGTTTTAACTGAACAATTTGAGTTTTTTAATTGAAATATTTGTTCACAAAAGCCCATGATGTCACCACTAATGGCTAATTTATTTGTTTGTCTGACTCATAATAAATATGGGAGAATTGTTTTAATAAAGACGAATTGCTTTTAATAAAAACTAAAATCCCTTTAATTTAGTTAAACAGAAGTCACTGTATTGGCAGTTTTTCGGGAAGAAATGCAGGAGTTGGTTCTCTCAGAAGTTCCATGCCAGATTTTAACACTTTGCATGAGAAATCAGAAGGGCATTGTTAACATGCTCTATTTCATTTGGAACAGTTTTAACTTTTGGTAGTCAGCTCAATAAATGAAATTGACTGCTTCTAACCTGGGACAATTCCATGCTGTACCAGGATATGCCACTGGCTAAGTTGTTACTTTTTCTGTTGGTGTTAGAAGAAGTTGGTGAAAAACTTCAGTGTAAATATCAATTTTCTGTGTTTAACTGTATTTTTATTTTTTTATTTGAGTTGAATTTAATTAACATATGCTATAGTACTAGTTTCAGAGGTAGAATTTATTGGTTATCATCTAACAGACTTACAGACTAAGGCCCCATCTCTGCTATTTCACATGGAATGTAGTCCTAAGCAACCATCATCTCTTCCCTTTGCCATTGAGCTTTCTCCACAGTCTCTTCTCAACATATGACCATACCACACCTCTGCTCAGAGCTCTACAATGGCTCCCACCTCACTCAAAATAACTGCTTATTCCTTGCAATGGCCTACATGACTCTCAGCTCTCAAGTCCTGCTGCCTCTTCTTGACACTATGCCTCAAATTCTGGCCTTCTTGCTGTTCCTCACACATATCAGAGAGATTCCTGCTTTGGGGCCCTGGTCCTAGATGTTTTCACAGCATAAAGCCTTCTATCCCCAGATATCCACTGAGGTAATTCTCACACCCTTAAAGTCTCTGTTCATAGATCACATTTTGACTACATCATTCACCTGGGCACCATATTTAAGAAATCAACATTTTACCCCTCCAGTGACTTTCCTAATCCCCTTAGCCAGCTCTACTTCTTCATTTCCCATAGCATTTTTCACCCTCACATACAGTATACACATTACCTATTAATTATGTCTATTATTTTAGTTGGCCTCCCAATTCCATGAGGCCAGAAGTTTTCCTTTTTTGTTCACTGATGTATTTTAGTCTTATAGAATGGCATCTGGTACATTTGGTTCAGTAAATACTTGCTATGTGAATGAGTGAATGGATTAATAAATACATTAATTAATCAATTTTTCCTCAACCCCTCATATTTCTTACACTGTCTGACAAATAGCAATTTTTTTTTCCCTATGCCTTGCAAATGATTCTGGTAATAGTGGTCTGGGCCGCAGACTATGGCCAGCAACTGGACTTTAATTTGATACTTCAGTAAGGAGGAAATTTTCTTTAAAGATTTATTCTCTTTAGTTTGTCAGTACAAATACTCAGTTTCAAGTTGTATCTGAAAACTTACAGGCCAACAAATGCTCGGGAATGGAGAGCATGCATCACTTACAGCTACAGCGATTTTCTATCTCTGACTCATCTGAAAAAGCCTTAATTGAGTATTTATTCTTATGCTGCAAGATCCAAAAAATCTTAACTGCCATTAAGCTGTCTACAGAAGCAAAACGAAATGGAGAATTAAGGCAATTATCAGGATGATATGAACCATAGAAAACATGTTTGCCTCAATCTGGATGTTTCTGGAGAACTTATTTTTGACCTAAATTATCTGAGTACCCCCCCCTTCAGTTTCCATTTCATTTTGCACAGATAGATAGTAATTTAGTGTGGAAAGGGAAGAGCCCATAATATAGGGAATCAGTGAGAGAAGAAATTCATCATCCAGGGAATGTTTGGCTGTATCTTCTCTTTTCACTAAACTTTGTTCCCAGAGGAAGTAGAAAAAATACAAAGACTTAATAAGGAATTTTTGAAAATTAATCACTGATTTACCGAAGATAGTCTTTGACACCTGCCTACATTTTGTTCTTAACTAAAACAGCTCTCCTCAGTTTGGATTTCTTTTAGTTCCGTTTAGGCTTTAACTTTAGATCCATCTTTTAAAAGCCAGTGAGTAAATAAAACAGGATATTGATCATCATACATGCATTCCAATGCATATGCAGACATGATTGGCAGAGGTGTGGGTTGTTTCTGGTTTACGTGACAGTCAGCTCTCTAATGTATGTCCAGTGTGTGATAATGAGGAATTTGTGGTTGTGCCCGTCTGCTGCTCTTGTGCGCTTTATTACTTGTTTTGTCAGGTCAATTGTATTTGTTTGATATATTTACTCTCTTTCCCTAAAGATGTATTTCCCAATAAGACAGTTTTTTAACTTTAGAATTTGATATTCAAACTACCCACCTGTCTCCCCCACACACCAGCATCAATGGTGAGCAGAGGATGCCCGGTTTAAAAAACAAAACAAAACAAAAAAAAACAAAAAAACTGCATCTGCTGAGAAATAGGGCCCTTTCTGGCCCAACCCACCTGCTTTTCCTAACACATGACCATCTCAGTGGAGTCAATGACCGAATCCCACAAGGGGCTCAGCAGATGCAGCTCAATCATTCATTGACCTCAAATGCTATCCCTTGTCTGCTGTTTGGCTGTCAATTCATTGGAAAAAGTTAAAATCAACCAGGGAGATGATAAATTTTCAGGATATGATACAAATATACATAGAAGTTAAGTCTATTTGATGTAGCATAGGAAGAAATGTTACTGAAATGCAAAAATATTCCTTCCTCATGTCTATGTCTCAGCAATCCAGAGCTCAGTTGTTTGTTTGTTTGGTTTTCTTTTTTCAGTTTGGTTTGGTTTTGGTTCAGTTTGGTTTTAAAGTCCCCCCAATTTCATCCTAATCTATATTCTGGTCATCTCTCATACCCCTCCTCATCATGAGCTTTATTTCTATTTTATTTATTTTTATTCTTTATTGTCTCCACCATTATCGAGATATAGGTGACATATAACATTGTGTAAGTTTAAGGTACACAGCCTCCTGATTTGATGTACTTACATATTGCAAAATGATTACCACCACAGCATTAGCTAACACCTCCATCACAACATATAATTACCTCTTTTGTGTGGTGAAAACACTTAAGATCTCTCTTAGCAACTTCCAAGTATATAATACAGTATCCTTAACTCTAAGCCCTGTGCTGTATATTAGATCACAGGACTTACTCATCTTATAACTGGAAGTTTGTATTTTTTGACCACCCTCAGTAACACAACAGATATTTGTATATTGATTTTGTATCCTGCAAGTTTACTGAATTTGTTGATTAGATCTACATGTTTTATGTTTTTGATGTTACAATTTCCATCTTTTTACTTTGTGAATCCATTAGCAAATTGCTATAGTTATTTTTAATGCTTTTGTCTCTTAACCTTCATACTAGACTTATAAGTGATATATCCACCATCATTACAATATTAGAGTATTCCAAATTTAACTATATATTTACATGTACCACTGATTTTTTTATACTTCTGTATGTTTTCTTGTTACTAATTAGCATTCTTTCATTTCAGTTTGAAGAACTTCGCTTAAGTTTTTTTTTAAGACCAGTCTAGTGGTGATGAGTTTTATCTTGGAAAAACTCTTTATCTCTCCTTCAGTTCTATAGGCCAACTTTGGAGGGTAGAGTATTCTTGGTTGGCAGTTTTTTTGTTTGTTTTGTTTTTTTGTTTTTCTTGTTTTATTTTGTTTTGTTTTGTTTTTCTATCACTCCTTTTGGTCTCCAAAGTTTCTGCTGATAATCTTATGGGTGTTTCTTTGTACCTAACAGGTTGTTTTTCTCTTGCTGAGTTTAAGGCTCTCTTTTAGTCTTTATCTTTTGATGGTTTGATGTTAATGTGTCTCAGTACAGGTATCTTTGGCTTCTTGTTTTATAATCCTTAGGTTTGCTGGATTTTGATACCTGTTTCTTTACCCAGATTAGGACAGGTTTCAGACAGAATTTCTTTGAATAAGCTTTCTACCCTTTTATCTCTTTTCCTTTTGTGGACCTTTATGAGTGTATATAGGTCTACTTCTTCTCATTAGTTCCTTCATCTATCTTCACTCTTTTTTATTCTTTTTTTTTTCTTGTTGCTCATCTGATAGATGAATTCCTTTGCCTATCTATGAGTTTGCTGATCCTTTCTTCTGCTTGATCTAGTCTGCTGTTGAAACCCTCTAAGTCAAACTTTTCAGTTCAATTTTTATATTCTTCTGCTATGTCATTTCTGTTTGGTACTTTCTGTTTTTTTACTTTTTAAAAGATTTTACTTATTTATTTGACAGACAGAGATCACAAGTAGGCAGGGAGGCAGGTGGGGGAGGGTGGAAGCAGGATCCCTGCTGAACAGAGAGCCCAATGAGGGGCTCAATCCCAGGACCCTGAGATCATGACCTGAGCCAAAGTCAGAGGCTTTACCCACTGAGCCACCCAGGCACCCCTGTTTGGTATTTTTTAAATATTTGCTCTCACTTTGTTGAAATTCTCACTTTGTTCATATATTGTACCCCTTACCTCCTAAACATCTTTATGATGATTATTTTAAATCTATCTCTCAGGTAAATCACTTAAATCTATTTAATTAAAATTTGTTTTCTGTAGTTTTATCTTATTATTTTGCCTGAAACATATTCTTTTGTTTCTTCTCCTTGAATCTTTGTATTGGTTTCTGTGTATCAGATAAAACTGCCATCTCTCCCAGTCTTCACAGAGTGATCTTATGTTGGAGATGAAGCTCATTGATCAGTCCAGCCTGTGCTCCTGGTTGTCTTCTAAGCTTTTATGATTGTTCAAGCCATGTTCTTTGTTCTTAGTCACTCCCATTTGTTGAGGGTGTGTTAAAACCCATCAATGTTCCTGGAGTGGGGGGCATATTCAGCACCTAGATGCAAGCTGGTTGTAAGTTGGATCTTCAGACAACAGCTGTAAAAGTATGTAGTTAAAACCCTTCTAGATAATAACTGGAAGATAGGCATTTTTGTTTGTACCTTTTGCACTGATCCCAAGTATATAGCCATGGAGGTGCAGGTGCTTCTAAGCTTATTAAAATATTCTTTGTTTTTACAATCCTGTAGGACTACTGAATACAAGCCTCTTTGGCTACCAGAGCCTCATAATCTTTCAGATAACAGCCACAAAAACAGGGGCACTAGCTATGTGTATAAACTCCTTCCACAGAGATGCTGGCAACTTGAAGCAGGCTAGAGGGAGAATCTGAGAGTTGGCTGTTCCCTCCTGATTGAATGGCACTATGCCAGGATTGGGGTTTATGATGAGTACGTCTCAGCCTTTCCTAACCATTTCACTTTGGGCATTTTCTCATTTGCCTGATGTGAAGGAGTCACCCAGCTACTTCCTGAATTTCTTTTAGAGAGAATTCTTCCATGTATACACGCTCATTCTCTGTGTCCATGGGAGGAAGGGAGTTCAGGAACCCCCTATGTTATCATCTTTAAAACTGCTCTTGAAGGGTTCTCAATTTTGACACTTCTATTAACATTGACTAATTTAATTTCTAATCAGTGAAACATCCTTGACCTTTCCTATCTCCAGACATCTGTACATAGTCTTTCCTCTGCTTGGAATGACCCTACCTGCATTTCTGTTTAAGTGAATCTATGCACACTTCATGGTTCAGCTCAAAACCAATCCTAATAAAGTGTTTCCTTTTAGCATGCTAATTTTGTTTCCATCTCTGAACTCACATAGTATAGCTGCTTTATTCCATTTCCCCTCCTTTCTTATTCTTCTGTGTCCCATTTTCTTGTTCATTCTATATTTTTAATTATTTTAGTTATGAAATACCACACAAAGAAATATCCCATACATGGAGAAATGTCAAATCTACACTTTGACAATTAGTTCTAAAATGAATTCATGTGTAATAATTCTCAAAGAATTATAATATTGCCAAGACCCAAGAACCTCCCATGTGTTCTGTCCAGTTGACAGCCCCCTTTCTCACTAACAGAGCTAGCCACATTCCCTTTATAGTTTTACTATAATATATGAATCCCTGAGCAATAAAATTTCTTTTTTATCTCTTTTTGAATTTTATATAATTTTTAATTTTGTGCTTTTTCTCTTTCTATAAAAAAGATTAAACTACATAATAAACATCCTAAAACACACTCTAAAGCGCAATAGGTATTTTGGGTCTTTTTCTCCCACAATATTATAGTATTTAGCATATAATTGATAGCTATTATATTATTTTTCTTATGTCTTTGTGGCATCTGTAGGTACTCCTGAACTGTTAATTAACTTTTGAATTAATAACCTATCTGTTTTAACATCTTGCTTCCTTGAGGGCAATGGTGCTCTTAAATTGTTTGTAAAATCCTCATATTACCTAGCACAGAATAGGTGCTTATTAATTTTTTCATTTTATTCAGTGCTATTGCTTTGCTATGAAATGATAGAAAACTTAATATTGAATGATCCCATACAAGAAGTCTTGCTGAATTACTCACTATGATAATAGCCTTTTCTATTTTCTTCATAGCCCTTGTTACTAGTTGAAATTATATTGTTTTATTATTTAATTGTTTATTTTCTGTGTTATCTCAAGTAGAATATGAGCTTCTATCCCTAAAGTTTAGGACATTAACTGTCAAAATATAGGTACTTAATGTAATTTGTTCAATTACAAAAACAAATGAATTATTATAGGAATTAAGGAATTAGAGCTTTTTATGACATTTATGATTTTTGAATTTTATATAATTCTGTCTGTCATCTTTAGAACTCTATTCATTTCTCAACTCCTATATTTCAGGAAGACATTTATTCTGAACTTGGTTAATTCTTTCCCTTCTTGAGAACATAAACTTTCTCTGAAGGCCAGAGTTTGCTCTGGAGAGGAAATAGGATCAGCTGTTACTTTTGACATGGGTTTAAAATGTTCTTTCTACAAAATGAGGGATGATTAAATCTAGGGCATTTTTATTAAACTCAAGCAATAACGTGATTAAGGTACTAATGTTTTCCCACAGTAAAGTAATAAATTATTACTTTGTCATAATATATGGTATATTCATATTTGAAAGAGTTGGCAAAATAATACTGGGTAGCTAGAAAGTAGGCTCTGATCTCTTCAAGGCTATAAACCATTTGATTTTTGAAAGGTAACATGGTTATTATTTTCAAGGTTTTAGGAATTTTGTTAAATTAAAACTGTGTTTTTGAGGACAAAATGAGAAATACTTCTTGCGTCTAGTTTTTTACCTCTTGTGTTACTTTTATTATCTTCTCAATGTGTCCTAATGCTGTTCTTAGGAATTCCCCATTTGGCAGGTAGTTATAGTCCTTGAGCATGAGTGTCTAAGATGTGATGAAAAGCTGTGTTTTTGGAGACTCCACATAAGGAACAAAATACCCTATGGAAGCATCTTATTTCTTTGTCTCAAAATTCTTTCCACATATTTTGAAAGCCTGTGCATGAGAAAGGGGTCGGGGTATATTTACATGGGGCAGGGATGGAATTGCAACCCATTTTATCTAGGTAGTCTCTTGTCTTTGTGTTGTGTGTTTATGTGAGAGTTTTCTTCCAATTGGTGTACATCTAACGTGCTGTGGAAACAGCATATCATACCAATATGCACATCTTCCATTTCCATTCCTCTCCACTCTGCAACAGAAAAGCTGAAGTCATATTAAGGTCTCATGAGTTTGCATGGTCTTGGAGCTCAGGATGTGATTTTTAACTTGGGGTACTTATTCAGTTCAAGATTTCTCATAGTTGGTTATAAACAACCAAGGGATATAGAAATATTTAATATTTGCATTAGCACTCTACAGTTTATATAAATCTTTGTAAAATTTCTTCTCTTCAGAAGAACTCTTAACCTTGTTCATGTCCAGGGTGACAGACCTTCCTTCACAGAATTGTAAGAATGCACTGCTTCCCAAGCAGGTATGGACTAGATACTAAAGTTTTGAGAAGTGAAGATTTCCTTCTTACAAAAAGCCTGGCTATACCTCATCTCTGTTATTAAGTACTTTCTTCTGTACAAGACATCTTTCTGAAGGATGACTCTAAAACAGCATAGATTATAGAACTATGGAGTACTTCTAACCCAATGAAAATATACCATGGTACAAGGGTTCCTTTCAATTCCTTGACCACAGCTGTTTCAGTATTTTTTTTAATGTTTTTGGAATTTATGGGGATAAAAGTTAAGTCTGTAGTGTTGTCCCTGTGATCCGTTTGAGAAAAACAAAAAAAGTGTTGCCGCCAAGACAAATGTGCTTCCCTTTTGCTGTGATTTCTCTTGAGGCAGCAATGGCCGAAGGATCACAGCAGGCACAGCCACCACACCCACCCCTCCATACACACATGGAATTCTTTTCCAGTGTGCGTAGCTCAGTTACACATCCTGACCAGTCTTACCAACTTCTCTATCAAAGAGTATGACTTTGAAGGTGAGAGAAGTGCTGAGTGATGCAAAGTGTTCTTCTTCATTGCATGGTTCCCTCTGGAATGAGCAGTCTTTGTTTCTGAGCTAAAATGAACTGTCATTAATTGTCATTAAACGCATTAATTGCATTCAACCTTATAGCTACCCCACTGCGGTGGGTATTCCATTTTGCCTGGCTCTCATGTGTATGTTTTGTTCTAGGCTTTAGGAAGCTCATCTCATCCACAGTATTTCAGCAAAACCGTATTTCTCTCACAATTGTTCCTATTTATAGTGTTTGTGTTGTATCCTCGCGATGTGTTGAGCCAACCTTTAATGTGGGAGGATGAGCAAAGGGAGTAAGATGGATGAGGGAGGATGCGATTCTTTGTGTTTGTATATGTCTATTCTTACACATACATTCTTTATAGATGGGTAATAAATTAAACATTTGCAAAGCAAGTGAAATTGACCATGTGTGGATCGTGAAGCTTTTCCTGGGGGATGACAAGAGTTTACAAAGACTGTGGAATAAGAAAAAACCTCCATGTACTTAAGAACTTGAATTTAAAATTTTTAAAGTAGAAGGACACTTGGATGGCTCCGTCAATTAAGCCTTAGCTCAGGTCATAATCTCCAGGTCCTAGGATTGAGTCTGCATCAGGCTCCCTGCTCGGTGAGGAGTCAGTCTGCTTCTCTGTTCTCTCTCTCCCTCTGCTCTCTCTCTCACTCCCTCTCTATCTCAAATAAATAAATAAAATATTTTTAAAAAATAAGTAAAGATAAAATTTCTAAAGTGAAAATTGACAAATCCACAATCATTGTAGGCTTATTATCTCTCTCCCAAAATATGATCAAGCAGATAGAAATGTATAAGATATGAATGACTTCATAATTGTTATTTAACATATGGAAAGAATGGCATATATATCAAATTATTATACCTGGATATAATTTATAATTGATGTTTAAATATAAAATGTTACTTATCAAAAAGCGAAATAATTGGCCATATATTTTTCTCTACATGACTCTCACTAAAGTTAGTTTTAATTTTTCTTTTGTTTTTCTTTTTACATGTAGCCAAAAGTCATAGTCTCTTCAGAAAAAAAAAAATTAAAAACTTGGTTCATTAGCGTTTTGTAAGCAACTTAATCTATTCTGAGTAGAAATAATATGTTCAATCTCTTTTTTTTTTTTTAAGCACTGTTTAAATAGAACTCAGTAGACATGTGGATGCATCAAGCATTATGTATACACTAAAGAATTGGTTTTCAAAGTTAGCCTACATTAGAATCACCTGGAGGGTTTCCTCAAACAAGACTGTTAGCCCCAACCCCAGAGTTTCTGATATAATAGGACAGAGAAGGAGTCAGGAATTCGCTTGTCTAACAAGATACCATGGGATGCTGATGCAGTGGTTGGGGACCACACTTTAGAGACCACTGAACTAGAGCACAACAAAACAGCTGTTTATGAAACATAATGCAGGGACTCAAAGCTTCTTAGCCATTATATGTGTATATATTTAAATTAAATCTTTCAGATTATCAACATTTGAATAATCTTTCCCAGAAATGGAAGTCCATTTAAAATGTAAAGATGGCATATATCAATTGGCTAAGTAAGAGCATTAGCAACATTATAGGTTATTCCTCCCAGTTTTACTTTTTTAAAAGATTTTATTTATTTATTTATTTGAGAGAGAGTGAGTATAAGCAGGAGGAGGGTCAGAGGAATAAGCAGACTCCCTGCTAAATAAGAAGCCCAATGTGGGGCTCAATCCCAGGACCCTGGGATCATGACCTGACCAAAGCACAAACACTTAAGTGACTGAGCTATCCAGGTTCCCCTAAATAATTTATTTTTAAGTAATCTGTACACCCAATGTAGGGGCTCAAACTTACAACCCAAACATTTGAGTTTGCTTTAGCTCAGATCAAGAGTCACATGTTCTACCCCAGAGATCAAGAGTCATATGCTCTACTGACTGAACCAGCCAGACACCTCATAATTTTACTTTTTCCTTTTTCACCTTTATTTTTATTATGTTCAGTTAGCCAGCATATAGTACATCATAAGTTTTTGATACAGTGATCAGTGATTCATTAGTTGCATGTAACAACCAGTGCTCATCACCACATGTGCCCTCCTTAATACCCATCCCTCCCCCCTCCTTTCTACAACCCTCAGTCTGTTTCCAGGACTCTAGAGTGTCTCATATGTTTGTCTCCCTCTCTGATTTCTTCCCATTCAGTTTTCCCTCCCTTCCCCTATGGTCCTTCACACTATTCCTTATGTACTGCTTACAAATGAAACCATATAATTGTTTTTCTCTGCTTGACCTATTTCACTTAGCATAATCCCTTCCAGTTCCATCCACATCGATGAAAATGGTGGATATTCATCCTTTCCTATAGCTGACTTTTTTACCTTTTATTTCCATTTTCTAACCCTTGAGCCTCAGGGTTTGGAACACCTTAAGTGGTTGGATAAGGCATCTCTAGGAAACTAGCTAGGCTCTGATAAAATCTTCATTGGTGTTTCTAAAGCATGTGAGTATATAGCTGTCAAGTCATAAGACTTTCCCATAATACCTTTGACATAACAACAGTCCTAAGTGTAGCACAAAGCTATGCTTTAAACTGGAACAACAACCTCAAATCTGACAGGGAGGATAATTTTGTAATTGAAGAGAACAATGAGAACATTGCAGTGTAGAGGGGTGGTTGGTTCAATAGCTACCAAAATTGAGACTTTATATTTCAGAGTATGCTAAACTTTCCCTGTGACCTAAAATCCACTGTGCTTATATCACAGTATGTTCTACCTCCTGATTCCTCTGTAAAGGATTCAAAAATCTCCCAAGCAAATTTAGTTCTTTTTCTATATTTTTCTCATACATACTTTCACAAATAATATAGAACAACATTGTACAGTGCCCATTGTCATGTCCGTTTCCCATTCAATTGGAAGGACCTTGAGGGCACAGACACATTATTTTTGTCTTTAATTACCATACACCCAACATTGTGCCCAAGATAAATACTTGTGAAAGGAAAGCCCTTCAAAAGCAAAGATGGCACCTTGGTCATCATTGAATTGAGCACATCATTCTAGCACCTGAGTGCACAATGCATCTGTATTTGTGAAATTTACTGAAAGAGCACACCAGGAGACTAGCCCCAACACCTCCCAATATTAGATTTGTGGGGAAAAAATAAATAAATCCCTAAAGTAGATTCCTGGTTAAACCCACTCTGAACAGACTAATAAAACCCACTACTCTTGATCCAATACAGAAGAGATGGGAGCTGGGACTACAAGGAGCTGTCCTTGCAGTGCCACCGCTGTCCCATTGCCAACATCTCTACGCACCATCTCTGCCCCCAGTCAGAGCATTTTGTGTTGTTGTTCCTTGTTACCCGTTAGCCCCACAACCCATGTTGGTGCCATGGGATGCAAATTGCCAGCCCCAACACAAACCCTGTCTCTGAAGAGGCACTTGGTTGGCAGAGTGAAAACACAGAGTAACGAGAGATGCCATCTGCATTTCCTACTACATAGCTCAATTAGTTGATTGATTTGTAACACTTTAAAAAACATTTTCTAGGCAAAGCAAATTAGGAGAGTGTTTTATAATGTATTCAGTTTAATTAAAACTGCACTAAGTGGAGTACTTTCTTCTTGGTTTCAGAAAAAAATATTGTAAGGAAATCACATACCATATTGATTTTCACTGCTCCCCACCAAACAGGAGTAAAATAACATTGCTAAAGGTTGCATCATCTGGAGCTGCACAAGTGTGCCTCTTTAAGAGGTTTTCCATAATTAGAAAGTAGAAGATTGAGTGGCAAGGGAAGACATTAATGTACATCCTTGCAAACTGGGGGTAGGTGGAAGGGGAAGCTAGTAGTATGCTCCAAATTTGAATAACCAACAACGCCTGCTCCTTGTGCACAAAAATGCTTTTATTGTCAGAGGGGAAAAGAAAATCTGCCACGTTCCAGATCAATTCAAAGACTTAATTGAACAAATTGGAAAAGTTGAACATAGATGCCCATCTTTACTAATAAGGTGAAGCAGAAACAACGTCCCAATACGAGACTTTCCCAAGTTTGGATAAATTAGATGTTACTCCAACTCCCCTACTCACATCTCAGATTGTCCCTACCAGACGGCTTTCTCTGCCTTCCTGTTGCCCGTCACATCACCAAATGTAAGAGGGCTTCCAAATTGTTAGTCATCTGATTAAACCCTCAAATTATTGGAGACATTTGCATGGGTAATTATGATTTATTTAAAAGCACTTTGTTTGCATTGCTCTTGTCTCAGTTTCTTTAAAGCCAATTACTGAGAAATTGATTGGATTGTTTTGATTTTTGAGATCATTTGGAACTTCAGAACACATCCCTTTGCATAATTTTTTGAAAGTAAAACCAAAACAAAACAATGAAAGGAACAGCCTATGGAATTTCTGTATTTCACATCTTCAGAACTTCTGCAATATGCTAGTAAGTGGTGAAAGTAGTAGGAACAGTCATAGTTATTCTTCAGTACCACGAAGACCAAATTAGACAAGTTGAACCAACTGTTTCAGTTCCATCTCATTTGATTGAATCAGTAATATTTAAATAGGGCAGAGTTTCTTCTGGTTCTGTTGGACTTCTGTTGGACTTCAGCATCCTCTGGGTATTCTGAGGATACCCAGAGGATGCTGGCAATGATGCTGTCCCATATCATAGAATATTCCTTTTCTTATCACTATTGTTTTATGATACTTCATTACCGAAATTATCTTGGAAAAATCAAAAACTGACCAGTGATGTGAAATCTATCATCCACTCTAGGTAATACCCCTTTAATGAGACCTGACTTCTCATCTCTAGCCCTTCCCAACCTACACATACAAAGTACTGCCTTGGGCTTGTCCATTTACTTTTTATAAACAATGGCATAAATTAAGCAGAAGGAATGATTACTACCCATTTCTTAGGATAGCCTGTTGCTTAGAAAATATTGTGAACAAATACGTGTTGGGTATTAATTTCTTAAGATTAATAATATTCTAGCTCGCCTCCAAGTGTATGCCATGGGGAAGTACCCCAAAAAGGCATTTCAGACTAACACGTCCATGTGGTTCTATTTTTAAGACTCTCGTCTTCCTACCTTTCCAAAAACAAAGATGCTAAAAGATACCTCTGTGGGAACCCACTGATTCCATCAAGTGTGGTTTCATCAAAAACATAATGACTCTAAGCCAAAAAAAAAAGAAAGACAATCTAGTATTTCTGATTTTAAATATTACTAATGGGACTGGAAGTAAAAATAATTGCTATTTAATTACAGAATTGTGTACTCTGACGCACAAATGCCTTGATAGAGGATAATGACATTGGACACTGAAAATGTTCTGTGGCTGCTGGGAACATTTGACAATAATTTACATGTTTAATTGAGTTGCTGTGAAAGGCTCATTGCGCAATTACATGTTCACTTAGGTGCTCAAATAGATACTGAAAATACCTATGTTTCACTTGTACCTATTGCCCAAATGGCTACTGCAAAAAATGTTGCCATTTACTTATGTGGGGGACTATACATATGATTGCACTTTACTGTGTGTTTAAAATGCCTTCTGCCCTTAGGTTTGATGGCTCAGTCCTGCTCTGAGCAACGCTGCAATGCAGACTATTTATGGAACAATATTGCCCTCTGGCAGTGAGGCAGCCATTGGTTTTAATAACTGTTTTATGTCATTTTGACAGCTTTTAAACTAGTCACACCCAGCAGTTTAGGCCAGAAGGGAAACATCAACGAATGCCGGCAGGAGTTTTGTATTACAAAACCTATATGTGCATTTATATTAGGAAAACGCTACAATTCTTGCCTTAAAGAAAAGCTTCATCCCCAAGAGGCCTACTGAGTTTTTGCCAAGTAAAGCTTAGAGAAGTGCAAATAATCGTGATGATATTGTGCTCAAAATACAAGAAGAGACCAGATCTGCTCTCCCTTTCTGAGACTCGTGAGCTGACACGAGACAAAGTCTGGAAGGCCATGGCAGAGCTTCCTCCCATTGTGCATTTTGGAAATGTTCATGGGATCAACAAAGAACCACCGGGTCCTATCTGATCTTTTGAAATGAATCACCTTGAGGAGTGTCCAGGCTTTCCACGAATGACCCAGGGCTGCTCACCGGAGCTAAAGAAGCCAAAGTCTGGGAAGCAGTTGCCAGTTCCAGGAGGGTATCTCTGCTGCTTCCCAGCTACTTATTCAAAGCAAATGCCTCAAAAGAGCCAGGTGGGCTTTCCCAGCTGAGCTGGAATTTTGGGGAGGGAGGGCTCTGCTATATTTAAACATGCAGCTTCCAAACAGCTGAGAAAGGCATAGATCTGTAAGCACCCTCCTCTTCCAGCCCAGTGGTCATGGCTGAAAGCATTTTTATGATCGCAGGAGGCAGCTCCAGATCTCTTCTCCGTTGTTGGATCTGGAAAAGCAAGGCCTTGGAAGGAGACCCCAAGCATCTGTCATCGCTCCCATGAACTTGCTTCCAGCTACAGAATAGGTCGTCCCTCTCTGGGGGCAGAGTTCAGAGAGATGGGCCGGGAGGACTCCTCAGGAGAGGGAAGAGTAGATAAAAGTAGCATTTTATGCTTCTGCTTCGGGCACACACACAGGATTTCCTTCCACCCAAAATGCCAGGAAATATACTGCACACTGATTTTCAGCTATTACTTCCTGTAGGGAAGACACCAAGATTAAGAAGGGACCATTCTTGCAATTATAATTCAATAATGTCAAAATTAAAGATTTGGAAATTAAAATAAGATATGAATAAAACCTCAAGAAGGATCATTACAGAGAATAGAAAGAGAAAATAAAGATGCTAGATTCAGAAAACTGAGTTTAAATGAAGCCTAAAAAGGAATTTAAGACTCTTCCTGCACAAACTGAAAAAATCGAGTCAATTACATTAATTGAGTTATTATGTATAATCGTTTAGATTAAATGTTGATTTTTTTCCTGAATTGTCCTTTTTTAAAAAAAATTATTAAATTGTTATTCAAATTACAACATGGGTAGAAAAGGAGTAGATTTAGCTTATAGTAGAAAATTAAAACAATTACCTTAGTTGTTCAAGAAATAAACAAAAATAGCTTCAATTATGCCCAACTAAGAAAGAAGGTTTATTTGCATCGATTTTAGCTGACTCAAGAACATGCATAACATGTATACCCACATCTTAGCGGTAAAATGCCAAAAGAACATCAGGAAATGAGCATGAAACAAAGCAAAGGAGGAGAGAGGGTTGGGTGTAATATGGTGACATGGTATGTCTAAGCCTATCCAGCAGATAAGAAGCTAGAGTATCACCACCAGAGCGGGTACCATTCCCAGCCAACCATTCAAGGTCTGATCCTTCCAAGCATCTCATTTTCCAAATTAGCTTCCAAATGATTTCAAAAGAAACTGACGCTAAAAGGAAGACTACTCCTTTTCTTTAGTGAGTGACTTCAGGAAGCTCTTAAATTTTTCTTCTCTGTATTCACTATTAAGAGCTCTCCTCAAAATTCTCTACTTCAGCACTACGTTTCACTTTGCAGAGGTTCTCCTTGGAAGAGCTGTCTGGGCCAGGAATGATGCAGGCTGTAGGGTCTATAATTCTCACTCTGTTCTGTTGGATTTCCTTTTATGGACAGAAGTGACATAATTCACATCTGGGAGCCTCTTCTAGGGAATATACAGTATGCCAAATGTGATAAAATAAAAAAGCCCCAGCTATTTCTAGGATTAAATAATAACAATGACAATTAACGGTATTATAGCAATAACAAGAATAGTGATAATTTGTTATAACTTCTTAGAAGATTCTGAAGGACTAACTACTGTTCATAGATTATGTCTTTTAGTAATCACAGAATTTCTTTGAGGTAAAGATTGTTGTTTCCTGTTTACTCAGGTGGAAATAAGGACAAGGGAGGTTATTTCAGTTGCTTAAGGGGTAGGGCTAGTAAGGATGAGAACTCAGGTCTGTCTGTCCCAAATCTATTTTTTATGACCTCAAACTACTTTTGTTTTTCTTGATTAAAAAAAAAAAATAATAATCTGTGGTAGATGGCATTATCAACCATAAGTCTTAAACCTCCCTGAACCCACACTCTTTGGGACATTGGAGATCCTCCCACTAAAGGAGCAGAGTTTATTTCCTGACTCTACCCACCTTGATCTTGGGTTTGGCCAGTGGACTTGACAGTGGTGACATTGCACTAATAGCTCTTAGCCCAGGCTTTCATTTGGCTGTGGTTCTTCTGGCTGTCCTCTAGCTGCTTCCCATGGCTATGAGAAGCTAGCCTTGGCTAGCTTCTGGGTCCCTGGACAGGTACAAGGGACAAACAGGACAGAGCTGCTCTGGTTGACCAGCTAATCAACCTCAGATGATGCAGTGTATATACATGAACACTAATAAATACTCATTGCTATCCAAGCTTTGGGGTTTTTTAAATAATTGTAATGGTAACAGATACCCTCTATATGGTCTATTTTGAAGAGTATGTACTAAGTGAATGGGTTCACATGCATGTCCACATACACCTGTACACATACCTGTGTATGAGCCTTACTGTCTTCAATTCAGATAACCATTTGATGCAAATAAATTTGTCATTATCAAACGAAAGGAAGTTTCAGGGTTATTTTCCTTTAGAAAACCATAACCCTTTCATTTCCTTTTTGGTTCCCCCATTAAAAGCCAAGATGTTTTAAGATAGTTTAGCTGCTTAACTCTGTCTTTGGGCTTTGGTGAGTTTTTGATAACTGACACTTAACAGGGACCCTCTCCGCACCACTGACATATCTCAGTAAGAGGGAGGCATCTTGACCCCTGCAGGGCAGTGACAGTTCAGTGTTCTCTGTCGAACCCCATCCTGGTTGTTCTCAGCTGTACGACTAACCTGGGGTGCTTTTGACTTTGAACCAGATCAGCAGTGACGAGTGAATGTGAATTGCGAAATAGCTTTGCAACATCAAAGTCTGCCATCAAGTGGTATCATGTCATTTTATGATACAAGACACTAGACAAAGGCAAAATGCCGAAAGAAAGAAAAATGTGCACATGGATACATTCACACACACACACACACACACATGCACACAGACACACATTTAACAAGGCATTTGAAGCTGTTCTCAGATTGTGATTAGGTCAGAGTTCCTGCTTTGTACCTTTGGCTTTTGGTATATTGACCTATCTGGATTCACAATGAGTATTTGATACAGTCAAAGCTACATTCTTGGAGTATAACTAGGTCTATAAGATGAACTGGATAACTGGCTTAATTTTGACAGATCCAAATAATCTTGCAAAAAAAAATTTTTTTTTTGGTTTTTTTGTTTGTTTGTTTGTTTGTTTGGCTCAATGTTCTAGTTAACATGGCTTATGTTATCCCCACTGAGAAAAATGAATCTGGGTCAGTTGTTACAAACAAATACAAGTTGATATATTCAACTGCTATAGTAGTTTTATTGCCAATTGATTCATCTGAAGTAATGTTTCCTTTTATAATTCATGAATAAAAATGTACATGTTATGATAGTTGGTACTCTGTGAAATATGCCCTAATTTGCTAATATCTAACTGGGAAATAAATATATTTGTATTTGATTTGGTCTAGATTTTTAGCAAGATTTTCATAATTTTAATAACATATTAATGAGTTTCATTTGTAAATGGGAAGACTCCAGGGTTTAGAACAAGATGTGTGCTTCTGTCTTGGTGGTTTGAAGGCAATGCACAGGAGATGTTCCCTCTGGAAGAGAGGCTAGAAGTAGGGGGTCAGTTAAAGAAAAGGGCTACTTCCATTTGCACAGAAGAGAAGTGCATGATTAAGAGAAGGCTGACCATACCATGTACCTCATTTGCCATTTTCCCCTGTCAAACTTGCAACCCAATTAGAGTATGCAACCCAACAGAGAGTCTAGTATTTCTGTTCCATTTTGAGTTTTTCTATGCTCTCTAACTCTGTTCTCTATTGATCTGGTTAAGATGAACACATGGAATCATTAACAAATCCTGATTTGGTTTACTGTTACTTGAATATTTGTTCTGTGTTCACCTTTCCAAACCACATTGAAATCCATAGTTCTCTAAGCTACTGACAGGTTTCCCCAATTTCTCTCTTTTCTCCAGTATATGCTTCTAAAACAGCCTCCAGAGTGATTTTTAAAATACACATTTTATCAATTTCTTACTCAGAACCCTTCAATGGTTTCCTCGCACCCTCTGAATAAAATCCAAATGTCACATCTCAGCCTACAATGACCTTTAAGATTTAGTCCCTGCTAATCTCACCAAATTTTTTTTTAAGATTTATTTATTTATTTAAGAAAGAGATCAAGCATGGGAGCTGGGGGACGGGTAGAGAGAGAAGGAAAGAGAGAATCCCAAGCAGACTCCCCACTGAGCACTGAGCCTGATGTGGAGCTCAATCTCATGACCCTGAGACCAAGACCTGAACCAAAATCAAGAGTCAGATGCTCAACCAATTAAGCCAACCAGATGCCCCTCTCCACAATATTCTTTTTCTTTCTGATCTCTGCCTTGTGTCCATGCTGACCTTCCTGCAATTCCCTAAACATCCCATGTTTGTTCCCCACACTGAGCCTTTCACTTGCTGTTCCCTTTGCCTGGAATAACCAGTTCTTCCCCACCCCAGATCTTCACTGACTTGCATTCTTACTTCTTTCAGATTTCTTCTCAAATGTCACTCCTCAAAGAGATGCTCTCTGGCTACTTGATCTAACATAGCCCACCACTCTTTTTATGTTCTTTCTTTTAACTTCTATTGCAATCCAACTGGCCACCCACTGACAGGGTGTGCTTCTCTCTAGAAGGGTGATTCTGGATGCAACTGCTAGCTTTTAATACTTACTATCTTTTTAAACACAGAGAAAAGGGCTCCTTCTGCTAGTTCAAAGGCTGAACTCAGGGCTTCATTCTTTGCTGTTCAAATTATTATCCTACAGCCACTCCTCTGGCTTCTCTTGTCTAAAACAACTCAACTATAGACCAATGTGACTTCCACATTATACTGATGACTCCCCTATTTGCCAGTGATGTGTGCCCTAATTTGCATTATGGAAACCCTCATTAATGCAGAGTGCATTGTATAAGTGTGTAAATGCATGGAAAATGGGTCAAACAAACAGGAAGGATGTATGCAAATTGATCATGGTAGGAAGGGAGATTTTTATTTTTCCATTCATTCTGCCTTCTATTATTCTTCACATACTATTTGCAGAAATATGTGTTTCTTGTGTTGAAAAGAGTAAATCAAAATTTAGCGAGACCCAAAAATGAAATAAAATGAATATGTTTAAAAAACAAGGAAGAAATATGACAAATAAGTGTATCACAGATTTATGCATATGTATCTACCTTCATACATAGATTGGAAGGTGGACATGTAGGTAGGTAGGTAGAGCTCCTTGTGGCACAACTTCATCAAATATTCCTTTCATGTTGCAGTGACAATCTATACAATACAGATATCTGTGCTTTTTCTACTTTTAAGATATTAGGTATAATACAAATGTAGATACTTGTGTTTTTTACTTATGTTTCATGAAACCAATAAAATATTCAGGAGCAAGAGAGAAATAGGAGAGACAGGCAGAAAGAAAGAGACACTAAAGGAGGAGAGAGTAGGAAAAGAAAATAAACATCACTTTCCTTTCTCTCTTTGAAAACAATCCTGGGAATCTTGGTGTATTTCTTTTGTGTGTTTCATTTGCCAGTTGTCTTCCTCCCAGTAAATCATGTTTTTCAGTGTGGGTCTCATCATTGATTTCACAGATTTAGAGAGATTGCCTAATTTTTTGTACTGCCTGAAAATCCCCAAACTGCTTTCTCACATTTCTCTCTAGAGCCTTCTAAAATCTCTATGTTCTCTTTAGCAATTTCTTATGACACTTCTGACCTGGAGATCTATTTCTGAGAACCAAAGCTCCGGCCATCACAAGTCACATTGGTCATGTCATTTCTTCTTACAGTTTCCACTTCACTGTTTAAGGCTTAGCATTTTTTCTGCAGAATAGGAACACATTGATGATCTTTTATTACTTAGGTAACTGATGGTGATGATAGACAATTACAATAATACCTTCTTACTTGAGACACTGCAATAATTACATTTTGCTTCATGACAAACCCCCCCATAATATAATGAGGGAAGAAAACAGATGTTTACATTTCATGATTCTTTGGGTCCAGAGGTCTCTCTACATGATGCCTCCATCTCCAGCTGGCTAGCCTAGGCTTGTTCACATTGTAGCAAAAAGGAGTCAGTCAGGACAAGAGGACAGGCCCCAGTACACAGCCTCTGATTTCAAGTTTCTGATTCTGTCAGATTTGCTACCATCCCACAGACCAAACCAAATTACATGTCCAAGCCTAGATTCAGTGATGGAGCTCATCCACATATTCATAGGAGGAACTGCAAAGAATATATATATATTTTTTTTAAATCTACCACAGCCACCAAAAATGAGAGAGTGACTTGTTCTCTTTTACATTGTAAAGGTTACAAATTGACACAAAATGCATACTTTCTCTAGACAATGGATAGTTACATATTATGTGCTCCCTTCCTCCTTTTGTCAAGACTTGTACAGATCAGTTCTGGGAAGAATAGCAGAGCCCTGTGGTGTACTATATTTTAAGGATATTGGTGACAATTTATTTACCCAGAATCCTGTCTCAGATTGGATAGTCTGGGCACTGCACGATCTAGAAGATGCTGTTCACACCATATTCGTAGTAATTTTGTATTTTTATTGCAATAATTTCTTAGCAAATAATAGTTAAGTTTCTGGAGGAAAAAAGATTTTTTTTTCTAATTTCTAGAAAAGTGATTTTTTCCTTGTGGCTTACATTGACAAGCCCATCTTTTTCCAAATGAAGAGAGACTTATTACAATGAATGGCAAGGAAGTCCCCGACCTGCATAGGTTATCTTCAGCTGCTCATGTCTTCTACCTTGAAGTGCTTGTCTTCTTCTGATTTCTAAAAGATAAGCCACCCTAGTCTTAATTGTTATAGCTAGTGTTTGTTAATATTCATAATTACAGAACAAAAATTTCACAATTTTAAAGTATGCTTGATTTTCTAAATCTGGAGTTGTTTTTCTCTGGACTCCATTTTGTTTGCAGTTTATCACTAAATGATTTTTTCTGTATATGTATTTATGTATATAAATATATACATACATGTAGTGAATCTATATACTTTTAAAATATTAAAATATATTTAATATTTAAAATTATTAAAATATTAAAATAATAAAGTATTTTTAAAATATTAAAAATAATAAAGTATTGTCATGGCTGTGTAGCTTAGTCAGTTAAGCTTCAGATTCTTGGTTTCGGGTGCCTGGATGGCTCAGTTGGTTAAGCAACTGCCTTCGGCTCAGGTCATGATCCCAGAGTCCTGGGATTGAGTCCCAAACTGGACTCTCATCTCCACAGGGAGTCTGCTTCTCCCTCTGTACTTCTTCCCTCTCATGCTCTCTCTCACTGTTTCTCTCTCAAATAAATAAATTAAATCTTTTAAAAAAAGAAAGATTCTTGGTTTCTGCTCAAGTTATAATCTCAGGGTGGTGAGATCGAGCCCCATGTCAGGCTCCTCATGTAGCTGGGAGTCTCCTTGAAATTCTCTCCCTCTCCCTCTGCCCCTCCCCTGCTCAGGCACACTCTTTCTCTCTCTCTAAAATAAATATAATCTTTTGAAAAAATAATACTATTTTAAAAATTCTTAAATACATGTTTCTCTCCATATATTATATGCAAATCTATTTTATACATTCTACATTTTATATTTATATACATTATGTATGTTTACATATAAATAAAAATAGATACTTTTTTCTGCCTCTCAGTGGATTTCTCCTAATCCTTTGATTTTATTATTTTGGACACTTATAACCCTCTATGTTCCTAGAGGTTGTAGTTTAGTGGAACTGGAAGCCTTATGTGTGGGTTTGGAGATCTGGGATGCTCAGTGTGTTCCTATTTCCTGGAAGCATAATGATGTATATTGTAGCTTATTTGAAAAATTTGCATATTTTAATACAGTCTAAGTTGCATATTTTAATATAGTTTGCTCTATTTTAATATAGAAACACTTCCTTACTGGGATTTTTTAATGCTGCATTTATATCACTTATTCCAAAACATTTATTTGTACTGAGAATCCTTTCAGAAGACTTTATAATCCTTAATTTTTATCCAGTTGACAAATTTTATTCAAGCATCTTTGGAAATTTTGATGTAAACTCACAGTGCAATTGTTGGATTAGGATGAGGTGGAAATAACTTTACAATTTATTTCTATGTTAACCAAGATTTCCTATCCTTTGGAATAGGTTACATAGTTAAATATTAACTTAGAATTAGCTATAGTATTAGGACTCATTGCAAAAAGAAAACAAAGCAATATAAAAGCTAACACTGAATCTCTATGTTGGCTTCCTTTGAAAGAGTCTAGAGCATTCTCAAATTTCTATTTAAGAGGGAATGTACATAAAACAAGGCAAGTCAGAAAAGGTTTAAGCTCAGGGCCTGGGTGACTCAGTGGGTTAAAGCCTTTGCCTTCGGCTCAGGTCATGATCTCAGGGTCCTGGGATCAAGTCCTGCATTGGGTCTCTGCTCAGCAGGGAGCCTGCTTCCCTCTCTCTCTCTGCCTGCCTCTCTGCCTACTTGTGATCTCTGTCAAATAAACAAATAAAATCTTAAAAAAAAAAAAAAAGAAAGAAAGAAATGAAAAGGTTTAAGCTTATTAATCCCCTCCTGAGAGGGTGTTCGTTGTAAATTAAAAATACATTTATTTTTTAATGATAACTGGCTCAAATTTCTTAAAACATGGAAGTTCCCAGGTAAACACACATGCACACACACATACGTGCAAAGCTATGTTTTATTTTTGCACTTGAGAATGACAATGGTAGGTTTATCTTACCCACAAGTAAAATAATGCCAAATAATGCTATATAAGAAACTATCCTAAAACTCACTGGCTTATAGCAATGAGCATTTATTTATTTATTGAATTCAGGTTGGCTAGAGCATCTCTGCCTCAGGCTTGGTCTTGACCTTGGCTTCAGTCTTCGAGCTCAGTTCCACTCCATGTGTCTTATTCTAAGGCTCAAGACAAAGGACAGCAACTTCTTGGAACAACCCTTCTCATGGCGAATAAACACAGAGCCAAGCCAAACAGCCAAGCATATTTAAGGCTTCTGCTCATGTCACATATGTTGACAGTTTTTGACCCAAGCAAATCTTGTGCTCAAATTCCAAATCAATGAGGTGTGAAAATGTATTCTATCCACGGGGGCACAGAAAGAGCCATAAATATTTACAGAACAATAATCCAGTATTTCACATTTACCTAAAAAATCTTATAAACGGAAATGCCTATAGAGACTGACAGGAACTATTTGAGTAAGCCAGTCTAGATGGGGAACAAAGCAAACAGCAGAGGAAGACCCCATCCAAGAACATGTCAGAAACAAGAGCTTCAAGGATTACTGCTTTGTAGGAATTCCCAGGGAATTTCTGCCAAGTACTTGGTTTTTTAGAAAGAGGGCATAGAAATTCATTACCTTATGTTAAAATGTTTTGTTTTTAAATGTTGGAAAGCAATTTACTTTTGAAAAATTATGTTTGAGCTAAACAAAACTTGCCTTCAGACCAGATATAATTTGGAGTCTGCCGTTTGCAACCTTTGACTAGAAGTCTCTTTAAATTACCAATACACAATCCTACAATTACACATTTCAGAAAGTTTTAAAATCTCTCCTTTGTGTTCAACAACAGCAAGACCATCATTTCACTTTACCACAGGCAGGGTTAACATTGGTCAGATTCTTTGGCCTATTCCTCTGTAGATGTTTTCTAAAAATAAAATTTTTTAGAAAGTGCATATATAATGATACAATGTTTTATTACTAGAGAGCTACATAGTTTATGCAGTGCTTTCAAATACTCAAATTGATTTAACCCTCACAGCAAGTGGTGGGGTTATCATTTTGCGATGAAAAAATCAGCTCCATGAGATTGTCATTTTTTTTTCCAAGGTCATAAGGTTAAGGTCATAGCAGAGGTAAGATTCTAGGTCATTTAGTTCTCTCTTTTTCAGGTTAGATAATCAAACAGAATCAATAGAACACCAAAGCTATTTTGACTACTGTCCTAATTTTATTCTAATATTCAATGTATAGTAGAGTGGTGTGTTCTAATATCTTCTATTTTAAGCATATAAATCTTCCTTTGATGGAGAGCTAGTGAAGGCCCTACAAGATAATCATGATGTTGCCATTATCCTGATTTGTACTCTCAGTTACATCTTCTCTTGTGTCTTTAAACCTCATTCCTATCAGATGATTAAATAATGATTATCTTGTCTTCAAATAATTGGTTTTGTTTTTTGGTTCCACTTGACCCCCCCAGTGACATGATGCAGTTTAAGAATGTCACAGATGTCAAGTTGTAAAGCAGAAAATGCCATTTTTTTAATCAGAGAAATATGGTGATTCTGTGTCTAGAACATATTCCTAAAAATGCGCAGACAGAGAGATTCTCCCACAAATCAGCTCTGTGATTCTCAGCTTTCACACCTCATTTTCTCTTGAGATTGTCTAAGAAAAAGTAAGATGATACAAAAGTGGTGAGAATTCTGTGGAAAGATGAAGTTTTAATCCAGGTTCAACTTACTAATTAATTAACCAATCAGATCAATCTTGAAGCATTATAAAGTTGAAACAGTATACAAGTGTGTTTTCCTTTTCTGAAGGTTGCTGATAAAAGCCATCCTTTTAGGGGGTGCTGACTATATCCCCTCAATGATGAATAACACAAAATACTGAATAGATGTCATGAACAGTATTGCACTTGAGAGGGGTCACCATGAGTCCCAAAGCAAAGTTTATAAAATACAAAAGAAGAAGATAAAGGAGAGACACAGTTCCCATTTAAATTCCTTTGCCAGTATTTTGTGGCTGTTTTGTTTTTAATATCTCCCTTGGAGCAATGAGTCAAATGCCTTCCATCAAAGGAAAGCAATAGTGATATACATTTTGCACATAGTAAAATCTGTATGATTTCATGGCTGCTAAAAAGGAAAATATTTCCTCTCTTTCCCTCTCCCTGTGTGTCTTTAGTGTAATGAAGTTACTTCCCTTGGAGGTCAAAGGATTCTGCTATTTCTCTTTCCATGTTTTAAGACATTTGCAACCTCCTGCTTTGAAACTTATTTTGTGTTTGGGGGAGTTTTAATAGATAGTATTAACTGGTGCCTAAAGGGGGAAAAAGTTATCTCTATATAAAAGCAGTGAAGTTATAGGAAAGCAGCTAAGCAATTCAAGAGAGTTATGTTGATTGCTCTTTCGAGATTGTTGGTCCCTTGTGGTCAGAGCCTTAGGCCTCTGGGGTTCACTTTCTCTCAGTGACTCCATTTCGTTCCTTTTCCTGTGTATGCTGTGCCTTTTAGAGTTTTCCAGTTCCCCTCTCCTTTGAGCTCTCAAAGGCTGTCCCCTGGAGGATCCACTTCTGAGCACTTCTGTCTACTTCTGAACACTTCCTGGAGATTCTGGAGCATCAGAATTCCCAGGAGGGCTAGTGGGGGTCTGCATCCTTCCCTTCAAGCTGAGTGGTGAAGGGGAAAGGCTTCCGGTTCAGAGTGGATCTTCTTGGCTGGACAGCCAGGGGAAGATGATGGGGCTGTGGCTAGAAGGGAGGATAGCATACTTTATGGCCTCGATCCAGCATGTTCATAGCCATCTCCTTGGGAAGAATATCAAAGAGAATAAAGTTTCAGGGAGAAAAAATGAAAAGAAAAAGGTGTTTTGTATGGGAATAGTGATCTGCCGCCCATCTGATTTCTTTTTTTTTTTTTTTTAAATACCTTATTTTTTCCTCACCTGTCTTCTGCAGGAAAACAAAACTAAACTAAACTAAAATTGCACAAATGACTGTCTAAGAACAATATGACTATATAAATGTGACTGATTTGAACTGATTTTGAATTTGGCCCTGTTCATATATATATTTGAATTGATTTGTGCTCCAGTGCAAAATCATACAGGATAGTCAAATACTTTGGGAACTATGTGGCTGGATTGCAGAATGTTTGGCAAATGAAGGGGGGAAGCCCCATAGAATGACCCCCAGATTTCTTAAAGAGATCAGACTTTCTAGTAAGGGGAGATTATCCCTGAACAGACTGCCATATTTCTTGAACTTGAGAAAGATTCATTGGTACCCCAAACTAAAAATAAAATTAGCCTCTCAATTGATGATTAAGATGACCCAGACATAAAAGAATGAATTGTAACAAAAGTAGGAAAATGTGGATAGTTTCACCCTGACTCACAGCCAGGTGGAAAGGCACGCACTTCTAAGTCTACAATTCCAGGCCTGGTATCTCAGACTTGAAGCCCTAGGTCCCTACGGACGTGTCTCACTTGGCGGCGTAAGTTTGCCTCCATTTCCATAGAATTTGAAAAACCAGATGAAGTTATTCACAGTGTTTAACAATGTGATGTTTCACATAGAAATCCAGATTTCTGGCTTCTTTTGGACGACCTAGATACCCATGCCCAAGAACAGAATAGCAGCTACTCCTTTTGGTAGCGGCTTATGCTCGTCAGGTCTATATGGTCACATCCAATCCTCCTACTTCATCCCCCTGAGCACTCCCTCCACATACACATATACCCTCAAGTGTCTGACTCTTGGTACCTTTCACTTACCCCCCTGATTGCTAGGCCATCATTGCTGGCTTGCTGCCATTCTTATTGTTTACCAGGTACCCTCAACACTGTCCTTAGATGTTCTCTGTAGTAATGGGCTATGTTTACCTGTGAGCCTTCTCTCACTCTAAGGACCAGTGGTCTACCTTAGTGACTCCGCTGTGAAATAATGGCTACTCCCTACATCAGCTCTCTACCCCAACGGGTGCTGGCCCTTTCTCGTTGTGGATCCCAGCCTGTCATCTTGACCTTGCTCCAGGCCACTCACATGTCAAATAAGTACTTATTTAAATCAAATCATATAATGAAAAATTAAGCTGCTACACAGCGATGATACACATTGATGCTACATACAGCTACAAGAGTTGTTCTCTTTCTAAACTAAATGATGAGAACACCTCTTTTTAAAAGTTAACACTTGCAGACCTGCCCAACAGCAGCATATTCACTCCAAAAATAAATTTCTATTTCACAGGAGGTGGGGAAAAAAGGAAAACCAAATTTCATGTCTTGATTACTCAACAAGAGAGTGTATTGATGACTCGAGTTGTCCTGAGCTAGGTAGTGATTATGTTTAAGTGCCATAGAAGATTTTCTTGGAAGAGATTGCAATCACTATAAGTACTTAGCATTGCATTGCTTACATGAAAGGAATGCAACTGAGATGAAAAGAAACCTCCTTAGTATAGATTAGTTTGTCTATTGTCCATTAACTATGAATGAAAGTTGAAATTCAGCTCATTGGGATGCAGTGCTGGATTCTATAAAAACAATAGTCCTTGTTTGAAGAATTGCAGGAAGATCTCCTGAGCTTTTTTTGCTGGGGTGGTTACTTGTTGATGTTACAGGAATTTAAGAACACGATTTCTTCTCGCTAGCGGCATAAATATGTTGTGATATACACATACGTATGTGTATACACATATGTGACTATACAGGTGGTAGGTGTGGGTGTGTGGGTGTTTCTGAGACCCTCCTACTTCAAGCAGCATTTCCTCTTTTATTTAGTTTTATATAATGGGATTCCATGTGAGATAACACTTCAGGAGAAAATAAGCAAAATTTAGGAAAATGCTAATCTAGTTTGGCTTGCCTATTTTCTACATGGGGCAATAATACTAAGAGACATTATGGACTTCTGCAAAGTCACCGACTGATAGATGGTACAGCCAGGTTTAGACCATAATGCTCAAAACTCCTAGTTGGATCTTCTTTGCACTCTATTGGCTAGTATTTATTGAGTGTTTGCTTTGTGCAGAAACTGCCACACCCGAATTATCTCAGTTAACAATCCGACTAATGCCATGAAGTCAGTATTATTCATGTTGGACATGAAGATAAAAGTCCTCAGGGAGAGTAAATAATTTGGTCAAGGTCACAGAGCTAGAAAGTGCAGTCAGAATTCAAGTCTAGCTAAATTTTTTTTTTTTTTTAAGATTTACTTAATAATTTTAGAGAGAGAAGGAGAGATCATAGGTGGGAGGGGAAAGGGAGAGAGAAACTGAAGCAGTTTAAATAAATAAAATCTTTAAAAATAAAAAAAGGATAACAAAATCAGCTCTGGAGATACAGATGAGACTTACAAAGGTGATATAAAATCTTCCAGGTAAACACCATATCATTTAGGGCACAAAGATAATGATTTACTAAATGATACCTCTCCACGTTCTATGCTGTTATAGGTAGATGAGTTCCTATGGCCCAGCTGAAGGGAACTGTGGAAGGAAAATTCATAATCCTTATCAATATGATCATTTGAATTATAAAGATGAAAATATGTTGTAATTTCTAGCTCATAAAAATAGTGAATGATTTTTAGATATTTTTAAAAGATAGTTTAAGGTTCAGGTGTTGTGCCCCTCTATATTCAAGATGAACTGAAAAATTAAAGTGCTCTTGGAAGTATTGTTTAGTTTGAAAAGCATTTTTCCCAAAGTACTTAAGTGTTAAAAAATATATATCTGATCTAATTTCCACTGTCTCCACATGATTCCATGAATATTTTCAGAACAACAGAGATTACAACATAGTATCTTCTACAGGAAAAATAAGCTTATTTTTTTTTTTTCCATAATGGTTCCCAAGCTTAGATAATTCAACAGTAAACCCCATAGTACACCCCAGACATCACCAGCTGCGTAATTACAGCTAAATCCAAGTTGACTTCAGGGCAGTTTTTGCTTCAAAGTTTTTGAGGAAACAGAGGAGGATATGATGAGATTATTTGAATCCTTGGTGGCATTTTATTCCTCACCATAGCCTGAAATTTAGCTGGACACCTTTTAACCCTAAACATTTCATTACTTAAGCTACAATGATTATGAAATTCAGAATGATAGAAATGAAGGAACTGTTAGCTTAGGCAGTGGGCCAGTTCAACGTGAGAAGGGATTTGGTCCATCTCTAGTGGATTTATTCTCCCCAAGTATATTGTGAGAACCAATTTTATGTTGTATTCATCTCTTCAGTCATTCCTCCCACCTTTAGAGAAGGTTTCTGTGGATCCACATCTTCTGTTCTCCCCTGGAAGCTTGGTGTTTTTCAGGCTTCTCTCTGGTATCCTCTTCCTATCTCCTCTTATCTCTTCTGTCATTATTTGCTTCTTCACATGCTCATCTTCATTCATACTTTTGAACATTATGCTTTTAACTCCAGATTTGCATCTTCACTCCAAATTTCTCCACCAACCTAAAGATCCCCAACCATTGACTTCATGGTTCCATTGAATATCCCAATGGCTCAATGAAGGTGACATTTCTGGAATTAAATTCATCACGTACCATATCGAAAATACATATATGTTTTTTCTCTGTGAGCTGGTGATGCTGCTACTTTCCCATTGCTAAAATCAGAACCTTAAGATCTACATTTGATAGTGCTTCCTCTCTCACCAAGACCAAATCCCATCAAAGGCATTACATTTAAAAAAAGAAGAAGAAGAAGAAGTCATCAAATTGGCCTTCTCTTTTACATTCCTTTTGTGATATTCATATACTGTTTTGAAGATGAATGTTGAAAGACCAACTTGGGACATTTCTCTCTCACCATCTCATGCCCAGGTTGAGAAATAGCCTTTCAGCTGTTCTCACTGAGTCTTCGCTGACTCCTGCACTGGCCTTCCAAGCTGCCACCAAAGGGATCTATGTAATATGCAAATCCAGCTATGTCTGCTGTCTGGTTCTCTGTATCAGGTAGAGAAAAGCCCAAAATTCTTAACATGGCCTAACAGACTCTCGTGATTTTTACCTCTCCAGCCTTTTCTGTTATCACTTCATGCTGTGGTCTTAATGATCTAGCCATACTGAATTTCTTAGAGTTTCCTGAGTGTACCACGCTTCCCTTTGCGTCTTTGCTATTGACATACCCCTAAAACTAAGGTCATGGCCACCAGAGTGCATATATCCCCTCATGAAAACCCAGTTCTCTATGTTCCTGGCATTTATAGACCGTGTAGTTAATAATCTCTTCCTATGTTTTACATCTGTGTCTTCTAGGGGCTTCCTAGCCTACTGTATTCATTCTAACTTACTGGATATCACAATATATAGATAGTCCTCAGTTTATGGTTCAATTTAATTTTTTTTTTTTTTTTTACTTTATGATGAAAAAAAAAAGGCAACATGCATTTAGTAGAAAACATTCTTCCAGTTTTGAATTTTGATCTTTTCTCAGACAAGTGATATGCAGTGTGGTTCTCTCTTTTGATACTGGGCAGAGGCAGTGAGCTGCAGTCCCCAGTTAAGCCACACCATCGAGAGGGTAGACAACAATCCTCTGACCACCATTCTGTACCTGCACAATCATTCTGTTTCACTTTCAGTCCAATATTTACAAAATCATAAGATACTCAACACTTTAGTATAAAATGGACCTTGTGTTAGGTGATTTTGCCCAATTGCAGACTAATACGTGTGTTCTGAGCATGTTTAAGGTGGGTGAGGTTAAGCAGTGATGTTTGGTAAGCTGGGTGTCTTAAGTGTATTTTTTATTTACAATATTTTCAACTCACCATGGATTTATCAGGAGGTACCCCATTGTAAATCTAGGAGAATTTGCACAATGATTTGTGCTAGCTTCCTACTAGACTGAGAGCTTCTTGGAGCTATCTTTTTCATCCATTTCCTTATCTCCAACAGTCAGTGTGATGCCTTTCACATAGTAAGTGCTTAAATGATGTTTGTTGAGTGAATAAATGAATGGGCTATACTAGGCCATTTAACACACAGAACGTTTTCTACTTTCACTTTGTATGAGACAAATGGCATCTTTCTGGACTCTGTGTGAAAGTGATATCATCAGTCTACTTTACAGGTAATGAAAGGCTCAGAGAAGTTCCATAAGCTACTGAGGGTCTGGTCATCTCTCATTAAGTTAATTTTTTTTTTCCCTGCATGAGCTTAGGAGAGTTACTTGACCTGTCTGTATTCTATTTTCCATGGTATAAAATGAAATAACAATAATATCTGCCTCCCATGGGTGTGATGATCAAATGAGTTATTACATATGAAAGCATGCAGAATAGTCTTGGCATGTATTAAACACTCACTAAGTTTCTGGTCAGGAATATCACTAATATCACCTTCAATGAAGAAGATCAGAATTTCCAGATAACATTTTTCCATTACCATTTAGCATGTTGTTTTATCTAAAATGTCAGATGATTTGTTGTCCAAACTTCTTTTCTTAGGCAGCTCCTAATGATAATCCAGAGGTTTGAGGATCCTGAAGAAATAGAAAAAAAAAATATGCATTTTGTCTTGTAATCCTGGCATTACCACTTTGGTATATGAGTATGAAATTAAGAAGAGGAATAAGAGATCAGAAGTCCAAACCCAAGAAATTCAGCACTTTTTTTTTTTTTAAATTCAGCACTTTAATATTAAATGTCCACCTATATTTTAAGTGTTATTAAGTCTGGGAACCCCTGGCAAAACTATATTAAAGGTTAAATAAAGTAAAAGTCTCAGATACTTGTGCCATATATCTGTTTACCTCTCTGATAGATTAAAACGTTGTTAGATGTTTTCAACATACATTTTAGTACAATCAGAGGAAGTGACCACCAGAGAAAGAGTAGAAAGAAAAGTAATTTATGTCTCTCATGTGCTGTCTTATAAAAGGACCTTAATTTTCTGGAATAGCATAAAAGTTCTAGGTGCTGGTAGTTCTAAACAATCCAATCAAACCAGGATTAAGGAGCTCCGAGTAAAAGAAAAAGGCATAAGAGCAAAGAGAATTGAGGAGGAATGAAAGAAATACGCAAGTATAAATAACACAGGGACAAGCAGTAATGATTCAATTTAAGCCAATCCTTTAGTAGCCGTTTCCCACGGGGATCCTGGGAGCTATCTAGGGACTTGACATTATTATTCAGAAAACATCAAGTTAACACCATCCTTATTGTTGAAATTCTCCCTGGAGTTGTTTGCATACACCTTGATATTGATGCTCTAAAAAGCTATTATGCCTTGTATGTATTAAGTTGCAAAAGCTAAATTGGAGGTACTCTTGAATTTTGATTCAGTTAAACAAAAATTTTGTGTTTGGTGCCTCAGTCCTAAGAGTGGCTCGGTGGTTCATCCAGGAGTTACGATATTTGGCAACAACATGATATGAGCCATCCACCAAGATATTTTACTTTATTTCATTTAGTGTGGTCCTGAGAAACCCCAGCCAACCCCAGTTTGAAAAGTTTCCCATGTATCCAAATATCAAGCAGTGTCAGAAAAAAGTGTCTTCTGCAACCAATACCATACCTCTTCAACCATACCTCTTCTGGCACTTAGAGGTATAATAAATTGGCTGGTCAAAAATCAATGACAATCTCTACCCAACTTGAGGAATTTGATTTTTCTTTTCCTCCATAGTTGGTGGGGGTCTAAGGATAAAGCTCAGAAAAACAGAAAGAAGTCACATCTCCTGTTACTTCTTCCCATGAGAATTTCTCCATCAGATAAAGAAATAAATATGTGTGACTTGCACTATTGTGGAATATATGCCAAGATTTTTCCACAGGAAACGCCCCAGAAGCCATTGCAACTGTTCCACTTTGTATGTGGGGAGATCTCTGCTCAGTCTGTTGATAGCTTGTATTGCTATGTACTGCTCTACCTGTCTTGTAAGACAAAAGGGAAAAAGGTAATTTATAAAGCATTTTGGCACAGAGGAACACAGAGCATTTAGCGCAGAGAAGTTGCTCCATTAGGAATTTACCTCTTGTGAAATTATATATTTTTAAAAAGTATCTCTCATCCCAGAGAATTGGCCTCTGAGCATAAATCTGTCAGTGAACTAATACTTAAATTCCATTAAGTACCGCTGTAATTAACCAACAGTTTATGTCCTAGCCCACATCTGCCTTCCGACATAGAGTCTAGCAAGGAAGATACACGTTAAACAAGTAAACAGAAAAACAAGTATTTACTTAGGATTCTGCTGAGTGTTCCAACAGGACAATGAACAGTGCTGCCACAAGACAGAAGAGGGCTTTACATTAGGTTTACTGTTCATCTCTGAGATGGTGGTTTAGCGAGTCCTAAGAGTTGAGAACATGAAAGTGCAGGGAGAGCAAAGGAAAGAGAATTGGCAAAGAATAAGTTGTGCATTGGATGCATGGTTGGAAAAAGCTGAATAGGGAGCTGGAAGAAGCTCACTGTGGACTAGTGGGGAATAAAAAAGGAGAGCGGGAGGATGTCATCCTGTAGGTAGCCAAGGTTCAATC
Organism: Mustela nivalis; assembly: GCF_964662115.1. Lineage (NCBI taxonomy): Eukaryota > Metazoa > Chordata > Mammalia > Carnivora > Mustelidae > Mustela > Mustela nivalis. The sequence continues at coordinate 104,499,541 of NC_139027.1, read as the reverse complement.
ATGTAGAACCTTGAGAATACAGTGATTGGGTGGGTTGAAGCAGGGGAGTTAAATACCTGACTGACATTTTAAAACATCATTCTTGAATTTCCAAAGATTAAGGGGGAAATAGAAGCCCATTGGGAGGGTGCTGTGGTATTTACAAAGAAAACAATGATGCATGATGCTAGAGCAGTGTCCACTGACATAGGGATAAGTAGGACAGATTCAATCTGCATTTTGGAGAAAAAACTGAGGAATGATACTGAGGAGCTGAACATGAAGGACATAAGGCTAAGGAACATCTCAAGAATGCCTCTTGGGTTTCTGGTCTGAGCTCCTAGGTCTGTGGTCTGGGTACCTAGGTAGACGGTGACTCCATTTACTGAGTTAGGGAGGATGTTACTTATACCCGGAATCCCTTGAATGTATTCCTTTCCTTCTCCCTCATCTCTCCACTCCTACTTTCTCCACCAAATTATCTTTTCATGTTTCTTCTGTCCAACAAATAATTTAGAAAAATTAAAAATGAGTTAAAAAATTCTGAATTGTTATAAACACAATGTATACCCAACTAATTTACTCCTTACAACAAAACCTAATGGGAGAGATCCTACTTTACAAGTAAAGAATATGGAGACACGGAGAGCTTAAGCAACATGCCTAAGGTCATATACAGCTATACAGCAATTGTGGGAAAAAGCAAAGCTTTACCTTTATAAAGTCACAGTCTAAGGCAGATACAGACTTTTAAACAAATAGATACAGTGAAGTAGCAAAATTGTTGCAATAACTCTATCCATATGATCCAAGTAGGGTGCCTGATCTAGTCCTGGGCAAATACAGTCAAGATAGCCTTCCTGGAAGAGATGGTATCTGAGCTGCGCTCTGAAGGTGAAAATGAGGCAGGGGAAATAAGTGAGAGTAGAGGAAGTGAATTAAAGGGCACAGAGGCAAGAAACATCATGGGGCGGTGTTGGAGGAAGGACATGTAATTGCAAGGTTAGAGCAGAACAGAGAAATATACTGCAGAGACATATTAGAGGGAAGTCTGAAATTTGTAGTTGAGGGTGTAGTTGAATTCGCATTTTAATGTAACTCTGCTGGCCATAGAGATGATAAATCAGAGTTGAGATCGAGTCAGAAGTCTAGGACTCCAGTTAAAAGTTTTTGTTTTTGTTTTCTATTGGTGCAAGAATAAGAAATGGTATTAGGAATGAGGAAAATAAGAAGAATTTGAAAATTAAAAGCAAAGATTTTATTTATTTATTTGAAAGACAGAGATCACAAGTAGGCAGAGAGGCAGGCAGAGAGAGGAGGAAGCAGGCTCTGTGCTGAGCAGAGAGCCTGATACGGGGCTTGATCCCAGGACCCTGGGATCATGACCTGAGCCAAAGGCAGAGGCTTTAACCCACTGAGCTACCCAGCCACCCCCAATAATTTGAAAATTAAATGAGAAAGTACATATAAAGTACTTATCCTCAAACTCGTATATGTTAGTTATGTAAGAAATGTTAGTTTCAGTTATTCGTTGTTACTTAACAAACCACTGTAGAGCTTAGCAGCTTACTAAAACACCTATTCATTATTTCTATTAATTCTATCTGTTGGGTGGGCTCTGCTGAGCAGTTCTTCTGTTCTATCACAACAACTGTAGTCACTTCTGTGGCTACATTCACCCTGAACAGGAGTAGGGTTGGAACTCCAGAAACAACACCTCTTCCTCGAAGGCTTCTCTTTACATGGCTTTGGTTCATCCACTGGTCTAGCTTGGACAACATGGAGACTGAGATCTGAGGAGGACAGGGCAGAAGCTGGCAGTCCACTTAATGCCTGGTCAGGGAAGTCCTAGAGCCGCTGCTTTCACCTTTTAGATGGGTGGAACCAATAAAATAATAATTTTATTATTACATAAGAAAATATTCCCCAGTTTATGGGAAAAGGGAAATGTAATCCTTCTGACAATAGGAGCTACATGGCAATAGAGGGCTGGGAGGAATTGATGGTAACCACATTTTGAGACCATCCACTGCAGTATCTAAGATTATCTAATGCCAATTTTATTCTTCAAGCAGTATTGTTTTTATTTCTTATTACATTCTTTCTAACTCTGCAGACTCCCATTGTGTTTCATATAATGTCTTGCTAACTTATCTTTCATTGAGCCCATGTTTTAGGGTTTTTTCCCCTTAATTTCCCAGAGGATGTAAAACGTTATTTTCTTCTTTGGAATTCTCAATTCTTCAAATTTATGCTCTTCATTTATCATCTCTGTTCTTTCTTTTTAATTTCCTTTGTAAGCTACTAAGTGTTTTCAAGCATGCTGGTATATGCATATGCCTGCCCATGTATGGCTTGCTTTTATTTCTTGACAGACTCTTAAGCATGACAGGTCTATACAATCTAGCTGTGCCTTCCGTTTGCCTAGTTGGGCTAGATTCTCTTTGAGACCAGGGAAACTGGAATTTTTTTTTTTTGCCCTTTGTCTGGGAAACTTTAAGTCTTAATATTGAGGATCGTGGAGGTTTACAATCAGCAAAGTGGAAAGGCAGCTACAATCACAGCTGGGAAATATTTTCTCTGTATGGTTTTTGTCATGTCTGTCTTACAAACAATGTATCAAGATTTTTGTTCACTGGACCTAGTTTGTATATGCATCCTATGTGTTTCTCACTATTTTCATGGTGGAGTTTTTACCTACCAGTTTGAGGAGCCATAGGTCCTTTTGGAGGGTACTTACTCCAGTTAATTAAAAGTCTCCTCCCAATTTAGTAACTGGTAACAGTTAAAAGTCATAGGAGAAAAAAAATTCCATCATCTTCCTATTCAGTGATGTCTTAGGTGAGGCTACAATTTATTATGCAAAGTAGGATATTTTGTAGAATGAAGGGGCATTACTAATATGATAATGTATCAAAATAAAACAGGAAACTAGGAGCGTCTCAGGAAGAGCGAGTTGTACGTGGTGTCATTCCTGGAGCCATGGCAGCCAGTGTGTCCCCAGTGTCCCATCTCTCCCCTCTCCAAGTTCAGATTGAACTCCCCAGGACCGATAGGATTTTACCTCAGTGAGAGGAGGATAATACTGTTATTACTGGTAGAAGCTAAGCTGAAGAAAATCTACTTCAGTTGGACTCATGCTTTTTCTTTTCAACTCATGCTGATGTTGATCCATATTTTTTTAAAAAGGCAGGGGTGGGGGGTATTCCAAACCTGCTACCTATGTCTCAATTCCTGACCCCTTCAAACACTGAATATATTGAATATCATCCTTCCCCTTTTCAAGACTTCCTGCCTTATTCCCTGAGAGAAATGTTACTTGTTTTTTGATCCTTCATGCAATAACCTCAAATGTCAACTTGGTAGCAGGTAGCTAAGCATATAAAAATTCTGGTGGACTATGTAGCTATTTTTAACATGTAAGATCTCCCATCCCAACACACATATTGAGAAGCACTGTCCTTTTCAATGTAACAGCGAGGTTATATTATAATATGCACCTACTAGCTTGTTTCAGGATCCAGGAAGGTGAGCTGTAAGGAAGGACTTTTTCTACCTTAATCTTATATGATACGAATGACATCTAAGTAAAGTTGCTTTTTATTTGAGGCCAGATGCCCCAATGAACCAAGTCACAAGGGGAAAAAAATTATAGGTCTTGTCATGGATGCACATTTGGTCCCTATAATAACTGTACATAAAATAGCTCTTGATTACATTATTTATTACTTGGTAAAATTACCCATTTTTATCAAAGGATTACACAAGTGCTTTATTATTATTATGTCTCTTATTTAAACTGACTACTATTGTAAATAAAGTTTACTACTATCTGATCATCCTCCTCTGAAAAGTTTCTATTCAGGTTTTGGTTTTTTTTTTTTTTTTTTGGTAAAAGAAATAGTAGTCAAAGATGATTCATTCACTGGCAGATGGATAGACAATGAATAGATAAAAAAAAATGTGATTAAACAAAAATAGTACAAATCTTAGTGGTAGATGCTAGATGGTATAGAGGTGTTCACTGTACAATTCTTTCAACTTTTCTAAGTGTTTGGAAATTTACATAATAAAATATTAGAATACAATTGCTTAGTATTTCAATTAAAACTCATGGAGTAAAGAGAATTTTTGTTGTGCTATCCTGTTTCTGACCATCTCCTCCAGCAAGGTCACTAAAAGTAGTTGGGGCAAATGTTCTAAACACAGAAACCCAGCACAAATTCTGAAGATCTCACAACAGCAATGTGCCATGGGGTCCAGGAGGATGTGTGAGAGTGCAGAACTGACTTTTCCCATCTTGGTCCTATTGACACCAGGTGTCATCCTGAAAGACAAACCTAAAGATTCTTTACCTGCAGTTAAAAGTCTCAGGTCACTAATATGAACCAGACATTGGTAGGGGAGAAAAACCATACTGAGCAAACTGAACAGAGGAAAAAAAAATAATAAGTGTTGGGTAGGGACAGGGAGTGCCCCCAGTGGGGTACAGATGAGTAATTTCTATTCTATAACTAGATGTTTAAGCTGAGGGATCTTCCCTGAGGTGCAGGGTATGAGAAGAAAAAGAGGCAGTGAGTGTTAGAACAAACAAAGCACAGAGGGCCCTAAGCCAGAGTTAGCTGGGACCCTCACTGTTACAGGCCCCCGGGTGTCTAACCCACCAAGCAGCAGCTGCAGATGTCCCATCATTTCCATCCTGCCATCCTCTCCCTTCATGCCTGATACCATGCTGCACAAAACAGCCACCCAAATTCAGAAATGAATAATATTATGAGACAAAAGAGGCAGAGAAGAATGAAAATGGAATTAAAGCATATGATTAAAAGCAGATAAAAATCATACATTATAGGACTCACTACACAAAGAAACACCAGGATATTTAATAAAATAGTTCATATTCTCAGAGTTCCAGATAACATGTTTTACCAAAAACAGAGCTCTAAGAAGAGATACAGGGGTCAAATAAAAAGTGTTAATATTTCAAAGCATAAAAACAACACAGAGATATGCCACATTAAAAATAACAAAAGGAAAACTTAAACTAAAACTGGATAAAGAATAGGGTGAGGGGCACCTGGGTGGCTCAGTTCATTAGTATATGTGCTGCCGAAGTGAGCACAAGGCTCAGTCCATTAAGTGTCTTTTTTATTTTGGCTCAGGTCATGATCTCAGGGTCGTGAGATTGAGTCCTGAGTGAGGTTCCATGCTGGGCATGGAGCCTGCTTAAGATTCTCTCTCTCTCCCTTTCCTTCTGCCTCTCCCCTACTCTCTTTCTTTCTCAAAAAAAAAAAAAAAAAAAAAAAAAGTGAGAGAGAGAATAGGGTGTTTTCTATATTTAATAATATAGAAAAAATGAAAAGGCAAATAATTCTAGATTAGGTGATAGAGAAAACAGTCAAAAGATAACCAATATGTGTGTAATTGATGAAGCCAATAACATGCAGAAGAAACAATATGCACCCAAATATAGAATGAGAAACTATGAAGTGAAAAGATCTTAGTTTTTAAGGGAGAAAAAATACACTGTGTGTTCCAGGAAGAAATTGATAAAAATTATTAATAGCCAGGCATTATAATATTGAAATGACTGAACTACAAGGAGAAAGAAAACAATTGCATTTCTTTTTTTTTTTTTTTTAAAGATTTTATTTATTTGACAGAGATCACAAGTAGGCAGAGAGGCAGGCAGAGAAAGAGAAATAGAGGGAAGCAGGCTCCCTGCTGAGCAGAGAGCCCGATGTGGGACTCGATCCCAGGACCCTGAGATCATGACCTGAGCCGAAGGCAGCGGCTTAACCCACTGAGCCACCCAGGCGCCCCGGATTGCATTTCTTATAAGCAGAAAAATTCAGTTAGATGAGATGCTCAAGACTTTGTTTGATGACAGAAGAAAGTCAGTCAATATCTACCAGGTTGCAGGGAAAGAGATTATCATGGGAAAATTGATAGTTCCCAATGTCCTTTGAATATAAAGTCACAGAAGAGACCATCTCGAGCAGGTAAGAACTGAGGCAGTAGAGGTCCCTTGTGCCAGTCTTAGTGGGAGGGGCAAGAGCACATGAGAATATGAAATTTGGCCAGCTAATAGAACTTAAATCTTGGAAAAAAGAGCTCACAAAGGAAAAAAATAGTGTCAATAAATATGTAAATAGAGAAGGAATATAAACAACAAATGGGATTATACTTTCAAGTTACCTTGAAATTATCAACATTTGAGACTTTGATATTTTACCTTGAAAATACCAACATTTGAGACTTTGGCAATAAAAAATGATATAACTCAGAGGAATTTAAGATGGAAAACAAATTGTGGGTGAATATCTGTGTCTCTCCTAGTGGGAATAAAGAAATGTTTTCCACCATTGGAATATGTGTTTTATAAACACATATTGACTTCAACTTTTTAAAGGTTTTAACTAATCCTTTCTCTTGGTTTACCTTTTTTTTTTTTTTTTTTAAAGATTTTATTTCCTTATTTGACAGACAGAGATCACAAGCAGGCAGAGAGGCAAGCAGAGAGAGAGGCAGAAGCAGGCTCCGTGCTGAGCAGAGAGCCCGATGCAGGGCTTGATCCCAGGACCCTGGGATCATGACCTAAGCTGAAGGCAGAGGCTTTAACCCACTGAGCCACCCAGAAGCCCCTCTTGGTTTACTTTTTAATTTGAAGAGGTACTTGAAGAGCTATTTTGTGCCACAGAAACATTGTATGAAGTTCAGAGAGTCCTTTAGTTTAAGTTTTTCCTTACTTGAATCTTACTTAAATTTTTCTTGTGCATCTTGGGAATGGCGCTTCCCATTCGCCTGCTCCCCGGTCCAGGCTCTAAGTTCTTGGGTTGGGTCAAGGAAGGATTCAGGGCCAAACTTGGAAGTAAGCAAGAGTTTCATTGCAGTTAAAATCAAAGTACACGCTCAAGGTGAGAGAGCTGGCAGGCCCAGACGGTGCAGTGGGCCATAGCTATGGCGCTCTCTGACTGGGGTCGCCTCCAGTTCCCTAAGGGTCTCCTTCCACAGGTCTGGAAAGAAGCCGAGTTTTCGGTCCCATATGGCCCTTATTGGAACTGTCTTGGCAGCCCTCCTCCGAAAAGAGGGTCAAAACTGCAATGTAAAGGGACCACAATGAAACTATGGGCAGCTGTTCTAGAGAAGAGAGCATGCACGTTCCCGCCTGCCCCAACCAGCTTTTGAAAAGGTGGTTTCCACCCTTCTTAACAATCAGAAAAAACCTATTCCCTGTCCAAGTCTGGCTGACTGCATACTCCATCACGGAAGCCTAGAAAACTCCATGCTGTGCTGTTTACTATTGGATGGCAATGGCTATTTCTGAATGTAGACATTATATATATATATATACATATATATATATACATATATATATGTATATATATATATATGAAAATTTATATATTTATATATATTTTTTACTTTTTCGAATTGATTTTTTAACTATGTGTATCATTTTACAAAAAGAAAAACAGTCACATTTCTTTTAAAAAAAAAAAAAAAAACAGTGTGATCACTTCTGTCTTATGTGAACAAAGACACAGAAATAACCTGGAGGATAATTCTCGGATCCTTTCATCCCTATGGGCAGCTTATCTGTTGCTTTGACTGGAGGGTCATCTGCGTTGGCCATCAAGATAGTAAAGAGTGATCAGTCCGGTTTACTTTCTGGTAGCTTAGACACCAATGCACTGGTTTGTTTTAAAAACTTGGAAAACACCTGGGTTATTTATGAGAAATGCCACATCTTACTGTCATTGCTGAGATATATAGGTTGTTTTTGGATTTTTTTGGTAAGTTTTAAGGCTGGCTCTGAAAGACCCGCGGATCCCCTTACCCAAGAATTCAACACTGCCACTGGATGCAATCAGCAAGAGGTTCTTTATTGTTACGCAGGCGCCTGCGGGTGGTCAGCGCGCGCCTGCGGGTGGTCAGCAGCTCCCGCTAGCTGAGCACACCTGGCTGGGGTGGTGCAGGATTTTTATAGACAGGTGCAAACAAGTTTTGGGTGGGGCGCAACTGATTGGTTGACAGTTTGAACTTTTGAAAAAGGCATATGTGGAGTTTGCTGATTGGCTTTGGGGACCCGCTCGCGCGGAAGAGAGAGGCGGGAAGGGGGAACAAGCTGATTGGTTCTGAGGGCCCGCGCGTGGGAGGAGAGAGGCAGGGAGGGGGAATAAGAAGGGGGAAGGTAGGAATGCCATCATGGCGTCTTCTATTATTTCTATAAGCGAAACAGTTACAGAAGGGCAAAAGAGCAATTAATCACGCAATTAATAACCCAATCTACGCCTAAAAGCCAGCGGTTCACAGAAAAGCAAACAAGCGGTTAGTTATCCTATCTATCTTCCAGGGGAGGGGACTTTTCAGGGCAGGGGTCTTTCAGCTCCTGATACCCAGAGCCACAGGGGTGGCTTTACAACACTTTACAGTGTTGGTCTGAGTTGAAGTTCCTGAGAGTTGCTCTGGAAGCTTACCGGTGTTTCTTTCTATGAAAAGTTGTTTAAAGTGGGATTCAAAATGTTTGTAAATTGAGTTACATTTTCACATGACGACCTTCTCACCAATGTATTTGTGTAATTTTGATGTTAGTGGATTTGGTTTGTGTTGTTAAGGTAGAAAAATGTGTTGCTGCAAGGTAATTACTATAAAGCTATTTAATTATTGATTTCTCCAACATAGCAGGGTTGACATTTTAGCAGATATAATGAAGGAAAAGATACGCATTAACAGAATGAGAATGGAATAAATGCACATTTTAAAGGGAGACATGATTCATTTTAATAGATATGCAGTAATTATCCAGGAAGTGTGACTGCTTTCTTCATAAATGACATTAACTATTCAAATCAAATGACAGAACTGTAATATGTAAGGGTATTATGTGGGTGTTCAGAACTCTAGCATCGGCTAAAGGATACATAAAAGCTTCATGTTTACCAATGTCTTTTTTGTGTGTTGTGTTTCTCTTCATTACCCTTTAACAAAAGCATGCCCTGTGTTGAAGTATTTATCCTGGCTTGTGCCTCATCCTTCATGTAGAAAAATAGATCCTTGCTTTACATATTTCTCTAATAGCTATAAATAAATGCAGCTACTTCTCTCCCCTGAAAGGAACGACTTTGCATTTTAGACTGAATGGAAAAGACCAGCCCGGGACACCCCAGAGTTCTCAGCCTTGCTGAGTCCTGACTTTCCATTCCTGGTTTATCTGCCTTTTTGATTTTGAGCCACAGGGAGTACGCATCTGACTACATGGTAATGAGGCCTTAAAATGACAAAAAAAGAAGTGCTTACACATCCAAAGGAGTGTTAGCTTCTAAAGAATAGCCTTTGGTGAAAACATGTTTTGAACTATCTTTTGGATTGCCTTCAGAATCAGTGTGTGACCCACAAGAAACAATGCCTCATTTAATCTCTGAGGCACATGGTTATTGACGTAACATCGTATGACCACGCTGGTCAACCACCATCTCAGGCCAGCTTTGTTTGAAATAATATTCAGCCATTTTTCTGGCTTTACAGCATGAAACAAAGGAGAAATATCTACCGCCAGTTAGATAGTTCAAAAGAATATAATTCAGTTTCTAAAGAGAGTTCCCAAAATGAAGTTTCAGAAGTATGCTGAGCCATAGAACACTATTTTGCATCTAAGGAAGAAGTTGGATATAAAGGAACTAGAAAAATCAGCAGAATGAAAGGACAGCAAAGATAAAAATGAAAATAAGGGATTAGAAAACGGAAAAGTATTTCCAAGTTGATGAAGGACTCTACGTACTCTTTTGGAAATGCAGGATAAGGAAGGAAGAAAACACAAATAGACAACATTTAAAATGGCATGAAAGCAATAACATCATAACTTTAAATAGAACTGACAAAATACAATAGTCTTACTTTTTATAATCTTAATACAATCTTATTAATGTGGGGGCAAAAATATTAAATATTAGGAAACAATATTAGCTTGCTAAAAGAATATTACATCATTTACCAAGAATATGCATTTCTCAAATATCCAACATTAAGTTTAATGGTAAAACATTGTAAGTTTCATTTTCATATCAAGAATAAGATAACAATGTTTACTCTCCCCACTATTAATATTGTTCCAGAAATAAATAGCATCTATAATTTGACATGAAAAAAAATAATTAAAGGTATAAATATTGATATGGATGAAACAAAAATTATTATTAGTCGCTGCTTATGTATTTGCATTCTTAGTAAATCCGATAGAATCAACTGAAAATGTTATAAAAAACAATTTGTTAACATATAAATGTCACGAGGAATAAAATCATTACCTTTGGTATTTCATCTTTTCTCTTTTGTCAACTTAACTATACTGAAAAAATAGATATTTTTATTTGCATGAGTTTTATGAGGTATCGTTAATTTTATTTCTTCTATATCTATTATTGGTCCATTCATATTTTTAATGTTGTATATTTGTGTCCCCCCATTTTATTTTTCTTAATTTTTTAAGCTTTTACAATTACTAATCAGTTTTAGTATTCTTTTTATTTCTAATTTTAAAAAAATATTTCTTGTCACTGTTCTTTTGATTTCAATCAAGGTTTTCAGTTACTATTTTTCTAAATTCTTCTCTGGGACCTCAGTGGTCTCTCTATTAGCCAAGGTATTCCTAGAAAGTCATATTTGAAAATTTCTTTAGAATCAGCTTTCTATCTCAGTACTCTTCTAAATGGCAGCAGATCCTTCTCTATTTTTGTAGGATAACCACTTAAGAATGTGGTTACATTTGTCTAAACAAAGCTTAGCTCATATACTAGTTGACCAAGCAAGGTCATGTCAATCTGCATGAAAAAATAATGTGCCACTATGAAGGAAATCAGACATTGACTCTTGTGTGCAATTTGAAAGAAACAGTATATCCTCAATGAAGCCTCAAAGAAATAGAATATCCTCAATGAAGCCTCAAAGAAACAGTATATCCTCAATGATGGAAATCAGACATTGACTCTTGCGTGCAATTTGAAAAAAACAGTATATCCTCAATAAATGGTTAACACTCATTTAGATGTGTAAGCATTTTTTTTTTTTTTTTTGCCAGTGTAATTTTTAAGAATTCATTGCATGTATCAAAGGTATCAGGCAGATTGCAGGTATACGGACAATGATATAAAAATTAGTATCTTTGTATACAACCACTGAACAGTTAGAAAATACAGTGGAAGAAAGAAACCATTAATGATAACAGCTTAAAGGTACAATACCTAGTACTGACATTAACCACAAATGTGAAGGACCTACACGAAGAAAACACGAAGCTTCAATGTTACATGGAAGAGCACATTAATAAAATTAGAGATGATTGTGTTCTTTTATAAGAAACCACAATATTGTGCATTGACCAAACTCTGTTTATTAAACTATACATCCAGTGTGTTATTTCATCCAAATGTATTTTTGTACTTAACAAAATGATGCAAAGATCATCATGAAAAATAAATGAATGAAAAATGCCATGATATGAATAAAGTAGATGTAACCCTAGCAATGAATTAAAAATTGCTAATGAAGCTGTCCGTCCCAAAGCAGATTAAACAGAACAGGCTACAGGGAAGGTATGTGCTATGGTGAGTTCTGTGAAGTGTGTAAACTTGGTGATCACAGACCTGTACCCCTGGGGCTAATAATATATTATTTGTTAATAAAAATTTAAAAAAAAATAACAAGCTATAGGAGAATGTCCCCAGATTCTCCACAAATAATGGTGATATTCTAACCACTGGGAAAGGCTGAGCTTGTTCACTAAGTGGTATTGGAACAAGAGACTAGTTATTTGAAAAAATAAAAACTAGATTCAAGTCTCATTTCTTTTTCCAAAGTAAATTATGCAAAGTAAAAACAAGACTGATGGTTTGAAGAAAATCTTAGGTAAATTTATTTAGAATTTTGGAATTGGGGAGGAGGTCTTTCTTGGAAGGATAGAATACTTAGAGTACAAAAAGGAAAACATTAACAAGTCTGTAAATTAATGACTAACTAGAAAATATATCCGAACTAATAAAAAGTACAGTTAGAAACACACGACAGGCCACAACTAGTTTTCTTAGTTTACAGAAGATCATGCCAATCAGGAAGAACAAAATGTGCTTAACTAAGAGAAAATGGACAAGTCAGTGAAAAAGAAATATAAAAGTCTAATAAAAATTTCAAATAACTATCTTCATCCTCATACTTAGAGAAATGCAAATCAAACAATGAAATATTGTATGCAATCAGAATGATAACAGCTAAAATAAGTTTAATAATATCAAACTTATTGTTTGATATTATTGTCAAACAATATTTGTCATATTTGATATTATATGATATTATTGTCAGAGAAGATCCACAAAAGTAGGCACAGTTAGTAAACTATTGCTTGGTGCAACCTCTTTTCCCAACAATTAGCTCATATATATCAAAATGTAAAATATAGGGGCACCTGGGTGGTTCAGTAGGTTAAGCCTCTGCCTTCAGCTCAGATCATGATCTCAGGGTCCTAGGATCGAGCTCCCCATTGGGCTCTCTGCTCAGCGAGGAGCCTACTTCCCCCTCTCTCTCTGCTTGACTCTCTGCCTACTTGTGATCTCTCTCTGTCAAATAAATAAATAAAATCTTTTAAAAAAATGTAAAGTATACATTTCCTCATGATCATGAATTGCCTCCAAATTTGTGATTTTGAATCACCTCTGTTAGAAATTTATTCAGGAGCATAGTTACACAGGTTTTCCAAGATGTACCAGAAAGAATGATTATGGAAAACCTAACAAACCAAATTGAACATACCAGAAATGATCATGTAGGGAAACTGCTTGAACCATTGAGGCATAAGGCATATCCGTTGAAAGATAGTATAATTTTCTGGAAACATGAAGTGGATCTCTACATGCAAATATGGAAAGACCTGCAAGATAAATAATGTAGTTTTAAAAGTTAAAGTGATTTTTAAAAAGTAAATAAAATAAATAAAAGCTAAAGCCATGCTCACCTAGGGTATATAATGTAGTTACTTTTATAAAAAGAAAAATTATGTATGTGCATCTATGTGTGGTTAAAGTATAACTGGAAAGACATCAGAAACTTATTTCTAATTGCTTTTGTGTGGAATAGTGGTTCTCAAATTTCAGTGTGCATCCAAATCACCTGGAGAGTTATTAAAACCCAGACGTGGGGTCCTCCCTGGAGAGATTCTGATTCAGGGGACTGATATCCCCACTAACATAGAATATTGAGTGAACTATATTGTGAGGGCCATTGAGGTACAAGAACTAGCCTTCTCAATGTGAAATCTTCCCTTGCATTTGATTTTTTTTTAAATAGTCTATGTATTCTTTCTTTCTTTTCTTTTTTTTTTTTTTTTTTTTAATTTTCCCTGAAGATCAAAAGTAATGATGTGAGTAGTGAGATCGGGGCGTTTTAATTTTTTTCTTTATACTTTATCATATTGGAAATCTAGTAGTCAATTTTAAAAAATCAGCCCCAAAATTCAAATTCATTGCTTTTTAGTTAAACTTAAATATTTTGTTATTTATTTCCCTAAGAATGGATTTAGTGGGAAATTAAATCTCTCCTACCTTTTAGCCCTCCTAGATTCATCCTTTAGGCCCCACTTTCAACTCTGAAATTAAATTACTTTAGATGGCATGTCACAAAGCCAAAATATTTTGAGAGCACTGGAAGTCACATTCCTTCATAATACCAAATTTAACGCCAAATTTATATGTAAGATAATAAGAGAACAAAAGAACCCTTGTTCTGTTCTGTAAAGGAGGAATGACAAATACACAGCATGTAATTGCTGTAACAGGACACCATGTGAGATGATAGGAAGATGATAAACTTCTGAAAGACACCTGTGGTGTTGGCATTTGCGGTCTCGTATTTCTGTGTATACGTTTTTATGATTGCGTTGCCTTTTCTGGTTCATAATTTTATAAGTGTTTGAAACAGCACCTACAACAAAAATGAATGGATTGCCCAATTCAATCCCATTTGTGCTTTTTTTTCTTTTAATAGGTCACATTTCTATAACCTTCCTTTGGTATTATGTTTGTTTTGCTTAGGTTTTTTGTTTTTTTGGTTTTTGTTTTTTTTCACTGATATCCATTGTATAGTCTCTCTTAGGAGCATCATATAACATATGGGAATGAATACAAAATAGCTAAGAATTTGAATCCCTGTCCTGCCAACCCCTATATCTTCTTTTGGGGCAGAAAACCTGAGCAAACAGGCATTGCACTAGACCGTGTCAGCTGCAAAGCAAACCATGATTGGGTTACCAAGGGAATGGATTCTTGTGTTTTGTTTTCCATACCAAGGCCATTTTTTTTTTCTCCTTTCCCCTAAAGATCAAATCTGGTGGTTCATTAGCTATTCTGGCTGATCTCAGCTTCCGCTGTGCATCTCTTGTCTTCCCAGCCCCACACTCCAGGGGTTTGATAGAACAAGGTTAATACTTGAAATCACTGTCAGGAGCAAATTGATTGCAAGTAGAGGATGTAAAGCTTGTCTGTCACCATCTCCTTATGGCCTCAAGTTCAGCAGGCAGTTTGCATCAACTGAAGCTTTAGAGTTCTCTCTCTTTCTCTTTCTCTTTCTCTCTCTCTCTTTTTTTTTAAATGACATCTATAACAGACTACTATTTCTCTCAAACCATCCACTAACACCTGAGTAACTATGATCAGATAGACTGACATGCCATTACAAAGAACTGAACCCCCTAGCTAGTTCCTAGGAAACTTAAGTGAATTATCTTCTTTCCTACCCTGGCCCCAACTATTCGGCCATTATTCCACTTTCCAAGCATTTAATGAACAATCTCCTGTATGCCAGGTAGGTACTAAAAAAAGATTTTCATGCAGTACAATTCCAGAAGTAGCTAGTCATATAGATTTTGATGTAGATGGCACCCCCAAGAATTTGAACGCTTAGAATCCACCCAGCCACACATGGCATTGATCTAGGCCAAAGTGTGTGTGTGTGTGTGTGTGTGTGTGTGTGTGTGTGTGAGTGTGAGAGAGAGACACAGGGGTGGTCATCAGGATGTTATACAACATCATCTGTCCTCTTTTAGAGCCCACATCTGGGGAAAGGATCAGGGTAAAGAGTCACAAACACAGTTTGCTATGACTCATCACTCAAGTTATATTTATGCTACCACAGAGATCTGAATAAAGGAGTCCAGGATCAGCAAAAAGGGTATAATGAGTTGTGCCTGTGGTGGGGGTGCAAGAATCAAGAAAGGCTTCATAGAGAAGATGGCATTTGCTTTGGGCATCTCAGACTGAGTCATGCTTTGATGGGAGAGGAGTGGGAGGGCGGGGCACAGGATAGTGGAGAACAACACAGATGCCACTGTTGCCCACGTTCGTCTGGGGTAAATGCTAACTGAGAATAATTTAAACACTTCCTCTTGCAATTCGAAGAGCACAAACCATGGCTTCTCCCCCAAGTGAAAGACCATTCTTCTCCAAGTTGCTTAATTTGTAGTCTCAGTTTATTAAGATTTGTGTGGATTGTCTTGGGAATCTGAGTAATCACTGGCATGGTATAGGGGAATACATTTGCATGCCATTATAAGAATGTCAAGTTGTCTTTCAAAACTGGACATAGATAAAAAGGCCCACCATCGCCTGGGCTATTTCTGAGTGCTGACTGTGGGAACATCCGCTGATGGCATTCGCTCTACTGTATGCACACATTTCAATCACCCCAAAAGGCCTCCTGTCCACAAAAGGCTGCAAAGTCCTTACCTCTCACTCATAATGCCACATTAGCATTTCTATTCTCATGCTCTGTGGTCAGAAGAGGCTGGGAGATCTACAGAGAGACATTTCTCAACCTGTAAACACAAAAGGGGTGATTCGAGCCCTCTGAAGGGCACCATATCTGTGGGAGCACGTCCTTTAAAAGGCACGATGTTGCACCCCAACACCTCCAGAGACTGAAATGAACAATTTGGGAAAGCAGAAATGGATGTAGGTATTCATGGAGGTTGCAATAAGTAAGGTAAAGAAAATGGTGTACACACACACACACACACACACACACACACACAGCCGAGCAATTTTCCACAGCGATGTGGACTGTGTGAAGCCCATGTTAACACTAGGGAATCTTTCCTTTATGACCCCAGCAACTATAATCCTTGCTGAGACGCCAATGGACACACTCCAAGGGTCGAGCCAGTATTTGACAAGGTATCCCAATTTCAGAATTTTTCTAAAAATACATTTATTTATTAGAGAGAGAAAGAGAGCACACAAGTTGGGGGAGAGGAAGAGAGAGAGAGAGAATCTCAAGCAGACTCCAAGCCAAGTGCTTGATGCAGGGCTCCATCTCTTGAGCCCTGAGATCATGACTGAAAAGGAGTCAGACGCCACCTAGGAGCCCCCCCAATTTCAGAAATGTTGAGCTTTTCCACCACAACAAACATTTTAAGTTTGTTTTCCTGTAGCTCTACACATTTGTTGTTAGGTTGTGCCTTTCAGAAACTTTAGATATCCTATAAGGCTAAATGTTTGTTGAGCACAGAATTAAATAAAGAAGTTACTTAATGTTAGCAGTGATTGGGAGAGTGGACTCTGAAATCAGATTCTCTGGACTGATTTGAATACCAACTGAAAAAAATCACCTTTTAATTTATGCCTTAGTCTCCCCTTCTAAAATGGGGAGAAATGGAGATTATAGTAAAAAACATGTGAGGTCATGTAAGCAGAATGCTAGGCATTTGGCAAATATTTGATAATGCTTAGATAGAATTAGCAACTTCCCAAAATTCCTTTGGTGTCAGATGCAGCCAAACTTCACTTCTAAATAATGCAAAAGGGTTACTGTTAACAGAATGAACTGATATGGTTCTAGCCAAAAGCAAGCATCTTTGACCTTTCACATAGTTAATGGGGCCCTTTTGAGAACTTGTGAAAAATAATGAAAACAACTGCAGATTTGTATGTCTGTTGTATGAGTTAGGAATGTATTTGGCTGCATAACAGCAGCCTCAATAATTAGCAGTGTATTCTCTTACATATCAAGGTAGGAGGTTGATATCCTGGATTCTGGTGTACAACAAAATCCCTTTCCCTTTTATTTTCTCGCAGCAGCCTTACATTTCAGGCTTCTAGCCTTAGGCCAGTTACCCCACAGTCACACAGCAGCTGTAATACCCAGGCCTCCCACTGGCATCATAGGTCAAAAGAAGGAACGAAGGGTCATGACCAGAAGATCTGTCATTTTAATCATTAAAACAAGAGTTTCTAAAGAAATACCCCCAGCAGAACTGTCCTTCCATGTCTTTGGCCAGGAGAGTCACAGAGTCATGCATAGCTATAAGGGAATCAAGAAAAGCAAGTAATAGGATTGTCCTGGGTAATTATCATAATCTATCAGCTAAGGCTGAAAGGATTATGGCCTCAAAATTGAAACAAAACAAAACAAAATCAAGGCTCTGTTACCAGAGCAGTGATTCTCAAATTTTAGCATGCATGAGAGTTACTAGAGGGTTTACTAAAACAGGAGTTCCTGGGCCCACCCCCAGAATTTCTGACTCAGTAGGTCTGGAGTAGGAATGAACAATTTGCATTTCTAACAAGATATTGTTGTGGCCATCTGTAGAAAATACATCTACCATAGGCAGACATGTAATAGTGTCTGTTACATCTCCACGGAGGGACTCTTAAGTCTTTAGAAGGCATCATTAGAAGCAGACTAGGCTCTAGCATCAGACCACAGGATGTAGGCTTAGCAGAGCATCATATGGGAACATTTCTGGAGATGACCACTAAGTTTGACCTGGGCATTGCTGCTGCTTTTCCATGTCCCTATTACCTGTCAAGCCATTTAGATCTTAGAGACCTCCCATCTCAGCAGACTCCTGACCAGCTTTCCAGGGATGTGTTGGGAGAGGTTGTGACCACTGGTTGACCCATGAACTAGACGGGAAGAATTGGAGACCACTCATCCTCTCCCCCATCCTTGGAATGTGGGATCTGCTTGCCTTCCATGCTCCCAGTAGCCAGCCCAAGGACATGGCCTTGAGATAGTGGTATGGTGCTGTGATGTGAAGTGAGATGGTGTCCAGACCACCTAGATGGTATTTGTGACAGAAGCCAAATAAGGCTTCTGTACAATCTTTTAACATTTGGTGACCAGCTGCATAGATCTGCTCATCCTGTGGCTGCCCAAGACAATCCTTGTCAGTTCCTTACATATTAAACCTGCCACCTACCAATCTGAAGTCATCTGCCTCTTCCTTTAGATTCTCCTGCTCACCATACATGGGAGCCAGTTTCAGATTACACTCAGGAAGCTCCCAAGGTTTCAAAATAACAGATGGACTCAAAATATCAATAAAGAAAGAAATATAGAGCAGGTATCATCTATCATTCATTACCACTATTAATCAAAAACCTTGAATTTCTTTGTGTGTAAGAATAATGCTGGAGCTGTGAAGTCCAAGGCACCACCCCCCTCCTTGAAGAGCTTATGTTCTTTGAGGAGATTGAACCTATAATTGAAAAAAAAAAAAATCAATATAGAGGTATATATGGTGTGGGGCACTTGGGTGGTTCAGTCAGTTGATTGTATGCCTTTGGCTAAGTTCACGATCCCAGAGTCCTGGAATCAAGTTCCATCTTGGGTTCCCTGTTCTGCAGGAAGTCTGCTCATCCCTCTCTCTCCCCCCACTCCACCTTTGATGGTGCTATCTCTCTCTCCCTCTCTCAAATAAATAAATAAAATCTTAAAAAGAAAAAAAAGAAAGAAAGAAACACATTTTGATGGCTTTAAAATGAGGCTGAGAATCTTCTCAGCTAAATAGCTAGAAAAGCTACCCAAATGGGGGATTTCTTAATTTCTTAATTTCCCCTTTGAAAGATAATTGAAAGGATAGGTGGATAGATGGATGGATGGATGGATAGCTGCATAGTATTTTACACACACACACACACACACACACACACACACACACATCACATCACATCTTCTTTATCCATTTGTCTATTGATGGGCATTTAGACTCTTTCCATAGTTTGGCTATTGTTTCATCCCTCTTTTTAAACACAGTGCTCACTGACTGTTTATTGTATATAAAGTCTCTCTTTAAAAAGCCAGGTATAGGGCATCTGGGTTAGGCTCAGTGGGTTAAGCCTCTGCCTTTGCCTCAGGTCATGATCTCAGGGTCCTGGGATTGAGGCCTATGTCGGGCTCTCTGCTCAGAAGGGAGCCAGCTTCCCCCTCTTTCTCTGCCTGCCTCTTTGCCTACTTGTGATCACTCTCTCTGTCAAATAAATAAATAAAATCTTAAAAAAAAAAAAAGTCAGGTATAGAGAGGATGCCAAAGAAGCAGAACACAAGATCATTAGCTTTAGCAACTTCATGCCACACTTAATAATAATGCATTGCTAATAATAATGCTCAAATGAGTAACAGTAATGTTACTGATTAATATTTATCAAATAATCACAGTGTTACATACTGCCATAGGCAGTATCTCATTTAATTCTCACAACCCTATGATGTATTACTGTTGTCTCCACTTTACAGATGAAGAAACCAAAGCTACAGAAATTAAGGTTTTGCCCTTACACAACTTATCCTAAGAAGTGGGACTGGACTAGAAACCATATTCACTTCTCTTCAAGGTTGATGGTCTTCCCAAATTAAAGTTTTATTTACAGAATGTGTCAAGATTAAACTATTAAGTGGTAGGAAAACAACCAAAATGAATATTGTACCTGTGTGCAGTGGTGGCCAATGGATAGGTTGTGAGTTTTGGCCAGTGTATGAGAAGCCATTTTAAGGGGGCAATGTCAGAAAGAATGTTGGTAGAACATCTCCTGGATGAGAATGTAATGTGCAAACTGTGATTTGGAGATTAAGTATGTTGCATTAGCTGGAGACAAGAGCTTCACTAAAATGGTATTGATGGCAATACTCTAGTTAAGGAGTTCCCTCACAGCCACTATGCATTGTTGCACAGACTGTTCACTGCACAAAGGCACACAGATGAAAATAGTAGAGCTCTAGTGCTCTTTTGTTGAACCAGGGCTCACCATCCAATACCCACGTCTTTCTGTGACTTTAACAAGTCACATCACCCTCTGAGTGGCTCTCCACTAAGGGTCAACGGTGTTGACTCATACAAACTCCAGTTCCCTTAACCATAGGTGGGATAACCCCTAGCCATTCTTGACTGTCTGCCAAATCTCCCAAGCAAGACAGGACCCTAGTTGCCCACAGTGGGACAACTATAATGTATCCTTATAGACTCCCTTTCCTTCTTCATGCTCTAACTTCTCTGCTGGGAAGATGATTATTCCCAAATAAATTCTTTAAACTTTAATCTGTATCTCTGGGGTCTGTTTCTGGGGAAGCTCAATTTAAGATAGATTTAGACTGATCCCTGCAAAGGCACAGTATGGGTTAGTTGCACCCATGAGGATCTGAGAAGCCCTATAATTACATAGCTAAAGCAACAATAAAGAATTGCTGTAGGCTATTGAACAAGGAATAGATATGATGTCTGAGGAAAGTGATCCTAGTTTCTGTGTCTTGCATGCTTTGTGGAAAGTGAAAGGAATGGCTAGGGGAGAGTCTGGAGCCTAGAGAATCAAGTTTTACCACTATAATTGTAGTTATGGGAAGAGGGGGGCAGGCAGAAAGTTTGGGCTCATGGGGAGAATGTTAAAATGAAAATAAGGAAGTTATCTCAGTCATGAAGAAGAATCAGTGGAGATTGGTGTTGACTGAGTTAGTAGTCGAGAAGTGAAAAAAAAATGGCAGAAGCAAAAATAACCTTGGGGAACTGGGAGTATGTTGGCATCCTTGGCAGTTTTGATCTAGGACTAATTTGTAGTGTTTGCTTACAGAGTAATATTTATTGGTCTTGAGATTATCCTAAAGCAAACATACATAGTTCATCGAAATGGAACTTGTTTTTCCAAAAGAATGGCCCTTATGAAACCTTTGAAGATAGAGCCAGTGTTTCATATGAGTTTATGGATTTTTCTCCTGCCCTTTAATACATAAAAAGTGTCTTATCTCTCTTTTTCCTACACTGAAATCCTCAGATGTGTTTTTTCTTTCCCCTCTTTGTGAGTAAAAAGATAGGCTTTTCTTCTCAACAGACCTTCCAATGGGTGATCAGAGCTACATTTTTAATATGCCAACCAGGACATATTTAACAATTGGTGGCCCTCTCTCAACGTCACAGCCAGTGCTGGCCTCATTTACACCTGCTCAGTGAAGATACTGAAATGTTCCCTGCTGGGTAGCAGAAGTGAACTGCGCTTTCACTAGCCCTTATTTTGCACAGTTTTTCAAGACACTTAACACCTTTCAAGTGTCTGTAAACTAACAGAATGCTCTTTACACACAGCTCCTTTGACTATCACACCTTCTCAGAATTTCCGTTTAGTATGTATCTATGATGGTTGATTGATTTATTGTTAAGAAGAAAACATGGTAGTCTTAAATGTTGACAACAGGGATCATTTCCCAGTTGGACTTTATATTCTTTTTCAAAGGAAAGAGATCTCTGAGCTCTAAATGAAACTCTTTTTTTTTTTTAAGATTTTATTTATTTATTTGACAGACAGAGATCAGAAGTAGGCAGAGAGAGAGAGAGGAGGAAGGAGGCTCTCCGCGGAGCGGACAGCCCGATGCGGGGCTCGATCCCAGGACCTTGGGATCATGACCTGAGCCGAAGGCAGAGGCTTTAACCCACTGAGCCACCCAGGCGCCCCTAAATGAAACTCTTCACCAGACAATTATTAGTGTCTTTTACTGGTTTAATTTGACTTTTCAGCTTATTGATAAAATATCTAATGTGGAAAAAAAGGCCTACTCTTAAAGTGACATAATTTCTGTACCATTTGAAAACTGCTAAGGATAATCTATCATTATTTGAATGAGCCAGGTGAAGAAAAACTCCATAAGCTTAACTCTTCTATTGCAGAAAAAGGGATTTTGAAGAGATTGGGAAGAGGCTCTTAGAAAAATATGCCAAAACACCAAAAGAACCCAATAATTTCCTAGAGTGACAAATTTGAGCTATTCTTCTCCACTGTAGAAATGAGCCAAAGATGTATTTGCCCAATGAACTCAAGTGAATGACTAAGCTGAAACTGGAGGACACCGTTACATTTGTTTGTCCTTTGCTTAAGGAGAGAATACAGCAGCGATTTTCCATACAGACCTGTGCATGTATTTCCAAAACAGCTGGTAACACTGACTTCCTCCCAGTAACCACCTTCCAGGTGCAGGACTAGGGTCCCAGGAATGATAGGTAGAGAAATCAAGTCAAATAAAGCATTGTATCATCTCAGACATATGTGGCATCTACAAATTGAACTTTTTGGTTAATTCAGTCAAATTATTATTATTATTATTATTCTAATAATAGAATTATGAAAGCAGTGGAAAAAGCTAGATGCAGTTAGCTTAAGAATCTTAATGACCGGGACGCCTGGGTGGCTCAGTTGGTTAAGCAGCTGCCTTCGGCTCAGGTCATGATCCCAGCGTGCTGGGATTGAGTCCCACATCAGGCTCCTTGCTTGGCGGGGAGCCTGCTTCTCCCTCTGCCTCTGCCTGTCATTCTGTCTGCCTGTGCTCGCTCTCTCCCCCCCCCTCTCTCTCTGATAAATAAATAAAATCTTAAAAAAAAAAAAAAAAGAATCTTAATGACCAAAGCAGGGTCTTCATTAGGCCATGATTTTGTTAACTGAAGAAAAATAAGGCTATAGTTCATTGTGTGGACCACCCTATGGGTTTAGAAAGAAGAATCATCTGCTGAATTCATTATGAATCATTTGCTCCCTACTTTTATTTTTTTAAAAACTTCATTTATTTATTGGACAGAGTGCACAAGCAAGGAGAGCAGCAGGCAGAGGGAGAGGGAGAAGCAAGCTTCCCCAGGGGGCAGGGAGCATGATGTGGGGCTCTATCTCAGGGATCATGACCTGAGCCAAAGGCAGACACTTAACTGACTAAGCGACCAAGGCGCCCCTGCAGCATACTTTTACACACATACTTTTACACACACACACACACACACACACACACACACACACACACACACATCCTGCACCTCTCTAATGTAGAATTTGCAAAATGGAGATATCAGGCTCCATTGTCCAATACAGTAGTCACCAGCCCTGTGTGTCTCTAGAACAATGGAACTGTGATGAGTCCAAACGGAGATGTGTAATAACACACAAAATGGATTTCAAAGGCTTAGTACCAAGGATAGAATGTGAATTAGCTCCTTGGTAATTTTCTATATTAATTATAGGTCAAATGATAATATTTGGATATACTGAAGTGAAATATAAACTTAATTTTACAGGTTTCTTTTTACTTTTTAAATTACACATGTTAAATTTACTTTTTAAATTATGTATGCTAACATAGTATTTCTTTTGGACATCTCTGGAAACAAGGAACTTAAGTGCATGGACTAATTTTTTTCACTCCCCTTGCTACTTTAGAAAATAAAAAAAAGGGAGCTTTTACTAATAATTCATATATTCATTCCTTTGATTCATCCAACAGCATCAAACCTATGAAACTGATGGAAAATGATGCCAATAAACCCATTTAATTAACAAAACCAACTACTTAGGAATGGCATTTTATAAATTAAATAGTTCTACAAGTATTTTTGAATTCTATGCATATATGCCAAATATTAAAAAAATTGTTTTTTTCCAAACAGAAAATATAGCATGTCACTTTAATCTGTATTTTATTTACAAAAATATTATTTTTATTATTATAAAAATAAATCCATTAAATTTTATTTATCCATTAAATTTTGTTTCATTAATAAAACTAAATCTTGAAAAATAGCACAATTGTCATTTGATCAACTCTCCAAATGTCTGATTTAAATGATACATATTAAGAAATACAGGATCTACCCCAAAGTAAATAATACTTTCATTAATAAAACTAAATCTTGAAAAATAGCACAATTGTCATTTGATCAACTCTCCAAATGTCTGATTTAAATGATACATATTAAGAAATACAGGATCTACCCAAAAGTAAATAATACTAATTGATAAGAGCATCTTTGCAACATTTCAATAATGTGTAATAGAAGGGTGTTTTAATCAATTAGGAGGCTCATATTTTAATATTCCCAAGTTAAAACATTGGCCTTGGTGGAGAGAACAGATTCATTGAACGCTCAATGACTTGGCACTAGAGAGGACAGGAAGGTATCAGAAATGTTGAAATGATGTTCTTTCCAACTCCCATCTGGAAGTAGCCATTTCCATAAGCTGGGATCCCTTAAAATATATAAGCTATTATACTAGACTATGGAGATATGAAGACATGAAGCCTATCTCTCTACTTCCAAGAAAAATATAATATAGTGGATAGATATAGATTGTTAAACCAATAAATACCATTACACTTATCCAGATTAACCTACCTTTTCTCTATATAGCAACCATTGTCTATGCAGCAGCCACAGTGATTTTTTTTTTTTAGTATCACTTTTTCTGCCCCTCCCACTGCCACTACACACAAAAGCCCAGAGTGGATTTCCAGTACACTTGGAAACAAAATCTTACCAGAGCCCACAAAACCCTGTATGACTTCACCTCTCCAACTAACTTCACCCTTCTCTTCCCCTCCACTATCAACTCTCCAGCTTGTTACTGCCTCAGAGTCTTCACCTTTGTCATCCCTTAGTCTGGAACTCTTTCTTAAAGTTTGAGAATAATGGAAACTAAAGGAAGGGCAGCCCTGTGGACAACTCTGAGTTTCCTTCCCTGACCACTGTATCTTAATAGCTCTCCTGCAATCTTGATAGAAACCCTGTCTCCCAGTTTCCCTACTGAATGTTCTTTATAGTGCAACAGCTGTCTAGAATTATCTTTTACTTTAAATTTACTTAGTTGTCTACTGTCTGTCTCTTCTCACCAGCATTCCAAACACTTTGTTTCTTTTATCTGATCATCTATTCCCCAGACATGTAAAAGGCCCTCAATAATGAAATGCCAGCTGGCTGGCTGGCTGAATGGATGGATGGATGGAGTATGATAAATTGACTGTGTCAAGACAGAGGAGTTCAAGGTGCTAGGATTAGACCCCTAATCCAGATTAGGGATGTTAAAGAAAAAGAATATAGGATATATCATCCCTACATTGGCATAAGAAGTTACCAGCAGGAATTGACCAGGCAGTTAGCAAAAAGCTGTACTTTCTGGGCAGATGATCAAAGGTCTAGTAGTCAGAAAGAGGATGCCAGGCTCAAAGAACTATCAAAAGTTCCGTCAAGTCCAAGCAAGAAGTGGGATAAGGTCAAGATATCAAGACAGGTAGGTAGAATTGGTGGTGCAGAAGCCCACCAATTCATAAGAAGTGACTATCTGAGAAGACTGAGTTGGACTTTATTATAAACCCAATTGTCTGAAAATTCTGCAAAGTGAGCCATGCTTTGTGTGTCAGCCTATTTGCTCCATCTCAGTGTTAAAGCTCCTAGTGAGATTGTAAACTGAATGAAGTCTGGAGCTATCTCCCAACTCTTGAATTCTCCTTCTATCTAATATAGTGGCATGTAAAAATGTAGGCTCCCAGCAAATGCCTGTTGAGTTAAATTGAGTCTTTTCTCATATTATTCTATAGGCCATTATCTGAACTGATATTTGGGGCTGCCTAGATTATTCTGAGACATCGCACAAAGTGCAAGGATAACTCATGCTCCATTGATCCTCTGTAATAGTTACTTTGAATTAATATGGAGGATGGACATGCACAATAAATTGACATGCTCCAAAGCCTTTCATCTGTGGAAAAATACCACCTTGACAATAAAGAAGACTCATGAGAGACCTTTCAGAGATGTGGATAGAGTGTTTACGTGTTTTCTTTTTTCCTCCAGAGTTGTAATACAAAAGGGAAACTGAATAGGTTCCTGGCATTTTTTGTTTTATTTGTTTGTTGTTGTTATTGTTGTTTGGGTTTTTTGTTTGTTTTAAAACTCAAGCTCACCTGAAAAGCCTGCAGCCTTGCAGGAATCATCAATTCTGAAATAGCTGGCCATTTTTCTAGACATTAGTCTTCATTAGATACAATTTTAGCAGGTTATTCAAAGATGACTGTTTAAATGACTCTCTAAGTAGAAACCAACTCTTGGTGATCAGAATTCTAGTATTGGGAGGGGTGCCTTGGGGGTACAGTCAGTTGAGTACTTGACTCTTGGTTTTGGCTCTAGTGGAGATCTCAGAGTCATGAGATCCAGTTGCACCTTGGACTCTGCGCTCAACGTAGAGTCTGCTTGGGTTTCTCTCTTCCTCTCCCTCTGGCCCTCCCTATCATGCTCACTTGCTCTCTCTACCTCTCTCTAAAATAAATTAATTAATCTTAAGGAAAAAAAAGAATTCTAGTATTGAGATGAGTAATTTTTAAATAATTGTTTTGCTCTGCTTTTGTCTCTTCAGTAGCAGAAGGACAAATGATGCCTGCTTGTACATTTTCCATAAATTATCTCCTGGAGTTGTGTTGTTTACAACAGGTTGAAACAAAGAACCTTAGAATTTGGTTCTGATTATTATGGCAGAGAAATGTGAATAAAATGGAGAAATGATATATTAATAATAATAATGTTTTATATACTCTGCTGGAATGTGAACTAATAGGTTCAAATTCCCCCAGAAGTATCTCAAAAACTTTCTCCTTAGATTTTATATGGTTGATTTTTTTTTCATTTACTGTAGAAGGCAGTATTTTCTCTATTTCATTAATTTTCAATGCCTTTAATTTCTATGTGAACATATCCCTTTAATCAATACCATGTACCTAGGGAGAAGCATAAACTAAAGCAAATTTACAGAAACCCAACTTGAATTATAACTCAATAACTGAAAGCCATGAGGCATTTCTAAAACTTTGGTTGCTAACTACTACCTCCTCTGACAAACCATTGCTTACAAGATTTGCTACTTCTTAATCTTACTCATCTGAAATGATGAAGGTTCATATAGACGGCTAAATAAGACAACCGTGTAGAATCACAGTGAGCCTACAAGCCAGTTTCCTATGAGAAACCCTTGACCCAGGGAGGCATGGACTGAAGAAATTTCTGCTCATTGTCAGATGCCAACTCTGTAGAATGGAATCTATTTTCCAACCTAGAATAATTAAATAATCTGAGTTTCAGATATGGTATGTATGGTATGTATGCACGTAGGGAAGAAATTAACTAACCCACAAAATTCTTTCATATAAACCAGTTAGGTTTACATACTATTGCTTTTCTTACAAGTTTTTGTCTTTCCATATTCAAATTGTTTGTGGAATTATATTTTTTAAAAAGATTTTATTTATTTATTTGGCAGAGAGATCACAAGTAGGCAGAGAGGCAGGCAGGGGTAGGGGGAGAGAAGTAGGCTCCTCGCTGAGCAGATAGCCCGATGCGGGGCTCGATCCCAGGACCCTGGGATCATGACTTGAGCTGAAGGCAGAGGCTTTAATCCATTGAGCCACACAGGTGCCCCTGGAATTATATTTTTAAGTGATATTGCCAAGTAGGTATGCAAGAATTTCCTCAAGGTAAAAATAATTAAGAAAGAGTCAAATCAGCCTCTGTGCCCTAATACTTCTAATCAAGTTAGATGAGAAGACAGAGATGGAAAAATAGAAGAGGTTAAATTCATGCAGGAGACGATGGCGGTGCCCTGTGTACATTCCTCAGACCTTAACATTCACTGTGCTCGAACCAATTTCCTAGTGCCAGTCTCCTCAATTCTGTGCCTGAGGGCTTCTTCCTGTAACAGTGGAAATCCCCCTCTGGGAACCTTTCCCTCAAACAATGATTCTCTAGCTTCTCTTCTTTTGGAGCCACAGATGTACATCCATTTTATACCCCTTTTCAGAGTTTCCCTGGGCTTTGGGCTCCAGTAGTCCATTGTGGTAGCTGGTTTGATAACTTACTCTCAATCGCCTGCCTTCGCTCCCCTGCATCACTTCACTGCTCTCTCCATATTTCCTGGGATCACCTCCCAAATAACCATTGGAACTCATATCCTAGTCTGAGGCTGTACTCTTGATGGAAGGTAAGCTAAGACAACTGCTTCTTCTGCCCATAACAGTTTGCCTCTGGACTCTAATTGGAAGAGTTCTAGCCAGTTCCATATTTAACAGCTATTGCCAGTTTTTGACGATGTTGCGCTCACCCGGGTCATGAATTCTCCTTGCTTTGCTCAATTCCCATCCCAGGTAGGTGTTTCATAACTATTCTCAGAATATAGACCAACTTCATGAATGAAAAATGTATGCCTTAGCACTTTTCTTACACACAGTGTATGCTTAGTAAATGTTTTATCAGATGAAGTGTGATGATTAGGCCTTTGGCAGTGGAAAGGTCTTTATCCAACTTTTAACTGCGTCCAGAATAATGGCAGAGTATGGGGTGTTTAAAGCCATCTGGTTGAAATTCACCTGCTTACACAGATATTTCAAAGGGAAAAAGGACTCTTTATCCATCTCAGCATCTGGAAATAATTCATCATGGAGGTGCAGGTCATAAAACCAGTCACTCTGGATGCCTTACTTGCTTTCAAATGAAAAGGGTTTAGTTTCAGGTGCTGGTCATGGAAACTGAGTATTCAGTGACTCGTTTCTTAAGAAATGTGAATATGAGAGAGGGGAGATGTTATCACTCAGAGTGAGAGCTCGCCTGAGTTCAGTAGAATAATTTATTTTATAGGCACCTCTCTAACGCATCTTAGAGCTTAGAGAATAAAAATTTAATGTGTTTTTCACTTGGCTATTGGCCCCAAAGCTAAAAACTGGTGTCATATTTCAAAAAAAGTTTTCTAAAGACAAAGAAATAATTCCTTTTTTAAAATACAGTTTAAAATGAAATGGAGTTCCTGACCTATATGTAACAGCTGGTTTTCATGTGATTTTGTGAGATACCTCCTTCTTTCTCAATCTCAGCCCCATTTGGGTGGGGAAGAACTGAGAGAGAATAGTCCAAAAATAAGAAAATTCTACTTGACTTATGTCTTCATTATCATAATAAAATACACTATTATGACAGTTGTCTGTATCATTCAAAGCCTTGAAATTTTGTTACAGGATATCCAGATAACTCAGGCAGGAATTTTCTGGAAAATTTTTGGATTTTCTGCCTCAGTTATCTGTTTTATAAGTTCTGACTTGTAGGCTTTTAGTTAAAAATGTGAGACTATTCTTTCTTCCCACAGTTAGCCTATTGTCACTCATAGTAGAATGGGATGCTAGAAGTTTCCAGGGTTTATTTTATCCACCACGCCAATTATTAGATTGGAAAGCATTTGAATCTGAAGACTATGTGAATAACTAGTTAATTGAAATCTGAATACCGTAAGGGTTATGAATATGCCAACCTAGCATTTAATCATAATTTATGGGAAATGCTATGTATCTATATCTATCTATCTATCTACCTATCTATCTATCTAAACATTAGATGAACAATAAAGACCCTATTTGGCCAGAATACTTTGCCCATAAGCCTAATTGAAATAATATGGGAAGAGTTCGTGGTAGGAAGATCAATGAATTAATGTATTGCAAATTATCTGGTAGGTAATTCAGTTTCTTGTTCCACTTAACAGACAATATTTCTTATAGTGCTCTGTGCTCCGGAGGTGGCCTGCGATACTTTTATATGCTAGATCAGATCCACTGAACCACGAGATTGTACTGGAATCAGACTTTCCTGTTAAGTCATGTAAACCAGCCTGAATTGTTTTGGCAAGTATGAAACCTCCACGTAGCCACAAAGGGCATGAGATTCTAACTCTCATTTATTTCTAATTTTAACAAGAAATTTTGAATTTTCATGATCTACAAATCATAGAAATATGAAAATTGCAGCCACTAAGCTAAACTTACTTGCTATGAATAGACTTATGTATCCATAGACCCTCTATCCTATCAAGAAGACCTTGATAATCCCAACACCTTCTTCCCTCTGCTCCTCTGAAATTTGACAAGCAAGCTTATGTCTGGTACTCTAAAAGCATGATCAACCACTGAGCAGTTCAGTCTCAGACAGTATAAGAGCTTCTATTAGCTCTACTTTGTGCTTGGTATTAGGTTAGTAAGTCCAGAAGCAAAGAAATGGTATGGCAGGATCCCTATCTCCACTGTACATGTGACCTTGCTGGAGAGAGAGGACTTTAAGCTAAAAAGGACCAAGAGGATTTTGTGAAAATAGATAGAAGCCTTTAAAACCGTGATAATGAGAAATTGATAAATGCTGACGGAGAGGACACCTTGAATGAGATGCCATGTTTCCTGCCAGGGAGTGAGTGTTCAGTATCTGCTTGTCCAGTCACAGAAAAACTATGCTCATTACCTTTCCTTGTGGAATTCACTGAAAACAGAGGCAGAGTCTTTGTAAATCCCCAAGATTCTTCTCATACGTTGTGGGGTCAGTTAACATTTTTTGCTAAAGAACTTTCATCGGTTGGTGTTTGATTTGGTGGAACACACGAAAGCCACAAAGTCAGCTGGGGAGGGACTACTTCAAGTATTCAGTGCCCTTCTAATCAAAGCAAAGACAGACTTCTATTTTTTTTTAAAGATTTTATTTATTTGTTAGAGAGAGAGCACAAGCAGGCAGAGTGACAGGCAGAGGCAGAGAGAGAAGCAGGCTTTCGCTCGAGCAAGGAGCCTGATGCGGAAATCAATCCCAGGAAGCTGGGATCATGATCCAAGCAGAAGGCTTAACGGACTGAGCCACCCGGGCATCCCAAAGACAGACTTCAAATACAAAATTTTATTCAAACCAATTTATAGAGCTCAGGACTCAGCAGGAAGAATGAAAGAAAGAATCTCTGGGGTGGGTTTTTTGGTTGGGTTTGTTTTGTTTGTTTTTATTGTTTTTGCTTGTTGTTTTTGAATGTCCTACTGTCCTACTCATAAAACAGTCCTGTGGGATTTGTTGAAAAAAATATCGGAATCTTCTTCATAATCAGTCAGTTTCCTCTTCATAGTAGATTCTGCTGTGGCAGCTTATAAAAAATGGTACTTTCTTCTGGAACCCATGTTATTCAGATTCAAATGATGTCTAATATGTCTGCACTACATAATGCTCAAGCTAAAAATCTGGGCCTTCTTTTGACCACCCACCCCCCAATTCTTCACCATGACTTGTAGCCAATCAAGTTGTGTTCATTCCTCTTCCCTAATTCTTCTCAAATCTGTGTTCCCTCCATCACCAGACCCAATATCTTATGAGGCCACCATCTTATCTCTGTTTTTCTTGGATTACTGCCATACCCTTCTAATTAATCTCCCTGTCTATTTTCTTGTCATCACCCTCCCTTCTGTCCCATCTTGTAGAATCCTAATGAGGTTTTAAGAATTGCAATTCTGATTGGGCTCTTTTCTCCCAAGTATTCCCACTGGTCTCAGAATAAAGGTCTGAAGGATCTTGAGTGTGCCTTGGCCTGGGCCTGCCTATCTCCTATCATTTTATGCCCTGCCTGTTAATTAACTCCTGAACTATTGGTCTTTCTCTAGAAATCTATGTATGCTTTCTCTTTCCTTGAGGATTTCCTTCTCCCTCCCCACCCTCTCTCCTTTCCTTGGTGAAACCCTGCTTATCCTTCAGGACTCAGATTGTGTGTTTTGTCCTGTTCTCTGGTAGCTTTTTCTGCCCCCCACCCCAACAAGACTGGCTTTAGTATCTCACTGATACACTCTTAGAGCAAATGCTCTGTGCAAATAGACTCTGTCACAGCACTGACCATGCTCTGATAAAAAGAACTATTAAATTGTTTGTTTCTCCCACCGGGAAGTCAGGAACTGTGGCTTTTTTCAGTTATATATTCCCAGCAGCTGGCACTATGTGTCTGTTCAGCAAATATTTGCCGGACACATGAAGTTAAAGGTCACACAACCAGTAATTAGAGGAACAGAAATTCAAAATCCAGTTCTCTGGACTTCAAGCATAGTACTGTGATTTACATACCGTATTCCAATGTCTTCGAGAATGTAGATCTGTGCCTCAGGGCTAAGGTAAGTTACCTCCACCAACCACCCCATCACCCCTCCCCTTTCCAGTTCCCAGCACATTAGTTAAGATGGGATAAGCCTCCAACTAAAATCCAGCTGAATGATTTATACTAAATTTTACCTGTTTTCAATGGCCTTCTAGCACCAGGGATAAGGCCTTTAAAAAATCAACTTTGACATATATTTTCTTAAATGTATTCACTGCCATCTTGTAACCTCCCCCCAACCCCGCCAAAGTCTGCAAGTAAGATCTCCCAGTCAGAACTGCTTCTTTAATTTTCATTTTTTGTCATGCATCCTTTCTTGTCATTGTCTCTATTACTCCTTAAGAAGTCAGGATGCCTGGGTGGTTCAGTCCATTGGGTATCTACTTGGCTCAGGTCATGATGCCTGGGTCCCAGGGTCCTGAGATAGAGTCCTGTATCAGGCTCCTTGTTCAGCAGGGAACCTGCTTCTCCCTCTGCCTGCTGCTCTCTCTATCTCCTTCTCTCTCCTTCTCTTTTTATTTATCAAATAGATAAATACAATCTTAAAAAAAAAAAAAAAAGGAAGTCTTCTGAATCATCTAATGTATATTTGGTAATTCATATCCATGTTATTTCCAACATAGGAAAATATAATCCCTCTGCTTAAACTTCAGAGCCCCAAATTGCCTGAGAGCAGGTCCTAATTGCTCACATTACACAATGGAACCCCTTTCTGAGAACTTTGCCATCAATTAAACCAGCTGTCATGCATCTTGCACTAAAAACTAAGAAATGTTCTTGCCATTGTTAACTTGTTCTTGATAACTCAGCTAAAAATCCAATAACGAAGAAGTAAATACAGTTATATATTCATAAATGTATGCTAAATTCTGTTTCAATATATAATTTGCCTAATATGTATGTTAATACATAACTATATTATTATATATAAATTGATCATGTACATTTATATTAAAAATTCAGTAAAAGTGGTAAAATAAAATGGAAAAGTTCTGGTATTTATAGAGAATACATTTTCTAATTATTATTAATTAATGAAATATAACCTTAAAAGCATATATTGGCTTTTACTTTGCTTCATCTGAAGCAAGGTAGGTAAGGAAGGCTTCATGATTGCTTGCTTTCCAAATTAGAAGCTGCCTCACAGCAAGTTTGTCAGTATTCTCTCTGATCTGAACATTGGGTACATTGGAACAACTATGTGACCAAGTAGTTTCCTTGAAAAAGATGAGTTGTAGGCCACATGATGTACATTATACAAGTAAATGTAGATTGCACTAGGATATCAACCATATACAAGCCAAAAGAGTAAAATGGTCTGCTAAGAGAATCACTGACATTTAGAATGAGAAGCTTCCTTGGAAAATAACTAGTTCAACCCATGAATTTGCTGGATGAGGAATTTGACATACAATGGTGATTGTTGTGGAGTTGGGGCTTAACACCAGGCCTCCATCCTTCTTTTTCTTTTTTTTTAATTTTTTTAAATTTATTTTTTATTTTCAGCATAACAGTATTCATTATTTTTGCACCACACCCAGTGCTCCATGCAATCTGTGCCCTTTCTAATACCTGCCACCTGGTACCCCGATCTCCCACTCCCCGCCCCTTCTAAACCCTCAGATTGTTTTTCAGAGTCCATAGTCTCTCATGGTTCACCTCCCCTTCCAATTTCCCCCAACTCCCTTCTCCTCTCTATCTCCCCATGTCCTCCATGCTATTTGTTATGCTCCACAAATAAGTGAAAACCACATATCCTCCCACCTTCTTAAACAGAACTATTTATATTATACTATGCCTTGCCTGATAGATAGATAAATTCATAAGTGAATTTATATACATCTATAAATTCATTTACTATAGTAAATAATAAAGCTTTTGCTATAGTATATAATAATACATTTATATTTAACTTTTGTAAATAAATTTTACATCTATATACTTATTTTTAAATGAATTATAGCATGCACTGTATAAATTGCATACATTTTCAATGTACAGTTTAACGTATTTTTGTGAAATAAATATATCCTGTACCCACCATCTAATCTGGGTAATAAGTATTACCAACACCACAAACTGATTTCGTGCCCCACTCTTTAGTTTCTACCCTATAGACTTGTTTTGCTTGCTCATATAAATGAATCATACAATATTTGTTTTATTGTGTCTGACTTGTTTTGCTGAGCATGATATTTTCTTTAGGTTTGGGGGTTTTCATTTTTGTTTTGTTTCCCCCTCCCCCCAGATTTTTCATGTTGCTGCATCCTTTTCATAGTTGAAGAGTATTCCATCATATGAAGATAGCATGAGTCTGCAGCTTTTTTGACCATTTTCCTTTTGATATACATTTGAGTTGTTTCCAGTTGAGCTATTAAAAATAATGTGTCTCAGAATATTATTGTACATGTCTTTTTGGCATGTGATATTTGTTATTTCTGTTGGATATATCTCAGGAATGGAATTGCTGGGTCCTAGGGAATATGTATTTTTAGATTTAGAATACATTGCTTAAAACCTTTTCCAAAATGGCTGCATAGATTAACACTTTCACAGAGTATAAGAGTTCAGTTGGCTCCACATCCTTCCTAACTGGTAATACCTGATTTTTAAAGTGATTATTATTGGAGCATCTGGGTGGTTCCATTGGTTAAGTGTCTGCCTTCAGCTCGGGTCATGATGCCAGGGTCCTGGGATCGAGCCCCTGTTTCCCTCTTCCTCTGCCAGTCCCCCTATCTGTGCACTCTCTGTCAAATAAATAAATAAAATCTTTAAAAAAATTAAAGTGATTATTATGTTTAGCCATTTTGGTGAAGAAGTACTGGTATCTCATTGCATTTCACTGAGCGTCTCTCCCTATGCTTATTGCTCTTTCTTTTTGTTAGTGTTGGATTATCTATCTTTTTCTTATTAATTTGAGGGCATTCTTTATATATTCCAGTCATAAATCTTTTGTCATGTTGCAAATATCTTCTCTGTGACTTGCCTTTTTACTATCTTAATGATGTCTTTTAATGAACATAAGTTCTTAATATTAATGAAATCTAATTCTTCCCCTTAATGGTTACCATGTGTACATATTCCCTAAAAGGATTATTGACTAATCTTTATAGCATCATATTGTATATCTTACATAATTTGTGTAAATTATTTTAAAATATTTCTTCATTTATTATTTAAAAGTAGTTTCTACATATCTAGCAATTATTCTCCTTACTCTACTTCTACTGCATCCTTCATGACATCTTACAAATTCTTTGTAATACTTCTTATAGAATAATCAAGTTGTAAAAATTTGTTTTAAAGATAAGAGAAAGGTATTTGGTGCTAATAATAGATTTTTTATAAGGACACCACCATATGTACATATTGAATGAAATCAGATCATCTCTTTGAAAATGCTGATTTGTGGCTCTCTTGTTTAAACAAATCGTACCCATTTATAGGAATACATATGAATAGTGTGAAAATGCTATTATTTTCTAGCACAATGTCTCTTAGTGTGAGTCAGGAGTAGAATTGCACACACAGCGCTTGGTGGAAGGCGTAGGGAAACACAGGAAGCACATTGATATTCTGCCAAATAAGTATTGCCTGATTGCTTCTTCATTTTTAGCCAAGAAGCATTGAAAAATATGAGCAGGCTCATTAATTATCAAAACCGTCAGAATGCACTTAAAGGATCAGAAAAGTGGGGTTAGAAAAGTCAAGTCAATTGGCCAAGATAATGATACAAATTAAATCAAGGTCCAGCCAGGGAAAATAATCCAGCTTCAATCCCAAAGTCTGTCTCTTTATCTTTAAGGCATACATATACTTTACAACAAATTTAAAATTTGGTGAGCATGTTTTGCTAATAATATACTAATCCAAACTATAATAATGTTCTCTAAGCCAAGTGATATGTGAGACACTCTAAACTTCTGTGTAAAACAATTGAATTTTCCTGTATTTCTTCCATGAATAATTTATGGTAAAGTTAGGGTTAAACATACCATGTTTGAAGCCATAACTGAAGTGACACATATTTTAAAAATTTATAATGTATAGGAATGAAACTGAAAGTTACTATGCAATTTACTGTTGTCTTTTAGTTGATTAAAAAGTAGAAAATATAACTTTTCATGTTTGCATATAAGAAAATAAATCTTGATATGGGGCACCTGGGTGGCTCAGTGGGTTAAGCCGCTGCCTTCGGCTCGGGTCATGATCTCAGGGTCCTGGGATCAAGTCCCGCGTCGGGCTCTCTGCTCGGCGGGGAGCCTGCTTCCCTCTCTCTCTCTGCCTGCCTCTCTGTCTACTTGTGATTTCTCTCTGTCAAATAAATAAATAAAAATCTATAAAAAAAAAGAAAATAAATCTTGATAATATTATTGAACTGATAATATTATTGAAATAAATGTTGTTTTGCTAAATTTATCCCCATCTAGTATTTACATACTTCAATAGAGCAGCCATGTTTTTCACATACATATGGGAAGCTGACCATTTCATGGACTACTCAGTCTGGCCTTTAGTGAGGGGAAGAAAGAAGGAAATTTTAGAGAATAGGAAAAGCTGTCAAGTAGGAAAAAACAGCAGGTGAGGGAGGGAGAGGAAGAATGTCTGCTCCAGTGACAACTTACGTGCTGAATTACACTAATTTCTCTGTGTGCTGTGATGCTCATTAAGCAGGACTCCACTGATGTTCCTACAGGTCATGGACCAGCCAGCATGTTTGTTTTCACTCATAACTTCAAATAAACTGCTGAGTTAAAATCTATCGTAGCAAGAATGCCTTATGGCCCACAGACAGAGGTTTTCTTCTCAATATATTCACAAATGCCTCATAAATGTTTGCTTGGCTGTTTTATTTAGAAACAACATGGATAAATATTTGAAAGAGTATTGCTAATGACAAAGCAAAGTGAACTATAAAATATCTCGAATGGCTGCTTTAAAATCTTCACTCTGCAAATAGAGCTGACTAAAGAGGGAGAGGAAAATGTAAGATAACAGCAGGTGAGCTCTTCATGGTTTCTGTGTGTGTGTGTGTGTGTGTGTGTGTATGTGTGTGTGCACGTGTGTACTCGCTAACATGTAGATGTCTACGTGAAGCAAGCATATTTGCGAAATAACACCCATATCTGCTGAATAGAGAAGAGCTTCATTCACCAGACACATCTGCCAGGAAAAATCTGGGATTGTAATTTAGGTTTTAGAGTCCGAGGATGACTAGATTGCTTTTAAAAGCTCTACTTCTCCAATGTTTTTATTTCCTTCTTTGATCAAATATGTCAGCTAAGGAAGAAAATGGTCATTTATTTCTTTTGAAAGCAGGGGGGAGAAATTCACATTCAACAGCAGTGATCACGATGTTCATGAAAGTTTCCAACTATTTATCAACATGCCTGGTTTGCAGCTGCAATTTCCTTAATCAGATTTGCATCTTTCATAACACAGCAGCTTTCATACTGAAGTGGTAGAGTTACTCCACGCTATGGGTGGCTGGTCAAATGTGCATATGGCTGCATAATGGTCAGAAAATGTCCTTGTGTCAGATGGGGCCATGGCTGATGGTGAAAACAATCCTGTTAGTGCTTCTGTAGCATATGAGGAGACAGCTCCACTTTATTAGTGAAATTACACTGGCCATGGATGACTGACTGTCTTGATCATTTGCAGGCCAATTGTGAAGCCATTGACGGGGTCACTGGGCAGCCCAATCCAATTCAGTCACTAAGACAACTGGAGTAACCAGATTGTAAAATGGTTGGTCTGGTTATTTCTTAATGGTATAATTGGATCGACCAGAGAGATCCAATTAATTGCTGAACAGTTTGTAGCTGTGGTGGTCTCACTGATGAGCTCAGATGTCAGTGATGGTCTTGAATTGACTGTACAGCTTCCTGATCAATTGTACAATTTGCAATTATCAAGCTGGGGATGGAGGGGGATTGATTTAATTTTGGTGATTTCACCGAATCCATAGATATATCACATATTTATGTGTGTGTGTTTCATCAACTGTAATATATTTGTAAGACATCAATGATGAATGATGCTATTTTAAGATATTGCTATTTTAAGTTTTATTACAAAACTATACAGACTGTTACAGAGATCTGTGGGGCCTTTTGTTACTTCGTTAGGAGGGGAGAAGAAATCCAAGTTTGAGTAGAAATTATATATTTAGGAGGGGTGAAAAGAAAGTATTCTTCCTTCACCCTTCCATGCCCAGTCTGAGAAAGCTCACTGCATGGTTACTGTAGCCTATTCATGACATAGTAATGTCAGATCTTCTTCTTTTAAAGGAGCTTGGTGCCAGTGTGGCATGGCATCAGGAAGTAAACAATTGCTATAATAATTTTATTGGAAAGTATGGGGCTAATGCGATTTTTAGCTCTTCCACCCTTGTCAAGAGAAACTGTCCATGCCAACTTACCTTCAAAGAAAAGAAATAACTACTCACACAGGGTCTTCTTGGCCAGGGCTGCTGTGCACCCAACTGTGCCTGGAATAGACAATAAATGTGTGTTGAGTAGGTAAAGGAATGTGCTCTTAAAAGAAATGTCTCTTCAAATAGTTGAAGCTACATAGGCATACAGAAGTAGAAAATTACTTGTATATCTACTTATTTTAAGAGAAGAATACATTTATAAGTTGGAAGTGACTTGAAGTGAATTAGTCCACCGGTTATTTTCCTAACAGTGATCCACAGATGGGTACCAATCCTGGACAATGTTCTCACCAAGACACAACATAGTGAGAAACACATAAGAATGATAGTTTGGAGAGATTAAAGATGTCCACAAATTCTTCTTCATCACCCCCACTGAGAGTCTGTTTCTCTTTCACTTAATCATAGGAGAACCCTGTGATGTCTATGGCAGTTTAAGCCTAATCTTTAGGAGGACTGGAAGCTTCTGCCTTCTTTGTCAGAGCACTTGCTCTTAGGACACTCTTTCCCAGAACCTTGTCACTATGAAAAGCTCAAATCACATGGAAAGACCACATGTAGGCCATGGTAAACAGCCATAGCTGAGTTCCCAGCCACCTTCCAGCTGACTTCCATATACACCTCAGTGAGCTCAGTCAACCCATACCATTGTAGAGACAATAGAATGGTTGTTGTAGGCACTAAGTTTCGGGGTTGCTAGTTCTTAGTCATAGATACTTGTAATGGTGGTATATACCCACCTGTGTGAGATTGTCAGCTCCCATTTTCTGAGATGGCTTGCCTGTTCTAAGACTCTACACTTCCTACTTTGTACATGTTAAAATATCCTCTTTTTTTTCTTAACCAGTTCATTGAAATATGATTAACATAAAACATTGTATAAGTTTAAGGTGTACACTGTGATGATTTGATATACATATATATTGCAAAATGCTTATCACAGTAAGGTTAGTTAACCCATCCTTTTGCTTGCCTAATTACTGTTGTGTTGTTGGTAGAGTGAGAACATGGGAGCTCTGCTCCCACAGCAGTGTTCAAGCCTACAACACAGTATTGTCTACTCCAGTCACCATGCTGTACCTTAGATCTCTGGAACTTATACATCTTAGAACTGAAAATGTATACCCTTTGAACTTATCTCTCCATTTAGGCAACTCCTCAGCTACTGGCAACCACTGTTCTACTCTCTGTTTCTGTGAATTTAATGTTTTTAGGTTCTACATACAAGTGAGATCATATAATAATGCCCTTGAGGTCCTTCCATTGTTGGAAGGATTTCCTTCTTTTTTATGGCCAAATAATATCCGTGTGTGTATATGTGTATGTGACATTCTCTTTATCTATTAATCAGTTTACCCATCAATAGATACTTACTTTTTGAAGTGATAGTCAGAGTAGAGCACAGTGACATATATGGATATATGTCTTTCATTGGGAAAATAAGAAGTTGGGATTCTATATAACACCCAATGTTTTTAACACATTGCATTTGCCTATGGAATTTAAAACCTATGCCAAAATGCAACTTCATACCCTTTGCAGAAATTCTTCTTCTTCCAGGGCCACAATTATCAGTTAGTCAGCTTCTGCTCAAATAATCACAGTGCAAATAGTTGACTCAACATAAGGTAGCACAGTCTGTCTTTAAACATGTGTGGTTATGAGGAAATATGGTGACATTAAATCTGGGTATTAATGAGAAGTTTTCTATGTAGACACATTGTGTAATTGTCATTTCAAAGAAATACTCAGGTATTTATTTCTTAATCATACATGTCAATACATTTGCAGGAAAATTCATCTGTGGCCATTCTATTCAGATAACTCATTTCAAACTGTACTATTTCACATTACTGTTGTTGTTCACCCTTGTAGAGAAATAAGCCAGTAGGGGCTCGGGGAGTAGGGTAGCAGGAGGGAGGGAAACATGAAAAAACAAACATTTATTGAAATTTTACCATGTGCTAAGATCTACATGTATGTGCCATACTCTGGAGAACTTGGAAATTTTAGAGTTTCTGTAATGTAAATATTTCTATAAAGACACATTTTTTTCTACAAATTAAGCAGTTTATGAGTAAATATTATCTTCCTCAAAACCTTTTCCATGCTTTTGAATGGGAAAGAATCTCGCCTACCTTGAATCATCATTGCTGTGAAATTATTTTATTCCAGAGTCAATGGATTTATTTTCTACAAAAAGCACAAGCAAAGGCAAGCCTGAACACAAATTATTTCATTAAACCACTGTTTTTTACGGTGCTGTCCAGTGTAAGGCCTATAAATTATATTTCTGCAAAACATGAGGAGGATAAATAGACTGTACAACAGACACCGGGAAGAATAAGAGTAACAATAACGTGGGGTGAAGTTTACCTTTGAAATGATATGGCTTTTAGTTCTGCTATCTGTGTTTATTACGATCATTCTAAAATTCTCAGCATTTTTAGCAATCAAAAGTGTAGCTGACATATGATCCTTAGCTCTACATCCTTAACATATTCCAGTCCTAATGAGCAGTTAAAGGAATAATAAGTGACGTGAGTTGTGTTTGTCATCATTAATGAGCATATGAAGTTCCGAATTATGATAAATGGTGAACTAATTGCCTTAAAAACAGTAGAACTTTTCCTTTAGATGGCTGTTTCTTGACAGTCATTTTTTTCCTTGAGGAACGATTTTCAAGAGTTACCATCTTCCTGATGGGTATAATCCTAACTGCCACAGTCACTGGATGAAACTTCCCAAAGATAAGAAGAAAAACGATGACAGTATTTCAGATGAATTTTTCAAAGATATCTGTGATTGATAGTCTACTTCCAAAAAGAGATTTTTTTTTGTCTTCTCAATAAATATTAAGAGAGATTATTGCATTGAGGATATTATTTAGTTAATTAAAAGGATCATCAAACAGCTTAGATAACTTTTCCTATGACACACCTAATAAGGAAACAAAACATTCTGTGCAATTCTTGGCTTTTGGGGAAATAAGACAAAAATGGCAAGAAGTTTCTTCAAAAGCTACCTTAAGTGGTCTTGAGGTATCTGAATGGTCTTTGGGGTCTGTCTGGTAGCACTGTCAGCTGCAATGAAGGAGAAAAAAAAATGCCATGTTTATGTACACACCTTTAAAAGAAGAATTAGCAATATGCTCCATTGTTTATTGCCTTTCCCTCTTTGACTTGCAGGAATGGGATTGGGATGGAAGGGAGGCTTGGGAGAGGTCTCCCAAATTAGTTGATAGGATCAATCATCCAGGAACATGATTAGCACATAATAAAAATCTCAAGAGCATAACTGTGGGTGTGTTAGCTACCCTTCCTTATAATTGGTGCCCAAGGCTTTACTAACTAGCATTTTGCATAAAACAACATGCTACGCATGACTCTGAAATGTGCATCTCTACAGTGGTGGGTTGAGCAAGGCCATCTGCCTGAATGACCAACAGAGTTGCTGAGCCCTGGATGTCTGCCTTCCAGGGGCTTTTTGGAGGGGTTTCAACTGGGTGGCCCATCTGTGCCTACCCTTTACTTATCATATCAATGCCAGCTTAGACGAGTAGCTTTGCGGCCTTGGTGCCTTACCAGCGGGTGTCTCGAAAAGCACAGAAAAATACATAGGCAACAAGTAGGTCAGGACACATGGGGGTCATTTTGCATCGCCTTGGTTTCCTTTTGGTTATAAGCATTTACCACCTATGTTGAAATGGAAGAAATTTAGATGTCCAGATTTGAGCTTACCTCTCCTGTGTGCCAGAAGCACCACTCTCAGCCCCCAAAATCATAGACTTAGGACTACTTCAGTTATAG
Organism: Mustela nivalis; assembly: GCF_964662115.1. NCBI lineage: Eukaryota > Metazoa > Chordata > Mammalia > Carnivora > Mustelidae > Mustela > Mustela nivalis. Next base: position 104,457,287 of record NC_139027.1, on the reverse strand, counting down.
GTACAAGGTAACAAAACTGGCATTAGTTCTTGAGAAGAAGAAAATTAGATTTCTGCCAACTTAAAGCCATGAACAAATGTCAGAATTAAGCTCAGGGTTTTGGATAAGTTTGTAATTCCACATAACAAGACAGAAAAGTTTTCACAGTGGTTTTTACTGCCCTATATTACAATATACCCAGTGGTACATAGAGTGCATTCTAAAGGACTGTCTAAAATGTTTCCTGGTCTTCTTTATTATACGTGAAGTTTTGAGCACTAGTGGCCATATATTAGCTGGGTTTAGCCATACTCTGTGCACGTTTTCATTGAAAAAGTGGTTAGCCTCCAATAGGCACTTATGTGTTAAATGAATCAATGGATGCTTTAATCTTAGGGCCTACTTTATGAGCAGAAATGTTTCCATGAGCTGTGATCTTTCAAGTGTTTATAAATACTGTAATTTTTTAGAGAAGAATATTGTTTTAAGAAGCTGATGTTTCACATGCTTGCTATTTAAAAGCAATTGAGTTCTATTTAATGATTATTCAATAAAAAAAAATTGCTTTGTGCCCAGGGCAATATTTGAGTGGCATAAATTGTCCTTATATTCATCTGACTGTTATAAGTAAAAGAACAACCTTGAAGTTGAACATGAGGTCACAGTGGAAGTTTATTTAAAAGAAAGGATATTACTTTTCTTAAGAAGGTATCACAGGCATTTGGCCTATTCTATGCAAAGCTGTTGCTTCAGTTTCTTCCCATCCTCTACTCAAATTGTACCATGTCCCTTAATATTCCCCTTTTGAGATATTCCCCTTTTCTCCTTCTCCAAGAAATCCATGGCAGCAACTACTCCATAAAACACAGTATACTGGTGTTGTCTAACTACTCATATTTTAAGTAGTCCCCAGCCACAAACTAACGAATAGAAAGGTGGATTTCAAAACAGAATGAAAGAAACGCAACATCATCCACACAGGTGGTTCAATCATAACTTACATTAAATGATAACTGTCATCTCCTGGCCCCACCTCTGTAACCAACAAGTTGTCCTGAGATGCTATTTGAAGATCCTCAGGTGGCCTCCAGTTGGTTGCTTTTGGTGGGGCAGAGATTTATTCAAAGGCTCAGATTGTGGAGAACTCATCTTTGATTCTCTCTGAATTAGATTCCACTTGTAACAAAGCTATTCATTCACCCTTTCTTCCTTCTTTCCTTCTTTCCTTCCTTCCTTCCTTTCTCTTTCAAAAAGCATTTGCAAAGTGGCAGACATTCAGAGAAGAAGATCCCCACAGTCATGCATCCAAGTTCCTTTGTTCACAGGTGGTGCACAGTGGATACAGATCAGTGAACGAAAGGTGACAAAGTGATAGGGTGTCACACGTGGTATACAAGGGCAATGTGAGCATACAGAGCAGAGAGATATAATACAGCCTCAAGGAGCATGGTTAAAACAGGAGTTGAATCTTGGAGGACTGTAAAAGGAAGAGATTTTGAAAGAAGGAAACAAGAAAAAGGCTTACCAGACTCAGGAACAGCATATGCACAGCAATCAAGGCAAAAACAAAATCTGTTTCAGAATCTGCAGGCACATGTGTATGACTAGAATGTAGGATGGATTTGAGAGGATGGATGAAGAGGGCAGGGCAGGGAAGGGTCTTGTGTTCTCATGGGAGTGAGGGTGACGGACAGCTGTACAAGGCTTATAGCACCCGTTGCCACAGTAGATTGTATGGATCGAGATCATGCCATGGGAGAAAGTGTTTCTCCCTAGCGCCGCCATATTCCAAATGAAACCTTCTTAAAGCAGTGGGAATCCACTTAAAAGTGAGGAGAGACAAGCACCACATATAGTCTTCAGATAGGACTGCTGACATGGGATAAGTAGGTGAAAGCCTCTGAAATCTCTGTAGGTCAGTCTGTGCCAGGACTATTCCCTTCTGCCATGAAGCCTTGTAAATACCAGGCCTGGTGTTGGTGTATAAAATCCCATGGCCAGGGTTTTGTCTTTGCCCCAATAATATCCATTCATATAACATATCCCTGAGGACCTGATTCAACCCTATGAATGAAGCCATTTGGCAAACGAGAGTGAGTAAGCACTCAGCGACATAGAATAAGGAGAGGAAACACCCAAAAATATGAATGAAGACTCTAAAAGGGGAGTTTTTGCATTAATGGGGGAAGATCCCTCTGTTGTGTGTGGACCTGTAGAGTAAAACAAAAAAACAAAACAAAAACAAAGAGCAGTCATTCTGGGAACAGAAGACCAGGGCCTGAGTTGCTTGTTATTGGAAATGGACTTCTCTGAGCCTCTGCTTTTCCACTTAAAAGTGATATCATGAGAAGGACATAAAATAGCAGCCATTAAATGAGATCACCTTTATCAAACCATTTGCAATCCATAAAGTACTACATAAATTAAAGTGGTTATCATCTCTGTGTTATAAATATATAGGTGCATGTACACACTTTGGAAGCTGATTTGGAAGTTGATTTCTTTCTTAGAACACTTAGAGCACTTTTTTTTTTTATCTATTCAGGGTAACACCTTTTCTGGGTTATATGGTCTTCAGGTGTTTGGATTTAAAGGCTCAAAGAATTCCTATTATTTAGGACCAACGTGAATTCATAAGGGGAATTTGTGAAATATGAAGACATTAGATGCTGCTATAAGCAAAGGTCTATAGTCATGAATACCATTAAAAAATATAATACTACCACCCTGGATTTCAATGACAGTGGTCCTATAGTTCCCCTATAGGTGTTCTCTCACGGACCCTGATAACTACAGGTCACATAGACCCCCTTTGCAAAGACAGACTAGGAGGCTGAGCTCTGCTATGTACCTTGATCAGAGTTATATCAAGAAAAGGGTTGGTCTTGCATTTCTAAGACTGTTTCTGGGATTTGCTCTTCTGCCAGCGCAACTAAGGACATTTTCTTTGCCTTTAGCAAAGGGAGATGCTGGCTTGCCAGAACTCTATGGAGAAATGTGAATGTATGAAGAGTTAGGGCAATGCCTGGAGGGAGGAGCTGAAGGCTCCCACACTCCTCCCCCGGCTTGACCTACCCCTAAGAATTGGATGCAGAATGTCTGCCCTGATGCAAGGCTGATGTGCACCAGCTCTCCCTCCACTGTCTGTGCTTCGTGCCTCACCCCTCCCTTCATGCTCCATCCTCCTGTCCATTTCTACTCCTGCCAAACCTTGAAGCCTCGCTTGTACATCTCTCCTGTGGCTTGTGCTTTCCCAACTTGATCATCTCTCCTCCCTTGACATTGTTTGGACTGTGCCCAAGATTCTGTCTTCTCCCTCCTGGGCTCAGAACCCCGTGAGCAGCCCTGGCAGATGTGACCCAGTCACTGCGTAGACGCCGCCTCTGTAGTACCAGGTGCTGGAGAGCTAAGCCAGTCCCGAGGCTCCAGCCTTTCTCCTGGCAGCAATCTGACTCACAAAAAATAAAATCCGTCTCCAGGTGACCTATCCCCAATTCCTGATTTCGTGTGCTGATATGTTTGTGCTGTTTAGCGAGCCCTCACAGAAAATGTTATCTAAATGTCACTCTGCTATCTCTGGGGTTTGTTGGACTTAATATCTAAGCCTTAAAGTGAGACTGGGGCTGAGAATTCACATGAGTTCTGCCCACATGTGTGCTTTGTTGGAGCTACGTGGTTTGATTTTTACCCAGTGGTTCAACATGGAAAAAAAAAAAAAAAGCTCTGATAACTGAGAATCCCAAGGTCACTGACCAAATGATATGTGAAGGCAGGATTTTAGTTTTCTTAGCAATCTTCCATGAGTTTTTACCTGAGAAACTGTGCGTGTGTGTGTGTGTGTGTGAGAGAGAGAGAGAGCGCACACGTGTGTAGCTTCTGAAGGAATGCCAGGCTAGAGATGAGACAGGGAGGCTTCCTGGGGGGAATGGAGAGTCTGGCCCTCTTTGTGGATGCTGTGATGTGCTGCCCAGATCCTGCCTTCAGGGCTAAAGGAGACAGCCAAATAGGAGAGAGTGAGACAGACCGAATATTAGCAACAGCAGGAAGCCATTACCAAGCCCGGATTGGAAGGAACACAGGTGGCAGTCAGTGTTTGTTCCCACCCAGAAACTGGGCTCATCAGATAGGAACTGGGATCTTGAAGGGAGGAGCTGTCCTGTTCGAGCTGGATTCCAGAAGAAGCCCAGTCATGGCCAGAGATGCCCCTGAAGCAGAAAAAGAAGGGAATAGATACCCCCAAGCTCTTCTCCCTCTTAAATTGCCAATCTCTGTCAGTGATTCCCATTGAGCAAATGGCCAGGAAACTCCAGGGCCGGGGTAGCCAGGGGTATGTGGGCCCCTGAGATACAGAGCAAGGCAGAAATCAAGCTGAGCACAAAGAGACAAATGGCCCCTACAAAATTAAATCTCTCAGAGTAGAGCTTAGAATATGCATTTTTTAAAGATTTTATTTATTTATTTGAGACCGTGTGAGTGAATGAGAGAGAGGTAGCATGAGCAGGAGTTAGGGGCAGAGGGAAGGGGAGAAGCAGACTGCCACTGAACAGGGAGCCCGACGTGGGGCTCGATCCCAGGACCCCAGGATCATGACCTGAGCCGAAGGCAGACACTCAACTTGACTGAGCCACCCCGGCTCCCCTGGAAGGTGCATTTTCAGCAAGCTGGCCTAGATGATTCTTATGTGTGCTTGCATTTTATATAACCTTCCCATAACATGGACAATTCCTACCTTGTCAGTTTCTCGTATATGCATGAGATAAAACAACTGGTATAGTGCCTAGTTCTGATGGTAGGAAGATGTTGAATTATTTTGGCCTTCCTCCCCCTCTAAATTTTTGACCAAATAGGGTAAGTAAAATACATGGACTATATGACAAATTTTCATTTAATAAAACATTTCTTCCTCTTGCACAACCCCTTAAGAATCGTTAAAAGTAAACCATTGGAATGACATTAGACAATAGATCTAAGATCTACAAAAGTGAGGTGCATTTATTTAAAATTAGCTCCACAATGTAGTGCACCTATCTCCAGCATTCATTATTATTAATGTCTATAATTGATGGCTGAAAATAGAACCCTCAAAGGAGAATAATGTCCAAAATCCTATTCACATAAATTGTGAACTGCTAAGCCTAGGAGCATGTTAGCAAGATGCTCCACACATTTTGACTTCTTTTCTCAATTCAACTCTAGACTGCATTTAATTAACTTCCTTAAGGTTTTAAACTGCCTCCCCTGTTTAACAGACATGGCAATTTTTATGTACAGCAATATTCCATGTGTAGAAGGGTGTGGGAAGCAGACACAAACCTTCTGATTTAATCCAGTGGAATTCTATGGGAAATGAGCTCAAGATGCTTCAGGGGGAAACCCTACATTGGCTTTAGTTGTTTCTAATAAAAGAGATTGCGATGTGTCTTTAAGTGTTTTTGAGTGTATATGTAAGCCAGGAAGGGAAAACAAGAATATGGAATGAGCACAGCAGAGAAAATACACCCTTAAAATAGGGCTGCTGCTCTTTATACAGAACAGAGATTTGGAGGAATCAAGTACTTGACTCACCAAGTCGAGTTGACTCATCCTTAATAGCCAATTTTCTTTTTTTTTTAATATAAGAAATTAACATTATTATAAATACATTTCTGTGTTGCTATTCCTAGAATGTGTCTCATTTAAAAACATGGATGGTTGATGATCATCCTTGAGCCAATCAGTCTTCTTCTCACCAGTTTCACAGTCTGATACAAATTGAGGGGTGTCTGGTGTGTGCAGAAAACTGTGTTACATTTCTAGTGCCTTCCATTTCCACATACCTTGGTAACTCTCACAAAGTCTCTGGACTATGGGTTTGTTATTCACATGGGGGGACTGGAATTAAATTGGGCCCTTCAGAGCATAGAATTCAATGACACTATAATATAGAAACCTACCTGTAAAGGTATGTTGGATCTTGTCTTCATTGCTTACTATCATCAGGCAGAACTCTTCGCTGTTATTTAAACATGGTCTATATTTTCCAATGTATTTATACCTTTGCTGAAATCCAAATCCCATTCCCATCCATCAAGTACTTCTCCATTTCTTAAGGCCAAGATCAAATCCCAAAGCTTTCATTGCCTTATCCATTGGCCAAGTTAGATTCACCTCTCTCCCCTTTGTATGCATTTCTTGAATCTCATCACATACAAGTCCATCCATTCATAATCTTTTTTATTAGCAACTCTGTACTTGACCAGGAATTTTTCAGTGATTATGATTTTATCTAATTCTTTGTATCCCTGAAGACTGTCACATAATAATAAATATCTGTTGAATTGAACTGAATAGTTTTATAGATTTCTTTGCTTAGTTAAAAATTACATTTTGTGATAGCCAGCCTCAAAGATGGCGCCAGTGATCCTCACCTTCTCATAGCCATGCGCTTGTGTAGTCACTTCCCATTCTGAATCAAGACTGACCTGTGGGCCAAAAGAATATGGTAGAAGTGATGACGAGTGACCTCTTCAGCTAGGTCATAAGAGGCAGGGCAGTTTCTATTTGGCCTTTTGGATCTTTCACTCTGGAGGAAGCTAGACACCATACCATTAAGACATTCAAATAACCCTGTTGTATAGAGGAACGGGGGCCCCCTGTCTATAGCCAACACCAACTTGCAGCCATGTGAGTGTCACCTTGGAAAAAAATCCTCTAATCCTTGCTAGTCTGTCAGATGATTGCAGCCCCAGTATCTGCCTATAAGAGGCCCCATGAGAGGCCCCAAACCTCTTAGCCAAGCCATCTCCAAATTCCCATAGAAACTGAGAGGTAATAAATGATTATTGTTTCAAATTACTAAGTTGGGGAAATATTAGTTATATGGCCATAGATAGCTATGCAAATTTCTTCCTCTTTTCTCTTCCTATGGGAGTCATCATGAGAGTAAGGTGCAGGTCTGCCATTGAAATCTTATCTACTATTTACTATCAATATTAATCATGTTATTAATAAATAATTGGTGTTCATATACTATTGCTATATTAAAATATTAGCAGCATTGCTGTTATTAATTTTAATTAAAATTCAAATTATACGCAGTTAATATGTTAAAACAGTCATCATATCATTGTTATATAATTATAATACTAATGTTTTAATGAAATTTTTAATACTGATTTTTAATACTAATTACTATTTTGTCTATTTGTAAGAAAAGTCTTGTTATCCCTATTTGCAGGATGAGGAAACTGAGGCTTAGAACAGTTCATTCAAAGTCAAACAACTGGTAGGATACTGAACTGTAATTCAAAACAGGATCTGTCTTACACAGTAAAAAATGCGGGTCCTCATTGCATAATCTGTGTGGCAATACTTAACACACACTGCTGTTATGAGAATGAAATAAATCTGTACGTTTCCTTGAAGGAGGCATAGAGGATACATATGCAACCAGTGCCATTTTATCTCCCTTCCCTTCACAGTGTGTCAGTGTTTCTGCTAGGGTGAGTCTAAGATGCACTCAGGACCCCAGGCCATTGGCCTGATCTACCAGCAGCAGCGATCCCAGTGCGGAGGCAGACTGAGTGTCCCCACGCAGGACACCTGGTTGTCCTCTGGGATTGCAAAACCTAGGCTTCTAATCTATTTGTTGTGGAAAAAAAAAAAAAAAAACAAACAGTGCTTCAACTCAATCACTTCTAGCTTTCTCAAACTCAGGATAGATACCTAATGATAGTAATGCTTTGCTTTTCATAGGACCATGGAGATTATAGAGCTCTTTCCTTTCTCTATGTGTGAGAGAATAAATGGAATTGACTCACATGTGAATAATTGACTAGAAAGGAGAGTTGGAAAGTATTTGTAGCAGCAGACCCCTTATAATTGACATACCTGAAAACCTCTATCTTCTGCAAAAGCAATCTCATTACAACCAATTAGAGGTCAGTGCTATATAGAACCAAGTCATAGGAGTCATTATCTATAGAATTTCCCCCCTTTTATTCATATCAAGGCATGAACTTTTCAAAGACATAAAATTCACCACATCAATCTACTGAGGCAGGGTTAGTGATGTGTGGTTGGCCAGAAAAAACATTCAGTTACCTGAATACATATTTTAGTTTTAAAATAGTTTCTATAATTTTATTATAACTTACAATGCTTCTTTTATTCATGTTACAAATTGCTTTCAGGGAATAAATGATGCATTTAAAGGGACTGAGCATCATAGTAGCTGTGGAGAGTGGTTTGTGGACTTAACCACTTAATGTGATCTGGCAATGGCCCCTTTGAGCTGATCAGTAAGAACAGCAATGCCAAACTATGGTAAACCTCAAGAGTTTTCAAGGAAGCAATATGGCTCTAATTGAGTAGAAGCTTAGCAAGTAGACCACAGCTATTTCTTTGTAGAAGGTCCAGTTGTGTACTAGAGAGATTGTACCTGTGAAGATCGCCTTGTTAATGGAAACCAGAGGGATGGGGGCCCCCTGCTTGTCTGTTCTTGAGTCAGAAAGAAGGGGGCTTGGCTTGCATTTAATAAGGATATCTGTTTTTCTTCGCAAAAATACTGTCTGTAGGCACCCATACATACATGCTCTGTAGTTTCTCTTTACGAAGACTAAAGTTTTGATGGACACAGTTCCATCTTGAAGGATAATCAAAACATCGAAGAAACACTTTCTAACAATTAAAGTTAAATGGCCAGTGTTTTCCAAAATCATTTAACCATAGGAGCCTTTTAAATACAATATTCGTTGATTTCCTCTGTGGTACTTGCTTGCATAATCTGGTCTTTAAACAGAGAGAGAAAGCCTATCAGAGCGAAACACAGAAATCTTGTTGAATGGGATTCCTTTTCCTTTTGGTCAAGAGTGCTTGTCCCTCAACTTTTTCCTTAGCCCACTGCCCACAGTCCTGTAGGCTGAGTCTACACTGAACCACGTCTTGTCCTGAATCACGCCTTGTCATCACAAGAACTCTTTGAGGTATCTGATAAGTGGGCCCTGTGTTGTGCTTAGGTTCATGCCTGTCCTTTGGCCCATTGTTCCACTGATCTGCTTTCTCTTCCTTGCCACATTCTGTACTCGTTACTTCTCAGTTTACCATGGCCCAGTCTTTTTCAACTTCTTTGAATTTCTGGAAACTTGGCTTGCTCAAAGCATTGGTAAAACAATATTATTAGGTTATGTGTTGGTTTCTGAGCTGCTTCTGATTATAGACTCTTCACATTCCTCTTGGTTACAGAAACTCTGTTCTACCTCTGATGATGTGAAAAAGAGGCAGACCCTTATCTCCTAGCCATTGGTCCTAGGACCCTGTTTAGACTTCTTAGAACTTGAGTCCTATGTAACTTTTGTGACACATGTAGCTCACCACTAACTGATTGAACTCCCTAAACCTACAGTTCAAATTGAAAATGATCAGATACCTTAGAATCATCAGCCACTGAATGTTTTGGACCATCGGTTGTTGGGGTAAGGACCACCAAATAGGTCCTTACCCCAGCCTCATAAACTCATAGGATTAAAGAGTTTGAGAAAAAACTTGTATATAATGTTTTATTAAATAACCCAGAAATCTGTCCAGGTTAATTTTCATGTCAAGGTTGGACTGTTTTCCTCATAGACTGTCAAGCCTTTTGTTTCTATAGAGCTGTGATGCATTCTATTCTTTCTTTTAAATGATGTAAACCTAGACTTCTTTTGTTTTAACTTACCAACACTTAGACCTTTCTAATAAGGAACAAAGCAAACTACGAGCTAAGAAGCAACCCGTTGTCTTTAGTTTCTGAAAAATTATGTCACATTACAAAGGAAAAGGAAGAAGTTGTCTTTATGCTAATGTTGATATTTGCATTTCTCATCTTTCTGGATAAAATGTTTAATGTTTCCATCTTATGGAGCCCTTAATTATATCATTAGCAAATGTGATGCAATAATTAAGCATCAATTGAGTTTTTTTCTGGATTATACACATTCTTGCATTCTGTTTTCACATCACAGTAACTTAACTTTGTGATTTATATTGGAAAAATGACTTTGGGTATTCATTTTACTTCATTATTCTTCAGCATTGTATTTCACCCACTTAGCTATTTCTGTGGCAATTGTGTTTTGATGAGAAGAGATTGTCCAGTGTAGCCACATCACAATAACTGCGAGATAAAATCCAGTGGGCCCAGCTAGCTTTTGATGAGTTCTTGGATCCCATCCACACAAAAGAAGCATGTGAAAATAAAAATGATAAGCATCATTTTGCATTCAAAATTGTTCTGATTTAAAGAAGATTGAACTTTTAAAATAAATACATCAGGAAAATGGTGAACTTGCAGTCTGATTTTATTTGATAAAGCATTTGTAAAATGAAGAATTCTTCCCTAAAAGTCATCTGTTAATGTAAAAAGTACAATGGCAAGTCTAGACAGTTTGGGAACCTGCTCTGGATACTTAACATATACATACATATGGATATACATACATGAATATGTCTATTTGGTGCATTTATATGTATATGCAAACACATACATGTTTACATAAAAATATAGTTATGGATATGGCTATAGAGATAGGTATATTTTTGCCTAAATTATTTCCTCATATGTTTATTAAGTGTAACATTCACTTCATTTCTTATCTCAGCTTAAATCTCAAATGTTAGAACAGACCTAATTTTTTTTATCCCTCATCCTACAAAAACAAGCTCCTTACAATATATCTCTCCATGAAGAGATGAAATACAAACATATCTTGAGAAGAGGTAGAGCATTGGACTTAAGTACAAGACTATGGAACAGATTGCCTAAATTCGTATTTCTTATACCATTTAGTAGATTGAATCACACTGGCCCCACTTCTAACCACTCCCTGAATCTGCACCCTTGCTATTGTCTGAGTCAGAGGAAAAATATGTCCTAATTCCTTGACTTTTGCTTCAACGATTTGGCTTCCTTTGGCCAGTGAAAGGACATAGGAAATAATTCTATATTATTTTCAAGGCTAGGCCATGAGTGTTTTCACTCTCTCTTCTTACTGTTTTCCAATTACCTTGAGAATATTCCCCAGGTAACTTGTTAGTCCAGAAAGGATAAGGAGAAACAGGTAAAGCCAAACTTAAATATACTCTCTCAGGGCATGCCATGAATGACTTTAGAACATGGGAAATGTTACCCATGTTGGTTAAATTGTAAGAGTACACACACACACACACACACACACACACACACTCACACATTCACACATACACACACAAAGTCTGAATTTTTTTGTTGTTTTTGTCCTTATAAAGAGAAGTGAATTTTTTTTCAACAGAAAATCTTCAGGATCCTATTGAAATTTTAATCTATAAAAATTTTTCATAGCATCATAAAACTTCATATTTGTATTTTACTTTTAAGTTTCTCAAAGCATTCCATCCTTGTGATCTCATTTTATCCTCATATCATCTTGGTGAAGTAGAATGGCTTTATCTGCATTTTACATGTTGGCCTTGATCATGGCGTGGCCCGCACTATGCTGTGAGAAAGTGAATGAACTGAGCAAAAGGTAATATGTGAGAACAGAAGGAATATGAAGGCAGTGGAAGATCAAAGACCCTGTGCCCACAGGAATCTGAGCAAAGTTTATCATCTTTTCAGGTGTCGGGATCCAGTCATGATGGTGGGGGGTTCAGTGTGAAAGGGAAGGCTTAGAATGATTATGGGAGGCCAAGGCAGTAGTCCTTGACTGGGTTTTATTGGAAGTTTTTAAGGGAGAGGTCATTTTCAATGTGTGCACCTGGACATCCAGCCCTAGAAAATTGAGACAGCAAAAATTAAACAAATGGGATCCATTTCAACCCATTCTCTTTCACAGAGCAGTGGGAATGGGGCTAGATTCAAAGAGATAAAATAGGAGGCCAAAACAAGAGGGAAAGGAATTAACAGAAATTAGGCAAGTGTGTTGGGTTTGATTGGGGGAGGAGATTGAAAAGGCATTGGACACTAGGGACCCAAGAGAAGAGCAAATGAAATGAGGGACCTGAAGCAAGTCTCTGTTTCCAGGATTTCAGTTGCACAATCCAGCTCAAGAGTGATGCAGAACAACATTCAACTCTTTCTTGATGTCATACCCAAGTATTAAGGACCACTGTCAGGTTGGGCTTTGTGGCTTACAGATTCCAGCAGAGCCAGATCTGCAGGTGCCTAGCACTCATTTGGGCTACCAAGGACATATACTGGTGGAGTCATCAAGAATTATACATTTTGAGAGTAATTCAATCCTTGGAAACTTCTCATTTAAACCCTCTTCTTTCAAAAATGGTAAAATAGATTGAGGTTCTAAGGAAGTCTGTGATTTGCTAATAATCAAGACCCAGAACTAATGACCCAAAAATCCAGATACTTTTTTAAAACCCAAACAATTTTACACTTTTTTGTTTGTTTTTGGAAGACACCAAAGAAATGGGTCAATGTTAGTTTACTTCTTCTCAAGTTCCCTTGCTTCTCCCATTAATGATAATAACCCCCCAAAAGCATCACATTAGTTGCCTTGCTGTCTTAAATGCCATAAATAATTCTTGTTTTAAATTCTATCATGACTCATTTTATTGCTTGCATATAAGAGATGGATGGGTGGATGGGTGGGTGGATGGATAGATGATAGATGGATGGATAGATAGATAGACAGACAGACAGACTTCCTGAATTGTAAGTGGTGGTTTGGACAGAGCACCTGTTCCAAAGTTGTATGGGGCATGGGCTACTCTCCAACTCCTCTACCCCAGGAGTTTGCTTCACCTCTCAAAAAATGAACATCTGGCCTTACTTAACAAACTAGATTATTTATTTTTGAATATGAAGATGGATTACCCAAAAGAATTTGACTAGAGATGAACTCTTTTCTGAAGCAGAGCTCTCTAGTGGGGTAAGCATTAGGACAGCTGACAGGAAACGGAAGACTAGATTTTTATCTTGACCCTTTTCCTCACCACCCGGTGGCACCAAGCTCACCCTTTGACCTTTCTGGGCTACACTCTCCTTATTTATGAAATGGGGCCATTCATCACACCTCTGCTCTGGACACCACAAGTGTAATAATGAATTACATGAGGTAATGAAAAATACCCTGACAACGAAACAGTTTTATGCTGATGCCAACTGGCCTTTTTCTTACGCATTTATCATCACCGTTTCCCGATCCTTACCAACTGACGGGGTTAGAACAAGTTCAAAGAAGGCAGGGGCTCATTTATGGAAGTTGACTCTAATGTGTTGTTTAAATAAAGTACAATTATCCCTCTTCCTTAAATGTACAGTGTGAGCAGAGTAATATTTTTCCTATGAACAGCTTATGCCCATTCATGTTCATGTGTTGGTACAGTTATGTTACTTCTATGTGATATTTTTCCCTCCAGGGCATTTGCTTTTGAAACAGCATAATAAAGTGACTTCTGCTAAATAAATAGGTCTGTTTACAATAGCTGAGAGTTAAGTGAATTTATGCAGGAGGCATTTTGGTGTTGCAGACCAAATTAACTAGCTGAAAATCCATTAACTTCAAGGCTCCAGATGGATATTTAGGATAATTCCTGAAGTACAAATGTAAAAGTCATGGTAGAATTTTCTTTGGCATATGCGTGGAATTTCTACCGTGGGCCCATTTAAAAAATCAATATCATAATAATTACATCAAAGCAAAAATAACAGAGCATTATGTGCATGATCAAAAAGCTGCAACTGAGAAGTCCAGCCACTCCAGAAAAATGAAATATACGTAATTAGTATCTGCAATTTGCATTGTTCCCTGGCACCCCCGAATTTACTGGCAAATTGTGCTGTAGCCTGTGTGAATTAGACCTCAGAAATGATTGTGGTTTTGTGGCATTGACATAGAAACGTGAAGGCTCCTCTTTCAGTATTCACGGGTCTCCAGTCCTGCTTCACACACATAATCTCGACCCCACCCTCACAATCCACTTTATTTGGGTATTCTCTCTAGCCAACAGCCAACTACCCCCCACGATCTGCCTGAAGATATTCGAGTGACAAAAATGTGCGCTACTTAAAGAGGAAATTTTATATGGCTTAAGAGAAAACCATGACTAGGAGCACAAGAAGTTTTGCCAGTGCTGCCAACACAGGGACTGACAGACTCATTCAATGAACCAATCAACCAGGACCACATTTGGTGACACGATACAAAGCCCTATGAGGAGCCGGTCTGCCAAGCATCATGAGAGACACTAGGGTGAGGAAGCTTATAACCCAGCAGGGAAACACCATAATCACATAAGATATCATCATCAGCCTATCAAGCATCCCTCCTGCCTTCAGGTGCCTGAAGGAAGCATTCACTGAGCCCTCGTTCTGTGCTTAGCACTTTACACAGAACACTGTTTGTTCCTCGCAGCAGCCTGTGAGGTAGGTGACAACATAATCCCCATTTTACAGATATGAAAACTGAGCTTCCGTGAGGTTAGGTCACTTGCCCTGGGTAAGCAAGTGAATGGTGAGAGCGGCATTGTAAGCAGGCACCAAGCCTCCACTGTCCACCTGCCATTGTGATATTTGCATAAGGGCTTATCTCATCTGTCAAGGAAAATGTTGGAAACAGGAAATCTCTGTCTTACTTATCCTGTGTCCTCCATAAACCCTGCCATTGTTTGCAGAATGAATATGTACATTCCACTCAATATGTATTGAATGCCAGCTCTGTATTTCATATACAAAGACATATAAGAGGATCAGACAAATTATAAGGCAGTATCAAAGGCCTCATTAATGAACCAGGAAAGATGCCAGCAGCAGATTTTTTTTTTTTTTTTTTTTTTTTGGTCAGAAATAGGATGAAGAAGAGAAATTTTTATGGGAAGCATAAAAGTATGTTGCAGGAAAATTATTTTATGGACATACCATCAAACAGTATTCTGATAATTACCCAGAACATTAGTAAGAGAGATCACGCTTAATGGCACTCATTTACAGTGTAGTCTAATTGGCTAGTGAAACTACTGTTCTTAAAGTCAAGGTTTGGGGGTTGTGCTGGGTTGAATAGTGTCCCTCCAACATTCACCTCTACCTAGAATCTCAAAATGTGACCTTATTTGGGACAGAGTGTTTGCAGCTATAATTAATTAAGATGAGCTCATACTGAATTAGAATGTGCCCTAAATACAATGACAGGTGTTCACATAAGAAGACTGTGTGAAGACCATGTGAGAAGGTACAGACCACCCACACAGAAGTGTTCAGGGGTCAGAAAGATAATTAACAATGCTCATTCCTAGACACCACTCAAGACCTACAAGTCGTAATATTTGAGGGCAGTCAAGATCCATCACTTGTACTTGGAGGTCTTATACTTACTGAAGTTTGAAAATTATAACTTTTGGAAATGTGAAGATATTATAGTGTAGTCTCTCTCTCTACCTGGTGTCCTCCTCGGTCAAGGAGCTGAGTCGTACAAGATAAGTTAACAAGAGGTCATCTTACTTGTGGCAAAAACCTACTCCAAATGTGCAGAGGAGTGGAGGCCATTGTGAATGGGAGTACCTTAGATAAATGTGTTGGGAATTCACAAGTCTTATTTTGGCCCCCAACTTCAGTGGACACTGAATATCATGGAGGTTTTGGTATCATCTGTGTGGTCTGCACACAGACCAAACCAGACTTTGTTAAGAATGACTGTACCATTTATTCAATTGCTCCTATGAGATAATTATGTCACACATATCATCCCATTAAGTATTCTAGAGAACACTTTGGTATCAGTCCATCACTAGTCCTATTTTTCTGATGAAAATGCTGAGATTAGAACAGTGAAGCAGTTCACTGGGAGCGACAAAGTGAGTCCATGGCCAAATCCATATACAAAATCTGGACTGTCTGGATTGAAGGCTCTTCTGTTGAACCTTTTCCATTCTACCCCAGGCCCCAGAAAAGAGAATCTTCTTTTTGTAAAAGCCACATGGGTTTTCTAAAACAGCCTTGTCGATGGACTGAGTGGACTTGAAGTCAAGTCATAGTGTAGACAGGCCATCTTTTCCAAAGGGTTCAATTTCTCACAGACGTTTAGGAAAAGAAATATTTTTTTACTCTAAAATAAGAACACATATATAATTGAGTAGAATTTTTTAAAGACTTAATATGATCTTAACATAAAAAGATGCATTTAAGGAAACTTTGCAATTGAGCAGAATTTTTCAGGCCCTCGTCAGCGAGCTGGGGTGGGGAAGACCCCCATTTAGAACTGTCAGCATTCTAAGCTACTTTATGGCCAATACTGAGAAGTCATCTCACAGGCACCCTCATTGATTTAGCCCCACACTAAATGGCCTAGAATGTAATGGTCATTTTATTAATTTGCTTTAATTAGTCCTTGTCCATTGGTTTCTACACTATTTGCCTCTCTAGTATGTTCTGCAAAATGGAGCCATAGATAGAAATTTATTTACTTTGTGGGGTAGTGATTTTCTCCAATCTGAACACCCTGACTTTTATTTCTACTGCGTTTTCCCAGTGGGTGGCAATGGGAGTGTTGTTTCAGTCCATTTTGGCAGAGCAAAGTAATTTCCTGGTTGGGCACCAAAGGGGGGGGAGGTCTTTCCACTGCTGAGCACCATTACATTACAGTTTATGTAAGCCCATGACACATGCAGTCTAGAAAAACACTGTTAACCATTTTAGATCCACTGGCTAGAGAGGAACAGCTAAAGGTCAGAGCTGCTCACTGACATAGAAAACATATAGGCTGCTGCATGACTAGCCTGTATGGTAAACTAATATGGTAGCATATATTCGGGGGGTTGGGGGTACACAGTTCCCTAAAAACCAGGACTTTGGTCAAAGTAGACCTCAACGTCAGTGAAAAATGTATAGCTTCTGCACATCCAGTTCCCCAAATATTTACCTTGAGACTTAAGCACACTTTAAAATAATTGGTTTTCCAGAATACATGTACCATGTTTTGCAACTTGGACATTAAATTAAATGGAAAAAAATAGAATCCTGGTTAAAGTTTTTCAACAAACACATCATCAGTGGGTCTTTCCAAATACTTCTTACATCTGTCCATGAAATCAAATTTTGGCTTCACCTCTCCATCCTTCCCCAAAATATAACACAGAGAGCTAGTCTGTTTTTAATATCTAGATCATCTAGTGACATTCATGCAACAAATTCCTGCTTCAGGTGGGAAGATGTGTGTGGACTTCTGACAATGTTATTGGAGGAATGTGTCTCTCTCTAAGCAATTGGTTTCTCTAAATTGTGCCA
Organism: Mustela nivalis; assembly: GCF_964662115.1. NCBI lineage: Eukaryota > Metazoa > Chordata > Mammalia > Carnivora > Mustelidae > Mustela > Mustela nivalis. The sequence goes on along the minus strand of NC_139027.1, from coordinate 104,440,081 downwards.
ATATGCCAATTATACCCACACATCTTTGTCATTTGGGCACTTCCTCTCCTTCCATGGTTGGAAAGAACATTACTGGATACAGCCATAATGTGGACAAAGTATCATTTTCCTGCTGAAAATGCAAACAAGATCTTTATTTTCACTGCTCTTAAATTTGACCTGTGACTGGCATTAGAAATATCAGTTGAAACCAGGAAACAGCCACAGTGGCATTTAGCATCACAGTTGCTGGAGCCGGATCAAGTCAGGAAAACAGATTTTTTAAAGGATTACAGCAGCAGCCATTATATAACAAGCCTCCCTATAACGGTGGGACATCTGTTGTCTATTTTCGGAAAGCCATCATTCTATCACCCTTATTAAAATAATCTTAGTGGATACTTGGGTTTTATTGTCCGTCTCTTTCCACATGCCCCCCAGGGATTAAAAATGTTGATACGCAGTTGACATTTGTATGTTCTGGTCTTCAGTGCCTTTTCCTTTTTCTTTGTGTTTGTTTTTGGTTGGTCGGTTACTCTTTCGTTGTTTTAATTGCTTTATTTCTCTTAAAAAGAAAAAAAAAAGGCTATCTAGTAAGACACTAGAATAATAATACTTATGTTGCTGGCAGTGTTCTGATTGCCATGAGATTCACATATGAAACCAAATGCCTCGGAATACAGCGCAGAAGTATTCCATAACCAGTAGGTCTTTTCCTTTCCCTTCCCTGCCCCTGAGATTTTGAGATTGTTAATGGATTTAGCTTTAAAATGCAGAGTTTAGGGACTTCTGGGTGGCTCAGTTGATTAAGCATCTGCTTTGGTTCAGGTCATAGTCCCTGGATGCTGGAATCAAGTCCTGCATTGAGATCCTTGCTCAGCAGGGAGCCTGCTTCTCCCTCTGCCCACTGCCACCCTTGCTTGTGCCATCTCTCTCTCTCTCTCTCTGACAAATAAATAAATAAAATCTTGGAAAAAAATAAAATGTAGAGTTTAAAAGACTGAATTATACCTAAGACTACAGTATTTGAAGGATAAATACTTTTGGCAGTTCAAATATCTCTATTTGTGGTTACCAACATCTATCCATCTATCTATCTATCTATATCATGCAAAGTTACCAATATATCAAACATGCTGGCATTATGTCACTAGGTCATGATTTTCTGGGGGGTCGCAGCCTTCATAAGGGGTATGAAACAGTGTGCCGGGGTGGGGGGTGGTTACTTGAAGCCACCACACAGCAGAGCCCATCTTTCTCGAGGATCAGGAAAGATTGGGAGGGGGAAATGTTGTTTTTACATTTACCCAAGCTTGAATATTTTACACAGTCCATTAAACAGAAGACCATGTGACAAAACTTGAAATTAAATAAAATTTTGCAGGGGCTCCTTGGGCACTGACTCAAGTCCCTGGGGTAGACTTAACAACCCTCAAGGGTTTTCTCTGATTAATATTTGATAAGACCACTAGAAGTTGTGAGTTCAATTTTCAAAATATGAAGTAGATCGCAGCCTTATTTAAACCTGTCAGAGTGATGGCGATGTGGTTTAGAAAGATGGTGTGGAGAGTGGACATACCATGAAGGGGCAAAAGGAGGGAGTAAAGGCTACTTCTTACAGAGAGAGAACCAGGAGCCAACAGTTACACCTTTTTCTCAAATGGTCTCTCTCTTTGAGGTTCACGAGTCAGGGAGTTGTAATCAGGTCTTTGAAAGCCTGCTGGTCTGATGGGACAGTATGATTGAAACCTTTTTCTCTACCTTAAGCTGACTACATCGGCTGCTAGGTGGAAAGATGACTAAAGAGAAAGGTGATGTCTCCCCAGGGATTTACAGTCCAGTTGAGCACAAGTTCCTTTATCTGGCATTCAAAGGAAGAGTTGATATGAAATAGCCACAAGTAACTACAAATACAAAGTAATAGTTCATGTTTGAGGGCAGTTAGCTCTCCAAGAGAAGACAGAGGGTGATCAAGAGGAGACACACAGATGAAACCCTCTTTTCTCCTCCCCTCTCTCTCTCGTACACTCCACGAAACATCCGCCCACACATGTACCCCCACCACACATGCACCCATTACTACTGCCAGCACCCAGCCCTCAGAGGCATTTTTTTTAGACAGAATCACTTTGGTTTGCTGTTTCTTATCGTATGAGCCTCGAACCTCTGGAAAATGACTCAAGAGTGATTGTTCTCTCGGGCTTTGCCTTTGAACAAAAAGATTCTTTCTTGTGGGAGTGGGAGGGACACCAGCTTGAGAAAAACAGCTTTTGTCCTCACAAAATGCTCTTTCAGATGATATGTTAATGAGATTCCTTTGAACTGTAAATGATATCTGCACGTGTGTCAGATGCTAATGGAAATGTTGAGAAGATGAGAATCATGGGCTGGTTTGCAAAGTTATGTGGTGGCCCCCATCCGTTGAGAATTGAGACCAGGCTTTTGGACCCACCTTGTGACTTGGCACAGCATTCCAGTTTTTGAGGACAGATATTTATTTATTTTTAAGGTCGTGATTTGTGGGCTTTAGAAAGCACTGTCCTCCGTGGGCAACCTCATAAGCAGCAATGAATGACAATTCTTCCTTGAAATTTTTAATTACTATGACAAAAAAGAAGAGTAATTACTAACTTTTGTAGCTGAACCACCTCTGCAGATGTTCTTAATCAAAGAAAAGAAAAAGGAACCAGAGTGTTCTCAGAAGCTGGGGTATGAAATATACAATAGGGGATTGCAGCTGGGTTAGCTGGGTTGACACAAAGCTACATGAGTGCTTGATAAACAATAGCTCCATCATCGGAAGTGTAATTTAATGTCACAGATGAGACTGTGAAGAACTTGGAGTCAAAAGACCTATTCCTGGCACTGCCTTCTCAGTTGAAGGGTGCTGAGGGCACATGAGAAAGAGAGCAAAATGTGGGAAGGAGATCTAGACCTTAACTGAGTTAGAAGCTGACTTATATTAAATTAACCTTTGATGGGCTGAATATTGAGAGGATAAGTTGATACTTGACCAACTGTCTTCTCAATTTCTTCTTGATTTGGGTTCTCCCAAAAACTGACCCTGATACAAGGACTCAAGGACAGATAGATTATTTGTGGATGAAGGAGGGGTAAAGGAGGTGAGCACAGGGCCTGTAATCCAATTACCACACTGAGCAACCAGAATTTTATCCCCCTGGAGAACACTGGTCTTTCCCTCCCACGGGCAATGAAGTAGGTAGGGGTATTTAAATATCAACTCCTGCCAGTCTTTGATCTAGAGCTGGTGGGTGGGAGGCATTAATTCTTCAAACTCCCAGTGAACTAGGTATGTGGTCAGAACCTTCTAGCCCTAAGAACACCTTCAGGCACAGAAATGCAGATGCTTAGGCGTTCTCCAGCTTCTACTACTAAGACCTCCTGAGGGGATATGGAAAGGGCATCATGGTGCCTGCCAACTACACCTCTCTTGACCACATGGACTCTCTTTATCTTTTATGGATTTGTTAAAACCCTTCTAAGTAACTCACCTCTTACACAACAGAAAATTGATTACTCTCTCTCTCTCTCTCTCTTTTTTTTTTTAAGATTTATTTATTTATTTGACAGAGAGAGATCAAGAGAGGGAACACAAGTTGGGGGAGTGGGAGGGAGAAGCAAACTTCCTGCCAAGCAGGGACCCCAATGTGGGGCTCGATCCCAGGACCCTGGAATCATGACCTGAGCCGAAGGCAGATGCTTTACAACTGAGCCACTCAGGCACCCCAGAAATTGATTACTCTTATATAAAAGAATACACCTAGCATTAGAAATAAGGACTGTATCCATGGAAATATGTCTCTGCTCTGGGTGGCTTCAGCTATATGAAGACAGACTTTACCTTGAATTGTTATGGCTGTTATGCCACCTTGTCCCTGTGTCCTCACGTGGTCTTCCCTCTGTATGTGTTGCTGTCCTAATATCTTCTTCTTATGAGGACACTAGTCATGTTGGATTAGATCCCACCCAACCTAATGATCTCATTTTACTTTGCTTACCTCTTCAAAAACTAAGTCCAAATGCAGTCATATGCTGAGGTCTTGGGGGTTAAGTCTTCCAAACATGGATTGCAATGGGGCACAATTCAGCACGTAATTTGATAGCCCTTCAGAGTTGCATCAGATTGAGGGAAGGGGTCTGAGCCTTTGGATCTGCTGCTTGAGTCAATCCCTGGGTGCAGGCTGGCTTCAGAAAAAGGATCAATGCAGATGAGGTGCTCTCCCTGGCAGAGGACAGTTCTCTGTGAGTATCTTCTCAGAGCTGTTAGCCACCAGCTCCTCCAGTAATGGGAAGAATGACTGTTCTCATCCTGAAAGGAAGGAGCAGATGTGAGTAGCACAGCGCAGCACTCTAATTGTAAAAAGGAAACCAGTCTTTTATCTTCCACTAGCATTTCCACCCAATATCTCCTAGGATCATTCCTTTGGTAACAAAGGCATGCTATTCTAGCGTGTAGAACTAAGCCCTTCTCTGTCTGTGTCTTTTCTATACTGAACATATGAAGCAGCTTCAAGGACCATGACAGATGTGTCATTTGCAAGGGTGTCTGTTTTGACTGATATGAAGCTGACTTGGAAATTAACTTGCACAAATGAGCCTCCAACTCAAATCAAAATAACTCGGGTTCTTCTGCTACGTGGCCACTTTTTTCATATGGAGTTGAAGAAAAGTCAAAAAGAGCAGTTTATCAAAACAAAATGAGAAAACTGAATCGTGCTGCCACAGAGTTATGACAGATGAACTGAGTTTGCCAAAAAGCCCCCCCCCCAAAATAAAGGATCCTTTTTATGCATGCAGAAGCAATTTCAAAATGCAAAAATGCCCTTTGAGTGTTTGTGGATTATAAATGGTCTCCAACTCATCCAAAAGTCTCTGGGAACATGGAGAACAAAATTTTCCCATTCTGTGACTTGGAGCTTGAAATACTAGCTTCTGAGGTGGGGTGCACAAATATGAATGAACTTAATATCTTCAAGAACCAGAAGAATCATATTCGGTGACATTTGACAACAATATTAAAATATCAGAGCAGAGACTCCTAGAGGGTCTTGTGAAATCTTCTTTATTACTGCAGCTCAACTGTTCATTTACCCTTTTATTCTTGCTCTTCCCTTTCTCTGGCTGATGCAGTCAGACACACACACAAAAATAGCTATTTCCTATATAATGTGGGCCATTTTGGTAAATGTTTCTTTTAAGATAGAATTCCTCAGCAAAGCTAAAACCGAAATGAAATGCCTTTCAGCATACCAGTCGGAAGAAACACCTCCAATGTTCTCTGTTTGGCTCAGACTTTTCCTTGATCTGTTTGAAAAGATCAGGGTAGAAATAAAGGACTCACCAAGTGAATGGTGATTATATCCACATACCAGCACTTTGCTAGCTGTTTCAGGCACCCCATGAATAATAACTTTATGAATAAACAACTAGTGTTTGTGGAGCACTTCCTAGGGGTCAGACTCTGCCAAGCACTTTAGCTTAAATATCTCCTGTGGTCATTATAGCCAACTATGGCAGATGGGATTCTAAGAGTCTTCCAAGAGCCCAGTGTCTGGGATGCACACACCTTCTCCCAGTTCTTCAAACAAAAACAAGGAACTGCTGTGAAGGGATTTTGCTGGTGTCATTAAAATATCCCAAATCAGCTGAGCTTAAGATAGGGAGACTCTCCAGGTGGACCTGACCTAATCCTAGAAGCTCTTTAAATCTGAGAGGTCAAATATGAAGGACGTCAGAAATTCAAAATCAAGGATTTGATATGATTTTGCGGGATTGAAAATGGAGGGGGACCCCCTGGCAAGTCATGCAGTGATCCCTTGGAGCTGAGAATGATCCCCAGCTGATGGCCAGCGAGGAAATGGGAACCTCAGGACTGCAGCTCCAAAGAACTGAATTCTGCCAACAGCGATAATGAGGTTAGCAATGGATTTCTCTCCACAGCCTCCAGATAAGAATTCAGTCCAGCTGACCCCTTGATCTTCCCCATGTGATACCATGGTCAGAGAACCCAGTTACGCAGAACTTTGACCTCCAGAACTGTAACTAATCAGCAAGGGTTGTTTGGAAGCCACAGTTAGGAGAAATCTGCTATGCAGCAGTAGAAAACTAACATGTCAATAGCCGCAAGGTCAGTGTTTCCATTTTAGAGATGAGGAGACAAGATTCAGAAAGGTTAAGGGGCAAGGCACCTGCGTGGCTCAGTCAGTTAAGCATCCAACTCTTGATCTTGGCTGGGGCCTTAATCTCAGTGTTGTGAGTTCAAGCCCCGTGCTGAGCTCCACACTAGGTGTAGAACCTACTTAAAAAAGAGAAGGAAGAGAGGGAGGAGGAGAAGGAGAAGAAGGAAGGAAGGAAGGAAGGAAAGAAGGAAGGAAGGACGAACAGAGGAAGAAAAGAAAAGTGGCCTGCTCAAGGTCAAGTCCAGATTGCAACATAGGTAGCTGGCTACATGGAAGTGACTGGGTATGAGGGGCTAAAGTCTAAGATATGTCCCAGATGCCTACCCCCTTGTGTGCACACCTTGTCCAGTCTTCTTCCCTTGAGTGTGAGCAGTACCTGTAAATATGATGGGGTAAGTTACTCCCTGGAGTAGGCAAAAGAGATTTTTGTGAATGTAATTAAGGCATTGAATTAGTTGAGTTCGTTAGAGGGGAGAGTGATCTGGTTGGCTGACCTAATTAGGTGGGCTCTAAAACAGACTCTAGAAGTTGGAGATGGAGAGTCATAGAGACATACTCTTGCCGGCCTGGGAGAACGAAAGTGTTCATGTCCTGAACTGCCTTTCAGGGCTCCATGGCAAGAAATTGCAGGGGCCCTGTAGAAGCTAAAAGCTGTTCCAGGATGACAGGTCAAAAGAAAACAAGGACCTCAGACCACTGAAAGGAACTATCAGTTCTTCCAACAGCCTGACAGAACCTGGAAGAAGGCCCAACCTCAGAGGGGAAGTGCAGCACAAATAACACCTTGATTGCAGTTTTAGAGACAGTGAGCAGAGGTCTCAACACCATTGGCCTGGACTTGGACCTACCTACAGAAGCTGTGAGATCCTGAAACTTTGTGGCTTTAAGCCACTAAGGTCCCAGTAATTTGATATGTAGCATCAGAGCACAACTACACTGGGAGAAGGGCAGATTGGTCTCCCCTTATTCCACCTATGGGGGTGGGGGGGGACTAGCACCCAGACATCCCAGCTTCTTGGCTTTGTTCTTTAATTAATCAGCAGTGACCTTGTCCCTTTGTTTTTCCGTGTAACCTTGACTGACTCATAGCACCAAGCAAGCTCCAATGGCCCTGGTCTTCTAACCTCCCTCAAAACCTATCCTTCTACATAGATATTGAGACTTAAGCCCTGACATTTAACTCACTTACTAGCAGCAGCCACTATTTGGTGAAGATACCTCCATATCCAAGCCTGCATAGTGAAGCTGTTGGATTATCTTTCAGGAAGCCTGAGATTTCACCCCTGTTACCCATCTGGCTGCATTTACACAGGATCACCATCCATCAGCTCTTAGTTAAAGTGGTATTTGCATGCACACCAGATCTTTGAATGTTTGTCATTTGTCACTGGGGAAGCAAATTACATTCATCAGAATCCATTCATTCTCCCAGTCTCGCTGAACACAGGATAATCTTGGCTGTGTCAGCTGCCCTAGGACTGGTAGCCGTGAAAAATGGAGGTCAGCTGTAGATATTCTAAACCTGCTTTGCTGTGTAACCCTCTTCAGGGGCAGTAGATATGATGCTGAAAAGATTAATAGAACTTATGTCATCATGTTTATGGGGCATAAAACCCCCAACTGTGGATTAATGGATATGTTGGTGAAAGAAATACATCTTTACTCCTTTATGCCTTGATGGGTGAGCTACAGTTGACATCAGTGGAAAGATATAGAGAGATTGCCTTTAGAAGGTCAGCTTTTAAAGGACTTTTTTGACCTCGAAGTCAATGAAAATAGATTTTTGATTGTTGACCAAGACAACTGCACCAGGAGACTTCCAACCTTTAAAAAGATTCTTATTGAAGTATAACATACAGAAAAGTACACAGACTCTAAGTGCACTGCTTGTTGAATTTCACAAACTGAACACATCCATGGAACCAGCACCCAGATCAAAAACCCAGCATCTCATACACTCACCTTGGTTCACTTTCACCAACCTGCAGCCCAGAGTAATTGCTGTACTAACTTCTAACACTATAGATGATTTTGACTATTTAGCTAACATTTTTGAACTTTAGGGAAATAATGTACCTTTTCTTTCTGGATTCTTTCCCTCAATATTCTGTTTGTTCATATTTTTGGGTGTAGTTGCAAACTTTCTATTCTCATTTGTTTGTAATATCCCTTTGCACAGATAGATCACAATTATTTATCCATTCTACCATTTTAGGCATATAAGTAGCTTCAAATTTGAAGATATTACTAATAGTGCTGCTATGAATATTATAATGTGTCCTTTGATATATATATGTGAATATATACAAATATTCTATTGGGTGTTTACCTAAGAGTAAAATTAATGCTTCAAAGGATATGCACAAATTTAGCTAACTTAGTAAATACTGCCAGATTATTTTCCAAAGTAGTTGCACCAATTTTTACTCCCAAAAACAGTATATGAAAGTTCTGGTTAATTCACATTTTTGCCAATACCTGATATTGTCTTTTCATTAAAAAAAAAAGAAAAAGAAAAAAGAAAAGAAAAGCCCTTTTAACTTTTATTATATTGTAGCTTACAGGTAGCATCATTGTTTCTATTTTGAAACTAATAAGCACCCTCTATGAAAAACATCAGCACCCAGTTGAAGAAGCATTGTGCTCAACATAATATCATTGGATAAGATGACAGTTGGTAACAGATGCCTTGTGTGCTTTATGTAGCTCCTTTCTTTGCAAAAGCACGCGGGCTTCTCTGTAATTCCGTTCTCAGGTCTTTTGGCAAACATAAAGGAAAGTCTATCTTTTAAAAAAAAAGTTATTTGCTTCTGGAACTAAACACCCTTGAAAAGTATCTGCCATATAGTTATATTTCAGTCAAGTCTGTTAGCCTAAGCATACACTCTGCCAGTGTTTACAGAGCTAGCTCCCATCATGCATCAGGCCCTACAATAAGCACAGGTAGAACAAAATTGAGCACTACCCAGTTCGTCAGAGGGTTCTAGTGTAAGTTATAATGAGGATTACAGTGAAGCCATTAATTCCTAAAAGCATTAATGTTGCCTTTTGTATTATTTACAATTATGTTTTAGCCTGAGGACCCATCTGAGTTTACTAACTTGCTCATAAAAGAAAAAAAGAAGTGTAAGTCATTTGAAGTACACAGAGTTGCTTTGACTACAATAGTGTGTATGTACCCTTTAGGAAGTTCACCAGTAAGATGGGCTAGAACCAGTAAAAGTTCACCTGGAAGGAAGTAATTGGAATTTGAGTAGCCTTGACAGGTTATACACCTGTAACAAGGAATACTGATTATTATGATTTTTTTTTTTTTGCCCTTCATTGTACATGTTATTCCATGAAATGTTATTAAAGATTACACTAGTTGGGGTTTAATCAAGGAAGCAGAACCTTGGGAGTGATCTGGGATATAGGATTTAGGATAGGGATTAGATTGTAGACAATTGTGGGAGAAACCAGGGAAGTAAATGTCAAGGGGATAGTTGACTGAGCAGAGAAAAGCCCTTCCTGAGGACCCAAGAGAGGGAGCTGGTGAAGGAGTTTGTGGAAGGCCTTTGTCTCTGCAAGTGATGAGGCCCAGACTGTGTCAGCAGGGTGGGTGGTCAAGACGCAGGTCAAGAGGTGCCAAAAAGAAAGCTGGAAGCTAAGTTGGGGGAGGACAAAGATAAAGTGGAAACCATGAGAGCAGCCTGGAACCCACATGGACAAACTGCCCCATGTATCTGTCTCCCCCTGTATGGAACCCCAAAGCTGCTGTGCACCCCCCCAGATGGAGCTGGTGCCTCTTGAAGCAGAGCTGTGTGTGTGCCCAGCCTAGACTCAGAGAACCTGAAGTAGGAGAAAGAGCAGGAGCTGGAAAAGCTGTGAACCCAGCTCCTACCCCACTTCCAGCTGATTAGCGACAATGTACCCTACCTGCCTGGGGTCCTACCCTCCCCTGCCTAGTGCAAGGGCTGCAGCTGCTCTTCTGCCCTCAAAATCTTATGGAAATTTCTCAGGGGCCAACCATTCAGAGAAGTTTCATTCCAGCTTAGCTAAGCTGACATAGCGCAAAATTACCACAGAGTTAGACAATCACTGAGATATTTAAAAAAAAATGTTTAAAAAAAAGAGAAAAGAAAAGAAAGAAACATGATATAATTCAAACTTTTCTTTATAAAGACATGAAAGCTGGATTTCAGAGAGACTCAGGGGTTTGTCCAATGTCACAGAGCTAGTGACAGGCCTAGAAACTCAGTCCCATGTGTCTTCATGTGGGTGATATCACAGAAAACACTGGATGTGAAGTTAAGATGCCCGAGATTTTGTAACTAATTGTTTGGTCTTGAGGGAGGGGGGAAAAAGCACTGAGTTATGGATGTAGGTTTTCTTTTCTTTTCTTTCTTTCTTTTTCCTTTTTTCTTTTTCTTTCTTTCTTTTTTTTTTTTTTTTTTTTTTTGATGCAAGTTTTCTTGTGAGAAAGTGACACATGGACTAGGTCCAAGAAATTAGAGGTGCTCAGTTACTATCCCTTAAATAATGAATAAATATAGTCTCTCAAGAACCACCATTTTATGGGACACCTGGGTGGCTCAATCAGTTAAGCATCCACCTTGGGCTCAGGTCATGATCTCAGGGTCCTAGGATCAAGTCCCATGTTGGGCTCCCTGCCCAGTGGGGAGTCTGCTTCTCCCTCTCCCTCTGCCCCTACCCACCCTGCTTATGTGCTCTCTCTCTCTCTCTCTGACAAATAAATAAAATCTTAAAAAAAAATTAAAAAATAAATTTAAATAATGAACAGCCATTTTTCAAAATTGTTCTGTTGCATAAAAGAGAAATTGAAAATACAATCCTGAGCCTTAACTGTAAGGCATTCTTTTATATTCTCAGGTAATTTATCTGGGGATAGTATGGATCACCAGGCTCTTTCCGCTTTGCATAAATCAGATTTCTAACTTCTCAGCCATGTACCCAGTAGACTTTCTATGTTCTTTTTTTTTTTTTTAAAGATTTTATTTATTTATTTGACAGACAGAGACCACAAGTAGGCAGAGAGGCAGGCAGAGAGAGAGGAGGAAGCAGGCTTCCGGCTGAGCAGAAAGCCCAATGCGGGGCTCGATCCCAGGACCTGGGGTCATGACCTGAGTCGAATGCAGCGGCTTTAACCCACTGAGCCACCCAGGTGCCCTTTTCTATGTTCTTCTTATCACCCCATTGTGGTTTCTATTTGATCTTGATCCATTCAGTCTGAGCCTTTCAAGAGAGACCACATGCTATATAACTGGAAAAGCAAGATTCCAAACAATTGGCAACAGGAAGAAACGAGAAGAATATCAGATTTCTGGCTATGTATTTCTGTTTTGTACACAACTCTAAAATTTGGGCAGAGTTCAGTGGGAACAGCTGATCTCTGTTCCATGTGGCACCAGCTGGGGTAGTTCAAAAACCAGAAGGTGAAATCTTCAAGAGGCTACTCACTTTCAGCTAGGCTATTGGCTAGAACTTGAACAAATGGGTTCTCCATGTTGTCTCTCTGCTTCCTCAGGGCGTGAAGGTTGGGTACAAGAGCAACCCTCCCCAAAGGACCGGCCAGAAACTGTATCATGTTTCGTGACATAGACTTGAAAGTCACATAGTATTTCTGCCAGAGTTACAGACAAGCCTAGATTTAAGGGGAGGAATTACAGATCCCATTTCTCAATGAGAGGAGTATCAGCATTACATTTTAAAAGAGTCTGAGGGACGGGTTATCTCATTGCATGCCATCTTGGAAAATAGCATCTACCACAAGCAGTGATCAATATCCATTATGAGTTTATAAACACAGAGCTTGTCAACTAATGGAGCTCTTTTCCAACAATAACCCCAGAGAGTAAGTGTATATACACACATCTATAAATACATTCACATATGCATACGTGAAAGTACTTGGCAAGTGAGGGTTAATTCTTAGATTTGATTTGCTCCCAAGATATTTTCAGTGTGATGCCTCAGGGTCAGGACAGGGAAATGGGCCACTCAATTAGTTTAAAATAAAAGTACTTTCCCCCCAGCATTCATCTACTCTCTGGGAAAATAAATCAGGCTGCTAAATTTTGGACTCATACTATTTCCATGGTAACAAAGCCTAAAATGCTAAAAGGTAGATTAAAGTTCTTTACAATATTTAAGAAATCTGTACTTAGTTTCTGTGATGGTTGAGAGTTCCTTAACAGCAATGAGTAGCATTACTATCACTAACCCTCCCCCCTGCAAACAGACACACAGGCAACGGGAGTGCTTTTTAAAATCCCGTTAACTTCTACTTGAGTGACCATTAAGATAGGGAGACGTGAGTAAAAATGAGACCGTCCAGTTTGGTCTCCTTAGATCTGCTTTGAATCAAATTTTCTTGTATTGATTTTGATCTCGATTAGGTAGCTTTAGAAATAATCTGACCATTTGAAACCTGGAAAAAAAGTCAACCATCATAGGTACAGAAATATGAATAATTATAGTGTTTGGGAATTACAAATGGTTTAATACAGCCAGAGAGAAGAATATGTCTAACACAGAGTCTTATTTTTGGTGTTAGGACTTTTAATTACAAAGAGAATTATTCAAATTATTATTTGAAAAATACACAGAAAAGTATAGAAAATAATATACCGTGTACCTACACCCATAGTTAATAGCTTTTACTCATTTGCTAGATTTTTCTCAAATCTCTTTTCTGAAGTTCATGTGTGACATTTCTAGTTGTGTTTCTGTATATCGATGCTTATGAATGAATCCCTACACTTTTTTATCTTTGTGCTTTAAAAACTTGTACAAATGGTATTATAGAGAAGACATTTTTTGCACCTAGTTTCTATTGCTCCATCATTGTGATTGTTATCTTTAGCTACAGGGCATAAACACACCATAAGGAGAGCAAAGACAAGCATTCAGTATTGCACAGATAGCTAATCATTTATTCAACTAAATTTGTATTTCACCCGAAGAGTGAATTGATGGTGACAGCTTTTGCATTTGTAGAAAATGTTAATGATATGCAGAAAGGACTGGACACCAGAAACTCAAGTGAATATAGGGAAAAGAAAATAAGGTTTATTTGCAACCCAGTTCTTCCATATCTGAAGGCCAGATGCTTTCTCTTATAATCCACCTTTCCTGGGGAGGATTACTGGGGCTGCATGGTATTTGGTGATGAGAGTGAGGGAGTCCAGCGACTGTCTGGGAGGCAGCCTATCTGGACCTGTGCAGAGATCAGGGAGCCATGTCTCTGAGCTTCCAGTGGGGAGCCTTGACCATTCCTTGTGTCCTAGCCCTCCCTGCCCGACCATCCCTCTCCTGCTGGGCACTTTGAACTTCCCTAGTGTGAATCTGTTTTCCACAGGCTGGGAGAGCTGCAGGGCTGGGTAGATGACATCCATTTGGGTTCATTCATGTCCTGCCACGTGCGCACCCCACTTCTATTCCCTGTTGCCCTGAGAAATGCCTAGCTTGACATTCTATTCAATTACCAGTTGCCATTTGATAGATTGGGTAATTTTTAAGTTTTTGTAGATTGTTAAAATAGAGCGACTAAAGGAATGTTTATTTTAAAGACTAGAAATGGGGTCACTGATTTAATATCAGATATACGTGAGCTAGCTATTAGATACACTCCATCTCTCTTCTCTGTTTACTGTACTACTCTCCGAAGGTCTCAAAGAAACACCTTATGTAGAGAAGCTCTCCCAAAATGGGAAAAAGGGATGACACACCTGTTTGCTTTTGAGGTGACACTAACTTACTCAGTAATATCTACTATGTTAAAGTTCGATTGACCTCATGTCGCTGTCAACTAATTATATTTTACTTCTGTTGCATTTCTGAGTATGTTAAGTTAAAAGCAAGGGACTTTCATGCAAATTAAACTGCAAGAAGCTTTTTAGGCTGTGTTCAAATACTAACAGGTTTGATAAATTTGTCTAAGATGGGTAGGACAAAGAGCTCTTTGTTTACTGACATACTTTATTGTCATTCTGCTATACACCTCTCGTATGGTTATTTTACAGGACATAAAGTCTAGGTATCCTGTCAGAATCTCCGATCTTATTTATGGCTTGCTGCAAAGTGGCTTATTGTCATTTATTATTTCCTATTTGATTTATATAACATCTTTCCACCAAAGAGCCCATGGGCTTATTTACATAAAGAATGCACACACACACCCCAACTAACACGCACACTTGAACGTCACTCAACACTGTCACACAGTTAGCAGTAGAGTACCAACGAGCTACAGGAGGCTTTTCCATCTGGTTTTAGCTCCAAAACCATGTTCTGGAATATTTCTTATATTCCAAGGTCACCATATTTCCTTTCACTTTGAGTGTTTATTGTTTTCCTCTAGGTGGATCGGATCATCTTCTGTGTCTTCTTAGAAGTTGACTTCAAAATCTACAAAAAGAAAATGAGCGAGTTTTTCCCTGCAGGTGAGTAAAGAGATTTGTTTTCTTTGGAATTGAGGATTGGAGTGGAGGCATCGGTTATATTCTATTTCATTTCCTAGCTTAAGGAAATGTTGCATATATGATCTCCATATACCAGTAACCTATGGCAATTCGTGTCATAATTTTCAAGAACTCAAAGAGGTGACAGGAAATCTAAGCCCATGACCTCTCTATCCCAGGAGGTCATAGTGTTGTCTTGGGGAGATCAATTCATCTCTTGAGTCTCATCTTCTCATACCAAAAGTGAGGGGCTGGACCAAATGACTTCTAAAGACTTCCTCTGGCTCTTAATTACAGGATCTGTGACTTATTCCCCACACATCTAAGTTGTCCAAGCCTGTGCCTACTTTCTGATCCACCATGTTAAACAACTTTGTTGGAAATTGTGAGAAGCCCATTTATATTCATAGCCAGAATTCAAACATTTCCTACCTTCTCTACCTAACACCCCAATTTTCTCAGCCCAAATTGCAGTGAAGATAGCAGCCCTTCCTAGGGCAATCTGCAAAAGGTGCTCATTCATTGTAATTCACATTTGAGAATGTAGGAAAAATATCAGCTATTAAAGAGCCTTGTTTACATTGATCGAATGTGTCATTAAATTTGGTTGACCTTGTTAATTGAATATTGCCTCCCATTGTTCCTCTTCCGGGCTTGTTTAATACCTAGTTATTTTTATGGTGCGATTCAAGTCACATGCTCAAGGTACTTTCCTCAGCCATGGTAAGAATAGCTTCCAGGAAATTTCAACCTACTGGGAGCATTGTTGATGCCTGCCTTAGAGAGAGCTTTCTTTTGAGGTTTCCATATCCATGGAAGCCAAGAGGTTTTCCATGTAGCCAGTGACTCTGGCAGGTGGGAGGGAGGGAGTGCAGCACACTCATCCTCTCGGCAGCCAGTCCAAGACATCCAGTAAATGTAAATCCAGGATGCCCTGCCTGAAGATCAGAGTAGGACACAGTAGCTGTCAAGAAGAGCCACAGGAAATGGCTAGAGACGTTCAACTTTGTGCTGATGTTCAACTTTGTGCTAACGTTCAAGGTGGACTAAGTTCCCCTGAGTCATGTGAAGTTCTGCTCTCTAGTTTTCTCATTGAAAGGTGAATCTGCTAAGTGTATTTAATTGGAGCCTTTAACTACAGTATTTCCCTAACTAGGACATATTGTAAATTCAAAGAGGCTCCCCATGTGATGAAGGAGAGGATTGTGATTGTGGCCGTTCCCCCCACCCCCCATCCTTTGCCTTCTCCTCTCTCCTTTTTTTACCTTTAAAAGAAAATCTTTTTAAGCAACTCAGTAATTTATAGCATGTAAAGCACCTAGTGACTATTGAGTAAGTAGTTGTTAGTATGAGCTAAATTTAAAAATTTCTTCTCGCCATAACCCAATGCCTCTTTTTCTGTTTCAGTCTCTTTGTTTCATCCTTTCTCTTTATTTCCTATATAACCACAGTGAGCAGACCATGCCTGCATTTCTGTATTTTTAAAGTATTCTCTTTTTTTATACTTTTAAGTATTCTTAAAAGAAAATGTTCATTCATGAAAAAAATGTGATTTGCCATGGTATGCGATGTAAGTATTGTCATATCTTGTCAATATCACAGCAGATTTCATACACTTTCATCATTTTGGACTTCTTGAGTGTATATAAATTATGATGTAACTTTCATGTTTATGTCTTCTAAAATAAAAACTGTTTTTGCTCTAGCATATGATAAAAATAATTGCATAAGTATGATCAAGTGATATTAAAACAAATCTATCCATCAGCAGATATTTCCAGTGGTGCAAAGCCAAAAATCATACTATACATTTATTCTAAGTAGAATAGTTTTAGTAGTCTGGAATGTATTAATAATTATGAAAATAAATTATTTGAAATATTGCTACTGAAAGTAAATCCAGCATTCATCTTAGTACTTGAGCAAATGAAATAATAATAAAATCATCTTGAGCTTCATATCAATACTTTGAATCATAGCATGCTCATGAAATTATTTCCAGTGCCTATTTATAATAGTAAGCACATTTTTAAAGTAAATGTCAAAATTCCTCCAAATTGTTGAGTATTTCCATGATGCTGAAACACCAGCCACTTATAAATTCTGAATATGCAATATGAAATAAAGGTGACTTTTAATGGAATGTGTGACGACTAATATAGATGATATACATTATCTGTCCATAATTTGAATTTATGGTTAATTCATAACCATACCATCTTTGATTGGAATATATTTTTTCTGACTTGCTATATATCCCCCCTAGACTGGCTTATTTAGACCATCTCTAGTCTTCTTAACACTTCCCAGTGCAATAATAATAGTTTAGGATAAAAAGTCATTTTATATTAAACAAAATCTCTATATTTTAGGGTTTATTAATCCCATGTCTTTACATTTCATAATCAGGAATCTAAGACAAAATATATTAAAAAATATACAAGTGAGGCTAGATCGCATTCAAGATATAACACATGCAAAACTACTACCTAATATTCATGATAGGAGTAAAAGCTACATTTATGGATTGCTGCCTCTCACCCAAATGCATGGACAAAGTCAAGTAATCTTCAGGCTAACTCTAAGAAAGTAGGCACTATATTAACCCTCTTTTTTGATATGGAAAATGATGCATACCTGAGAAAATGAGGCATATGGCTAGGAAGCAACATAGCTCTATTTCAAAATTGAGAACAACATCTGTCATTGCACAAGTGATAATAGGTTCACTTCCTCAGAGTGTCATCTCCAGAAAAGGGTGGTTTTGACTTCAAGGATACATTTGGAGCACTGAGAAAGTCTCATTGCTAATGTCATCCGCTGCCCATCATTGTTCAGAGCTGACACACTTCTCTTCTCATACCTGTAAATGTCCTCATGGGAACTGTCTACTATGAGTCAAATTGCTACTTTATTATGGATACCAAAATCAATCCCAACCCCATCATCTAGGCACTGCAGTGCTTTGACCTGAAGGTGAGCAGTAAAGTGATCACTGGAAAGCCAAAAGACCTTACTCATGACCACAAAAGTATGCTGGTGAAGTGCTTGTAATAGTTTGCTGGAGATACCATGACAAACCACCACAGACTGGGGAGCTCAAACAACTGAAATTTATTTTTTCACAATTCTAGAGGCTCAAAGTGCAGCATGTAGGGGTCAGCAGGATTGGTTTCTTCTGAGGTCTCTCTTTTTGGTTTACAGATGGCCTTCTTCTCTCTGCATCTTCATGAAGTCCTCTCTCTGTGTATGTCTGTGTCCTAATCTCCCTCTCCTTTTAAGGACAGCGGTCATATGGGATTAGGGCCAACCCTAATAACTTCATTTTAATGTGATCATCTATTTAAAGACCCTATCTCCTAATATAGTCACATTCTAAAGTATTAGAAGTTAGGACTTGAACAAAATATTTTGGGGGACACAACTCTACCCTTACCAGAGCCCGTCATGGAAATGCAATCATGGAACCATAAAGGAAAGAAACCAGCAAGAATTTTTTTTCCAACAGTTTTATATCTTGCTGTGGGTGAAGCATATTTGACTTTTTCCTTCCCAGATGTTTTCTTTGAAAGTCTAGTGTAGCAGCTTTATGGAATTACCATACACTTTGGTTGCACATTATTTATAGTTACACTACATGATTAGATGGCCTATGGCAAATAATATTTGTACGATTCAACTCAGATCTCTTTGTTCTTTATATAAAAGGTTTATATTTTTCAGTATGTAGGATTTATTGCGTGTATTTTTCACAGATTTGGAATATGGAGGTCAATTTTTTTTTTTAGAATCTAAGTTCTAATAGAGAATTTAGGGATATTAATTTACCTCATAATAACAATGTCAAATTTACAATTTTGGAATATATCAAAGAATCCTGATGTTGGAAATAAAAAATACCATTGTCAGGCCCCTCCCTACATTAAAGGAAAGCCTCCATTTGTTTATCGTAATGGTTCTCAACTATATTTTTCAGGGAGTATTTCTCCAAAATAATTTTTTAAATTATATCTTCTGACAAATGGGCATGATAGTTTTAAAAATTTTATCTGGATTTACTCTTTTAAATCCAACAAGAGAAAGTGTTCACCTGACCTCTTCTCCATCTCCTCTTCTCATTGATTTTATAAGTTTTTCTCATCCAACATCATTCATGATCCTTTCTGTCCATCAATCAACAAATAATTTATTATATGTCTACTATATACCCAAGGCTTTGTCCACTGCTGCATTGAAAATACTGTTCTTATAATATGCCTGAGAGGTAAGTATATGCAGAACAATTAGAAGACAATACTAGCAAGTAATCAAGTATAGCATTGATATGGTCAAAGTACTCAGGAATTCTGAGACAGATATGTCTGAGGACCAGGGTAGTTGTGGCGAGTTTCATGAAGAATGTGTACTTTAAGGTTAAGCAGGAGCAGAGAAGTGATGCCAAAGATTCTGTAAATAACATAGAGAGGAAGGGCAGTTCAGATGGAAGGATTTGTGGAATAAGTATGTCCAATTAGTGATCCCTAACTGAGAAATGCTGACACTCATCAGCATGTAATTGTATGACTTTGTGCATGTTGCTTAACCTTTTTATGCTTCACTTTCATCATGTGCAAACATAGTAATGGGCCAATTCCAAATAAAATAAACAACAAATGTAAATGAATATTCAGAGAGGTATCTAGACCGAACATCATCAATTTTAAAATATCCATGTTTATTTCTTATTACAAATTTTTTTGTTTTTTCATGTTTTCTTATAATTTTAAAAGGAAGTATTTTAATTATTGTGACCATCTTAATTAAAAAGTATATAACTTCTTATTACAAAAGTAGTACAGATTTGTATAGTAAGGTTCCTAGTTCTTTTCAAATATATGTTTCAGGGAGTTTCCCATTTTGTCATTTGTCCTTGTGGTATTATCCCTTTATAATCAAGTCAATGAGGAACCATAGAGAAACAAAAGAAAGATGAAAGAGAAATGTAGAAATAGAAAGAATGAAAGGAAGGAAAGATGAGAGGTGGAAAGGGTAGATGGAAGGAAGAAAAGAATAAGGTAAAAAAGAAAGAAAAAAATCCTTTTTATTAGAGAGTGAAGTTGAAAACTAAAAAAGCTCAAAAATTACCTTTATTTTAAGCCTATGTACTTGATCCCATAAGAAATCATCTCATTTCTGGATAGGATTATTCTTAGTTCTACTCCTCAAGACACTTTTTAGGCAAAGCAGTGTGCTTCCTGATTTACAAAATGTGGTAGGAAGAAAAATGCCCTTCCCTTAAAGACGCCTTAAGCCTCAGAACCTGTGAGTATGTTAGGTCACATTACAAAGGGGAAATAAGATTGCAGATGAGATGAAGGTGGCTAATTAGCTAACAGAAAGATGGGGACATTATCCTATATTACCTGGGTGAGTCCTTACAAGGATCCTTCAAAGATAGGAAAAGCAGGTAGAGTGGGAGATATGGCTATGGAACAACATTCAGGGGGGTGTGGGTCACTAACTTTGAGGATGGAAAACAGGAGCCACGAGCTGAGACTCTGGTAGACAGAAAAGCAAGGAAACAGATTCTCCCTAAGAACCTTCAGAGGGAGCACTGTCCTGCGGACATCTTCTTGCCAACCCACTGAGATCCAGGTCAGACCACAAACCCACACAACTGAAAGATGACAAATTTGTGTTGTTTTAAGCCATTACGTGTGTGGAAGTTCATTATAGCGGCACTAGCAAACTCATTGACCAGTTGTCTTTGCATAAGTCAAAGAAACACACACAAAAACCTGCTTACCCAGTCTGAATTGTACATTTTTTTTTCCCCCAAATGGCACATTCATTGTAGAGGGGACAAAAAACTGCAAAGTAGAAAAAGAAAAAAATTCAGAAATTTCTTTAATTATGAATATTTACAGTGACTTGGCACATTTGGGCACATTTGTACACCTTTAATGTGTGGATCTCATTGATGTTTAGAATTATACAAGACATGTTCTCTGTAATGTGACATAAATGAGTTGACTGCCCTCTTAGGAACTGGGTGCTAACCATTTCCACTTGATGGGCCTCAAAAGCTACAAACACATTTTGCCTTCAATGAAAATCCAGTGAAGTGTTGCTGTAACCAAGCAACCTGAATGAAGGAACAAGCAGCAGGCGTAGACTGAAAGCAATCTGTCCCTTCAAAAAGGGGGACGGTGTGGTGTGTGTAGCCAATGCTTATAAACAGCAGAATGCATAAAGACCTGGGGACATGAACCTTGACTAAGCAGAGTTTGATCTCATTAGGAGGTTCTGATAAAACAAAGGCAAGACAAAGTGCAGCTTGGAGAAGGGAGATGCTATGGGCATATTTACAGAAACCCCTCCACGGTGCTTCCGAAAAAACCCTTCAAATGTCCTGGGTAGACTCGTTTCTGTTCTGTAAGTGAAGATATTGAGGCAAATGCAGGGGGAGCAAAAACCCTTTTCAAGGTACAGTATATGAATGAAAGAATTTCTAATAAGACATAGAGGTAAGGATAAAGATCAAAATAAGCAGCGGAATAAAGGAAATCCACCAGCTTTTATTCTGCTTTATCTGTGGCCCTAACTGGGACCCTCAGCTACAACTTTTTGATGTTTTCACCTTCAGTTGCTGTTCACTCCATAATCCAGAGAGATTAATGATTTCCAATATCCTGTTATAGCTATCACTGTTGAGATCATAGAGAACTCTTTGATGGGTCCAGCATGGTTACTGAAACCAGTGCGAGTTTGGTCATGTGACTCCCTTGACTCTATGGAGCCCTTGTCTTACTTGACTGGACAGCCTTTATCCTTTTGACACTTCAGTCTTCTACTTCTCTTCCTGCCGGGAATATACCTCTCTGGTATATTCACCTGTGCACGGGCCATCTCCAGCTGACATCTCCAGGCCTCTCCAACATAACATATCTAAAACTAAATTCAAAATCCTTCCCCTACCCCATCTTTCTCCTCTAAAATTGGATATCTCAGTAATGTGTGCCTTTATATGCCCCATTTGCCAAGCCAGAAACAGCAGAACCATGCAGGTTTTTTTTTCAAGCAGTGCCTTTTATTTATTGATTTATTTATAAATTAATGAGATTTGAGTGCTCCTCTTGACCAAGGACCAGCTGGGGTGGGGTGGAGGGGGACAACCTTTGGCTTATGATTTTTTTTTTTTAATTTTTCCTAGTCCTATCAATTACATTGCAGAAAGTGGGTTTAGCAATTTGTTAGATGCTGTAGGTCAAGGTTTTCAACTTAATGGAAGAGCTCTGCACTGCAAGGGAGTCCCCTTTATCAATCATTTCTTTGCATGGCATTTCTGATTTGTCAAGTTTCACAAGAAGCCATGAGCTTACCAACATCTTCTATATTTCGTAGAAATCCTGAAAAGCTTGAAGCCCTTTATTTTGGCTAATAATATTTCCTCTCTATACAAAGGTAAATTGCTCCTAGAAGCCCTTAGTAATGAAGTATTTAAAAGGTGAGGGATACAGAAGACACCTTTGTGAAGGAATTAAGCCTTAAAATAGAGAACTTAAGAGCACATGGGGGGTGGCAACAACAAGATTTTCATAATTGGTCTGCTTGACAGACCTGCCCATTTGTGTGGATGCCCCAGAAATTTTGACAAAGGTATTTCAGGTGCCTATCCTTTTTTTCCTGGGGGAGTGGAGAGATTGCCTTAGTAGCCCGTAAGGGTCACTTTCTCCTTCATAACCCACTTCTTTTTCCATGCAATACACAGTCCTCTTTGAAGCAAGTTTCCATCCACATACATGTCTCTTAGCCAATCTTAGGGTCCTAACCATGGGTGACAATAACTGTGTGATAGGTGGGTGATCTCCACCACTGGAGGAAACATATATCTTACAAAGAGAACGACTATTCCTCAGTCCCAGCAACCATCTGGTGTGGGTACCCCTCACCAGCATTAATGTTGGCCAGAAATCACCAAGTAGCTCAGCTTGGATCTGGAAAAAGTAGGACATCTAATGTTTTTGAAAGCTTTTCCTCCGGCACCCAAAGGCCATTACTTTGGAACAATGGTTCTCCAACTGGAGATTGCATGAGCATTTCCTGGAGGGCTTGTTAAAAAGGTATCAGCGTCCTCCCCTGAGCTTCTCCTTTGATAGATCTTTAGTGGAACCCAAGAATTTGCATTTCTAACAAGTTCCCAAGTGGTGATGATGCTGTTGGTCCAAGACCACACTTTAGACTACAGTTCTGTAGGGTTTCATAATCTGTTTTTATACCATCTACTTTCCGAAAGACTGCATTCATTATGGCAACTCTAGATAAAGGAGTAAGACCCATGTCGAGTCATTCCAAAATCCACCGCATGCTCTGTCCTCTAAGAAACTCTGTCTTCCATCAAAGCAGGTGAAGTAGATATTACAGACTTCAAAGTAGGTTAGACACATCCTTAAAGGGGTTTCTGAAGTGTACAAAGCTATTACTGAAAACTGGTTTTCCTGGGGAAACCAGTTGGTCTTCACACTCCTACGTGGTCAAAATAAGGACTCCAGTCAGACTTGTAATTTTTGTGCAGAACTCAGCAGGGTAATCAGAAAGAGAGGGGTGCGGTGAATAAAACTGGCATCCATTCTGAAATTAACTTCAAGAAAGAAAGAGAGAGAGAGAAAGAAAGAAAGGGAGGGAGGGAGGGAAGGCAGGGAAAGAAGGAAAGGAAGGAAAGAAGAAAGAAAGAAAGAAACATCAAAGAGGCCCCAGTTGAAATGGAGCCTCAGCCACTGGTCCTTTCTGTTGAGGAAGGGAAGGAGGAAGGGAGGGAGGTTTCCTGGAATTGGCATTTCTGAACACCCAGAACAATGCCACAATGCCACCGGATAGACTGCCCTCTATTTTGAAATGATATTTGTAAAACTTTGGCTTAGAACCTTTTACTTGATTTTCATCCTCTAACAAAGAAGCATGATGCTTGAAGAACTGTTAAAAGGGTAGCGGCTCTGAGCCCATGCTCTATCATCGGTGTCTTAACTGCTTCCAAATTTTGCATGGCATGCCTCCTTATCTCCATAGGCTTATCCTCTTCTTTCATATATTGCTTTTTTGTTTCCCGGTTTTGTTAGAGAAAAATTCTTGCTAGAAATGTGCTGCATAAACATGGCTCAAGTGAATACATTTTATAGAATAATGTTGAACTAAAGTGGATTTCATTAATAAGTAACAGCACATTAGGTGCTTTGTAGACCAAAATTACTCTGTGCTGGATTTTAATATAAATAATACCAAAATATGAAGGCGTGCATTTTATAGTTTATTAGTAAATTTCACTTATGAAAAATGTTCTCTCTCAAAAGCTGGTGTGTCATTTTCTGCTTAAAGTTGTTTAGTAACCCTGTAATTTTCGGGATAAAATTTAAATTCTTCAATCTAAGGTGTTAGGATTCCCCAGAGAAAGAGAACCAATACTGAATATAGATTTAGATATAGATATAAATATAGATGTAGATATAAATTTATTATAAGGAATTGGCTCATGCAATTATGGAGGCTGCCAGGTCCCAAGACCTGCAGTCAGCAAGCTAGAGAGCCAGGAGAGCAGATGGCAGAGTTCCAGTGGGAGTCTGAAGACCTAAGAACCAGGAGAGCCAGTGATGTCATTTCGATCCAAATGCTTTCAAGCTTGAGACCCAGGCAGAGCCGGTGTTTCAGTTTGAGTCCAAAGGCAGGAAAAACCCATTCTCCCAACACTATAGTACCCTCTTCCTTGTGGGAGGGTTAACCTTAAACTTGGATGAGCCCCCACACCACACATTACAAGGGCTATCTGTTTTTTTGTGTCTACCAAATCAAGTGTTACTTTCCATCTGAAATTTCTTTCAGACACCCCCAGAGTCCTGTGTGACACATATCTATCTGGGCATTCCATGGCTCAGTTACATTGACACATGCGATTGACCATCATACCCAGGAAGGAAGAGCCTCCATTATGCAGCTAGAACAGGACAGTCTACCCACAGATCCCCCTGTAACTCCTCCCTTCGGCCACTCGGAAGCTTGTTTTATTTCCTTAAAAGCATTTTGGCTGTTTGTATCCATGTATTTTCACAAATGTTTTTCCCTGTGTTTCAGACCAGTTACCCTTTTTTTTAGTTTAAATCCCCCCAGAAGCAGACCCAAAAACAAGAATTCAAGTGGAAGTCATTTATTTGGGAGATGACCCCAAGAATCACCAGCAGGAGAGTGGGAAATGACAGGAAAGGGAAGGAAGAGAGTAGGGCCTAATTATAAATGAAATTAACCATTGGCTCAAAGCCAGGGTTGGGATGGGGAGGGGAGGACTGTGGGAGAAGCTTCCAAATGAGCCCACTAGAGAAGTAAGGGAACTAGAGTACTTATATGCAAATCCTGGCAGTCCCTTGTGAAAGGCTGCCCTCTTGGGGGTGTTAATTCCCTGATACCTCTCTAGCAGTCTCCAGCAGCCCAGAGAAAGCCCTCAGGCAGAGGCCCAGGGGCTGGTGGCTGGAAGTTGGGCTGGCGAGCAAGAAAATGTCAAGGAACAAGGGGGTGTAAGTAGGGTACCCACATCTGCCCAGATCGCACTGCAGCCTTTCTTTCCTCCTAGCTAATTCTAACTCGCCCTTAAGGATTCAACGGAAGCCTCAGCTCTTCCGGAAATCTTTCATCGACCTTCTCTCTGACTTGGCTGTTTGTTGTCTGTTTCCCAGTAAAACCTCGGACTACTTGCCTCAGAGAATTTGTTACTTCCTCTTCTGACCGCTGCTTCCACTTCTTTGTGAGCTTTCTGAGGGACTAGGTTGTCAGCTCTATCTTCCGGGTCTTCCATAGTTCCAACATGCGGTGTTGATCAGTAAATGGTTGTTTAAGAAGGGAAAGTAGTGATAATAAAGACACCGTTAACCCTAATAGCCACTATTTACTGAATGCTCATTCCATGTAAGCACTTTGCATGTAGGATGTCTTATCAACTCTGGAAAGTTAGTACTTTTATTATCCCTATTTCTCGGATAAGAAAGCTGAGGTGTAGGTTTACGTAATTTGCCCAAGACTGCACAGCTCCACGTGGTTTGGCCTGGAAATAAACCCAAGCAGTCTGAATCCAGATCCTGAATATACTCTTAACTGCCATATGGATAAATGAGTGAAACGGATGCATAAATGGATAATAACATCAAGTCTGATCCTTCCACACCTGGGGACATTCTAGGGATGATGCTATCAGTATAGTTTATAAAGTTCAAATATCAGCTCTAATGTCACATTTTCCAAAAACCCTTCCCAGTAGCAGCTGTCCCTCCCCTGTCACCCATTTGTAAGTGCACTGACTCCTCTCTATTACATGTTCAGATGTATCTGCATGTCTTACTCTCCTTACTAATGATAAGTTTCTAGACACCTGTGTAACCTGGTATTTTCTATTTCCCCAGACATAAAGCCACACATACAAAAGGTTACCAATGAGTGCTTGCCACATGGACAAACAGATATACAGAGTTGACAAACAGATATACATAGCAAAGGGATCTTTGGCTCTTCCTTTATCTTTCCCTGGGAACTGTGGAAACTCTTTTTCATTCCTGTCTGAGATTCCAGAAAGTCTGTTGCCATAGAGATGGTTCTAGGTATTTTCAATGGTTCTGAAAAATAAAATTTTGTTTAAAGATATTAAGGTCAGGCAAGAATCCATGAAGAGTTTACTTTGTAACATTTTGATAAATGATTTGGTTAGAAAATTATATTTCTAAGAGAAAGATATTCTTTCTCCCAAAATTCTATTCATGGAAAAAGATGAAAGGAATAAGTTATATAGAAAATCACTAATTTTATAACAATCTGAGTGGAAGAAAATTTACTTCTCCAAAAATTAACCATGGCCGTCAAGAATTACTTTCCTAAAACCTCAAATTAAATGCATTTTCCATTCCCAGTTACTGGTATATCTATAATCTTCTCTTATAATTAGCACTTTGAAGAGTGTCACATTGAATAAATTTAGCCAAGAAATTATTGGATGTAAAGCATATGTCCGAGAGGAAATTACAAATCCTTACTGAGTCATCATTGTTTGCAAATCATCATGTAGACCCATGTTGCCCTGGTATGTAAGAGATAGATAGGAAATATAAACACAGAAATTCTCCAATTTGACTAAAAATATCAGAGAAAATTAAAAATTTTAATTCAGCAGAAATTTCTTCATGGATTTTCATGTATAAAATTAATCACGTTATGTACCAGGGGAAAAAAGGAACATAAGACAGTCTTCAACTTTGTAGAATTTATGATCTAGAGATGGGCATCTGCCAGACAAATATGTTAAAAAGTAGACTCATGATTTGGTGGCAATAATAACTAATACATAACATTATATATAATATGTAATATATAGTATGTATAAATTAATATAGTTAATTTATAATTTTATTTTTAAATTAAATCAATTTAATTTGTAATTTATAAATTTATATATTATATATAAATTTAAACATAAATATTTATATACTACATAATATATATTAATATTTCAGTAGGTATCCTAACGCTTTATGTAATACTATCTCATTTAATTCTTGCAACAGCTCTATGTAGGAGGTATTATTATCCCACTTTGTAGCTGATGATCCTGAAACTGAGAACTGGCCGGTAACTTTTCCATGGTCACATGCCTAATGAATGGGTGGGTGAAGGAGCTGTATGCAGACCTCAGCCCAAACATCCTTAAAGTTGATACTCAGAAGGTGTTAAAAATAAGCTACAATGAAGAGAAGACTATTCACTCAAACTTGGATGGAGCAGATGTTATGGTGCCTCAGCTCCAAGGATGAGTGTGAACAGAGATGGAGAAAGGCATTATGGCTTCCAGGACTGAGGCAGGTAGTGGAAACTAACAGAGATCTTAGAAAACAGAATCGAGCGGGGCTTGAGTGAAGGTGGTAGCATGAGTGGGACAGAGGAGGGGAAACCAAGAAGAGTGGTCAGAGCAGGTACTGCTGGCCTTGAGTGTGATCCCAAAGAGTCTAGACCTTTCTCTTCAGGCAGACTGGAGTCACTGAACAGTCGTGAACTTAATCAGAGCTGTGTTTGAAGATTGATTTGGCAGTTACGTGTAAAAGGAGTTGGAAGAGCACATTAAGAAATCACCAAATAGGGAAGTTTGAATTTGAGTAGTAGTGATGTGAATAGAGAGGAAAAAGAAAGAAGACAGGATTCAGCATTGCCTGGATGTGAGCAACAGTGACGGAGAAGAGACGACGATAGGTCAAAAGTTCAGAAAGCAACTATGTCACCCAGAGCACAGTGGAAGCATGGGTCCTTGCCCAGTTACAGAGGGTTTCACTGGGATGAGGGGAGTCAAGTGAGAATGATAGGACTGGGGTGGGCTGTGGGAAGGGCACTTGAATTTGCTTGGTTAAAGATTTGGATTTGCAAGTATAGCAAACTAGCACTTTCCATGGAGCAGTGCGGGGATTGGACCCAGGGGTCAGCCTACATCCAAATGGTGAGCCCCACATTTCTAAATACTTGAGGCAAGGGTGCATCCCTTTCATGGGTGCAAAAAATGCAGCATTTAAAGTGTGTGATTTTTTTTTTTTTTGGTCCTTTTGAAATGATCAAAGTGACTGTGTGAAACTTTAAAAGCAAAACAAATTGTTACATATATAGTTTTGTTAGACATATCTAACAATTTTTAAAAAGAAGCATAAACCCTAGGTATTAAAATTGTGCTCTAATGTCTGTTTACATTACATTACACTTACTTAGCATAATAATATAAGACAATAGAAATGCATGGTCTACCAGGTTTCTGATGAGTATTTTCTTGCCTTTGCATTTTTATTAGATTGGAGAATTCTGGGGTTTCTAGCTTTTGTATGAACTTTTCTTTGTCTTTTCTCTCTTTTTTTTAAATAGATGATAATAATGAAGAAGAAGGTGTTGACATCAAAGAAGATTCAGGTACTAAATTTATGATTTTATTCATAGAGAATAGGCAAAGATCATTGTGTTGTTTATGTACGCCTCACATTTTTTCAAAGAAAAACGTAGCAAGGTTAATAAAATAGGTAAAGGGGATTAAGAGTACACTTATCCTGATGGCCACTGAGTACTGTAAGGAATTGCTGAATCCCTATATTGTGCACCTGAAACCAACATAACCCTGCATGTTAGCTATACTGGCATGAAAAGACAAAAAAGAAAAAAATAGAAATGTACACTCAAGGTTATAAAATGAGAAAGTAGCTGTGCTAACTCTTGTGGCTTATACAATTAGCATATTTAAGCAGTAGACTTTCAGCTTTCTGAAAGCTGAGGTAAAAATGGAACCTGATGTTATAACGAATAGAGCTGTGTAGCAAATCACCCCAAAGCTTAGTGATTAAAGCATCTGCTTATCCTGCTCATATATTCGGTGGGTCAGGAATTCAGACAGAGCACAGCAGGGCTGACTTCATCCTGCTGCTCTACAAGGTCTGAGGCCTCATCAGGATGCCCCAGTGGCTGGGGGTGGGGGCTGGAATCCTGTGAAGATTTGTTCACTCTCATGTCTGGCCGGCGATTGATACTGGCTCTGGGGCTCTCAGCTGAGACCCTGGCTGGGGCAATTTTCTGAAACATCTATGCATGGCCTCCTTCAATAACCTGGGCTTCCTCTCAGCATGGCAGCCAGGCTCCAAAGTGGTTTCTCTAGAGACAGCAAAGTGAGCCAGCAGGAGCTGTACCCTTTTTAAGCCTCAGCCTCAGGAGTCCCACAGAATGACTTCCACAAAACTCTTTTTGGAACAGTCATTAAGAAGCCTGCCCAGGTTCATGGGGAGAGAAAATAGGCTCAGTCCCCTGATGGGGAACAGTGAGGTTTTCGTCAAATACATGGGACCTGAGGACTTGCTGTGGCCATCTTTGGTACATATATTTGGTACATAGGATTTATTTTTCTCACTATCAGAAATTAAGATGTGTGCCTACTCCTCAAGAAAAACCAGTGTTTGATGAGGGAAATCTAGTGGTTGCAAACATTGGATCTGGCCTAAGGGAGCCACTCGGTATGTGCTTATTAATGAATTCATGAAATCAATAGGCCTAAATTCAATCCCAGCTCCTCCATTTATGGACTTTAGGTAAAAGTTTTCTCTATAGGCCTTAGTTTATACCTCTTTGGTCAATAAATGTTACCATATAGTCTTGTTTGGGAATTAAAGGAGATATACCTGAAATGTTTCTTGGATCTTAGTAAATATGAAAATTATCACTTCTTTGTTTCTCCTCTAGTTATTGGAAGGGTATAGAACTGAATTCCATAGTATAAGTACTCCATGTTCCCCATTTTGGCAAGCACACTGTTCTAGGTATGAGATGGGGCCAGGTTTCAAAAATTAAAATCGATATCTCAGAGGTCCTAATTTTGTGTAACCTGCTATTCGATGCCAGAACTCCATCCATTAATCACCGACAACCTCAGTCTGAGCAGCTCCATTAACAGGGAGCAATTGAAATTCTGAGGTAAACGATCTCTGTTAGTCAAGGTTTGATTAAAATGGTCCTTTCTCCTGGTTAAATCTCTCTTCCTCCCCTGATTTCCCACTGTCTTCGTGGAAAAATACCAGCAGGTCTTTTCTTTGTAACAGCTCACAGGAGCAACGATCATAACTCCTGTCTAGCTTCTAGCTTCTTCTCCGGTCCAAACATGCCTCAGTCCTATGGTTCCCTTGGTCTCCCCAGGGCAGTGGATTCAGAGGGCAGGAGAAGTCAAGGGAGGGTCTACAAGCCAGGAGCAGAAACAAAAGAGGTATTACTGCTATAATAACATTTGTCAGTTCCCTGCCTGTATATCCATGGTACCCACCATTACTTTACAATATCCACAGCAGTCTAAGGAAAGTTCTTGTGACCCTCAGCTGAGCATTGTTTGCCGGTCGGGAAAGCAAACTCAAAGTGCCAGGGGATTGGATTAGTTTGTCTGGAGTATTCCTCAGACAACAATGGGCAAGAGTTGGGGGAACTGTGCAGTACAACTGAGGCAGGTTATGATTCAGTGCTGTCCGGTAGAAATAGGATGGGAGACTCCTGCTTATCTTCAGATTTTCTAGTAATCACATGGGAAAAAGTAAATAGAAACAAGTGAAATTAATTTAATACTATTTTATGTAATATAAAATATCCAAAATAGTATCATTTCAACAACTAATCAATATATTATAGGAGCCTGATATTTTACATCTTTTTTCCATTCTAAGTTTTTGAAGTGTGTGTGTGTGTGTGTGTGTGTGTGTGTGTTTTACATTCATGTCTCAATTCAGACTAGACACATTTCATGTATCCTTTGGCAAAGTATGGTGTTGGACAACGAGATTGATACCAACACCCAGAACTCCTCAGTGGAACTTGCTCACACCCAGTATCAGCTGCCTTCCCTTTCCTGTCTCCCTTCCCTACACCCCTTTGGCACTTTCTGGGGTAATTTCTTAAATGAAGCATTTGCTCTCTAATCCTGTCTCAGCGATTTCTGAGAAAATCCAACCTGAGACAAGGACTCTGCCTTTTGTAAAACATAAAGCCCAAGGTGAAATTTCAATTAGAATATCCATTTCCATACTCATGAGGGATGTCTTATTGCTTAAAAGAACCGTATGTTGAAAAAAAGACTTTAAGTGGTCACCCCATCTTGGATTAAATTTAATGTCAATTTCTTGTCTTCTCCTTTATCCTGCTCATGTGAAGTATCCTTGTAATATCCTTCAGCCATAGGGAGTACTACCCTTTCAGCTGGCCAATTTAAGGACTTTATCTGGCTAAGGACCATTTGCCTAAGTGCCATAAGTACACATTTCTAGGCAGGGGGGAGTTGACTTCTTAATGAGATGCAGCTAGCTCTCCCGACCACTGAGTGATTTTAAGAAAATCGTTATTAATGCTAATGCTGAGCCCACAAGGTTTGAGTCAGCATATGAGGTTTGGGGCACTTTAATCGGATCATCAGTTCTGATTTTAGTCTCATCAGGTTTCCTGGGGGTTTTGTGACCAGCAGCTGGATGCAGCTGTGAAAGTCACACTCGATGCCCCAAAGACGCTGAGCCACCAGGCCAGACTGGGCTTGCAAAAGTGATCTCCATTTTCTAATATGGGAGTGCTGAAATCAAGGGGAATTCTGGGCAGAATGGTTCCATGATGGGCCACTGGCCTTGCCAGATGTTGGTGAGGAAGCTGGCTTCAGTTCAGATCTCATCCTCGGGTGTCTTGGTCTCTAAGACAGGTCTCTAACCAGACCATTAAGAGCTGCCTTTCCTCCACCCTGTATCGCCTCTTCTTCTCATACATGTAGAAATGCTGGAGGGATTTTTACGAATGCAGCTAATATTAGTGAAAGGCTACTTGGGAGAAATAACTGCCCAATAAAAGCTAGTGAATGATAGTAAAAAATAATCTGAAGACCCCAAACCAGTAAGGTGCTGCTAACCTGACTCTCTGGGTGCAGAGAAACCCAACTGGAGGGACCCTGTATATTTCATTATTGTAAATATACACTCATTGTGGTGGTGTTTGAGCTACCAAACATGAGGTCAATGAATGCGGGAGTTGAGGAGAGATAGGTGTGGTCAGCTGGCTCACGTCTGCCCCAGCACGCGTCTGCTGAACCAGATTTTAATCAACATGGACCTCATGCCAGTCGCTCCACATACATGAACTCATTTAACATATGAAACAAGTCTAGGAGCCAAGGATTGTTACTACACAAGGCTTGAGAGGAATTAGTTCCTGGCTTAAATAAGGAGAGCCGTAAGTGTGTCTGACCCCAAAGCTCACACTCTGTCTCTGACTCTAAAAGTAACTTAGAGGCAGGAGCGTCTCAGGTGGTGTGAGACAAGGTCATCCTCAAGGTGAAGCTCTGTCCCCACGGAGAATGACAGAGACAAACTGGCTTAAAAGCTGAGGATTCCCTTTAAGTCCTTTATCAGTTTCTTTAATCCTAGCTTAGAAAATGTTTCCCCATGTCCTTCCATTCCAAGACCATGCATTGTTAAAATGGGCCCCAACCAGGGACAGAAAATCAAGGGCCACCTACGGCAGTTCAGCTACACGAGAGTGAGGAGTGCAGTTGAGTTCTTTAGGTGACAAAGCTATGCTCAGAGCAAAGCTCCAGGTCTCCAACCTCTGTCAGAAAGAGAGGCAACATAGATCATATGATATACTGCCTAGGAGAAGTTTGGGGTGCTTTGGAGGAATGTTCCTTCAGCTTCTCCAGATCAAAAGGGAGAGTTGTTTCTGCTGCCCCACAAGTAGAAATCTGGGCACAGAGGCCATGTGTTATCAGTGACTTTCATTTGAATGCCTCCATGGGTGTTATGAAATGATACCAATGTCGTAGATGACTGTTCATAATTAACATGTACCCATGCCCACTGACTACCCAAGGAGGGCCCTATCACTTTTTTAAAAAATGAAGCACTAGTCCCTTCAGGGTACTTATCTCAAAATGTGGACAAAGAGAGACAAATAGATGTCTTTCAGAGATGTCTTATCCTTTCCCCAAGAATTCCTATTCAGGTTGGGAAATCAAGTTCATTATCAAAAACTCACTTTCAGGAAATGTTGGTTTGGGGCTGAGTCCCTAGCATGGGAAGCTCTACTCTTAGTCCCTGTTGCAGATGATGCATTTCAGAGGCATCTTCCAGAGCGTCTTACAGTCTCCTTCCAGGGAGATCACAAGTATTGCTTTGCCCATTTTATGCATCCTTCTGAGCACAGCATCTGTGCTCAGTGAGCTGTTCCAAGCATCTCATTTCTGATTTTGCTGAACCCATTCTGAAGGGTCAACATCCATCTCACACCTGGTGACAGAAGTTTGGGGGAGTAGCTAATGTAATCATTGGCAGAATTTTTCACCCTGGCCATGGTAATGATCTTAGATGTGACTTACTCGCAACCACAGAAAGCCTAACTTTGTGCCCAAAAACCTTTGTAGTCCATAATGCCAAAGTTTTTAATAGCACATCTATCAAATGCAATTTTTTGTTCTGTTCCTTTTTTAATAAATGGGAAAAGAAAAATGAGTCGCCATAGCTCTGTAGTGTAATTTTAGAATCCTGGCATAAGGCGACAGCTGCTAAGAGAGTAAGAATTAGGCATGGGCTCCATTATATCTTGGCCTTAAAGAAAGGCCTGGGTAAGGCGGGGAAAGAAAACCGAACTGGAAACGAAATTCTCAAGACACTACTAGGTACCAGGGATGCAAGAGAGATAAGGAAAGACAAATGTCCTTTTCTCAAGGAACTCACATTCTTAGGAGGTGGGATGGAGAAGGGAAGAATACAATAAAGAAAGAAGAGGACAAGATGATTTCAGATACCTCAAGTGATGTATTTGAGAGCGATTTCCCTTGCAGGCACCCTTCATATTAGGAATTCACGGAGGGCCTTTCTTGGCAGCTGAATTTGGTTGGAGATTAATAGGTGAGAAGGAGGTAGACACATGAGTGTGCATTTTTGGAGGAGGAGGGGAGAAGAACCATAGATGTGACCATTCTAAGGCAGAAACTAGCATAGTAATGACCGAAGAACACACAAAGGCAGCCAAAGCACAAGCGGGAGATGAAACTAGAGCTGTGGGTAGAGCGCAATGGCCATGTCCTGGCCCAGGGACTTGGATTTGGATCTTACTCTAAGACCAATGGTATTTAAACAGATGAGCAACAGGATCAGGTTTATACTGAGAAGGTAACTCTGGCTGCTCCAAGGAGAATAGTTTCAGGGAGATTAGAAAACCAGGACAGAGGTTCCTACAGGAAGCCTGGTAAGGGAGGCTGCTGGTTTGGATTGGGATGATGATTGCAAAGGATGAGCTCAGTGGATGAATACAGGATGTTGTGGAGCAGAGCTGATAAGACTTACAATGACCTTCCTGGAAAAGTGACTGAAAGGAAACATTAAGAACCATATCTCCATTTGGGGGTTTGAATTCCTGGGTAGATAGTGAGATGTGAAATACTGTGGGGAGAACAGGTTTGCAGACATCAAGAGCGTGTTGCAGCTGTGCTGTTTGAAATGCCTAATGGGATTATTTACATAAATTTGAAATGCTTGGTGAGAGCCCAGTGATGGGAAATCATGAGAGCTGGAAAGAGGGAGGCACCATTAAATCCCAGCCCTGAAAGGACAGTGGGGGAGGGGGTAGTTACCTGATCCTGGAGACAAAGGAGATGTGGAGAAGGCCAAGGGATTGGGGCTCTGATATGAGATAGAGGGATACAATAAGCCCTGAAGGCTAATAGTAGCCTAGGAAGAAAGCCAGAAATTTCACAGACAGACCAGTCTCCTGGTGCACAGCTGGGTGGGAGATGGGGTAGGGGGTGGTGAGTGGATCTGGAGGTGAAAACAGAAGACAGTCAGTTCAAATACAAAACGAGCTGCCATGAAAGTTGAAGATAAAAGCTTTGAGTTTAGTAGAGAGACCAGGACTGGAAATATAAATTAATGCATAACAAAGAATCTATATCTGAAGGGGATGAATTTAGAGATACTTTTCCTAACACTGTCCTCAGAATTTTTTTTTTTTTTCAGTCTTCAGAATTTAAATTATCAGCCTCCTTGGATAGACTCAGCCCCAGGAGGTCTTGGGAAGGATTGAGAAAAGTGGGAAACATGTTAATTTAATTGGGGGCATACAGAAGTTGTTTAGAATTTGGATGACTAAAGAAATCTGTTAAATAGAAGGAGGATAATTTCAAGCTCCACCCCAGCCTCCCAAGTTGAGATGACATTGCAGCTGATCTAGCTCTACTTTGAGGATTTAGTAAAATGAAATTGCATTTTGGCAACTGTCAGTTAATCTGTGAAGTTTTAAATCAAACTCCTGTTGAGAAAAATAATAATATCAATAATTTGGGGTTGCCTTATGGAGAATTTCATTTAATTTCAGAAAAAAACATTTAAGATTTCACATTCGTGTGAATCATTATTGATGGTCACAAAAAGATGTTAAGCTGAGGCTTTAATGTCAATCTATGTACACTGGAGAAGCACAGGCTCTTGCCAAAATTTAGCTTAGCCAAAATGACAAATGAAATCTGTGAGCAAGCCTCACTATACATGTGGATTTACTGATAGGGTGGCGGGGGGAGACTTTGAACTTCAACATAATTTTAAATATTTATTATCTAAATAAAAATGCTTTAAATCTTTATGCTTCCAGAGGGGGTAGAGCCAAAAGACCTCTCTCCACCCCCCAAGAAGAGCAAAGCAAAGAAGCCAGAATGTTCCAAAGACTCTAGTGAAGGTGAGTCCTGTTCCTCTTGTCTTTAAAAAATTATTCCATGAAAAAGAAATTTCTGGTTAACTTTTAAATGTTGTGTGTGCTCTCATGTTCTGATATTTCCCAGGGTTCAAAAATCACAGAAGAATTCTTTATCCTTTCCTAATATGTTGATTCTCCCCTGAATGTGAAGACAAAATATCAGATTTGGGTTTAATTGGTGAAGGTAAAAACCAAGTTTAAAAAACCCATTTTCTCATTGTGATGTATTTTCTGTTTCTGCAAAGTGCTGACAAGTTGAGGGCTTTGTCATGGAGTAAGTGTAAAGGCAGAGACGTGGGTGTGTGATGGCCAGTGAGTAGCTAATTGCCTTATTGAGATCATTTGCTCTTTTCATGAGTACATTCTGAGTTCAGGTTCAAACCTGAGCAGTGGGCGCTAGAAATGTTTCTGGTCTTTTTGTTCTCTCTACTTTCTAGAAGCCAGCATATCTTTGCATTAAATGGACAGGCTCAATTGGGCTCAGTTTGCTGAAGAAAGGAAGTCAGTCTCTCTTTGACTTACAACACTAGTACCATCTATAAGATACTCACATTTTTCCTTTAAAATGTAGATTAGGTATTTTTTTTAAGGGAGTCTCTCATCTCCGGAGTATGCATGAACTTCTTAAAGGGGAACGTATTTATGCTTTCTCGTTTCTCACTTTGGAGCCTCCCTTCATCTGCTGTGAATTGGAGAGCATTATTATACTGATGGTGTCAGCTTGGGTCTTTGGGAAAGAAGATGCCAAGACAAGAAATAGAAGTGCAGGAAATGTATGGGAGGGGGGAGCCTTGAGGGGAAAGAGGGGAAGAGCAGGAGGAGGCGAAAGAGAGAGAAGGAAGATGAGCTGGGAAGAGCCTCCATCTGCAGTGAACTCTGGGAAAGAATGGGGAGGTCCAGAGCACTGGGCAGGAATGGCTGGCTCCAAGATCCCCTTTCTCCAGTTCACTCACTGGCTGCAAGCAGCTGGTGGAGAAAGTGGCCTCGGTGTGAATATAATGCTTCAGTGGACCCCAAAGTGTGGCCAGTGGAAGCTGTTGCCTCACTTCATTCACAGAAGCATGTTCTCTCTCGAAGGGAAATCCTGAACATTTCTTCTCCATGAGAGCACAGCCCCTGCGTGTCGGGGTTCCAACTGATAAGCAATGACACTGCCTTCGTCCACATCTGGGTTCAGAACCAACTGAGAAGGCAAAGCTATCAGAAAGTTTGAAACCAAAAACATGATCTTTGTTACTAATGAGGTTAGATGAGAACTTCTGTTCTCCCTGCCCCCACCAGATGGGCTTCCAAATGCTGGATTTCACTCCTGAATATGAAAGACGTAACCTCTGTCTCCTCAGGAGCAAGTACCATTGTCCTTGGTATCTTGGGTGCCTAGACAGAGGCTACTGGGTGAGCTAATTATATGAAAAAGAACAGCCCAAGACACGCCCTCTCTGTGGACAAGGGGGTCTGAGAGAGACTCAAGATGAATGTGTTTCTTCCCCCCAGGCTTGGATAAGTGAGGGGATGGGGAGAAAGTCACAGCAGTAAATGTTCTCTGCCCTTTGGTTGAGGAGTGAGAAATAAACATTTCCAGCTAACAGTAAATGATAGAAATAATGTGTATAAAGTGCCTGGCACAGGTCCGGTGCTCAGAATGGCTATTATAATCGCCATCATAATCAGCACCATGAGGGGGTGCACACTGCTCTAATTCACTTAACGTGCTTGGGAGCTTCAAACCATTCATGGTCAACACTTAGAACCCTGGAGAAGGCCAACAACTGTAACAGCCCAAGAGGGTAAGAGTTTTGGACTGTCATCTCTTACTCTAATGAGGTCATTTCCTGGACAATCTCTTGAGGTCATGATTGGGAAACGGGTTAAGGGCAAAACAACAATTGCCTTTTCCTTAGAGAGGCTCCATCTCACCTAGTGGTTCCCAGCAAATGTCCAACCCACATCAGAGGTGGTTTTCTGGAGCCTGGGCCTGTGGTCATTTTGAGGGTCACATGGTGAGCCATAAACTGCTCTTCCCACTTATTCCTTCAGATGAGCAGAAACTTCTTTTGCCTCCTAAGTAATTTCCTTTGCTTAGGAACATCATTGTGTAATCCCAAGATGAGTAGATAGTAGGCTTCACCTCACCCAAAGATGTGGTCTCAGAATATGCTCTGAGGCACCAAAGTGCCCCCACTGTGGATTTGTGACCAGGGACATTCTGTTTGTGGCATCATGATGAAATCTAACATTAGCTGTTCTATAGAAACAGGGAATTGTGTGTTTGTCCCTAAGATGGCTTTTGGGACAAAAAAAAGTAACCATTGCGGGAAAATGGTAAGAAGGGGATATGGCGGAGGTAGATGATTCGATGATGGGCACTCATTATTTATCGGTGTTTCTATTTTGAAGAAATAAAGTAGGTCCTGAATTCATGTTATTTCATGTTATATATATTTCACTTCTTCTCATGATTCAAAGTGTTATAATCTTTGATTGGCAGAGTTACAATTCTTTCCCACTAGACATGCAAAGGGAATATTGCATCCCTGGGTGAAAGAGTAATGAAGATTATGATCCTTCTCTGTGGTGGGCTTCCCATTTTAGAATCATCAGTCCTGTTCCACTGTGGTCATCTCCCTAAGATAGATAAATAGATAGATAGATAGATAGATAGATAGATAGATAGATAGATAGATATCTTTCTATCTATCAATTACAGTAAGAGAAGTTTCTGGTATTTTTATTTATAGATCACTCAGCTTAATTCTCCATCACTTGGCCTCCTCTTACTTCTTCTCTCCTTTGGGTTCCCAGCCCTGATTCCAAGACTCATGGATCTTCCTGATTACCTCTGTTTACCTTATAATATCCATTCTCAGACAGGATCTTAGAGAATAGAGTTGGAACACAAACTCACCTAAATTTGCTGTCATATATAACCATAATAACTGTATCTTGATCCAGAAGAATTTTGCGAACATCTGGGCAAGTCATCTCATTCTACTGATCTGTTTTAAAGTAGACTACGAATGGATTTTAACTTGCCCAAAGTCCATGCAGCTTGTTAATGTCAGAAACTCTTTTTTTTTTTTTTTTTCTACAAACGACATAACTTTGCTAACTCTTTTCCCTTTTCCTCTTCTGGAAACTAGACTTAGTTTTGTTGAAGGAGGCAATTTTGCTATCATTGCAGGCTTGACTGAAAGCCTTATTACTTTAGCAAATGTACTAAAGTACTGAACACCATAAGAAATAATCAGACAATTTCTAAATGTATTTATTAGCATTCTTGTATAATGGACTTTGGGATATAGAGTTTCATTTTAATTGTTTTGATTGAACTTTCATGGATCAGAGTA
Organism: Mustela nivalis; assembly: GCF_964662115.1. Classification (NCBI taxonomy): domain Eukaryota; kingdom Metazoa; phylum Chordata; class Mammalia; order Carnivora; family Mustelidae; genus Mustela; species Mustela nivalis. The sequence goes on along the minus strand of NC_139027.1, from coordinate 104,400,817 downwards.
TTGACCCACTGCAACACCATGCTAATAATGAAATGATTAGTAACTTCAGATTGGCTGGCATCTGGTATAAATGATAAGCCAACCATGAGCTGACAAATTATAGGATCAATTGTTTGAAGAATACCTGGTGAATGGCAGTTCTAGCAATTCCAACTCTCAGGAATTTGGACGAATTTTTTTTCTTACAAAAAAATTAATTGAAAGAATATTATAGAAAACTTAGCCCTATTAAGAACACATGTTCCTCTCACACTCTTTCTTCCTTCTTTCGCCGGGAAATCCTTTCAGAAGTTCCTTTAATGAAAATCTCTCTGGCTTTGTTTGTGTGGAAACATCATTTTGCTATTTTTTAAGGCAATTTTCCTGGGTAAAAATTTGAGGTTGGTGGTTATTTTCTTGCAGCATTTCAAGATTTTTTTCTCCATCCTTACCAGTTCTGCAGTTGTTAAGAAGTAATATCTCAGTCTAATTGTCTCTTTTTTTTATATTTCAAAATATAATTATATATTTATTATGTATCATTAAATAAATGAAAGTAATTTTAAAATATTAGCATTGTTATAGTAGCTTCTTTTTATTTCATTTAATTTTATTTCTTTTCTGTGTTCCAAAATTCATTGTTTATATGCACCATACCCAATGCTCCATGCAATACATGCCTCCTTAATACCCACCACCAGGCTTACCCATCCCCCTCCCCTACCCCTCCAAAACCCTCAGTTTGTTTCTCAGAGTCCACAGTCTCTCATGGTTTGTCACCCCCTCCAATTTCCCCCAACTCCTTTCTCCTTTCCATCTCCCTATGTCCTCTGTGTTAATCCTTTAAGTGAAACCATATGATAATTGACTCTCTCTGCTTAACTTATTTCACTCAGCATAATCTCTTCCAGTCCTGTCCATGTTGATACAAGAGTTGGGTATTCATCCTTTCTGATGGAGGCATAATACTCCATTGTATATCTGGACCATATCTTCTTTATCCATTTGTCCATTGAAGGGCATCTTGATTCTTTCCACAGTTTGGAGACTGTGAACACTGGGGTACAGATGGCCCTTCTTTTCACTACATCTGTATCTTTAGGGTAAATACCCAGTTGTGCAATTGCAGGGTCATAGGGTAGCTATTTTTAATTTTTTGTGGAATCTCCACACTGTTTTCCAAAGTGGCTGCACCCACTTGCATTCCCACCAACAGTGTAAGAGGGATCCCCTTTCTCCAAATCCTCTCCAACACATGTTGTTTACTGTCTTGTTAATTTTGGCTATTCTAACTGATGTAAGGTGGTATCTCAACATGGTTCCTTTTTTAGATTCTTTTCTTTCTAGTTGCATTGACAATCTGATCTTTATCTTATTTGTCCCTCGGTTTCTATATGATGTCCCTCTGTGTGGGTTTCTCTTGATCCTTTTTAGTAGTCGCTCTGCTTCTTGGATATAGGAATAAACATTTTTTAGTAAAGTTCTGAAAATTTTTCTCCTATTGCCTCACCAAATATTATACCTCCACTATGTCCTACTCATTCTTTTTCTCTCCTTCATGACTCCTAACCTACGTTGTTGTTGTTGTTGCTGTTCTTGTTGTTTTTCTGTGTCCCTCTCTAGCTCTCTTTGATGCTTTCTGGTTACTTTTTTCAAGCTTATCTCTCTATTCATTAATCCTATTTAACTTTATTTAATCTAATTTCCATTGTTATCCTTTTCATTTTTTAAAGTTTTATTTGGTTCTGTTTCAAATATAGCTGGTCATTCTTTATTTAATAACTACATAAAATATTTTAAAAAATAATCTGTATCTGAGATTCCAATATCTCTAGTCTTTCTGTGTAAGTCAAATTCTACAGTTTGTTGTTTTTGCAGATCCATAGTTATGGTTATTTCTTTGTAAGTTTTGCTTTTTTTATGGCCATGTTCTTAAGATTTTTATTTGTGGGGATTTTCTGAAGTTGGATTAATAGTTTATTTATGTTTTGTTTCTGAGATGCCTGAAGATACTGCTGATTTAGGGAAACTACATATTTGGCATAGAGTTTTTTGTTTTGTTTGCTACTTGTTTAAGCCCATGTTAGTACACATATATTATAAGATTAGGAAATCTCAACAGACTTTTTTTCTTCCTTTCTTCCTCTCCAACCAATGCTAAAACTGAGAGGGGAAAATTTCCCACTTTACTCAGGACCAAAGCGTAGGTCCAATGGCTCATATGTGTGGCTAATTCAAACCCAAACTTTAGCTAGTGATTATCAAAGAATATTCCTGTCTGCATCACCAACATCACTTGGGAACCTGTGAGAATTATAAATTCTAGGGCCTCATCTCAGAGCTACTGAATCAGAGATAATGAGGTAAGACCCACAAATCTGTGTTTTTAAAAACCCTTGGGATATTAACACATGCATACTTGAGTTTGAGAACCACTGTTCTAGAGTCTGGACCATCCGGATGTTGGCAAATGCCTCAAAGCAAACAATTATTTCAGTGCTTGCTTACAAATCTTGATTTAATCGCCATCATTTCTGGCTTCTTAGGAGTTTCCTTACAAAAGCACCAGCTCACCCATGTATTCAAGAATTAGATAGATATGTAATAAGTAGACTGGATAAGTGATTGGTAGACAGTAAATACCTACAAATGTACATATAAAAATAGAAACCTACCTATAAATGTGTATACATGTATGTCTACATATATAATAGTCTGGGAAGATACATGTCAAATTGATCTCAGGAGTTATCTTAAAGGAGTGGAGAAGAGACGGGGGCAGATTGGGAACAGTTCAGTACTCAACTTTCTAAATTTGTGCATAATTGGAAAACGTACATATATATGGCAAGAATGGTTTCATATTGATAAAACAAAAACATACTTTCATTTAAAAACTAGAGATGTTATGCTTCTAAAATTCAGGAGCAAATTTAGAACGGTAATTCTCTCCATACATTCATCTCCAAAGCCGTCAGTGGCTTGTGGTAATGAATGCTATTTTTCCACCATATTTTTTACAGAAAGCACTAGCACTTTGGCTCTCGCTCTACAATTGCCTCTACATAGAATATTCAACAAGCCTACATGGGATACACATTCTTCAGGAGCCCGAGCCCTTGTGATGCTAAATCAACCAGCCCTCTACTGCACTCTAAAATATTGATGATTTCTTTTGTCAGATGAGATTACATGTGGAAACATTTTGGAAACTAGAAAGTACTTCACAAGTTTGAAGGATCTAATATTGCTATTAGAGGTATTATTATTATTATCTCGACTAAAATAAATTTTTCTGAACACATGAACCATTGGTGGAATGCACATCATATTTCCTAAGTGACAGAATTTTCTCCTTGCCCTATTATTTTTCCTGCATATTAATGTATCATGTGACATGCTGTTTTGTGAGTGGCTGGACAGAAGGGACATTCTATCTTTCAGAAAGCCATGCAGCAGTTCATGCATTATATTCATAAGCATGATCTTTAATTTAATTTTTTGACAAGTGCAGTGAAGGGTAAAATCAGGCAGTCATAATTTTGACTTAGCCATCACTCAAATGAGCTTAGTGATTGACCAGCTTTTAAAAAAAAAAAAAAGGAAGAAGAAGAAGCAGGAATAAGCAAAAGCAGCTTTCTCATGAAGAAAAGCTTTATTTTATCCTCTAGACCATAAAATACCAAGAATTTAAGCAAAAGGTAAAATTTCCACAGTGAAAATCAGAATACAATAAAAGTCCATGTCGTCATCTTGCTTTAATTATTCTCTTCATGTTCTGCATGATTCAGGGCCATTCTGAGCTATCCCCTACTGCAAATTAGTAGAAGAGCCCAACAGTCACGATCTCTACAGTTACCCATTAAACAGAGCTGTGGTTCTAAACACGGAGTCCTGTTTCAGTTAGCATTAGGATTTTAAACGGGCTCAGAATACATTGAGGCATTTTCCATAGTGAGAAGGAAGAACTTACATAGCCAGACTAAGCATAGGTGCTGTGTGACTCAGAATGATCCCTGTCCATGTCTGTCACTGGCATATTATTGGCAATACTCTCTTTCACTCTCTGGGGTGTCCTGGCTTGGTTGGTAACATATATGGATGTTCATACTGGAGGAGAAACCACAGTTCGATATGAGTGTAGATGGAGCTCTTGACTGTACAAGTTCTGCTTCCTACGTTGGCAGTTTTTCTAACCTAAAAGTCAGTTTCTTCATTATTAAATGAAGGAAAAAACCTCCCCTGTAGGAGTGTGAGAGATTTAAACAAGATAATGTGTGGAAACTGCCTGCCACAATCTCAGGACAGAACAGCTGGTCAGCCCAAGTGTATGGAATCAAAACAGGAAGAGCTTCCTCCCATCAAAAACTCACCCACCTTGTTTATTAAGGCTTGAAATTCCTTTCAATATGAACAAAATAATGTTGCAAATAGAGAAAAGACTTAAAAGGCATTGGCTGAATCTCCTCTCTCGCTAAGTGTTTTTGCTCTTCTCTCTCCCTTGGGTTCACCAGGCCTCCACTCCCCTGACCAATCACATTAATTTCTGTCCCAAATGGACTTTCACCCAACCTACTTTCTCCTTCCTAATCTCAATTTATTTTTTTTTTAAGATTTTATTTTTAAGTAATCTCTATACCCAACATGGGGCCCAAACTCATGATCCTGAGATTAAGAGTCACATATTCTACTAAGTGAGCTGGCCAGCCGCCCCTTGATTCTTTCTATCTTCAAGTCAAGCTTCCTCAGAAACTGGTCTACCTTCAATATTTACACAACCTCCTCCCTCAATCATTCCTCAGCCTCTACTTCCTGTCTCTAATACTTTGTGGCAGGCACCAGGTTAGACAAGGAGCAAAAAGGACTTGGTCTCTGATTATGGTCTGTCAGTTCAGAGATTCTTTTTAACTTCAAGTCAAGCTTCCTGAGAAACTGGTCTACCTTCAATATTTACACAACCTCCTTCCTCAGTCATTCCTCAGCCTCTGCTTCCTGCCTCTAATAGTTTGTGGTGGGTACCAGGTTAGACAAGGGGCAAAAAGGAGGACTTGGTCTCTGGTTATGGTCTGTCAGTTCAGACCTACCAATGAGACAGTCACTGTCCAGCCCCCATCAACTCTTCAAGTTTGGTGACTCCCTGCTATTTCTGTAAGATTCTGGGAACAAAGATCTCTCTTCTGAGGCTTGTTCTTGTTCCAACTGCCAGTGGTCTTGTTCTCCCAGATGAGTGTTTCTCAAACTGTGGCCAATGGAGCCCCACAGCCCATTCAGGAGATCTTCAAAGCCAAAGTGAATTTTACATGGAGCTATACTCTCAGAAGTCTCCATTCACATGGGTACAGTGGGAATGGTATCCCCTGGAGTTGTACAAAGTAGTGGTGTCACAGAGACACCCCACAGCATCCTTCCTCCAACCACACCAACATAGATCCCCACCACACACATATACCTTTTCTATGCATTAATTCCACATGTTTGTTAAACACCCACTACTTGACAATACAGGCACTATTCTAGATATTCAAAATGCACACACACACACACCCTTCTTTTTAGGGGGCATATATTCTAGGGTATGTGGGGGTAGCAGTTGATGGATTTAAAAATATTAAAGAATATATAATACATAGTAAGCCAAATGGTGGCATATGCAATACTATTTATCTGTTGCTGCCTGAAATTTTTTTCTCAAACTTAGCATCTTAAAACAACAGTTGGGTCAGGAATTGGGAATGGCTTACCTCGATGGTTCTGGATCAGACTATCTTTTGATAGTGTATGACGTTCTAGGTCATCAGAGTCTAGGTCATTAAAGAATATGGCTTCTGCCTGGTTGTCTCTTGGATCACTCACTCTAGAGTAAGGGAGATATGTCCTGAGGACCCTCCACCATTATGAGAAGGTCTACATGGCAAGAACCTAAGGCATCCTGCCAAAAGCAAGCAACAATCTGCAGGTCATTTGAGTGAGGCAAGAATCAGATCCCCCAGCCCCAGGCAAGCCCTCAGAGGACTGCAGATTATGGTTGACATCTTGACAGCAACTCCATGAGAGCCTCCAAGACAGGTACCATGCAGAAAAACCATGGAAGAGGAGATAGGGAATGCCCCTGTCTGTATAAGTTGGTGGCAGGGAAGAGTCTTAGGAGAGAGATGGGTTAAGGTTACAAATATGCTGGACCTTAGAGATTCTCAAGTTGGTATTTGAGAAGAAGCGTGAAGAATATAAAAGAGTAAGCTGAAAAGTTAAGTGGGCAAAGAGCATTCCAGTAGAGGAAATAGCAAGCACCAACACCCTCATGAGAGAGAGGTCTGACCTACTACTCTGAGAAAAGAAGGTCAATGTGAGTCACTGGAGAGGTCATTAAGGGTCATTGAGGGTTGAGACCTTAGAGACATGGGTCTCACACTTGAGTGTGCATCACCTCAGGGCAAGTCAAACCATATTAAACCCAGTCTCTGATTCAGGCACTCCGGGGTACCCAAGAATTTGCAGTCTTAATAATTCCACAGGTGATGCTGGTGTCCTGGGCTGAAGACTCCACTTTGACAATCAGTGCCAAGGGCACGGGGGCCACTAGAAGAATTTAGGCTTTGTCTCTGAGTGAAGTGAAAATGGAACATATTAAACAGAGGAAAGACATAATCTTACTTACATTTTAAAATAATATTCTGGTTGTTGTGTTGAGAATGGGGGGAGGGGCAGTGGCTAAGGTTAGAAACAGGGAGATAGTCTGTTGGGGCAAGGGATACTGGTGGCTTTTCCCAAATGGCAGTTGGGGGGTTGAGGGAGAATTTGTCAGATTCTGGAATTACATTAAGGTAAAGCCAACCAGTTCACTGACACGAGATATGGCATCTGACAGAGAGAGAGAGAGAGGAATCAAGGATGAGTCTTTTTATGTTCTCCACAACTACCGAACCTAGAAGCTGTGCCCTGCTTCCATTTAATTCAAACTTTCCGAGAAAAAGAATCTTTATTCCTACCCTCCATCATGTCTGTCCAGGTAGCTCTTGCTCCCGGCCCCCTAGGAAGGTCATATTACCCCATCCTGAGGCAAACTTTCCAATCAAGCAAAAGGAAAATGTTCAGGCATGAAGAAAAGTCTCATCATAACAACTAAAAGAGAGTCAACACAAGTGTGTTAACAAAGAAGACAACTCACAGAAAAGATGATTTTAGGTGCTTTAGGTACTGAAGATTCCAGTAGGTTCTCTCCCAACAAGACGTGTTTGTTATTGCTGTTATTTTGTTTACTTTCAATCCGTAATTTCCCAGTTAATGGATGATGGTGGAACTCTTGTCATGTATGATGAAGGCAAGAAGGAAATTAAAGGAGAAAAAAAAGGAAGATGGGTGGGAGGCAAGGAAGCAAGGAAAGAGGAAATACGGTTGTGGGCTCTGGGGAAGAGCCCTAAGCTAGGAACCACTAGACCTGAATTCTAGGCACAGGATCAAACCCTCCACCTGATATCCCCGAGGCCCCCTCCAACTATCAAATTCTATAATTCTACCTAACCATCAAATTCATGAAAATCGATTCTTTATGAGATCACTCTTTCATGCCTAGTAAATATTTTCATCCTTAATTTAAACGTTTTGAGTCATGGGTTTTAATAATGAAATAGGCCTCTCAGAACATCTCATTTCACAGATGGGGAAACTTTTTTTAAAAGTCTCTAGAATTGTCGAGAGGACTCACATGAAAAGTGATCCTAAGTGAGCTACAGAACTTCAAAAGGAAAGACCTGTTTATCAGGCCATCAACAGTGTTTCTTTCAATAATATTTTTTTAAGTTTCTTTAAGTCTTTTAAGTGTGGGTGAGTAATTCAGATTACTTGTGCTTTGCTGTTTGCCTATTTTGATTTCCAAAACTGAGGATAAAGAATGCATTTGTTTGTTTTGTCAAAAATTCAGTCCCTGGATTTATAGAGGTAAAACATTAGAGTGATTTTTTTTCCAGTGTTGTCCCCATGCTGAGAGGTCCTTTGATGGCTTATAATATTAGATACTAATTTTTCAGCAGAGAAAGGTTTGGTTTGGTTTAGTCTTTAAGGAGAACTATTGGTATTTGAACAGTGTTGAGTTTTCACATTAGGGTTTTGCCATTATATTTCAAAATTTCAATTTGCTACTGTAACAAAGTTGTGCTTTCCTACGATACCGGAGAGAGCCTTAAAGCAGTCCACCTACGCTGGAATCACCTGGGTGGACAGCGCGTGCTCCTAATACCTTGCTTGAGCATTCCTCTCTCTTGCCACTCTGGAGCCATCAGAGGCGTCTTCTGAAATGACTCCATCTCCAGGGATTGCCCTGCTTGACGCATGATACACAGAAAACCAGGCTATTCTATTCTCCTTGGACAAAAATGCCAGCAGATCACTTGAATCATTTCTCAGTTCTCTATCCTGAGAATTCCCCACTGATCTCTAATAATCTTTGCTGCTGGCAGAAAGGAAGTAGATAAGGGGTTTGGGAAGAAAGGGGTGGACCGATGGGGAGGTAGGTTCTAGAATATCTGGAGACAGTGAGGCGTTTTTGCTGAGTGGTGAACGGTTGCAAACTGCTACTCTCAGGGGAACTTACTCCTTCAGTCAAAGCTGCCACTTATGGTGAATGCTAAAAATGTGGATTTTTGCCCTCAGTTTCAGCCTTCCACCAAATCACAAAGCTGCAACTCGATGCACTGCATCTTTGTAACACCATTTTTTTTTTTATACTTGGTTTTTATTTTAGACATTCTCAAACTTCGAGCCAATTTGCAAGTACACTGAAAAGAACCATTTTCTTTTTCCATAGAATTTTCTGGGGGAACTTTTAAAAATCCCATGCTTGGGGCACCTGGGTGGCTCAGTGGGTTAAGCCTTTTCCTTTGGCTCGGGTCATGATCTCAGGGTCCTGGGATCGAGTCCCGCATCAGGCTCTCTGCTTGGTGGGGAGTCTGCTTCCCCCTCTCTCTCTGCCTGCCTCTCTGCCTACTTGTAAATCTCCATCTGTCAAATAAATAAATAAAAATCTAAAAAAAAAAAAAAATCCCATGCTTGTGTCCCACCCCCAGACCAATGAAGTCCAACCTCCAGTAGAGGAACCCAGACAACAGATTTTTCTTTTTTTTTCCTTTCAGGCAAAAAAAAAAAAAAAAAAAAAGGTATATTTTTAAACACCTTGTGTCAACCTCAGGTGTAGTCAAGGTTGAGAATCCCAGGTTTAAGCATCCGGTTTCCTGAGAATTTGGTCTCAGATCACAGATTCTCTTGATGTCAAAAATAATTGACCCACCTGTATTGATTAGGCACTGAGACAGTGACATTAGCATTTCCAGACATCAAAGAGGCGATTTACCTAACATTTATTGTACACTTTTTATGTGCCAAACATTTTTCTAAGCACTTCACATTTAACTCATTTCATCTTTAGAAGAATACTATCGAGCATGTGCTATGATATCCCCTTTTACAGATGAGGAAACTAAGGCACAGAGAAGTGAAAAAATTGTAGAATATAACATGGCCAGGAACTCTGGGAAATCAGGCCTAGAAATAAGATAATATGATACCAGACTTAAATGCCAGCACTTCTTAAACTTAGCATTTGAGAACACAAACTTCTTCTAGTTTTGATTTTAGAATCAGCTGGAGAGTTAGAGAACACTGAGGCCCAGTCTCACTGAAGAAGGATGGGCACTGGGCCTTTAACTTTTTTTCCCAAGGTCCCCAGGGGTTCTCCCCAGAACAGGGAATCTTCAGGAGAAAGGGAGCATGAAGATGGCCAGAGGAAGGTATGAAACAGAAGGCCTAGATAGACAGGAAAGAAGCAAATGACCCAAATGACATAGACACTGAGTTTACGGTGGATGTGGATTGGGGCCAAATAGGAAGAATTTTGGAAACCAAGCCAAAGAGTCTGGACCTTATTTACTGATCTCCAGGAGCCATGGCACTTTGTCACCATCAGAGTGGCATGGGTCTCCTTGGGTGAACTTAAAATGAAACACACAATGATGCTTTATACATTTTAAAAGCTAGATCCCAAAACTTAGACCTACCAAGACATTTTCTGTCTACCAAGTCATGGAGATAATACATTTAATAATGATCTTCTATATGCTCAGGGGATACATGTTACCACTATTTCTGGTCAAAGCTATTGTACTACCCTATCTTGAGACTAAACAATGCTTTACATATCAGCAAAGCAGGGATGCCAAAAATAAGTATGAAAATCTCAGCTTTGATTACTCATCCAGAATATTGTAATCAGATCATTTAAAGAGAAGTCTTCTTTTAAAGCATATATAGAGATTGGGCCAGGTTAAAATTGAGTGTGTGTGTGTGTAATTTTATTTAATTTTATTTTATTTTAAAGATTTTATTTATTTATTTGAGAGAGAATGAGTGAGGGAGAGCATGAGAGAGGAGAGGGTCAGAGGGAGAAGCGGACTCCCCAAGGAGCTGGGAGCCCGATGTGGGACTCGATCCTGGAAGTCCAGGATCATGACCTGAGCCAAAGGCAGTCACTCAGCCGACTGAGCCACCCAGGCGCCCTAATTTTATTTTAATATGAGGATGGGGGACAACACCAGGATCTGTTTGGTCTTTAGGATTTCTGAAAGTCCTAACTCAGCCCTATTGTAAAATTTGACTCGTTCCTTGTATAATATCAAATTAACAAATGAGCAATGATATATGTATGTCCTAGGATCATCTCCTTTCTTTTTGTGATTATTAAAATACACCCAAAACAAAGGTAATTTCTACAGTGATGGCAAGATTTGCTACAATTGTGGACATTTTGCTAATTCTCGCCATCTATTGTTCTGCTAAATAGGCGGTCTCCCCATATCACCCATCCTAACCACCCTCTGTCCCTGTGCGTAGATGCAGAGCTATAAAGCGTGGCAGTCAGAAAGAATGTTAATAAGGGCTGTGTGTCTACTTGCCAAGGGGCTACTTTGACCAGACCGCCTGCCCTTGAGCTTTGGCTTGGTTAGTCAATGCTTCTAATTCTGTTTTTCATTATCATGCTCCCTATAAGAGCGATCTTAGGGCATTCTGTCCTAAGTCTCCCCTGAAGTTTTAATGCCACAAATATGCTGTATATCTGTTTACATGCTGAGGCCTTTTGGAGGATTTGTTTTTCCCTGCCAGAAACAAATGCTTGCCCCATATTGGGAAAGCATAGATTGTACTAGGGACAGTGCTTACAGGAGATTGGAGAGTGGCAGAAATATAAATGCATAAAGCGTTTATTCCCTTGGACCTTCGCTGCCAGACAGAAATAGCTCTGTTCTTGCACCCAAGGCCACAGCACCCGTAGGAGCCCTCTCCACTTCTAGTTAACCAACCACTCCCTCCCTCCTCTCAGGCCTGGAGAGGGGTTCCCCTCCATCATTGGCCCTGCAGAGCCTCACTGTCCTTTATTACTTGCCTTGATTCTGTGCACATCTTTTAAAATATCCCTTCATGAACTCCCTCACACCCTTTTGAATGTGCCCATGCTTCCTGTTGGCACCATGGTGGGTCTTTTCCAGTTGGAATCCTTATTACCTCATGGGACTGGTCATCCAAGACACAAGGCCGCTTCAACCACACATTCTATCTTTGCTTTTTTCTCTTCCCTTTGGAAGTCTTGCTCTTCTCTTTCTCGCTACTTAACGACAATGCTTACTCTTTGAAATGCTTTCTTGCTGGTGCCTGGGGTGGGGGTGGGGGTGTTGTTTGGTTGTCTTTGTCTCATTTTTCCCCTTGCTGTTGCATTTTCATTGGCTTTGCATGAGACTGGTGTTTGGAGATTAACCCATAGAATGTTCAGTGCTTGCCTGCTTGAAGTTTCTTCTCCTGAGTTTCACAAACGCGAAGTCAGGGAGTGCTCTCCACTGGCAAGGAGGAAAAGTGTTCCAGGTGCTATGGCTGTATATCAAAATACCCTAAAATTTACTGGCATAACATAATGACATTTATTCTGTCCACAGATCGGATCAGTGGAGATAGCTTGTTTCTAACTCCATTCAGCACCATCTAGCAGAAAAAGGGAGATGCTCACTTGCTTGTCTAGGCCCTGGGCTTGGGAGATTTAAACAATAGAAACTTGGAACAAGTGGGGTTCCCTGGGCATCTTTCTAGCTTGGTGGAGTCCCTCCATGTGATCTACCAATTTCAGGGCATTCTTAGACCTTGACTCAGAGTTCCCAAGGGTCATATCTCTAAGCAAGAGCCAATTGGAATTCACATCACCTTCTATGGCCTTGTCTCAAAGCTATACAATGTCGTTCTGACCACATTCTCATCACCTTCACATCAGTTGAGAGAGTTAATGAGTCCTCCAGGCTCAGGGGAGCCTAATGGAGTCTTCCAATAGAGATTCTCAATGTCACATTATAATTTTATCTATATCTATATCTATATATATAGCCAATGTCACATTATAAAAATACATATATACATATATATATATACATATATAGTCAATGTCACATTACAAATATATATATACACATAGATATGTGTGTGTATATATATATATATATATATATATATATATATGGAATGGAATAATCTGCTCCAATATCCGTTATACATACATAAAGTTTCACTTTCAAAACTTTGTGGAACAAGATCCTGAAGAAAATACTGGAAACTACTAATAGAAAGCAGGCACAGATAGGAAGATGTGAGTATGGAAGTCTTAATATCTATTTTATATAATCATGGGGCTTAGGATTCAAGAGTGAGAGAATCAAGAGTGGGTACAGTTGGGGGAATGAGAACTGGATTCCTACCTGGGCCAATTGACTTTAACAAATCTCTGATATCTGTCAAATGAAGGCTTTAATCTTTATGATCTCAATGGTTCTGTGAAAGGTTGAAGCTATGCCACCATATACTCACCATTTCTGTTTCCTGTTTAAAATTACTCTCCTACAGAATTTGCTGACTCTCAGTTCTGTTGCTTTTGCTAAGCAGGAGCACTCTGCTGTCTGGGCAGCTCTACTAAATCAAGGGGGAGCTTCCAGTCCTCGATGGCACCATGAGTTATTTCAAGAGTTATTCTTCCTTTGTGTGTGAAGATTTGCATTTTGAATGTGTGCCATCAGAGGAGTAATAGGAAATTGGGATTATACTGTAGCTGAGTCAAAGGACATATATATGTGTATCTATAGATAGATAGATAGATAGATATCTATGTTTTGTTTTGTTTTGTTTTGTTTTGTTTTAAATCTGGAACTCTTCTCCCCTAAGGGATAGTTTGGGTGGTAGATGAGGGTGTAAAAACACTAAATCCAGAGGGCAGGGGATATAAAGGAAATGGAAACTAGACTAAAAGGCAATATCAGAATTGTCTATGAAGTTCTCCCAGAAAGTATCTTCATATATGTGTTGATACACTCAGTAGGCACTTTCTGATGATGATCACAACAGAGCTCTGCATGTCTGAGACCCTGAAATGGTGACCATTACGTGTGCGGCTCCACAAGCCAGTCTGTGGGCATCAGAGTGAATTCGCAGGGAAGTGTTGACACTGCCTTAAAATCCCATCTTGAACCTGGGAGGTGTAGAGAGAAGCTATAGCTAGGGAGTACCCAACCAGAGATCAATGCCAAGATTGGGAAAGAAGCAGGTCTAATGAAAGTGGCTGGAGCAAGGGTACTCAAAATGAAAATCAATGCAGTGGTAGGAGAGATAAAACATCAGAAGGAGAAATAAAGGCAAAAAAGAAGGAAAGGAGAGGGGAGGAGAAGGGAGGGGAAGGGAGGGAAAAAAGAAAGAGGAAAAGGGAAGGCAAGGCAAGGCAAGACATGTTTGACAGTCTGTGGTGGCTGGGGTGTGACCTGGGAAAAGAGGTCCCACAGGCAGTACACAGAGAACTTAGAGAAAATCAGCATTACCATTAGTCTGAAAGAAAATGCATTGGGAGGAAACGTGGAATTCAGTGTTATTAAGTTTGCATTTTCACTTTTTAAAATGCCATTTCCACATTTCCAAATCATTGGACTGTTGGTCAAAGAAATGCCCAAAGTACCGTTGACAAGTAGTTTCATTCAATGGCAGCCCCAGGCAAAGACAAAATGTGAGCTTCTGTTTACACTCGGAAATCCTTTGGCTAGTGTGTTAACCTTGTCTTTAGAAGCCTGCTGTTTATATATTGGCATCCACAGGGCTTTGCTTCCTTCTTGGTGCTCAACTGTTGCCAATTTCCTTATCTACACCTCATTACATTAGGGAAGGTTGGGTGTCACCACCGGCGTGGGTTTCTGGCCACTTTGCCAGCTCTGAGTTTTGATCACTGGCATCCTTCAGGGCTATTTCTGCAGGTCAATGTTTCTTCAGGATACAGTTTAGAAAATGGATCTTGGAAATAATGCAAGAGCCAGTTTGTGGGTGTAAGACCTGATTTTGAAATTTGGACATCAATCTTAGGAGGCTGAATCCCAAAGTTTTACTTTTCTTTAAAGTTTTGTTGTTTTTGTTGTTGTTGTTATTGCTGTTTTGAGAGAGAGAGAGAGAGAGAGAGAGAACAGAGTGAACGAGAGAGCACAGGTGTGGAGGGAGGGGCAGAAGCAGAGGGAGAAGCAGGCTCCCCACTGAGCAGGGAATCTGATGCAGGGCTGGATCCCAAGACTCTAGGATCACGACCTGAGCCAAAGGCAGATGCTTAACCAACTGAGCCATGCAGGGTCCCCTGTGAGGCTTTGCTTTTCAACTTATTCATTGGTAACTACAGGGTTAGATTTCCAAGGACTGAGTTGGACAGGAACACGTTTGAAGCTGGCTGTCCCACCAAACACAGGAGTTCCTCATCTGTGAAGCATGATTAAAACACCGTATCCCTCAATTACTTGCAGAGGCCCTTAGAGGAGGCTATTGGTGGGTAAACAGGATATTTATTGGGAAAAGCAAAAAGAAGTCCTGCAACAAAAGAGAGTGATGATTTCACATTGCATCTATGCCTCCAAATTTAATTAAATTATAATTAAAATATAATTCTGCATAAAACTTAATGACATGACAGTGAGCATTTTCATACAGTAAGCAGGGAACATTTTCCAGGCCTCAAGTCAGCCGGGGAGGCACCATGCCACGTGCCTCTGCTGTAGCACGTGTCAGACGGGGCACAGGCTCCCTGGACAGCCAGATCCAGATTTGAACTTCCACTCTTCCACTTACTGGCCTTTGGACTTCAGTAAGTCCTTCTAAGCCTCAGTTTTTGCCTCTGCAAGATAGGAGTAAGAATCCTCACTTCCTGGGACTTGAGCAAGGACTAGAAGTAAAACACATGAAAGCACAAGCCTGAAGTCTGACAGGTAACTTAGACAGTGAGCACTCAGGAATGGTAGCCGCTATCACTGCTATTATTAATTATTCAAGGTGGTAGATACTCTGTTCTCTTCTCCACAGGAAAAACTCCAGAAAACAAAATTGCCTTTTTAAATAGCCTGGGTCTAGAATGGGAAACTGACTAGCAAAATCATATCCCAGGCAGTTTTGCTAGCTTCCCAGAAAAAGCACAGTAAATTTTTTTTTTTTCCCCCTCTGTCACATGTAGTCTTTCCCTGGAGAAATTTGTAACCTTTACTTCCCTCTGTATAGAGGGTTTCTACCGTCTCTCTTCGGTATCCTTTCAGTAAGCCTGCCATTATTCCTTCAACAGGTGCCCACCAAAAGAATCATTAAGCCCTTATGAGCTAACAGTGAAGTTTCAGCCAAGAAAAGAAATAAAAAGTCAGTTTCCTGAAAATTTATAACATATATAAGTTTGGAATGTACTTGTTTGTTTGTGTCTTTCTTTTTAAGTTTATAGAACACTCTTTGCTCTTTATGTTGAAAAACTGTCAATTGTTACTGGCTGTTGGCAACTTTTTCACCTTTGAGGTAACAGATTTCTACGATAAAACTTTAACTCTGATCAAAGCAGACAGTGCGTTATAAAAAAATATATATATCAAGCACACATGCAGCCATGAAGTCTCATATATGTTTACCTCCAAAAATGAAAGGGTTTATAGTATTTTAGAGAAATGTTATTATTGTTGTTGTTGTTGTTGTTTAACACTAGGCACTTAGTAAACATTTCTGGGTAACCCAAAGAAGGAACAAACAAATTAAGCAAATGAAAAAAGGGGATTTACCACAACTATAAATCATTTCTCTTGAATGAAGTGGGATGAAGTGTACTACTTGCTTTCCTGGAAAAAAAAAATTAAATTAAGATAAATCATTGTTGAAAGAGTTCTTTAGGGAATAAAAGAGCAGTGAACATAGTAATAAAACATGGCTCCCCAAAGCAGAATGTGGTAGTTCCAGTTACAGGAAGCCTATTAATCCCTTTCTTTTCTGGGATTGCCTGCCTTGTGTGTAATTTTGGTTTTGAAATCTTCCTTTTCCTGGGCAGAAAATAACCCCCCAGAATGTCAGACCTGTGGTTATTTGACAACCGCTGAATCTACCCCAAAGCAGTTGCGGTTACCTTGATTAACAAAGACCTTTGGGAGGTGAAGGTCATTTCAGACCAGAACTAAACAGCAGGGTATGTGTTAGGGTGTTTTCTGAATGCTGAAAAGAAGGTGGGGTTCAGAGTATGGGCATGATCTTAGCATCATTAGGCCAGGTCTAAATTTTCACTTGGTCAGTGGGAATTTGGCTGCATTACTTAACCGGAAACCTCAATTGCCTTATTGAAAAAAGGAGGCAAGGATGGCACTTACCTCACACCAGTTTGGGTGAAACTGTACAGCATTTAGCACAATGCTCAAATGTGACTTCCACTACAATCTCTTTCCACTCAAAACCCTTCTGACACCAATTGTGTGGATTTATTCCTGGCACCCATTAATTCTCCAGTTCCCCAGCTTCACCAACTAAGTATCCTTCAACTGACTTCAACTCTGACATCAACTACCTGGAGTAAGCATCAGACAACCCCCCCTACCCCCACCCCCCCCAGTTAAGGGCTCAGTCCCACAAGACTGCCCCACTGCAGACATCAATTGCAAGTCTAGGCCACGCAAACTGGGCCACTGACTGCCTCGCTATAGAGTAACAGGTCCCCACAACCCCCTCCTAGGGTTTGATGATTTCCTGGAACAGCTCACAGAACTCAGGGAGAACAGCTGGCTTTCTATTACTGGTTTATGATAAAAGATCTTACAAAGGACGCAAATGAACAGCCAGATGTAGAGGTACATAGAGTGAGGTCCAAAAGGGTCCTGAGCACAGGAGCTTCTGTGGAGTTGGGGTGCACCACCTCCTAGCTTGTGGATGTGTTCACCAACCTGAAAGCTGTCCAAACCTCATTGTCTGGAGTTTTCACAGAGGTTCTGTAACAGAGGCATGGTTGATTCAATCATTGGCCATCAGTGACTGACTCAATCTCTAGTCACCCTCTCCTCCCCAGAGGTTATGGGGGGGGGCTGAAATTCCAACACTTTAGCCACATGGTTGAGTCCTCTGGCAACTAGCCCCACCCTAAAAGTTATCTGGGAACCCACTAAGAGCCTCCCTATTAACAAAAATCAAGTAAGGTTGAAAGGGGCTTACTA
This sequence comes from Mustela nivalis, assembly GCF_964662115.1. Classification (NCBI taxonomy): domain Eukaryota; kingdom Metazoa; phylum Chordata; class Mammalia; order Carnivora; family Mustelidae; genus Mustela; species Mustela nivalis. Next base: position 104,383,301 of record NC_139027.1, on the reverse strand, counting down.
CGAATTATAAAAGATGCTCCTATCCCCTCTATCACTCAGGAAATCATAGGGGTTTTAGAAGCTCAGTGCCAGGAACTAGAGACAAAGACCAAATATGTATTTGTCATTGTATCACGGTATCACATTAAGTCATATTAAGTGTTCAATAAATGGAAAATAAATGTTGGTCAAACCAACTGTTACACATTTTGATGCCAGGTGTCAACTGGGATGGTTCCTGAAATTTTCTTTCATAAGTTTTAGTTCTCCCCTTTGTACACTTGAGAGGGCTCAATCAGATCAGGAGGAGTGGTGCTTCATACCCATGGTTCCTTGAACGAAATGTGTAGCAGTGTGGGGATGGGAGGAAAGCAGGCTGGGACGCTACCAGTGTTGTCCCAAAGTGCACAGGACAGGGAAAATAGGTACTGGCTAGGAGAGGAACTGGGCAGTAGGAGAACAAGGAGGTAAGTATGGAGGGGAAGGGAGGAGAAAGAGACAAGGGAGTGTGCCCGGGATGAACAGCTTCAATTGCTAGAAGGAGATTTGCTGTAAGCACTCTTGGGATTTCTTAGAAGGAAACCCATTGTTCTGGACTTAGAAACTAAAAATCAGTTTCCACCTAGAGAGGAAGGATTGGAGGGACCAGGCTGGAAGGATTGGAGGGACCAGGCTGGAAGGATTCGAGGGACCAGGCTGGAAGGATTGGAGGGACCAGGCTGGAAGGATTGGAGGGACCAGGCTGGAAGGATTGGAGGGACCAGGCTGGGATTCATGAGGAGGTTCAATCTGTGAAGACAAAAGTTGACTGCAAAAGGGAAAGGACAAAAATACATGAAAACTGACTCAACCCCTGGTGGGTCCTTCATCCCCGCAGCTGACTGAAGGTGGGATAAACCTATATAACATCTGGCACCTACTCAGCTCAGTGTCCCCATATACTCACCACACCTTCAGCACACATCCTCTCTTGGGGCAGGCTGGCTTTAGGCACTTTCTTGCTGACTGTTGCCCAGAGGCCTCAGGTCCTTACTGTGTCAGCCTCTCCATAGCTGATCTGTATCCTCATGACATGGCAGCTGGCTTCCTCCAGAGCAAGTGACCCAGGAGAGTAAGAGCACATTCACAAGTGGAAGTGACATTCCTTTTATAACCTAATCCCAAAAGTGACAGACCACTGCTCTGCCATATTCTGTTAATTAGGCAAGTCCCTAAAGCCATCACACAGTCAAGGAGAGCTTTCCATTAAGCTCCACCTCTGGAAGAGAGGAAGATCTAACAATTTGTGGGCATGTTTTTAAAACCACCATAATCCCTAATGGTCTTCTTGTTTCCTCTTCTAAGACCTTCTACACCCTCACTGTGTCTCTACCCTTGGATTCTTTGGGACCCCCTCGAATATTAAATCCTTTTATTGACTCAGATCACGTATAAGTCAAAAGTCCATTCCAATACCATCTGCAGTCTTAGAATCAGTGAGAACTAATCAGAGACGTGGGCTTTGCTACCTCACCAAAAGTGATGTCTTTGGTGGACAGGAAGTAGTAGAGGGTTATCTTCATAACAGGTCAAGCCAATTCCTACACCCTGTAGGTAATCGCCCCTCCACAAAGCATTCAGATGCATGGTTTTGTAGGCTGAGTCATCTCCCACTATTTATTTCATTAGGTTGCTCTAAAACAGGAGTCAGCACACTTCTGTGAAGGACCAGATGGGAAATATTTTTGGCTCCACAGGCCACATATGGTCTGTGTCGCATATTTTTCTTTGTTTTTATTACAACCCTTTAAAAATGTAAAACCCATTCTTAGCATGTGGGCTGTATGAAAAAACAGGCCTATGGGCCAGAGTTTGATGACCCCTGCTCTAAAATCCATCTCCTAGAAAGATACTCATTATGTCCTCAGGAAATATTTAGATGTGCTTCTCCACACCACCCAGTCATGAGAGCAGAGCTCCTTTCCATATCTCTAATTGATCTTACTTGAGGTAAAACGCTGAGAGTCCTCTTTTCAGGTTGGATACATTTTACATAGGATTTCTCTCGTTCCTTCAGGGAGACAGAAACAGGTTCAAAAATTGAGTCACTAAAATGACTAATGTGGTCCTGTCAGAGGAGAATTATGGACCTCTAGGGCTATGGTCTCTCAGAGAACTCATTTTGTGTTTCTATCCATCACGTGAATAACAATAACCTTCTCCAACAAGCAGAGTGAAAAATGTATGGACTGCCAGTAAGTATTCCTCACTGCTAACTAAATATTGGCACCACAAAGGCTTTATCCAGCAATGGTGATGTGTAGGGAATTTGTGTCAGATCTGGCTTTTAATGGGGAAAAATAATCCAGTCTCAGACTTTGACTTTTTGTGTCTCTACTGCTTTCTCTCATATCAGCATGCTTCATGAATGACATTGGACACACCAAAAAAAAAAAAAAAAAAAGTCTGTATTTTAATTTTACCAAAGCATTAGATAAAATGTATTACTTAGCCCATGAGTCAACAAAAGTTAATGTGCTAACATATATATATGATTAATGAATTCATACTAGAAGAAGCAGAAAAGAAGGGAGAAAAAGCCAAAGGGAGAAATTAAAAGCTGTTCATCATATTTAATGTTTCAGATAGCCCCAGATAAGTAGTACAGCTTTCTTATTTTACTACTCTGCCCAAACTTGTGGCACTAAACACTGCTAACCTAAGGCGTTACGTGAAAACCATACATGAGAACGTGATCAACACTTGCAAGAGTGGGGAGTTTGGGAATGAAGTTCTTTCAAGTAGCAAGGAATCAGCTAGAGGTCTCTGCTTCCTGACCAAATACCTTCAGTCTTGGGTCCTTATTTCACCCACTTACAGCTTACCTTGTAGACCTCATTATTAGTTGTAATTAAAACAGACCAAAAAGCATAATTAGCCTTCATAGGACAGCTTTGGGGGGGGCATCTTTTCATTGCGCATACAATGTTTCTCCCTGTAACTATTTGTTGTTGTAACTTCTTCCAATCACACATTTAGTAACCAGTATTAGAGGAGATTATTCACTTGCCATTCATTTGAATGGTTCAAGAAGTATGTGCATATATTTGAGTATTTGTCCAGACCATTGTCAGGTGATCGAAAGAACTTTTGATGTACTTTGACATGTTCAGATTAACACTAGGAATCACAAGGCAGCATTCATTACAATACTACTATGTTGGGTTTTTTTTTTTTTTATGGCAACATTCACATAACTTTGTATGCTGACAGATGATAACTAGACATAGTGTGGTGAGCATTTTGTAATGTGAATAAATCTCAAACCACTATGTCTTCAACTTGAAACTAATATAATGATGTACGTCAACTGGACTTACGTGAATAAATAAATACCTCAAGGCCGATTTTGACACTTCCAGAAGTTACAGGTCTTCTGAGGTAAAAGGGGGAGAAATTGGTTCCACCAAGTCCAGGACCATCTGACATTTATCATGAGAGCTGGGACAGGTGGAATAATTTATTCTCATGAGCAAATTTCCAAGAAGATAGAAAGTCCTAAATACCTTTTTCAACCATTGCTGTGAGAATATTCTCCTGTGATCTTCCTCATGGGTAGCATTCCATCATCCCTCCGCCATCGAACTCTTCCTGTCTGTTGCTCCTTGCTACATCCACTCCTTCTTCATGGAAGAACTTTGGTTTAAGTGGGAAGGGGCTCTATGTAGTAAATGACTGTCCCTAATTGTAATTGTAATAACTTTGTATGCTGACAGATGATAATTACACTTACCATGGTGAGCATTTCATGATGTATGTGATTGTCAAATCACTATGATGTACATGTGAAACTAGAATCATTGTCTGTCAACGATATTACAGTGAAAAAAAAGACCATATTTAGAACCCATGAGAGGGAAAAGCCCTATGTCCACTAGGTGAAATGATTCTCATTTTGAAGGGATGAAATCACTTGCAGAGATTTCTCTTTTCATTGGTCACATAAATCTATATAGTTCACCAAACATATTTCCATGGAGAGGAGACAACTGGAATGCTTTTAGAGTTATTCAAAACAGTACATCAGATAAGGCAGACTTCTGCAAATTGACCAATTTGGCAGAAAGAACAAAGCACATTCCAGAATACTCTCCAGTTAGGGATTCATGTGTTGCTTTATGTCTATAGCATTGAACATACTGGCAATACTTAATTGTCTGTGGCCTCCTCTGCCATCAGGAGAAGAGAAACAGATGTTCCCATTTGTCTTTTGATGTGGCTTCTGATACTGACATTTACTTGTCTAAAATAACATCAGCCACCCTGGACAATTTTTCCCTAGTCCTTGAGTCTGTAGACTAATTGCTTTAGGTAGCTATTAAGTATGATTATCATCTCAAGGAGATGATCTATTGCCAGCAAGTATCACCCCAGTGCAAGGGAAAAACAGGTAATATTGGGAAGAGAACATAACAACCACGCGCGCGCGCGCATACACACACACACACACACACACACACACACACACAAACAGAGAACTGTATTTGTTCAAAGTAAAGTGAGACCCCAGTAACTCTTTTTGAAATATGCCTAATACAAATTGGGGGTACTTAAAATCAATACCAGGAAGTCTTATCACTCATCATAGTAATTCTGTAACTGGCATTATAGTTCGGAATACTAGATAATTAGTGTATAATCAGTAGACTTGGGAGAGGTGATGGTTTAATTATTAAATACAAGTAATTTATACTAAATTGAAAATGACAGCCTTCTTAAATCATGGCTTGATGGGAAAGAAATAATGACAGTACTGGACACATGTAAGAGAGGGAGGAAGTATGATAGGTCTGGAAGTTATAGAATGGAGGCAGAATTGGGATAAAGGGGACTAGAGTCTTTTTGCCTGACTGGCAGGAGGGCTTACAGTAAGATAGTGTCCTACTTGTGACATAAAGGGACCAGGTATTGGAAGTGACTATTGCAGACCAGACAAATACAACCCAGACAAAATCACAAAAGAAAACAAACAGAAAGCTAACCAGGCATTTCAGCAAGTAGCAAAAACATATATGTGTGTGTGTGTGTGTGTGTGTGTGTGTGTGTGTATTATTTTTTTAAATGTCTGTAGAAGTTTCCTGTGAAACCTTTTGTAAGCCAAAGTGTCTCAAAGCAAAAAAGCAATTACCATTTCATAAAAGTGAAAATCCTCTGCAGATTTCTTTTGGTTATTGAAAATAGGTGTTAATGTAGGTCTTTTGTAAAAGCAAAGTGCTTTACTTCTTTAAAAAAAATCTTATACAAACTTTCTAGATACCATTTTAGGAGGTCTATTTTCTACTGGTCTATTTTTCCTTCCCATCTATTTGATTTCCCTTCCTTTCTACTGAAACATCTCAACTGCGTAAGGTACATCCTGGGCCCCCCAAATCAACATGGCTTCCTTCTTTCCCAGGCCCAGTCACTGCTCCCCAGCTCCCATTTTCCCAGACCATATGTCTAAATGAGAATCCAGGTAGCATGATAGCATGGTGATCCATGGATTTCTCATTGGAAGCTGGTGACTAATGCTCAAATCCTGTTTCTACTTCCTGCTAGCTATGGGACCTTTGGAAGAGTTATTTAAACTATCCAAAATCATTTCTTCACCTATAAAATAGGCTATTTATTGTACCTGTACTGCGAGGTTGTTATGAGTGTAAAATGGAATAAATCAGAACTTCTGTAATAGAGGCTGGCACTGCTCCTCATCATTCACACCTCCATCCAACCACTCCACAAAGCCGGTTGATTCTACCCCTTGACTGTCTCCTCAATCCATCCTATTCTCTGTTTTCACCTTCCACCCCTTAATCTCAGACTTCTATCATCTCTTATCTGGAATATTTTCTCAGTTCCATGTGGGTCACCTAACCCCCCCTTCTTCCCCCACCCCAATCAATCCAGAACCCACAAAGCAGCTAGGTGAGAGAGAAACCGTGGATCCCTAACCCCCTTCATGGAAGCTTCTCTCTCCTCTTGGGAAGGGGTAAAGAGTTCTTTGTACCATAACCACTTGTTCTTCTTCTAGGCTTCTCTCCTTGCTCCACTCCCTTTGTTTCCAGTGGTCCTGCAGAACAAAATCATGTGACTCTCAAATATACATGCTCACCTTCTCCTCTAGATCTTGTTCCCTAACCTTTGGAACATTCCCCAATGCCTGGGTATCTTCCCTTTAGGCCCATCTCATGGTACTCACTCTACACCAGCCCCATTGGCTACCCCCGAGTCTTCAAGGATGCCAGGTTCTCTCCTGCAACAGGTCCTACGGACATGCTTTTCACTCTAACTGGAAAATTCATCTACCTCTGCCTTTTTGATTCATTAATTTCTACCAATTAATTTCACATAATAAATGCCTTGAACTTATCAGCTCAAATACCCTTTGCACAGAGGAGTCCCCTCTGACGACCTTCTTGGATAGAAGTCCTCTTGGCAAACTCTACTTTCAGACAGGAAAGGAAGAAAACGGGTTCATGAATAGGCAGGTTATCCTGTGGGTAGTTGGGATGGGACCTGTAGGGGAATTCTGTGGGTTGTGCCCCAGAGTTCTCCAACTCCAGGGGAATGAGGGCAAGTATTAATTATTTTCTCCTCATCCCCAAGCTTACCCTTACCTTATCCCCAACCACAGGTTGGGGGGCTGCTTCCAAACTGGTTGCATAGGACAAGGATCCTGTTGAGACTAGAAAAACCCCTAAGGCAGGGCAACATAGGTGTTCACGAGGAGAGGCCATTGGTGAATAAAGAGGGAACAGGGGAGTGGGTTTGACAGTTTCAGCCTCAATATCCATCTGCCCACTGGACTCTGAGCTCTGCAGCCCCCTTCCTCACTAGTCAACTCCACTCATAGGAATACAACACGAATCACAGATGCATGTGTAACTTTAAATTTTTGAGGAGCAATGTTTAAAAAAAAAAACAGTAAGAGAAACAGGCACCATTAACTTTAACTCTATATTTTATTTAACCCATATAGCCAAAGTGTTGCATTTCAATGTGTAATCAATGTTACACAATGTGTAAAAATTGTTAATGAGCTATTGTACCTTGTTTTGTGCTGTCCTTAAAAGAGGATGTGTATTTGACATTCATAGCACATCTCAATTTGGACATGCTGCGTTTCTATGAGTGTGATTTCTGCACTTATGAATTATTTTCATGTATTTCAACATGAAATTTATTTTAATAAATTTAATTTATTAATTTAATTTAATAAATTTCAACATGAAATTTATTCTGGTACAATAATGTCAAATAACTATTAAGTGAACATTGGGCTAAACAAAACCTTTACTGGAATTCTGCAGTTTTTTAAAAAAGATAAAACACATGTGTTACGTTGCTGTTTTTATAGTTGTTAGTAAGCTTGGGAGAAGCGGTCAAGTTTTATCATCTATAGGATTTGTAATTTGAATGAGGACACCTTTTTATAAAGCATCCGTATTGAATCATGGAAAACCCACACATTGCCTTCTTCCTAAACTTCAAAATCCCAAGCAGCATGGTAAAATTTCTGCTTTTACCACTTAAAATAGCATGTTTCAACACTGAAGGCACAACTCTGTTAAAGGGGGGACGAGGGGGAATGGTAGAAACACAAAGATGGACGATTTTACTTCCCATAACCACGTGGGGCTGCCTACAATCAAGCCTGTGTATATTGTGCTCTCCCTGAGAGACACACCTGCTCTGAACACTCTGCACATTCTCCCCACAGCAAAGCAAGTGGAGAACTGAAGCACTTGCTTAGATATTCCTCACTTAATTCAGCTTAAATGACCAATATTTACTCAGATCTACACATGCAAGATAGATTCTCTTATTTTTCTCTGAATAATTGCCTCCAGCCTCATTTTCACCTTGAGCAAGTGATACAGAAAGATATAGCTGTTGAAATCACTCTGTCCAGCTTTCTTCCATCAACTCCCAAAGGGAAAGGCTTTTGTGTTCCTCATAGCCTAGTTTATTTCCTCTCCACCATCTTGAACTTCGTACGTACTCACCAAATGTTAATTGATGGCAAAGATACCGAGCAGCTTTTCCATTTATTTATGTAATGATTCTTCTATTCAAAGAACATCTTTATATCCTTTCTCTTCTTCAATAAAGTGAAACAGTGTTTCATCTTGCCAGTTCTGTTTTAACATCTGCAGAGAGCACAATGTGTGCCTGTTTTAAACAAATGTGTAGGCAGGCCAGTTTTCTTGATATAGAAGCATAAGTGACAATAGAGAGAAATAGTTTTTAGAAGGAAATTTAACCTTAGGGCTTAATGTTAATAGAAATGGCAATTGTTGTTTTGTTGGAGAGAAAGAGCACTGTAATGCTATTATGCTGTTTATTTTTTTCATAATTTTCCCAGTTATGTTGCAGACACAAGCTTATGTGTGTACTTGAAAACCAGTGTAATTTACAGTCAATTCACCAATGTAGGTCACCTGGTAGAATAGCCATAAGCATCAGCATAAGTTGATTTGTAGCCTCAGTTGCACCATAAAGTCATGGGAAGACTTTAAGAAAGCAGTTTAGTTCCCACTTGTTTGTTTCCTAATCTGTATTTAAAAAAAAAAAAAGGCCACATTAATGTATTTCTTATTATTGTCATTCCTTAATGGTTATTGATTATATGCAGGATGCTTTGTATCTCTGCGAGGCATTGCAACTTTCCCCGGGGAAGACTGTGCTAATGAATAGTGTTTGTAAAGTACTTGGAAATCCTTGGATTAAAAGCTAACCATATCAGGGTAAAAGTATTTGTATTAACATGCCATATGGGAGAACCATATGTTATCTATTAAGAGGGTGTGTGTGATATTGAAAATAGCTCTCCAGTGCATTGCTTTGTGCTATTTTTATAACAAGTTATGTCATGGCAAGTTTTGGTATGCTAGGATCATACCTTCATTGTAGAAATGCTACAAAATTCAATCATTCAGCAGGTATTCGTTGAGTTTCTTATTGAACGCTTGGCCTTCTACTTACCATCATACAAAATATATGGAGAGGACAGTTGCATGCTACAGTCTTATATATTCCTTTCATTGAATTTATGTTACACTTGGTTCTCCCTTAACAGACATATCTGCTTTAAAAGTAACAGGTTCAATTATTTCCTCTTACTCCTACATGGACAAGTATGCTGTTTGAGTACATTCTTAGGAATTAAAAAAAAAAAAAAAGGACTGTGGCATCTGGGTTGCTCAGTTGGTTAAGCAACTGACTCTTGATTCCAGCTCTGGTCATAATCTCATGTGTTGTGGGGGGATCGAACCCCACATCAGGTTCTACACTCAGTGGGGAGCCTACTTCTCTCCTCCCTCTCTCTCTGCCCCTCTGCACATGATCTCTCTCTCTTTATTTCTTTAAAATAAATAAATAAATCTTAGGAAAGAAGGAAGGAAGTGGGGGGAGAGAGGAAAGAAGAAAGAAGAATAAGTTGATTGTCTTCTCTGTCCTATAACTGAAGACCAACAGTGGCTCTTGCACAGTCTCTGTGAATGACATATGGTTACAATAGTATTTGTTTCAAGTAGAATTGGTACTGGCAGGCAGGAAAGCAAGCATTTCCCCAAATGGGCTATGTTTGCCCCTCCCCCTTCCCAGGAGATGCTTGGTTATTAGTCTGGATAACTGAATTGTAACAAGGGTTCCTTCCCTAAGTAGCAATAGAGGTATTGTTAACAAGAACCTGGGTTCTGTATCTGGGGCACCTTCCTGGAAAAATGCCACCCTACATGATATATGAACCTCAAGTTTCAAGGGACCTAATGATCTTGCAAGAGGAGTTAATTTCCCCCCTGTTTTTCCTGGTTAGTTTGTAACTAGCTCTGGAAGCCCAGGTCAGGAAGGAGCATATTTCACTTATCCACAAATATTTATTGAGCACCTATCAGGTGTTCCTTCTAGATGTTTAGGAGGCCTCAAGCAATGAAGGAAACAAACATCCTTACCTTGGTGGAGCTTACATTCAAGTGGGGGAGATATACAGAAAATGAATAGAATACTTACCTACACTGTATCTTGGAAAATGATGGATCCACATAAGGTAGATGAAGGGTATAGGGGTGGGGAGATATTGTAATTTTAAGTAGAGTGTTCAGCATAGACCTCATGGAGAAGGAGACATTTTGAGCCAAGACTTGGAGGACTTGGAAGCACCTCAGGCAGAGGGGAAAGGCAGTAGAAAGACCAGAGGGGAAGAGACCAGCCAGTATGGCTGGAGCAGAGTGCATGGGAAGCTTCTAGAAAAATGTCAGGGCAGGAAAACCATAGTGGAATCCACCACACAGAGAATTGCTTCCTTTGAGCAACATCTGAGCAGGGGAACGGTATGATCTTACTTATATTGGAAAACAACCTGGCCTCTAGCTTGAGAGCAGATCTGAAGCCACTGTCACCACCCAGGGAAGAGAGGGGAAAGGAGGCTGAACCTGGACGGCGGTGAGAGCAGATGAACTCTAGTTACTTGTGCTCCCTCCCTGTCACCATACTGGATTTTTAGGAACCCTTGTTTGTGATCAAAGACACTTGACATTTCAAAACAAATTCACAATTTAATGAGCTTCAAGCAGAGGCTCAGATAGATAACATACCTTTTCTACACCCAAAACTGAAATCCAGTTCAAGCAAAATAATAAATAATAATTACTGCTTAGGGGAAAATGAAGTTTCTTTTTTAATCCTTTGACAAGCATTTATGGAGCCCCCAATGAACTTAGGCACTGTGTTGGGTACTGAGGACACCACAGCAAGGGTAAGGGCCTCCCTCTCAAAAAGGACTTACAATGCCACCACCAAGAGTCTGAAGAGGTGACAGGAATCTGCAAGGGAAAGAGAACTCAGGCTTTGGCATGATCTGGACCTGAGTTTAAGACTCAGCTCTGCCACTGTTCACAGGACTTCAGGAAAGTTACTCGGCCTCCCACAATCATGATTTCTTCATCTGTAAAAATGTAGATAAAAGTCTAATTTAGTAAGACTCGTGGGAGATTCATAGTAATAGGTATGAGGTGCCTGAAAGTCTGAAGTGCCTGGTACCAAGGAGACACTCAGAGCAGCAGCTACCAATCATGTTAGATGGTGAGGACTCAACTGGACATCTCTTTTTATCTGCACTGAAAGATGCATGTGAAGCTTTTCATTAGAACAACGAGGCAGCCAACTTGGGAACTTAATTTTCCTTACACCCATCTGTTGACATTGACTAATGGGCTGGTGACACCTCCAGAACAAAGCTTTAGTGTTTGAAACTAAGCATCCGTCCCCTTCCTTCCTCTCTTTCTTCCATTCCTCCTTCCTTTCTTCCTTCCTTTCCTTCTCTCACCCTTCCTCCCTCCCTTCTTTCCTTCCTATCTTTCTTCCCTTTCTTTCTAAAGCCAGTAAGTAGGGCTGAGAAAGTAGGCACTCAACACCCAGCACAAAACTTAGGCAAGGTCAGGAAGGCATCTTGATTCTTAGCTTGAAGGAGACTGAACACATGTTACAACGAAATGCAGTGTGTGTAGAAAATTGGCAAAACTTGAATGTGGTCTGTGGCTTAGAGAGCAGGGGTGTCATCAGGCTAATCTCCTGATCTTGTTGGTTGCACTATTGTCATGGAGGAGAATGTCCTTGTTTGTACAAAATATATACAAAAGTACTCAGGGCTCCGGGAGGGGATTATGTCTGCAACTCACTCTCAGTAGGTTCAGAAAAGAAAGGAAAAAAAAACTCTTTGTACCATTCTTGTAACTTTCTATTGTTTAAAATTATTCCAAAATGAAAATAACTTTAGCATTAAAAAAATAGTTTATAGTATTGTGCTTACCTGGCTTAAATATCAGGTAATCTCAATTCTTTTTTTTTTTTTAATTAACATATAATGCATTATTTCAGGGGTACAGGTATGTGATTCATCAGTCTTATACAAGTCACAGCACTTGTGTGACTTGTCATAGCACACACCTTCCCCAGTGTCCATCCCCCAGCCACCCAATCCCTACCACACCCCTCCCCCCCAGCAACCCTCGGTTTGTTTCTCGAGATTAAGATCTCTTACTGTTTGTCTCCCTCTCTGGTTTCATCTTGTTTCATTTTTCCCTGCCTCCCCTATGCTCCTCTATCTTGTTTCTCTAATTCCTCATATTAGAAAGATCATATGATAATTGTCTTTCTCTGATGGACTTATTTTGCTCAGCATAACACCCTCTAGTTCCATCCATGTCATTGCAAATGGCCCAATTCCATTCCTTTTGATGGCTGCATGGTATTCCATTGTATATATATACCAGGACTTCTTTATCCATTCATCTGTTGATGGGCATCTAGGTTCTTTCCATAGTTTGGCTATTGTGGACATTGCTGCTATAAACATTGGGGTCCATGTGGCCCTTTGGATCACTACATTTGTATCTTTAGGGTAAATAACCAGTAGTGCAATTGCTGGGTCATAGGGTAGCTCTATTTTCAACTTTTTGAGGAATCCCCATACTAGAGTGACTACACCAGCTCAGGCAAGCTCAATTCTTAACATTCTTAGTGTTCTATGTGAATCTGCATGACAATATAGTTTAACTCCTTAGCTATTATTATATTAAGTATCATTCTTTCCACATATTTGCTCTCCCATAATTTATCTTGCCCAGACAAATATTAGTTATGTTTCCAAGAAGAGAATAATAGGCTGTGGTGTCAGCTGATTCTCAAAACCCTGCTTCCACCACTTGCTAGATGAAGGATCTTAGGCAAATTACTTAATATCTCTGTATCTCAATTTTCTTATCTGTGAAATGTGGATAATAATAATACCAGGGGTGCCTGGGTGGCTCAGTTGGTTAAGCATCTGCCTTCAGCTCAGGTCATGATCCCAGGGTCTAGGATTTAGCCCTGCATTGGGCTGCCTGCTCAGTGGGGAGTCTGTTTCTCCCTCTGCCCCTCCCCCTGCTCATGGTCTATCTCTCAAATAAATAAATAAAATCTTTAAAAAGTAATAATAATAATACCATGCTTACTGGGTTGCTGTGAGAATTAAATTTTATGGTCTATGCAAAGTACTTAGACACTGAGCAGAACATAGCCAGTATTCAATAAATATTATAGTGATATTAACCAGTATTACGCTGCTACTCACTTTGCTCTATTACATAAGACATAAGTATAATTGATGGAAGTGCCTATTTTTGAGATCATTCCTCTCTTATATAAGCTAACATTATTTTTTATGTGTGTATATTCTAGAGAATTTGGGAACATGTGAGATGGAAATGTTAGCCAGGTGACAAAATATAAAATTAAAGACTGAATTCTTTATAAACAAAAGAGGATTGACTTAAAAAAAAAAAAGTGGAGCCTTCCTGATTTGAGAAAAATAAATATACCACTTGTATTAATCAGCTGTTGCCATGATAAAACTGTATAACAAATGACCCCCAAATAGAGTCCCTTACAACACAATTATTTATTCTCATGCTCACAGATTTGCAAGTTGACTACCATTCAGATGATGTAGGCTGGGCTCTGCTGGACAGTTCTGTTTCAAGCTGTGACTTGCCTGGGCTTGGCTCCCAGTCATATCTTGGGTTTGATCTGCTCCACATATCTCTCATCCTCTTTAAACCAGCAGCTTATAGGGTCATCTTCTTGTCCTGACAAATGTCAGGAACACGGGTGTCAAGTCCAACTATGCAACACAGTTAAGCCTTTTGCTCACATTGTGTCCACTAATATTTCACTTGCTAAATGAGGTACCTTGATCAAACCCAACATTAGTGGGTTGGGATGTATTCTCTGCCCACGGCGGGAGAATCAGGACCAATGATATAATCTGCAAAACACTGTATTTCAATGGTGGAAATGTCGGCACCTCTGTAAGAAAGATTATTAGTTCATGAACAGGCAACACACATCAGGTTGTTTCTCCAGTAGCAGGGGTGGATTTGCTTAGATTTATTTCCCCTTTTTCTTCCCATGCACAGTTCACAAAAAGAACCACACATATCAGGATAGTAATCTGTGGCCATGACATTGAGAGTTTGCCCTTGTGCATCTCTCTCATACAGAAATAAACATGGATTACAGTCTTGTCATCATCCAACAAATAATGCATTCCTACTGCCTCCGTGAATTCAGTTCACAGCAGGAGTCTCTTCTTTTATTTGTATAAAATTGCTGAAATATCCTTGCATATAGTACATGCTCAATAAATACGGGTTGAAAGAGTGAAGAATGAATAGTGAATAGTGAAGAAACAAAAATTATGCAACAACTAAAATGCTCACAGATTACCATGCTTTTTGGCTTGAGAAAATAGCATGTGATGTGACTCCCACCGTGAATGCTATGGGAATTTATTATCTGAAATAAATATGTGATCTTAAATGCATACTAACTACAAGAATTTAGCTTTTTCGTGACATTTTTTAAGCTAACAGAATTGCCTGTCACTTCCCTACATTTCTTCACATTTATTGTAAGCCTTTAAATCCCTTCTAAAAACCACAAGTTTATATTCGCCACTCTACTTAACTTTTTATTGTTTATGGGCTTCCTGTGAAGATAGCTAGACAGACAAGGCTGATGAAAAGGAAAGCTTGTCCTTATGAAATAAATACTTACCGGTAACTGTGTAAAGGGATTTTTCCCCCTACCAGTGGAAGACCCCTGTTTCAGTAAGAACCCACTCATTTGAGGCATTTTAAATGGATGGAAAGTTATAAGCCAGCCAAAGTGTCCTTCTGAAAGAGTGAAAGGAATGTTAAATCTAATTGCGGGAGAACGCTTGCTTAGAAAGCGAGACTTCTACGCTGGCTCCCCCTGCTGGCTCTGAGGGTGAACTGTCTAGAGACGGATGAAAGCAACGTACCTAAACCTTGTCCTCCGAGGCCACGTTACTCAAATGGCAAATGCAGCATTCTTCTAGAATGCACTTACTCGGTAATAGACATGTCATTTCTTGAGTTTTCTTTGTAGGGCAGAAATACTGCAACTGGATCCTGCAGTCAAGGCTCAAAGTGGGAACCAAGAGCATGTCCCTCGGGTGGCTGTCTTAGGGAGTGGGACTGCACGCAAATGCACAGGGGTTAAAAACCCAGTCGGGGTACCTTAGGAAAACAGACTGGTTTTTATTGTTATAAAGCCGGCCTCGGGGGTCTGACTGGAAATGTCCCTCTCATGCATTTCGAACTGCTAGAACCAACTGCTCACCTTCCTCTCACTGAAAATGTGTTTCTCTTTGCCCTCTTATCTTCTCTGGCGCAAGAAGGCTTTTTACTCTCAAGGAAACTCGGTAACCAGACTAATTTTAAAGGTGGCCTGTCACTGCGGACTGCAAACCTATTGTGAAATCTCTGTTAAAAAGACTGTCCACTGGGAGAGACAGTCTGGCAGATTTCTCCTGCTTGATTCTGACTCCATTTGGTGGGAGGAAGGGGGAAAATACTGACCCACGGATTTAACACGTGCTGCAGCACCCACTTAGCCTTGTTAAGGGAGCAAGAGCAGCAAGGATGGCTGTTTCCCTCCTAGAGCAAAATCCAATGCCGTCATCTGCTTGGAGAACTAAAACAGAGCAAATGTCAGACCGTTAAGCAGCACTGTAAATATGCCATTTAGAACATTGGGTCTAGGTACCTATAGAGCTGCCTTGGGTTCTCCTGTTCAAAGTTAGCCTGTATCCCTCTAGAAACACAGCACAGGTGTTGGTCAGAGGGAATTGTATACATAATTGTGTTTTCATTGGTAGCATTTTTTCCATACTTCAGAATGCCACTCTCATTCATTCATTCATTCATTCACTCATTTATCTATGTCACTGTATTATAAACTTTTTTCTTTCATTCAAGTCAATTCCAAATGTTTTCCCATCTGCAACTCTCTTTGGTCAGTTCTTTTTCAGAGCAACTTGGTGAAATGTTTTCCCATTGCTTTTGAGGCTCTTGTTTGAGCATTCCTATTTGAGTCCTCCTCTAGGGAGGATTCCCCTCCTCTGGATTAAGAGCTGGTAGTAGGAATGGATGCTGGGTCAAGGCAAGCAAGCAAAACAAAGTTAAGTGATCTGAGCCTGGTGATGGGTCAGGACTCTGAAAAGGGCTCAGCTGGGTGATTCTTCAGCTCTTGGTAGTACTGGTGAGGTCATGGTTTGCCTGCATGCAGCAGGCAGCTGGGCTAAGTTGGAAGGTGCAGAAGGATTCTCCCATGTGTCTGGCTCCTCAATGCTTTGCCACATGGCACTACTCTCTTTCCATGTGCCTCCCTCTTAGGGGGCTAGTCTGAGCATCTCTGCAACATGGTGACTGGCTTCGCAGAGGGAGAAAGTCAAAGCTTCTAGTCCTCTGAGGCCTTGGTTTGGGGATCCCAGACATCATTTCCATATTTCACTGATCTAGTCACAGAATCAGTCCAGATTCAAGAAGAGGAGAGAAAAATTCCATTTCTTGAGAGACGAAGATCTATGGCCATCTTTAACCCATAGTAATATATGCTACTCACTTCTGCTTCTCTGCTTTCTGTACTCAACATGCTTTATGATCTGTTCCGGTGTCTTTATATAAATTTTTCTTTTTAAAAAATTTTCCAAACAAGAAGAGATTTGGAAACTCTCCCAGCAATGAGGTAGAAAATCCTGCCTTTATTTGCCTTTGAAAAGTTTATTTTTTCTACCCATAAATCCACCGGTATATATTACACATTTTAAGCCAAAAGAAAATGTTAACCAGTTTCTAGCACACAGCCATCACCAAACCTGCCCAGTGATTTGTTTTTCAAGGAGTTATGTACTATGGTGTATCCTTGACCAATGTAGTCTTTTCAAGACAAAGTATCTCATAGCATAGATGTGTTAGACTGTCATGTGTACATTAGCTAAAAATAGATATTTTTGCAACATATATCAAACAGGAAAAGGAGTCATAGAAGCTTAATCAAGCAAATCTTACACAGTGTATATCGCTTCTGTCAAGGGAGAAACACAGATTCAAATTAAGATCAGTACTGCATTTTGGGAAATGCTGTGCAAGGAGAGAACTGTTGTAGGAGTGCTGAGTGAATTTGGTTTACTATAGTAGAACATTTCATCAAGCAAATCAGGTAAGAAGGGACAAGTATAAATGCACCTATTTATGTAGGTAATTTTTCTGTTTCAGGCCTCTGATTCATCTCTCTGTCTTGCTTTGGGAGTCAGGCTACATTGGTTACAATTAATTTCAGTGCTGCCTATTAGCCATAAAGAGATATTTCATAAATTGACTTGATGTATTTTTTTTTCTTCCCCCTCTGTGATTTTCTTGCAAGATGAGAACGGTCCAGAGGAAAAACAAAATACAGAAGAAACGGAAGAGCAGAGCCAAGAAGCAGGTGGGCTCAGATTTTTTTTTTTTTTTTTTTTTGAGGAGTCTCCTAGGCCTTATCCATCCACAGAGATGAACAGTAACTTGACTCAGATGTTGTTTTCTAGACATGCTTATACCTTTTCACCAGGTTGATTGCCGTGTTCGTGTAGGTCTCCCTCAAGAAGCCACCAATTCCACTGACTATAGGTGACAGTGCTTCCAGTCAGAAGGGTGCGTTCTCATTCCCCATTCACCAATTCCATTCTTCTTCTGTGTAACAACACTTTGCTTAGAAATGCTCTAAGAGCAACAGGCAAAGTTTGGATCAAGAGCAGTGCTACCTCAGAACTTGGCTACCTCAAAATTAGCAGATTTAGTTTGGGGAGAAAAAATAAAATACAAAATGTTCAAAGGAAACAAATAAGAGGCTTTCCCTCCATGAGGAAGTAGAAAGTTCTACTCATGAGGAGTAGAAAGTTCTTTACTGCTTTGCATTATACTTTGAGGAGCCGTGTTTCTGGTTGTTTCTTTAGGGGTGGTAGGACACAGTGTCATGGAGCCCAATTACCTCATAACCAGACCTAGCATGAGATCCAAAGCCTTCCTGACATCTCCTCTTCCCTAAGAACAGATGTGTCCATTGGATGTTTATAGATTCTCTACTGTAGATTCTGAATGGAATATCTTTAAGTGAAGTAGCACTTAAGACAGAAGAAGTGGTCACCACCTTTAGCTTCTCGTCTCTTTTTATCCATCTCTGTCCTCAGTCACGCTCTCGTTTAAAAGACTGATAGGCACGGTTATGCTGTTATCAACACCACCCAAATCAAAATACCCATCTTTCCTTTAGTCTCCAAGTCCACCTGAGCCCTAAGGGGGGGCGGTGTTTTTGAAAGAGTGAGCTCCGTCTGATGTGTGCCAGGCACATCCCAGGCCATATGCTCAATTCTTGGAAATCAACCAGGTAGCATGATAAGTTTTTCACTGAAAACTTCCTACATTAACCTTGGAAGTTTTGCTAGAGAACTGGAATCTTTTATTATTAACCTGGAAGATGGAATTGAAGAAGGCCAATCAGAGAAAGCACTGAAGCAAAGCAGCAAGGACCTTGTGTAGCTGCCGCTGGGTCAGCCGGCTCCCTTGGCCGAAACATAGTCCTTGCAATGAATTGAATTTCTGATCCAGCAGACTGTTGATATCCGCCACTCCCCACCCCAGCTTCTGACCCACACATCATTATATGCTGCGGAAGATGAGTTTTGTGTGAGAAGCTGTCACTGTTTTCACTGTTGGCCGCTGACAAGTATTAGTCAACTAACTGCTGACAGCTGAGGCCATTCTCTGACTGGTGAGATTTCACAGGTTTTATTCACTCACTGTTCTGTCCCCAACTATCTTTATCAGCATAGATTTTCCCCACCCTTGTTCACACACACACACACACACACACACACACACACACACGTGCCCGCATTTGCCTGTGGTTTGTTTATTCATCCCTTTTTAGCTTGTCTGTTGAGAACAGGCAGTTTCGTTTTGGATTTGGGATCACCTGTCAGCAGAGAGTGGTGGGGCTTTGGTCTTCTTCTCTAGCCCTTGGATCGATAGCATTATCATCACAGTATGTTTATGTCTCAAGGTAAAGAATAGTCCTAATGGCACCCCTGAGGGGCTCCTCTGGTCTTCCAAGTGAGCCTGCTGGTTGGCCCAAATCATGGCAGAATTCATCTCTGATCTTAGCTGTTGTCAGTATCCATGGTTATGTCTGCTCTGGCTCATTTCCTAGCCTTCCTAATCCAAGTGCAAAAAAACCAAAGATGAGATCCTGGTCAATAAAGCCCTTCTGATCTATTGCTCTTCTTCCAAAATAACAAAAATGATAATACCTCCTTTACAATTAATATGATTTCCAATTTCAATTTTGATTATGTAACTGTGGGCCTTTTCCACAACATGAAAAACACAGTCTCAAACCAGCACAGTTTGACTGCTGTCACAATCCAATCAAATTGAAGTTGTAGATAATATTCCTCAAATAGTATTATTATTATTATTATTATTATTATGTTCAATTAGCTAGCATATAGTACATTACTAGTTTCAAGTAGTCATTTAACGAATATATACCAAGGGTCTATTTGACTCCGGCACTGTTCTGGGCACTGGGATACAATGATAAACCATAAATACAATATCCCTGCCTCCTTGAAGCTTATATTATGGTGGGGTTGGCAGTGGGAGGGGGGTGAACTTCAGAAATAAACACTAAACAAAAACACACAAGATGGTGATAAAAGCCTTGTGGAGAAATGGAGTAGGTAGAAGAAATGCGGGGAAGGCAACTTTCCATCAGCTGGATTTGGGAAGGACTCCCTGAGGAAGAGATGTTAAATAAAATCTCAATGAGGATCTCCTCATTGGTGGAAGAGCATTCTAGATGGAGGGACCAGACAATTCAAATGCCTCAAGACCAATTTTAGCATGTTGGAGAAAGAAGGTTGGAGTGGCTAGAGCATGGTGTGTTAGGGGGAACATGGTGTAAGATTTGGTTAAAAAAAAAAAATCATAGGAACAGATAATGTCTGACTATTGAAGATTTGATTTTATTAGAACTACAAAGAAACCAGTGGAAGTTTTGAAGTTTTAACAAGCTCACTTTACCTGTGAGTAAAAGTGGGTCACAAACACCAGAGACCAGTTAGAAGGCCATAGCAGGAAGACATGATGGCAGTTTCTGGAAACGGAGACAAAATGGACTGCTGTGTCATATTCCAGACATAAAGATAAGAGGATGTGTTGATGGATTCAGATGAGGGGTAAGGGGGAAAGAGGAATCTAGGATAATTCTCAGATTTTTAGCATCAGGAACTTTGTGGATGATGGTGCCACTTGCTAATATTAGGAAGACGGGCTGTGAGGCATAGATTTTGTTGAGAAAGCTAGTAGTTCAGGATTTTTCCAGAGTAAAAAGGACTTTTTTCCAGAGTAAAAGAAGACACTTAGCCATATGGGATGTCAAGAAGCTAGCTAGTTAGATAGATTAGATGATGATTCTAGAGAGATGTTGACCGAGATACAGATTTGAGATTCACGTGGCATATAAACGAGATTTAAAATCATGGTTCTGAAAAAAAAATTTTTTTTAATAAGATAAAATCATGGTTCTGGGTGAGATTCACTAGAAAGAGCATGTAAATAAAGGAAACAGTGGGCTTGGGACACCAAGACTTCCAGATAGGCAGCAACAGAATAGAGAAAGAAAGTGTTTCACAAAGAAGAGTTAAGACTGTGAAATTCTACTGAGAAATTAAGTAAGGTGAGAAAGAGAAATGATCACTGGATTTCACAAAGGGAAGTCATTGGCATCTTTTCTCAGAAAATCCTCAGAGGGGTACTGGAGCCAATGGAGTGGGTTATGGGGAGACTATGAAGTGAGAAAGTACAGAACAGTAACACAGACGGCACTTTCAAGGAGTTGTACTGGGAAAGGAAGGGCAAATGGGAAGATGTAACACCAAGGGAAAGTTAATAGTCTTTTGTTTGTTTTTTTCTTTTTATAGGCAATTGTCACCTACCAAAAGAAAGTGATTTATCCTCTCCAATTATTCCTCTACTAAAAATTTTATTCTCTCTTCCAATAGAGACACGACCTGCAAGTTATAGTCCTATGCATTAAGAAGGAAAGAGCTGCTAGAAAAATGCAATTTGTCTTCAAATATTAATTGTCATGGGTGTGTGAATTCTCCTGAGTTCCATAACCTTGTTACTACATTACTACATGTATATTCCTTTTCAATTCCTTCTTCAATTGTGAAATATTAACCATTCCAAGTGACTTTGAAAATCCATATATAAATTTACTATTTTAATGTTAGTAAGTTAATTATCTATTATCCTGGAAGCTAGATACGAGTGGAGTCACCGTATCATATACTTACGATACTGAGGGGAAAGATCAACTCTGATGAGGTTCATTACCATTATGAGGGGGACAAGGACCTCCAAGTTCCTTAGCCCCCACTGTATGCTTGGGTGATGTGAAATCTCCAAATGGCTTTTGGTGCTCTCCTGCAAATGATCCCCTTCTCTTGGGCCTCTGCTCTGACAGCCATCAGCCATGCTCCATGCAGTTTGACAGCCTGACATAACAGAGCAGAAATGCTGTGCTAAGAAAAACCAAACTTTAAACACACACATATAAAAGCACTTTGTGGAGACTTGCAAGGATATGTTTTCACAATCTTTCACTAAAAGAAATGTACCCTTCTTCTAGAGGTGGGGAAAAAGCAAAATGCCAAAGCATAATAAGACCAGTGAAGAGTATTCCTCACCAAAAAGTAGTTTGTTGTCATTGGGCTCTGGTTTAGTGGAAGATTCCTGTCCGTTGGTTATAAAAGAGAGTCACAAGTCCTAGACCCTTCGAAGGGCACCCAGTGTATTAGAGCATTAAACAGGTTCACACTTCCAGTGGAGATGGGCATGCCACAGCCAGAGAAACTCCATCTTGACAATATTGACTCTGAGGCCATGTTTCTCTTTCTGCTGTATAGATGGCGTCAATGCTGCAACTGGGCCCAACCCTGCTTCAGAAGAGGCTGCTCAAGTGTGTAAAGATGAAGGTATGAGACCACTTACTACATCGAAAACTCACAAACTCATGGAAGACCATTTAGATTTTGTTTTTGTGGGGAAATGAAGCAGTGAGCAAATCTATCTAATTCTCTTCAAGCACCTCTATTTCCAACACAATCAAATATCCTGGCCACTCTGTTTTATTCCGTATCTGCCCTTTCAGAATTTATATATACATTTACATTTGTTCCTCTGAAAAGTAACTCTTTATTAAGTGGGAAAAATAATCAAAGAAATTATGTTCAAAGAAGATTGCCTATTTGAAACACCAGAATTAGGCAGTTCTGCTGTTTACAGCTACTCATTAAGAATAAGTACAAAGGAGCGGCATTTGGAAACCACCTACTGGGGGCTCCATTATCCAGACATGGTAAGAGAGAAAATTTGCTGAAAGCATTCTATAGAAATAAATCTTTGGTGGGAGGATCATCCCTCATTCTATGAACAGTTACTATGAGAAAATGTTGCACACCCAGGTATCCCCAAGGAGAAGAAAAAAGTGAAGGAAAATCACATTTAAACTCTAGGGACAAATTTGAGGGAGAAATAGTGGGGACATTCATGTGCAGATGATACAGTTGAAAAAATTATCTGAAGGAAAATGTAATAGCCCTTTCTTTTCTCTCACCCTGATTAACTGTCCCCAAACAAAAAGGTAATATTATTTTATATCTGTCATTGGTAGCTATTAAAAGCCCCTCTATAGACTAGATTGTTGTATTTATACAAATGGGCATCTGCTAAACCCATGTAAGCTACTTGGAACTTTTAGATAAATATGCTGGATGCATTTGTTTTAGTTTGGAGTGATATGAAAATAGATCTATACTTGACATTGATACTTGCTATTCCTTGAACCACTATTTAGAAAATCAAAGTCATTTTACAATTTTAATACTCAGTTGTTTGCCTAATTCCTTTCATTTTATGTTGTCTGGTATATGGGTTTTCCTAAATAAGGTGTCTTGTGTCATGAGAGTAGTTGCTAACATTGTGAACTCTGGGGCTAGATGGTTGAAGCTTAAATCCTGTCTCTGCCGCTCAAAATCGATGTAACCTTTGACAAGTAACTAAAGGAATTAACAAATAATGACAAGTAATTAACCTCTTTATACTTTTGTTTTCTCCTCTGTGGAGTGAAAACAATAGTATCTATCTTGAAAAAATACCATATACTTGTCAATTGCTCAAACTTTTCACCTGGCATGTGTACAGATTGGACTCTCCAAAGACAGACTCTGTGATGGAGATTAGGAAACAAACATTTATTAGGGAGAGCTCTTGGAATCAACACCTATGAAAGAGAAAGAGTCAAAGCAGAACTGGGTAGAGAGGGAAGTTGAGCTGAAAGGCATTATCAACAGAAGCCACAGCTAGTCTGAGGATAACATGACCCTTCTGAGATGCCTCATCTGGGGTGAAAGAGTCAGCTGAGTAAGACCTTCCATTGATAAGTCACCCGATATTGGTTACCTTGGGAAGGGGGCATGGCCTTACATGAGGCAGAGGTTTTCCATTGAGGTAATCTTGATTACCTGAGATGAATGAGGGCTGCATGCACCTGAGAATAAATTCTTCATTTATTCTCATTATTATTATGAATAAGAATAAATTCTTCATTCCTGAAGGGGGAACTGTGTTACCCAACGAGCATATACCACACTGCCATTTTCAGTGGTTCTTTTTTTGATCATTGCCACTTTTTAAATGAATCCCTTAATTCTCCCCTTCATATTACTCAGACATGTGTTCTTACCTCTCTGGTTCTAAAGCCATTTTTTATATCTAAAAATGTAATAACATATATATCCACATAGGTTCTGATAAGAAACCCCGGGTTATCTTAGAGAGAGAAATAAACCTGACTCAGTCACACTGGAAAGACAGAAAGTGGTGTTCATCTTAGGCAACTAATTTTGGATATTCTAGTCATTTAGCTTGTGATAAAAAATTTTAATGTCATGAATTTGAATGGCAGAGTTTAGGAAACAGAGATTGTCTACTTTAAGTACTTCAAGCTGAGATTTTTTCCTGTTGAGCTGTTTGGTTTGGAGATATTACACCTTTGTAGAAACACTGTTTGTGATATTTCTTGATGCTTTTAGGATATCACACCATTAATTGCTCATGCCAGGATCAATTTCTCAAAATACTTTTACTTTTTTTTTTTTTTTTAACGTGAAACTTTTAGTGGTGGTGACTCCAACAAGTTCTGTCACGTATCACAAATGCAATTCCCTAGGAAGATTAAATGTGAAGTTTTAGGGATTTTACTGAAATAAACTGTTAATATCCATTAACCTTTTGATCTTGAGGAAACGTGTTTTCAAATCCACATTAACATGTAGTCCAGTTGCAATTAAAAATAGAACACAGAAGATAGGATTTTTGCCTCTTCCTTCTGAAATAGCATATACACGAGAACACTGTTTTTTTGATTATCAGTCAGTACAAAACTCAGACCAAGTGTCTAATGCATGTGGAACTGGCATCTTGACTGACATATACATAGCTTGGCACAAAAAAGAAATGAATTTGCCATTGAAATCCTCCCAAGACAGAGATCAAGTTGAGATTAGAAGGCAGGCACATGTGTTGAAGATTCATTTCAAGCATTCGCCATTATTAGCTTTTATGCAGAAATATAGCTCTTCCTTGGTGACACTTGGGCTATTTGTGAGCTCTGCAGTTTTAAGATCGCTTATAAAAAATGCTTGTTAAGGTCTCCAGTTTAAATGGCAGAATATTTTTGCTGACCAAAGGACCTGAAGGAGCCCTTGCTTTCTTGCCTTTGCTTCCAGACTTAGATCTTGACCCAGCATCTTCTTGGGTTTTAGAATCGCTGATATTATGGACTGACCTTCGCTCTCCTTCTCTCTCTCTCTCCCTCCAAAATAATTCCCCCAAATTTAGAGACTCGCCAGTTATTCCTCACTTTCCTTGTTGATTAGCTGGGTTTACATTTGTAACTTTCGTTCGCCCAGAAAATTAGTGTCTTCTAAACTGCGAGGACTGAGAACAAGCCAACAAAAAGTGAGCGGGCTGATGTCACATTGTTTGGGATAGGAGACTTTTAAAAAATTAAAATAGGTCCGTGAAAGTTGGATTTCAAGAGAAAGTGTCTTCTGGGGTGTCTTCCGTGCCAGAGATTTTGTTCAAATGTTCTAGACATATTTCCCACTGGGTACCGAGAATGGATGTTCATTGCCCATTTACTCCACATAACTGGGAACAATGCACGCTGCTAACAGAAGGAGGTACAACTGATTGGCTGTTGGATCAAGAGCTAGATTGTGCACTACAGACTGAAGGCACCTGTTCCCAATGACTCATTACAGACCTCGGGTGGGCAGGAGTTGAGTTGGGTGGCTGAAATGCGAGGAGGAGGAATGTTGATGAATAATTCATCCCCAGAGTGCGGGGATGCCAGGGATGCAGCAGCCAGGACTGAACTGAAATGCACTCCAAGGTAAAGCTGGTCTGAGAAAATATCTGTAGGTTCATAGGAGTTCTTAAGTTAGTTAAAAACAGACATGTACTTATCTCTCGAGGGAGTTCTTTCTCTACTGGTAAAAATATTCTGTTTATTTAATGGTGGTTTATACTTTAAATCCTTAAAAACAAACCTGAGATTACAAATGTTAAGGCTTATAAACCAACAAATGAGGAGGCATTCCGATGAAGGGGAGGATAAACACAGGAGTAAACTTTATGCCAGGAATATCAAGTGCTCTGGTTGAAACTTCTGCAGAGTTTTTATTTTTATTATTATTATCACTATTATTTAAGATATAGTTATTCTTAATTCAAGGAGAACTCTCTGTGCTAGTTGTCTCAACCCTCTTAATAGCTTATCCTTACTCACGGCCAAGGCCAAGGTACTTTCCCGGAGGGGGAAGAAAAAAGTGCTGTTTCAACACATCCCAATCCTCCTGTCTTATTATTTAATCAGTACCTAATTTGAATTTGAAGGTCAACTAGACCAAATCATATGCTCATTAATATTAAAAGAAAAATCAATGAATACTCAGGTGCGTGCACGCCCGAGCTTGTATTCCTTTGGAGCTCTGTAAGTCCCATCATGGGTGTTTGGGTGTTTATGAAGTGCGATATCACCTGGCGAAGGATTTCTTAACCCTTCATCTGGTGGCAGACACCCTCAAGGTCACAATTTCTGTAAAATGAGAGCAATGCTCGAACAGGAGTCAGCTCTGCAAGGAGAACAAAAGAGAAAGGATGAAGTTATGTATGAGGAAGTGGAGTCGGGTGTGTGCCAGAGATGACCATACATGTCCCCAGCCAGCGGTCCCTGGAAGCCTGGCCAAATGAGGTTGGTTCCCAATCCTTCTGGCCAAGTTATTCCTCCTGTCTAAATCATTGCAGGGAAAGAAAACATTGTACCACCCATGAAATTCCTCTTGGGCTTCTGCAGTCTAATTTTTTTCAGGCTTTTGTTCTATTCTTGGTGTTTGTCAGCCCCCTACCAAGGGTTCTGACATGGTGGGACAGAGCTGCCCCCTGTCTTGGATCTGCGTTGGTAGAGTTTCTGGATATACTGTAACACCTGAGTTATCACATGGATTTTAAGAGTCTGAAGTGTGGAATCAAAGTCATCGCCCTCTGGCAGCTCAGTGAAGGGGAAAGAACTAAGATGTATGGAGTGTCTCTGGCACTCAATGTTTTACATTTATGTACAATGTATTCTTCATTTCATGAAAGGGTAACCCAAGACTCATAAGCAAGAGAAAAATGTGTATCTGTGTAGTGGGGGAGAGGAAAACAACTTTATTACTATTTATTCCCAGCTGATATTGAAGTGGTATTTACATTTCGATAATCCCCTCCAAAGATAGCATTTTATTCTATTTTTAATATAACAACTATTTCTTTTTTCTGCCTATAAGAACAATACATTTTTATTGTAAACTATTTGAAAATGCAGGGAAACATAAAAGGGAAAAGCCTATGACCATTTTCCCTTTAAGAAATAAATTATGAAAAAATATTCCTCATTCTGATTTTTTAGTTAACAGTGCACCATGAATATTTTCCCGTGTCTTTAAATATTCCTCAAAGACATGATTTTTATTGGAGGCATAATATTTCATCATATGGTTGTCTGAGAATTTACACAGCCGGTATTCTAATGTTAGATTATTTTGTTATTTACAGTTTTCTCTCTATTATAAATAATAAGGAAATGCAGTGCATAGATTTTAAATAAATCTCTGTGTATTTCTATGATCAGTTCCTTAGAATAAATTCCTCATTTTTTTAAATTTACTTGGGAAAATGTTAACATATTTTTATTGCTTACATTTATTTTCTTATTTTAACAGTAATGGGTGTTTATTATATGCGAAAAAAACAAGCAAAATAGAAATGAAAAATATCATCCATAATCTCGATCCTAGAAACAAACATATATAATATGTGGATATATAAACTTTGTCTGTTTCTAGCTTGCTATGGATAGATAGATGGATACATAGATAGATGATAGATAGATAGATAGATAGATAGATTTTTAGAGCATCATTTATTGATTTCAGAGAGAGAGAGAGAGAGCTAGCACAAGCAGGAGGAGAAGGGGAGGGAGTGGGAGAGAGAGATCCCAAGCTGACTCTGTGCCGAGTCCAATGCAGGGCTTGATCTCATAACCCTGAGATCATGACTGAGCAGAAACCAAGAGCCAAATGCTCAACTGACTGAGCCACCCAGGTGTCTGAAACTGTCTTATAAATACAACGTAGATTGTGAAATTATTTCCATGTGTTTTGATAGTCTAACATTACTTAATTGTGCATCCCAATGAATGAATATTTATAAGTTACTTACCCTTCTTCATTTGAGTCATTTCTTCATTTTCAGCTTTAAATTCTGTTCTGGTCAGGAATATCCTTTAACTTAGTAAATGTTCATGATCATTTTTGTTAAAAAAAAAATGCAATATATGGAAATGCATGCAAATCTTTGTCTTTTCTACAATGAATAGAGTTTACTCCTCTTTTGATTCTTTAAATAATTGTATATTCATTGTAAAAAAAAATTCGAATCACCAAAGACAGTATATGGAATAGAATTTTTAAAACATAAGCTATCACAGCACCCTGAGATTACTAACATTCACATTTGGAGGGCAGTCCATCCTTTCGTGTATCATTTTCTGGATATAGGCACCCACACAAAATTTTACTTAAGTTGATCATATAATGTGTGATTTTAATACAACTTCCTCTTTTTTCTTGTTTGCTTACTTCCCACCTTCCAATAATTCAGTGAGTAAAATGTACTGATTAAGTATATTTAATTATACTTAAGTATAATTAAGTATATATAATTATATTGTTTTATCCCAACTTCTGAAGTCCAGACTCCAGCTCTACCATGACCTGTCTGACTTTGGGCAAGTTCTTTGTCTCTGCACCTCACTTCCCTCATTGAGAAACTAGGAATTATAATAACACATCCATCACAGAATACTAAACATTGAGTCAATCCATTTATACATGTCAGGAGAGCCTGATATACAGTGGGAGCTCAAACTTTTTATCCATGGTTAATATATATTTATAAACTTCTTTTATAAATATTGTATCACCTTCTACATACTTTTCTGAATCTGGTTTTGTTGTAGGCAGCAAAACTTTGTAGAAATCCCTCTGAGTCATTTTGTGTAGATCTAATTCATCCATCTTAAAGCTCCTGTGATATCCCATGGCTTGGAAGTACTATAATTTATTCAGCCATTCTTCTGTGATGAGGGAGCACTTTTTCCCCACTTTATTGCCATACAAACAATGCTATATAGATGTCGTTGCCCATATATCCTTATAAGCAGTGCTTTTATTTGTATGGGAAAGATTCCAAGAGTGTGAGTTCTTCCTTTGAGGAGTATGTGTTTTTAATAGATACTGCCAAAATGTTTTCCCAAAAGGCTGTAACAATTGGTATTTCCATTGGCAATTGTGATTTTCGTTGTTTTCTAATATTTGCCAGTTCAGTCGTTGGAAAATAATATCTCATTACTTTTAAAACGTCAGGATTTTTATTCCAAATTTGCAGGTAACTGTGGCTCCAAAAGTTTAAGAAACAGTTCTGGTTACCCCAAAGGTAGAACCAGAATTTGGAAACAAAGTCTGCTTAAACCCAAAGCCCATGTTTTGTCCATGACACCATGCTTCTTCCCACATCATGCATTTGGAGCCAGAGATATTCCTTGCCTGAGTGAGGTGGGATGCAGATAGGTCCAGAGTAGTCAGCAGCATACGAAAGACCCAAACAAGGTGAGTAGGACAGTGAGCTTGAGGCAAAAGCAAGGGGAGTTTGGAGCCTACTTACTTGGTCCACATTGCAACCGGTCCTATGATGAAATGTGTTCATAGAAATCTCCCATCTACCCCACCAGATATAAAGTCCAAACTCCTTTGTATAATATTTATGATCTTACCATATAGTCTGGCTCTATATCTGCACATATCCCACTGTGTAACCCAACTCACATGTGTGCGGTTTCCCAAACCCCACTACTGTACAAAGTTCTACCTTGGTTCTTTCACATCTGTTTTCTTTAAGATTCAAAGATTCATTTCCAATATCTTATCTGTTCAGGAGTCATTTACTCCATCATTCCCTTCCTCCCTTTCTCTCCTTCCTTCTTTCCATCAACAATCATCTGAGCAAATATTTTTATAACAAGAATTATATTAGATGATGCAGCGGAAGGACATGCACATTTTCCCCTTTCTTGATTTCTCCCCTCCTCGTTGCATTTCATTCCACACAATGGTGAACTGTCCTTTCTAGTTTCTTCTCAATTTGTTTGTAAAACTTCAAAACTTACTGTCACTTTGTATCAATATTAGTTATATACAGGGCTTCTCTAACTCACTAGAATGTCAATATCTGAAAAACAGGTAACCCAGTCTCATTCATTTGCATGTCCTGTTCCAAGCCCAACACAGTGACTTGTGCACAGTAGATCCTCAACATTGGATATACACAGCATATGGTAGAAAATGAGCCACTTATAACTGTCCTAATATCATGGCCATTTTGCCAAAATATTTATTACTATTATTAATGGTCCTAATAGAGGGAATTCCCTTTCATAATTCTCCTCTTTCAGAAATGAATTTTCCCCAAAATGTCATGCTAGAAAAACACAAAGGTAAATTCAAAGCAGAGACTTCCCTGTTTTTTCACTTTCATTTGGACAGTTCTCCCCTATCAGAGAACAAAATAAATTCCTTCTAAATGGTAAATGTATATAGATTATTTGCTATGGTTAAAGCTCATTATTTATGCTTAATTTATGATAAAGCTTTTCCAATAAGCTTTTCTAATGTTTTGATTAAATATGCTTTAAATTGGATTAAATGGGTGAAAGTAGATAAAATCATTTATCTTCTTTTTAGTATTAAAAGTATATTTTATCTACTGCAGTTTAAAATATTCTCAGGTGGCTATTGGAAGTCAAGTAGCAGTTGTCTTACAATTATATTTTCATATATATATGATTTTTCTTTCAAATCAAGTGTGACTGTAATTATATATTGGTAACATTCAGTTTAGTTCTATGATGTCTTGGGAAGCATTTCTAAAAATCTGATGAGTGAGACTTGGAAACAAAATCATCAATTAGGATATAGGGATTATTTGAATGGGGTTGCAACCCCTTTCCCCAACACACAATACTGGACCTAAATTTAAGTCCAAATAGGTCTAAGTTAGTATGAGCATCCTGAGGTCCATTTTCAGATTCACAGCCCTAAAATTTTGTGTTTTTTGGTGCAAGTAATGCAAAAATTAATTTTGAAGATACGTACTTTGGCCACTGCATGAATGTGACTACCCTGAACAACAGAGATCTGACAGTGGTTCATGTGCAATGGGACGTGATCATATTCTAAGTGAGCAAAGACACTAGAGAAAGGTTATATTAAAGAATTTACTCCACATTCACAAGCAACATCATGGGGCTCTTGCTCAGACATTCACATGTTTAAATTTTATAGTATTCATCAGGATGTTAATCAGTATTCTTATAAAAAGACTTCTATAGCCAAAATGTTTGAAACTACAAGGTTAGACAAAGTTGAGTAGTTTCTACAGATTTCTCTGCTTTCTCAGTTGTCTCAACATCCTCACAGGCACTGAGAAGGTCTGGTGAAGTGGAAGCATATGGCATTTCCCACAATAATTCACCAAATCTCATTAAAAAACGTTTGCTTCTCACTCATTTATAGGTAGACTATTTTTAAATCCAACAAAACATAGTTTGGGAAACAAGTCCACATTCTATCCAAACGAGTTAAGGAACATAAAGTTTTGATTTCAATAAATCATACTCACTATTATAAGACAAAGTAAGCAATGATGGAATTACTTTTTAAAAAATGAGGTCTGCGTTTCTTAAATTTGTGGTAGTACAGTGTTACTGAGGAAACGTTCTCCCAAGTTTCAGAAAAGGATGTAGCCTATCATAGTTTTTGACAATAGATATTTTCATGAGCAGAAATATGTTGTCCTGCCTCATTCCTAATGATTCTTATTGTCATCTATTTCTTTCCACCACGGTTCCCGGGGGGTATATTTATTGCAAGAGACAGAGCGAGTCAGAGGGAAAGACAGAGAGTGTCTCAGAACTGCTGCATTCCTTAACAAAAAGAAAGTAATAATTGGCGAGCTAGTGGTAGAGACTGGAAGGTATTTTAATCAAGTACAAAGACAAGGTTTCCTAACAAGCATCGTTGGCATTTACTGAAAAGTTTGTCTTTTTATTTCATTTGGAAATTTGCCCTGACATTTTTTGCCAGATGTGTTAAATTAAAGTAGAAAGACAGGCAGAAGGGACAGTAACACTCATATACACATGTGCATACACAAAACAACACATGTACACACATATGCACACACACATATCGTGTGCACACACTGTGTTTTGAGACCCAAATAAATCTGTATGGGACAGCCTTTCTCCCAGCTTGATCTATGATTTAGGATGTTACCGTGATAGTGGCAGACTCATCGAAGTCTTTCAAAAACTATTAAACACCTTCAGTTTACCAACTATCCCTAAATGTTGTCTATGCCAACAGTGGTATGAGAATCAGTTCTAAATATTCCCTCCATATTTACTTCTGTTGAAGTAGCCCTTCGGTTGACTTCTGTTGACCTCTTCCTCAGAGTAGACAGTTACGGACTTGAGACCACTCTAAGGGGTCTCTGGATCCCTCTTTTCAATTTCTCGGGGAAAAGCAACCATATTTTCTCATCCTGCAACTTCCTGCTTTTTGTTTTCTGCTTTCTGAGACTTCCTTCCAACCAGAAGTCCTGGTGTAGACTAGTCTAGAGAACTTGTATCTACAGCTACTCATGTGTTACCTACTATCAATATTTCCCAGGATCAATGGGAAGACAGGAGTTGCTGAAGCAAACCTTTGCACACATAGGCCTTCCTCTTCTTGACAACATTTTTTGTCCACGGTCTGAGCCCCTCCTCATTTCCTCTCTAGCACTTCTCCCAAGGTTTAGCCAAAAGAACTTAGCAGACTCTGCCCCCACTTTATTCCGTGAAACATCAATTTTTCTATCTTTAATTCCTTTCCCCTCCTCCTACCTAATGGGTCTCCTCTTTGAACCATACTTTCAACTCTGCAATCTCTCTTCTTCATCAAGTGTAAGGAAACCAGGAATTTACTTGTGGTCCATAAGGTGACCATATGCCCTGGTTGTTTTGTTTTGTTTTGTTTTGTTTTAAGTACAATTACAACTGCAAAGATTTTATCTTCTTATCAGACCACATAATATGATTTCTGGTAGGAAAATAATAAAAGGAAAAAAAAATCTTCCTGAGCATAAGCTATCACCCCCTTGGGAAACTGGATTTGACTGTTGTTTCCACAAGTTTTCTGCTAGTTTTTCAAGAGGGAAAAAATGGAGGTGAGATGTAAAAAATAATAGTTATATGCTTCCCCCTCCCCCTCAAAATATCTTTGCTTTCATGTCATGTCATCTTTGCTAATTTTTCCTTTATTTTGAAAACGCTTTCAGATGAATAAAGAAATTGTGTGTCCTAAGAGCTTTGCGCAGAGATCCTAACTAGGTAGATTTGAATAAATGGCAGTCAGAAAAATATAATGCCCAAACGTCATCATCTCTCTTAACTCTTTCAGTGACTCTTTTAGATGGACTATGAGTTAGGTAATGCTAGCTGCTGTAACACAAACGTCAGGAGAAATGTGTTTTCTCACGTCCAAAAAGTCCACAGTGGAAGGCAGGGTTCCAAGCTGTCATTCAGGGACTCAAGCTGATGGAGGCTTGTGAGTTCCAGCCTGCAGCCCCCTAGGTTGTCCCGAGTCTTGACATCCAGTCAGCAACTGAAGAGGAGAGAAAAAGGTTTGCACACAGCAGGGTTTTTTTTTATGGCGGGACTGAAGAGTAGCACCCAGCACTTCTGCCCACTTTCTGTTGACCAGAACTCAGTCACCTGGCCCCGCCTGGCTACAGGACAGATCTTCCTGAGTCCTTCAGGCTTCTCCTTCCCACGTGACTAAAATGAGGGAAATGGATTTGTTGAACCCAGTATCTCCTAGAGATGAGTGGTATTATTATTATTACAGTCATTGTCATTATTATTTTTATTTTATGTCCCTGATTTTGTAAATGAGGCAACCAAGGGGCAGAGGGAGAAGGAGAGAGAGAATTCTCAAGCAAACTTCCTGCTGAGCATAGAGCCAGGATCCTGAGATCACAACCGCAGCCACAATCAAGAGTCAGATGCGCAACTGACTGCGCCACCTGGTTTCTGCTACACCAACAGCAAGACAGAAGAAAGAGAAATTAAGGAGTCAATCCCATTTACAATTGCATCCAAAACCATAAGATACCTAGGAATAAACCTAACCAAAGAGACACAGAATCTATACTCAGAAAACTATAAAGTACTCATGAAAGAAATTGAGGAAGACACAAAGAAATGGAAAAATGTTCCATGCTCCTGGATTGGAAGAATAAATATTGTGAAAATGTCTATGCTACCTAAAGCAATCTACATATTTAATGCAATCCCTATCAAAGTACCATCCATCTTTTTCAAAGAAATGGAACAAATAATGCTAAAATTTATATGGAACCAGAAAGACAGTAATGCCCAGTTCTAAATAATAATATATTGGGATTTTTGTGTGCCATATTAAAGTTGGATCATGCTATAATTTTTATTCATTTTTTGTATCTTTCCTTATTCCATAATCACACTTAAAGTGGTTCCCTCAAAACGGACACCTGTCATGAACAACAGGGTCTTTGCATGTGCTAATAAATGAGCAGATAGCTCGACAGAGGCTCAAACAGAACTCTGATTCACGAGTTTGCTTATTGGTTTTCCTGTTGGCAGATATCTTCTTATATTTGGTCTTGGAATTCAATATTTGTGTTATATAGACAGCTGGTTTTAATGAGTCTAAGGTCAAGTGTATATATTTGAACCCTCTGTGAGTCAGCTAAGCTATATAGATAAAAATAAAATGGTCATAATCATATATGATACTTGAATGTGATCTTATTTCTCAAGTCAAGTAAAAGGTGACGGCTCCTGAGGCTTACTTCCATTACCAGACAAAGCAAAATAAACAGATTACAGCCCACTCTGTCTTGAATTCCTGTAATACCTGTGTGCTTCCATCAAGGTAATAAAGGAAAAAAAGTAAAAAGTGAAAAAAGTAACTGTAAGATGCACCATGACAAATTCTCCTTGTCCCTCCATTTTTGTCTCACAGAACCTTCTCTCCTCTCACTATGCTTCATGCTCATTGTGGCTTTCCCTGGTCATCTTTTTAGGGGGAACCTTTCTCTACTAAAGCTTTATTCCAAGCCCCTCTTATCACTTCATTATTCCTACTGCTATTTGTAACTTTGTAAACCTCTTTGTCCATCTCCCTCCACTGTAACTTAAATTTCATGGGGTAAAGGACCAGGTCTGTGTTGTTGATCATTTTATCCCTGATTAGTACACAGTCTGGCCTAGAGAAAGTACCAAGTGGCAGTTAAAAAGCGTGGGTGTTGGGGGCTTGGGGCTCATTCTGCTGGGCACTTGGCTCTTGATTTCTTCTCAGGTTATGGTCATGGTCTCAGTCAGGGTCGTGGCATTGAGTCGTGCATCGGGCTCTGCACTCAGCATAGAGTCTGCTTGTCCTTCTCCCTCTGCTCCCCCCCACCACCATTTCTCTGTCAAATGAATGGATAAAATCTTTTTAAAACATGAGGCTTTAAAATATATGGGTGTTTTTATCACCATTAAAAGATACTTATTGGGTTTTAACTTTCTAAGACTTTCTGCAATATAAAGAAGAAAATACGGTTCTTGCCCTTTAAAGAAGTTATAATCTAGACAGAAAAAGGAGATATGTAGTTACATAGGCAGTATCAGCGAGAACAGTAATAGTAGCAGCTAATATTTATCTAACCCTTGTTATACACCAGGTGCTATTCTAAGAACTTTACATGTTTTCATTCATTCCACTCTCACCCAAGATATAAATGCAGCTGTCATTGCATTGGGAAGATAAGGAAAGAGAAGCATGGTGTGGGGAGGTAAGTGGTCTGAGGCCACATAGTTAGCATCTAAGACAGCTGATCAATGAGAGAAAGCATGACAAGTACCAAGGAAGGATTACACTGAAACATATTATAGGAGCTGGGAGTCAAGGAGCATCTCTAGCTTGGGATTATCTGTGAAATGAGGATAGAGAATATGGCATTTGAGCTGGGATCTGAAAGATGTACAAAGGTAATAAATTAGAAAGAAGCTATTCTTATTGAGAAGAGCATCTATGAAAGAGTGGGAGTTGGACATCAGACAACCTATTTTAGGTACGATGAATAGGTCCACATGGTATCATGATAGATCCATCCATCCACTCATTAATTAGTCACTAAATGAGAGCCCTGAATTTCACACTAAGAAGTTTGGGTCAAATCAATATAAAGCAAAAATTTTCAACTATTAAATATTGTTGGGTTCTAAATAGTTTTTTAGTGTGGTGGTTGTTACAAATTTATCATTCTCTTTCTTCCTCTAATTCCTTCTCAGAACATCCTCTCTGATTATCCCTAATTAGACTCTTCTTCTCCTCAGCTATCCCTATTAACATTTGCAGGTGCTTCTCTATAAGCCCAATTAGAATTTCTAGTTTCTGATAGACCATCCTCTGGCAAGATGCAGTTTCCCATCTTCATAACTTTAGTCTTCACATGAACATGTCTTTAGTTATTTGTCTAACTCAAGCTAATACTAAGTTCTCTAGAACAATGCTGTCCCACAGAGATAAATATGAGCCACATATATAATTTTACATTTTTTTAGTAGCTACATTAAGGAATAAAAAAACAAAAGGTGAAAATTGTTTTAATAATATATTTTACAGGGCACCTGGGAAGCTCAGTTGGTTAAGCATCTGCCTTCAGCTCAGGTCATGATTCCAGAGTGCCAGGATCAAGTCCCACTGTGGGCTCCCTTGCTCAGCGGGGAGTGCTTGTCCCTTTCCCTCTGCCCCCACCATGCATGTACACTCTCTCTCTCAAATAAATAAAGCCTCAAAAAATTATAAGAAAAATATATTTCATTTAACAATTATATCCAACATACAATAATTTCATGTGAAGTTGAAATAAAAATTAATAATGATATATTCTGCATTTTTTTGTACTGAGTCTGTATGACTCAGTTACATGTTTTGCATTTACAGAACATGTCATTCAGATTTGCCACCTTGCGAGGACTCACTGGCCACATGCGGCTGGTGGCTAATGTACCGGACAGTGTCTAGAATTAGCTTTTGAGGAAATAGGTTGCAGTGATGGCTGCAGTGATGGCTCCTCACTTTAGTCTTGAAGTGTGATTCTTTTTTTTTTTTCTTTTAAGATTTCACATGTAGGCAGAGAGGCAGGCAGAGGGAGAGGGGGAAGCAGGCTCCCCACTGAGCGCAGAGCCCGATGCAGGTCTTGATCCCAGGACCCTGAGATCATGACCTGAGCCGAAGGCAGAGGCTTAACCCACTGAGCCACCCAGGAGCCCCTTGAAGCTTGATTCCTTAAGAGCTCTTGCCTGCAGGATTTATTACAAGCAGCTGTGATATGACCCGGGCCTTTCTTGACACTCGAGCAAGTTTTTTGTTTTCATTCTGTTTTGTTTTGTTTGATTTTTTATTTTTCTGGGTATATGTGAAGCTTCAAGGAGGTTCGGATTTTTAGCAGTAAGATTCAGTATATCCGCTGTTAAAAAGGAAGTGTCTGAAATGGCTCTCCCAGCTTCACTGTTGATCTGCCTCTCACAGACTCAGCCCCTCTCGGAGATGTGTCCTTCCTCCCCAGGTATGAGGTGCTTGCTCTCCCTGCAATGGAAAATCTGTGGGTGGTCCATCTGAGGATACTTATTTTTAAAATCCTCCTCTGAGTGCAAGCTGACTTAGCTACAGAGGAGACATGCAAGCAGATGGGGCTTTGGTTCACAAATGCAGTAGGTTTTAGTGGCGGTTCTTAAGTAGTGGTCTGGAGCCGCAGGACCAGCATCACCTGGGATGTTCTTAGAAAAGCAATCTCTCAAGCCTCACCCCAGACCTACACCATCAGATGCCCTGGGAGAGGCAACCAGCATCCTGTGCGTTAAAAATCCCTCCGGGGGATCCTAGGGCACGCTAATACTTAAGAACTGCTGTGGTTAAGGAAAAAATAAGTTGAAGGCAAAGTATGGGGAAGCAGTGAATGTTTGATATTTGAAAAGGGGAAAAAAAAAAAAAACCCAAACATTATTTTCACTCTTCCAGTAAGATTCACTGCAGGATCTATTGACTTGGCCAGCCTTCCTAGCGCAATTAAAATTCACTTTCCCAAGCAACCGTATGAATGAATTTCGCCAACGTAATATGGAGCAAAGGAAACCAGACAGAGAAGAGCATGTATTGTGTACCATTCCATTTATATAAAGTCTGAAAACAGGGACAACAGATAAATGCCGTCGCAAGTCAGAGTGGTGATTTGGGGAGGGGGAGGGGTATGGTTGAAAGGGGGGATGAGCTGAGCTGCCAGGAAGCTGCGTCTGTTGTGTTTCTTGAGCTGGTGCTGGTTACACGAGGATGTTCCATTTGTGACAGTATGGCAAGCTGTGTACTTCATGAATGTTGCACTTTTCTTTATTTATCTTCAATGAAAAGTTGACAATTCCAGGGTTTTTTTCCTCAAAAATCATGAACCTTTTTTGGAAGTGTTCTATGATGGAAACGGCATGCACTGTAATTCAGCATCCCCCTCCCCAGTTGTACCTCCTAAATAACAGAGGTTTCTCCTTGAAGTGACCTGTTTTGTACTTGTCTGAGCTTGAGGAGAAATGTAAGCTGCCCTAAGGCTCTCCTGCATCCCCCGTTTCATTAAGGCCCTTCCCCAACTGTTGGTTTCTGTCAGTGTCAACCTCTTCTTATTCTCAGCTGACATCAGACACATTTGATTATTTTTTTAATTGACTTATTTATGTACTTGAAAGAGAGAGTAGAGGGAGGGGCAGAGGGGAAGAATCTCAAGCGGACTCCCCGCTGAGCGCAGAGCCCCACACAAGGCTCCATCTCATGACCATGAAATCATGACCTGAGCTGAAAACAAGAGTCAGATGCTTAACCCACTGAGCCACCCAGGTGCCCCCAGACCCCTCTGATTATTAAGTCATTACAGCAAGCGGACCTCAAGCAGGATCCTTCCAAGAAGATCAAGAAGAGCATTTTTAGAAGTCCCCGAAGGAAGAAGTTTCAAGTCCCAAAAGGATGACTTGCTTCTGTGGGAACGATGAGTGACAGAGTGGTTATTCTGGAACAGATGTCCCCTTACATCTCACAACACAGAGAGCCATCGGGCCACTAGCTGCAGCTACTCATTCGGTCACCTCTATCAGATGGGTCTTCCTCACGAGTGATGTAAGGAACAGTAGAACCCAAGTGTGAGCACAGCAGAGGGGCCAGGGTTGTGACACTGGCCTTAGTATGACGCAGTGTTCCAGACAGACATACTACTAATCTGACATTGGCTCTGATTCTGTTTGCAAGTGGTGTTTTATCAAGTAAGGCCTCAAAACAAGAAGTGACCACAGATGTGTGTTGGAGGGTTATTCAGTCCTTACACTGTAGATCTTTTGGTCTATAACAATAAAGCTACCTCTCATTGTTTCCCACCAATATAAGAACATCAGAGACTGTTGGTTAGTAACCTGGTCTCACTACCATTTTTGAAAACTATCACGATAGTTCTGTGGTATAAGCAGAACTAGTCATCTGCCAGTTCCCTCTAGGCCTGCTTCAGATGCTTCTAAAATGCAAACATATTTCCATGGTGTTTGGCAAGTCATGAATTAACTCCCCTCTTTGCTATCCTGTTATCAGGGACCCACCACCAGGCTCCAGGACCCTGCCCCAGTGGATATGTCCATTCTGATTAGCGGAGCCCAATGCCAGTTATTGTTCTGGATATCACCCCAGATTCCCTTAACATGACTTTATCTGTGCCATCCAAACTGTGACTCCTTGATACAGTTGAAGGATCAGTGAAAATTAACTCCAGAGAATTAGGATGGGGAAAGGGAACCTAACATTTAGGGAAGATTCCATTTTCCACATCCCTTTTGAGACTTAATTCTGAGGGGTAACAGGAGTATCAACTTGAATAGCTCACATTCAAAATTGAGGGGTGCCTGGCTGGCTCAGTTAGTGGAGCGTGTGACTCTTGATCTCAGGGTTGTAGGTATAAGCTCCACGTTGGATGTAGACTACTTAAAACCTTAAAAAAAAAAAAAAAAAAAGTTAAATAAGTCACCGAAACACAGAAATGCACATGTCAGTGTTATGGAGGGAATGCTTGTGTCTTCCCCAAATAGAAATATCCAATGGGGAGTCCTAGCCCCCAGCATGATGGTATTTGGAGATGGGGGCCTTTGGAAGACAACTGAGTTTAGAGTAGGTCTCCAGGGTGGAGCCCTCAGTGGCCTTTTTAAGAAAAGGAAGAAAGAGAGATCTCTGAGTTTCCATTTGCACACATGCTGGTCCACGTGAGAACAGAGTTAAGAAGGCAGCCTGCTGCAAAGCGGGAAGAGTGCCCCCATCTGAGACGAAATCAGTTAGTATACCTTGATCTTGGACTTCTAGCCTCCAGAGATAGAAACAAATTTCTGTTGTTTAGGCCACTCAGTCTCTGGTGTTTTGTTATGGCAACCCAAGAAGACTAATATAGTTGGTCATTACATTAGAAAAATCTATTAAAATTATTTTTAGAACTCACAGTTAAATCTAATGTAAAACAGTAGTAGAATTAAAGTAAATTATTATATTATTTATTTCTTCCTGGAAATAAAAAAGAACACTTTTGAGTAAATCCTTAGTATACTTCCCAAGACCTCTTAAAATCACATTTTGCAGTATTTTGTTTTAACACATTTTTCTCAGTTTATGAGGCAAAACATTGCCTTCATCATACCAATGCCTCTATACACCCCATTTCCTGTAATACCAGATGTCACCTGATTTTTCCCCCACCAGGGTCATATCAGAAAATGAAATTTACTGAACTTGTTTTATTCTGCATGACCAGGCTGTTCCCCTCTTTAACTTTCTCTAAGTTTCTTGGTTCAGTATTTTTC
Organism: Mustela nivalis; assembly: GCF_964662115.1. NCBI lineage: Eukaryota > Metazoa > Chordata > Mammalia > Carnivora > Mustelidae > Mustela > Mustela nivalis. The sequence goes on along the minus strand of NC_139027.1, from coordinate 104,342,690 downwards.
AATCTGTGTACAAGGTTCATGGGGGTGCTGTACGTTTGAAATGCCTATAAAGGTGAGTGTTTTTAAAAAATGGATCTAAAAGAATGCCATACTTCTAAAAGTAGTGTTTGTAAAAAGCACTTTAGAGATGTTTGGTGTATCTGTACATGTTAAAATTAGATAATGAACTTGCAAGAACTACAAAGGGAGTGAGGCCCAACTCTCCCAAGTTCTGCAGAAGCGACACACACTGGGGTTACTGTTATTGGAAGGAAAGTCAGCGAGGAAGTAAACCGCTTCAGCAACCCCAAGGACTGGGTCCTCTGGAGGCAACACCAGCTCAAGCAGTTCCTCCAGGTTCTCAGTAATTCCTCAAATAGCTGTCTACTCAAGGAGCATCAAAAGCTTACTACCTTCTTTCCCTTTTCTACTCTTCTAAAGCCACTAGATTACTCATTATGCTTCTTTGTTCTACCCTGTCATCAGCTTGTGTTTCCTCCCTTCTCTTTCAGTGAATCTCTGCCTTTAAACCACTCAAGGCTTTGAAACTTGGCCTATTTTAACCATCAAATGCTCCCAGATTAATACATTCCTAAAGAACTAACAGATTCCTCTCAGCATAATCTAATATTAATTCTCTCGTGGAAGGTGGAGGTGTCCTATCAGACCACCCTTAGGTCTATTGGCCAACCCACAGATGACCACCCAGGGCCAGTCCCTCACCAATCATCTGTGACCCAGCTTTTAGAATTATATGGTGCCAGGCATGGCAACTTCTTTTCCCATCTTTCCCTAGTCAGGGGGCAGACACTTTCCCCCATCATTCCCTAATTAAAGGCAGCATGGCACAAGAAGGCTGTAAATCAGAATGAGGTAAACATTCACATTTTTGCTGCTGAGTAGTAGGAGACAGGTTAATGACTAGCTTGGCTGTCTTGGCTTGGAGTCTCCAAAAGCAAAATTCTCAGACGAGGATATGGGGGCAAATGGTTTATTTGAGAGGTGGTTCCAGGAAGCACAGTAAGGAATGGAGGGAGAGAACAGCCAAAAGAGGGTACATGAATGACAGGAACTGGGACTCTATTTCTCTAAAAAGTATAGAGCACATTCAGAATTGTCTCCCAAAGAGTTAAGGAATCAGGTCATATCTCCTGAATCCTTTGGGGAGTCTCTAGCTGGGTATTATCTGTTGGATACTTCTGGTTCATCCAAGGAAAAATGCCCTCAGAGTCTCAGAAAGGAACCCATCTCCTGAAACCATTTGCTGTGATCTCAGGAGGAGCCCAGTGCAATATTGGTGGGGCATTTTCCACCACGAGGCTTAGATAGAGAGAGATCTAAACTCTCTAGACCTCAGAGGTGGGCGTGGGCTGGGAAGATATAAGAGAAAGAAGAGTGGAGTGAATCCAGTATTGGGATACCCAATAGCACAACAACATAGGATTATTTAGAATGGCAGGAAATTGGATTAATTTGAACATCCAATAATAGACACAATGGTAAACTAGTTTGTGGTAGGTCTACAGAGTGAACCACTCTGAGGCCATTCATACTATAGTATTGTATTCAGTAGCCTAGTGGAACACTGAAGAAAAAAATAACTGAGAAAAGTAAATACATCCATTTTCATTTGGATGGGTTTGTGGGTCCTTCTAGATAAGAGGAGCAAGTAAGTGCTAAGGAGAATTCATCCAGGTCTTTGAAGTTCCCATGAAATGGATAACTCCCGTGAAAGGTTCAAATGCTTATGTTAGTTTCTAAATACATCCCTTTACATCACTTGGGCAATAAGACTCGAATAAAGACTGCTCCAAAAGGGTGAGTTTTGACTCAGTCCATTAGGAACGTAGGAAATTCCTCTGGCTCTCAGCAGTGTTGCATCCCCGGCATCCCAGCCACACTCCCCAAGCATCGGGCTAAAAAGAACCTGAGCCCAGAAGTTGAAGCATTTATGAATCTGGGGATAGACTCTGTCTACTGCCTCAGCTTCTCCACAAAATAAAACAACTGAGAAGTAAAGGCCAGTCTGTGACTCTGCCCAGAGTTAGGTTCCAGAAAGCCTTTATCACTTCTCCAAAAGGAATGTTCTTTCAAAGACTTTCCATTATCAGGTTGAATTAAAAAGTATAAATAAAACACTCCCTGATTTATAGATGAACATTTTAATAGAATTACAAGTCAGTGTCTACCTAGAACCATAGCTACTCTTCATGCCTGTGGTTTGGTCAGATTTTTTTTTAAAAAGAAGAGGGGGGCTGTCAAGAAATCCGGCTGTGCAAGGCTTAGCAAGAAAGAGGGAGGCAAAATCAGAAAGGGATCAGAAGGATGGGGGTCAAGGATAGCAGGTCACAGACAACTGGAAACAAGAACAGATTTGCCTTTGTTTACATTGCCAAGGGGGAAAAATTAACTTGATGGAAAAGGGTAATTAAGCATTTCTTTTTCCATCATGGTCCAGCCTGGCTTCATATCCAGCTGTTCTATTAGACACTGTGATGACTCTTCGTCAAGTCACAGAGTTAACGATGGCCAGTGTGGCACCGATGTCACACAGCAATACTTCCCCCCCCTCCATTAACCTTTATTTTATTAATAGTAAAAATCTCAGAGTGAGAAGAGTCCAACTCAGGTAGGCAGATAACGAGGGAAGCCTGAATGTTTTCAAATCAGCAGATTAGCCTTGAAAGGTACTGAGAGAGATTATCTAGCTCAACACCCTCAGTTCCTAGGTGTAGAAACTGAGACATTGTAAGGTGAATGGGTTTTCCTAGAGTTACGAAGCTTGATATTGTGAATCTAGGATCACAACCCCAAGCGAGCGTCCATCCATCATGATTGACCCTCTTATTTGCTTGTATTTTCAGTAACAACCTGTAGAAAAATAACCCCTCCCATGTAGGAATTAGCTGGTTAACACAAGTTACTGTTTGGAATCTGGTGTGTGTTTTCTAATTGAAACAAAGTTAGTGGTACATGGTGGTAGTTTTCCCAGCCCTGCCTCAGAGACGGTTAGTAGCTGCAGTCGAGAACTTTGGGAATAATTGGCCCCATTTTAATGGGGGTTAATGATTGCACAATGAAGACAAATGACCGACCACAGCTCAGTCTGGCCTCCCAATGCTCAGGGCAATGTCCTGTCCTATGGACCTGGTAACTTTACAGGTAAATATAGATCAGCCTTGTATGTCCAGCTGCACTGGGACCGAGCACAGTTTAGATCATTGCCATCTGAATACTCTAGGAAAGTATTGCAGGATACATGTCTCCTATGTAGAGGAATAGTCCCTGCAAAGCTGCAATGAGACCATAATCAGCTGTGGAGATGCTAGTTTATGGTGGATAAACATACTGTTCAGATGGAGGAAAAACTACTTTATTCTAATTGCTTCACATAATAAACCAGCGATTCAAATGAACAGGCCAGGATAAATGTTTTGCTTGGTATAATCGAATCAGTTTACAAGAACCAGAGGAAATCCAGGTGATTGTGGTTTCTGTGCAAGGTAAGAGACTCACGGGTGCATGTTTACAGGCTACAGAGCAAATATTTCAGGCATAGGTGTTTGTACGTAACACTTATTTTGTTCAGACCCCTTGGAACTTTTATACCAAAGTGACCACCTACCGCAACTCTCCCTAGTAGTCAGGGATTACCTTTCTTACTAGATGGATTTTGTACATCCTCTGACTTGAAAATATTTTCAAAGGCAGTTAATCATCTGTTCGGTTTTATACTTTATAGATATTTCAGATTTTGGTCCAAAATGTTGTTTACCAGCTGGATTGTCCTCTTCATTTGTTAAACACATCTGTATATGTTTTTAGCTCTTTTCTCAAGTCAAATCTACCTTAAGAATTCACAAAGTGGGGCGCCTGGATGGCTCAGTTGGTTAAGAGCTGCCTTCAGCTCAGGTCATGATCCCAGGGTCCTGGGATTGAGCCCCACCTTGGGCTCCCTGCTCAGCAGACAGCCTGCTTCTCCTTCTCCCTCTGCCTGCCGCTCAATCTACTTGTGCTCTCTCTCCCTCTCTCTCTGTGTCAAACAAATAAATAAATCTTTAAAAAAAAAAATAAAAAGAATTCAAGAAGTGCTGTCATTGATGAATTCATGGAGTGGGCATCAAATTCTGTAGCTGCTTCTCAATTATAATCCTAAAAACCTTTTGTAAAATGGCTGTTTCACTGGCATTAAGATATAAATATTCTAGTTATTTTTAGTCTTGTCAGGGTCATGGGTCCTATGAAAATATGATGGAAGCTATCTCCTTCTAAATAAGTTAATATGACAATATATGTACACATTTTACATATCAATTTATTCCTCTAGAATACATCTAGGGGTTAAGAACTAAGTTCTTAATTAAGGGTAAGAACTTTTATTGTAAGGGGACATTTTCAAAAGAGATAGTACCTATTTTGATTTACAGTTTAGCTGTTTATTAAAAATGCAATAGTGGGGTACCTGGGTGGCTCAGTGTGTTAAGCCTTTGTCTTTGGCTCAGGTCATGATTTCAGAGTCATGGGATAGAACCCCACATTGGGCTCTCTGCTCAGCAGGGAGCCTGCTTCTGCCTGACTCTCTGCCTACTTCTGATCTCTTTCTCTGTCAAATAAGTAAAATCTTTTTTAAAAATGCAATAGTTTCATTGCTTATCATCACATCTTCAATCTATACTTGTATTGTTTTATATAGACATGGGGTAATTGACTATATTAAAAATTACCTGCTTTTTAGAATTTATGTTTTTAAAAATTTTAATCTATTTTAACTACCCTTAAACCTTTTTCAACTTTCTAAATAAGAAATTTTTTTTTACTGTATGGAAGTATTTCTTTTTTATTCTTGTTAATCTTAAAAGATAATCTATCTTTAGAACTTTGGCTCAAACATTTGACTTAATATTTGCATTTGAAAAATTTTCTAATAGAACATTGACCTTAAAGATTTTGAAAGTCACAGTCTGCATATATATTTAATTCCAGTTCTCTGCTATTAAAATAGCATTGACTGAATCTCAGAATTAGGTGGTAAGTCCTTTACATTTTTTGAATATTACAAAATGATAAATTTTGGAATTAAATAAAATATGAATTTGAGGGGCTGCAAGAATTTAGTATATACAACTATATTTTTCACGGTAGTTTATAGAACTTACATAGAAAAATAAGCTTTTTTAGTGACCATATATACTCAATATGTGTTCTTTCTTATTATGAATAATGATTTTATATATATATATATATACATATATATATATATATATGCAGTGCAGTGTTCATCACCTCCTAGTCAGAAAAGCTCCACTGTCATTTCAAACCTGCAACTAAGTCTAACATAATAAGATCTATGATTTAAAACATTCAGGACCATATCCAGTCTTGCCAAAGTTCATGTGACTAGGAATTCAAAGAGGCCTTTGAGAAGAGAGAAACTTCAGTGGAAACAGTCTCACAGCCACATAGTCATGTGTGGATGCTGTCATGGGCTTCTAGCTTTGATCCTGTTTTATTGCTGTATATGCAAGTGGAACCATTTCAAATACAAAACAAAAGCAACTTGTGGGTTTGGTGATGGGTCAGGTTGATAGGAAATACTTGGCATCACAGAAAGACATGTATTTGTGTCCACAGAGAATGTGCTCAAACATTATATATCTAGGATATATATATATATAGTTCTTTGTAGATTTTATTTCTAAAATTAGGACACATTCTTAAATTAATAGTGTATTACGGTTCATTTGGTAGCATTTTTTTTCCTGCCTACACGAAGTTAATAGTGAAAATGACAATTGATGGTGTCTTAGATTCAATAAAACATTATATATAGATTAGAACACTTAAGATCTGACGGTACCTTAGCAATGTTAAAACAACTCTCCAAGGAAATTGAAACTGAAGGATCAATTAATTTGCTAGAAAGACAGATTTGGGTGACAGTCCAGAGATTAATTTTTCAACTATTTTCACCCATCTTATGTGAATCATTAGACCATAAATCCATAAACCCAATGTAAATCACTTTTTAAAAGACCTTTTTTATATAATATTTAATGCATGGAACATAATGTTTATGTAAATTATAAAGCATAATGAATTATTGTCGAGTATAAATGAACACATTTTAACTACATGCAAAAAAATCTTGGATAATCTTAAAACATTAATGTTGAGAGAAATGAATATTGCCCAAGCCTGCATATCAAATGATGCCATTCTCTATAAATAAGTAAAATTTTCAAAATTAAAATTGAGCCTGATTCATATAGTACCTTTTTAAAATAATTGTTCACTTTCAGTGTTAATGTGGACAAAAGTATTCAAGGTTTGTTGTTTTTGTTTTTTAAAATCCACATGTTAGAGCCAAAATTAAAAAGTCATGTTTTAATGGGAACTGGTTTAAAACAATTTGACTAGAGTGAGAGAACAGTTTGGAAAATGTGTCTGTGCTCAGTTTTGCTTCCAAATTTGGACTTTGAAACTTATTGTCAGTCTCAGAAAGAAATAAGAAGCTGTGCAGATAATTAAACATTTGCCTTGGGGGAATTATTTGCAGTTAATTAAAATCATACACTTTGGGTGTATGCTTGCTTCACTGGTTATTAAATTTGAATCATATGTTAACTACCCAGGTTTCTCACTTGTCCATCAAATGTTGCTTGTGGCAGGTTCAAGAAACAAACTTTCTCATAATATTCCAAACTGCATTGTTTGAAATGACCTCCTTATCGGGGGAGGGAGAGAGTGAAAAGGAATAAGGACACAAAGAAAGAAGGATTTGAGACTCCATCTATTCAGCTCTGTTCAGAGTGACGGCTCAGTGGAGCAACGTGAACTCAGTAGAGAACCCATTTGTAATGGGGGTCTCAGTCTGCCATCCCCGGTGTGCTCCATGGCCATATGCCTACCGTATTAGGTCATGGCTTTTAGATATCTTTAGATTACCACTCTTATAGCTGCATGAAAAATATCCCCTAGATTGTAACCTCTATGAGAGTAGAGTCAATCACTATTGACTCCCTAGCCTCAAGAAGTATCTGGCATAGGGTTGGCCCTTAATAAATATTTTTGGAATGAATGAAAGGCCCATTTTCTGTCTTCCCACCGACCAGCTCTTTCTGATGGCTTTCTAAAGAGCCTACAGAGAGCCCTCAGAAACCAATGAGGAATCCCGTGTAGTCTTGGAAGAGTCCATGGTCACTGAAACCTATTTGGCCACGTTATTTCCTGCAAGTATATCCTGTAACAAAAAAATAAAACGTGAACTTATACTGATTTCACATTTAAATGTGCTATACGAGGGAGAGGATGAAATTGCACAGAACAGAAGGTTTGCATTCCCCTTTGCTATTGTTCTACTGGTAGTGTTCCTCAGGAAGATGAACTTAATTACAGCTGGATTTCAAAGCTCTACATCTGGCTCTTTCAAGGACTCAAGGCTCCCATATATGAACAATTGCAGTAATGGACGCATTAAGAACATTAAAATTGATATTCCTTTAATCTCCTCTATTTTTCCTTCCTTTCATATCCTTTTGCACAATTCTCCAAGGACTTTCACTAATGCATAAAGGCCTGCTTATATTTTCTTCTTTGTTGCAAAAAGATAACCCAACCAAATTTCTATCACAGTTACCTTTGTACACTTTGTACAAGATCTCTTCTGCAGTACTTTAGGAACAGCTTAGTTATTGATAAAAATATTTAAGTATTCTAAGGGTATTTTCTAAAAATAATAAATTCCATGCCCCAAAGATAGATATATCATGACAGTGCTGGCAGCTGCTCTGTTTCCCAGTTAAAAGTGCTGACTAGAGGTTTTGCTTATTTGTTGTGGCAGATTCTGCAAAGGACGACAATATTGTAAAAGACAATGAAGTGACAGATCATTCTGTGTGTGACCAAGATCAACCTAATGGTAAGTTGTGAGGTCCTTTTTTATTTGTTTTCTTCTTCTGAGAAACATTATATTTTAAAAAACAGATTTTAGTTTTTTGGGGGGAAAAATGGTATCTGGTAATATTTTATTAGCTATGAATGTCAAGTGACTGGTAGCTGCCAAGTTTAGAAAGGAAATTTGCTCTCCACAATCCTCATCACTCACTATTTTTGTACCAGGCTGACTTTATTTTTGTTACCTGCCCAAGCTCTATGGGCATTGGGTTTGCAACTACAGAAATGAAGAAACTATAATAATGAGAAAAATGGGACTCCTATAGACAATAGAGCTAGGTGATTAAATCTACATATCCTTGGAATACAAAGAAGAGAGAGTAGAACAAACAGAAATGAAACAATCATTAGACAAATAACAGAAAAGCAGTTTTCCTAATGTAAACCAGTTTCTCCACCCAAAACACAAGAGTACACGTATTTATAGACAACAGTACTGAAAACTCAAACAGGAACAGAAGTCTACAAAGCCTCATGGACTTTCTGAAGATCAGTGATAAAGAAAGGCTTATAAAGCATATAGGAAAATCAGGTTGCAAACAAAATCAGCAAAATCAGATTAGCCTTAGCTTTCTTTCTTCTTCCACAATTATAAATACTAGATGAAATGGTATAACATTTCCATTGCTCGAAAGGACACAGTTTCTATATTTAGTGAAGTTATTACTCATACATGAAGTCAGGAGTAATATTTTCTCAGGGATACATAGATTAAGAAAATATACCACCCAAGTATCCTTCCGGAATAAACTAACAGAAATCCTGTGCAAAAACAATAAATATAGAAAGGAAGGAAAAAGTCAAGACTGAGAAAGGCACACTTGGAAAGGCATGTGTGATAAGAGACTCATTAAATGTATGAAAACGTTGAAATAATTGCTTCAAAATTAGTATCAGAATATCTTAATTAAATGTGTGCTTTTATCTTTGAAAAATATATGTTGTTTTAAAATGAGAAAGAAAGAGGAGAAACTTCTGCTTTCAGCAATGAAAGTCTAAATAACTTACACCATTACTCTCCTTGAAGATGACTTGGAAAAGCTACACCAAAAACGAAAACGAAAATTTATGGAGTCCGTTTATAGGCATCAAAGAGCTAACAAGATAATGAAGAATTTTCAGGCTACATTCTGGGAGAAAACAGATATCCAGAGATGTGAATTCAGAACTTGAAGCTGTTTTTATCTTAAGTGATTTGTTGATTCTACAAACGGTATCCATCCAGAGTGCCATTGAAAAGGGCAAGGGACCATGCTAAACCCCCTGGTCTTTGTGTTGAAACCCTAAAGTTATGTATCCTAGCAGAAAGAATGAACCAGCAGGAGACCAGTTTTCTGAAAGACTGCTGCCCAGCTTTGAATCTTCGCAATCCTCAAATTAAATTAAGATCAACCCAGATTGCTAGTCCCTACTGGCACCTGAGAAAAACAAATGTAAAACATTTACTAAGTTAAAAAAGAGTGTTGTGGGTTTCAAACCATTTACAAAAATGAGTTTTTAACATGATTTTCAGCATGTCCAGCACACACAGAAAAATAGCCAGAAAAAAATGAAACAAGGAAACATAAAAACAATCAAGAGAAACAGGCCATTTGGTCTAAAAATATTAGAGTTATACACATAATATATAAAATAATTTTGTTGACTATTATGGGGGATAAAGACAAGATTGAAAAATTTAGCTGCAAAATAGAAATTCAAAACAAAACAACACAAAAGAAAAGAAAGGGACACCTGGGTGGCTCAGTTGGTTAAGCATCTGCCTTCTGCTCAGGTCATGATCTCAGGGTCCTGGGATCAAACTCCGTGTCAGGCTCCCTGCTCAGCAGAGAGTCTGCTTCTCCCTCTCCCTCTACCCCTGCCCCCCACTCATGCTCTCTCTCTGTGTCAAAAAAATAAATAAAATATTAAAAAAAAAAAAAAGAAATGAGAAAAGAAAATCTAGATGTGAAAGATGCCATAACTTAAATGAAGAATTCAATGAATAGATTCACAGTTTGACTATGTTTTAGACACAGATGAACGAGAATTTGTGCACTGGAAGTTAAGTCATAAGAATATATTAAAAAAAAAATAGAAAAAAAAGGATGGCAAACACTAAAGAAAGGGAACAAATACAGAGGAAATAGTGGCAAAGTCTATAACAAATGTAATTGGAGTCCCAGACAGAAAGGAAAGATGGAATTGGGCAGAAAAGTATTTCAGGAAATTATGCTGAGAAATGTTCTACATGATGAAGGATATTAGGCCACGTGTTTCAAAGCCCTTTGAACTCTAAGAAAAATAAATCCATAAGTAGGCCCATCATTATACAACTGCTGAAAATCAAAGATAAACAGAACATCTAAAAAGCAATCTTTAAACAGACTGATAGCTGACTTTTAATAAATACAATGGAAATAATAAGACATACAGCATGATAGTTACCAACCAAGAATTCTATACTCAAGGAAAATGTGTGTTTCAAGAATAAAAGTTAATCAGGGATATTTCAGCCCTCCCCCCCAAAAAAAAGAAAAGAAAAATTCACCAACAGACAATTTTGGTGTTTTCTTTGGGTAGGAGGGTATTGATCTCAGATAGAAGGAAAAAGATGAAAGAAAAGAATTAAAAACAAAGTAAATGGTAACTATTCAGTAAGTCTAAATGAATACTGATGATACCAATTCTTGACAAGAAGCAGGAAAGTGTGACCCATAAGAGAAGAAAACTCAATTAATAGAAATCAACTCAGAAATGAGGGGCACCTGGGTGGCTCAGTGGGTTAAAGCCTCTGCCTTTGGCTCAGGTCCTGATCCCAGGGTCCAGGGATTGAGCCCTGCATTGGGCTCTCTGTTCAGCAGGGGGCTTGCTTCCCCCCAACCCCTGCCTACCTCTCTGGCTACTTGTGATCTCTGTCTGTCAAATAAGTAAATAAAATGTTAAAAAAAAAAAAAAAGAAATCATACAGATAGTGTAATTAATGGCACAGATAGTATAATGTTAAAAAAAGAAATCATACAGATAGTGTAATTAATGGCACAGATAGTATAATGTTAAAAGTTATAGTTGTATTCCATATTTTCTGAAAGTTAAAAGATAGATTGTCCACACAAGAGACATTAAAGGCATAAAATAACCCAAATTGAACTTCTAGAGATGAAAAACTGAATGTCTGAAATGAAAACTGCACTTGATGGTAATAATGCAGATTAGTTACTGCAGAAGAAAGGGTTGGCAAATTTGAAGATGTAGCAATAGAAACTATCCAAATTGAAACACAATTTGGATAGAATTGTGAGAATTGAGAGAATTAACAATTGAACAATGAAAAGATCATCAGTGAGCTATGGAAGAACTTTGCCCAATATATATAAACTGAACTCTCTGAAGGCAAAGCATGGGAAGGGAGACAGAAAAAATATTTGAAGTAAAAATAATTGAAAATTTTCAAAACTTTGATGAAAACTGTGAGCCCATATATTCAAGAAGTTCTGTGACCCTGAAGCACAAGAAACATAAATGAAATTATAACTAAGCCCATTGTCATCAACTTACTCAATTCAATGATAAACAGAAAAAATTGAAAAATAATCAGAGGGAAAAGATAACATGCATACAGAGGAATAGATAGAAAGAAGAAGCCAATGTCTCATTGGAAACTGCAAACTAAAATAACAGGCTCAAACTTGGATAATGTTAAGTTAAAGAAGGTACAGAAGCACATATATTGTACAGTCTCACTTATATCAAGTTTGAAAAGCAGGAAAACATAATGATACTATTTAGAAAGACATGCTTGAGTTGGGAAAATGATAAAGAAAATCTAGGTAGTGATTACTCTGATTAGGTTGCTGATTAAATTTTGGTGATTAGGGAGGAGGTTCTAATTGGCCCATGATCTGGGTTTCTGGACTGGATGGATATCCAGTTTCAATAAGGATATATAGTTTTTCTATTTGCTTTTGGTTATTTAACTGAACTCTCTATGTTGGTGCACTTTCCTATATTTTGTTGCATTTTTAGAGAATAGTTAAAAGAGGAAGGAAGAAAGGCAGAGAAGGAGGGAAAGAAAAGGAAGGAAGTATCAATGTCAGAGTTTATAAAGCAAAGATTAGGGTGGGGGAGCAGGGAAGGTTGCACAGAATGCTGATTTCAATAAAGGTACTCAAAAACTGAAAATCCTGCTCTGCTACAGATTCTGATAATATAAGTTAGGGTTAAGAATACCTTTGAAAATCCTGATGATAATCACAAATAGAAATAAATCACAATAGAATTAAAGGAAGAGATCTTACTCTCTCAATTTCCTGGTACATTTCATACCACAGAATGAGTATTTTCAATAACTCAAATAAAAAAATTAAGTAGCAGTGTAAGAAAAGCACAATGTATCAAATAAGTTAACAGAAACACAGGCAAAAATTATGACAGGAAATGTAATTAGGTTAATTTATTAAGTGTAAAAACCAGTTATGTTGAATTAATTTTTAAAAATAGGGGTGCTGGGTGGCTCAGTCAGTTATGCATCTGCCTTCAGCTCAGGTCATGATCTCATGGTCCTGGGATTGAGTTCCTCATTGGGCTCCCTCCTCAGCTGAAAGTCTGCTTCTCCCTCTCCCTCTCTCTCTCTTCCTCCTGGCTTGTGTTCTTTCTCTTTCTCTCTCTATTACTCAGTCTCTCTCTCAAATAAATAATAAAATCTTAAAGAAAAATAGTAAATGTTTGAAAAACTTAGTTAGGGTTTGCCTGGGTGGCTCAGTTGGTTAGGCATCTGCCTTTAGCTCAGATCATGACCCCAGGGTCCTGGGATCAAGCCCTTCTTTGGACCCTCTGCTCAGCGGGGAGCCTGCTTCTCTCTCTCCCACTGCGTGCTGTTCTCCCTGTTTGTGATCTCTCTCTCTCTGTCTGTCAAATAAGTAAATAAAATCTTTAAAATAAATAAATATTAAAAATATAAAGTCAAGAAAGGTATATATGGGAAATAAACATCAAAAGAAAATATGAGAAACTACTTTAGAACCTATCCAGTTAGAATTCTAGCAAAAACCCTCAATAAAAATGTAAATCCATGATTTTATATAATAATGATGGTTTCTTATATGCCAAATGATACAATATGAATCAAATCCAATCAGAAATGCAATGGGGGATTCACAGTTATATTATTTTCAGTTGATGACAGAATAAATAGACTAAAAATATATGGAATCTTTGAGAAATATGATTAACAGTGTAGTCCTACTGTAGGAATAGGCAAGTCAATCAATGAAACAGAATAAAGAGTTCAGAAATGGACCAAAGCAGATCTAGGATTTTAGCACATCTTCAGGCTGACATTTCGAAGACAGATGACTCCACAAATGGCATTAAGACAACTGGTTGGCCATTTGGAAAAATAACCTGAATCCCAACCTCGTTCCTTACACCAAGTTAAATTACAGGAGGAATAAAGATGAAATGTAAAAATGAAACTAAAAATACCAGATAAAAGAACATAAATGTGATTTTTTAAAAATTTTGAAATAAGAATTGCTTTTTGAATTATAAATAAAAACGCACGATCACGATTGTATACATATGTTATAAAAAGGCATACATATATATCTCCTATATGCATGTGCATGCGCCAATATATGTCATGAAAGAGAGAAATGGCTAAATCTAAATATACACATTTTGACATGATAGAGATTACAATCAAATTCTAAAGAAAAACTACTGGGAAAAGTGCCCTCAGACTAAAGGACAAAGAATCAATTTTCTTAAGGAAAAAAAAAAAAAGAGCTCATAAATCAATAAGAAAAAGAAAAAGAAGAAGAGGAAAATGGACAAAGGACTCAATTATAACTTACAAAAGAAGAACTGGAATGCCTGGGTGGCTCAGTCAGTTAAGTGTCTGCCTTTGGCTCAGGTCATGATTCCAGGGTCCTGGGATCCACTTCTTCACTGGGCTTCTTGCTCAGGAGGGAGCCCACTTCTCCCTCTGCCTGCCACTCCCCCTGCTTGTGCTCTCTCTCTTCAAATAAATAAATAAAATCTTTTTAAAAAATTTTTTAAAAAAGAAGAAATATAGTCATTAGTATGAAGAGAAGACCTATATCTTTGTTTCTTAAAGAAATGCAAATAAAACGTGATTTCAGTGTCTTCTTTTGAATATCAGCTAAGTTTAAGTAGAATTGATAATACACAGGACTGGTGAGAGTAGGGTATCCAATCATGTTCACGATGGGAGACTGAAAGACATAACTGCCTCATCAGCAATTTTGACAAAATCTCATAAAAAATGATGTGTTCATACTTTTTCCCTAGAATTATGCTTTAGGAAATTTGTCTTAAAGTGACACCCACCAAGAATAGGGAGACATATATTTATAAAAATCTTCATTGCAATAATACTGTTTAATGGGGAAAAAAGGGAGACAGCCCAAATTTTATCCATAACATGGAATATACTGCATCTTTTAAAATTAAAACTTGTGGAGTGCCTGGTTAGCTCAGTGGGTTAAGCCTCTGCCTTTGGCTCAGGTCATGACCTCAAGGTCCTGGGATTGAGCCCCGCATGGGGCTCTCTGCTCAGCAGGGAGCCTGCCTCCCCCTTCTCTCTCTGCCTGCCTCTCTGCCTACTTGTGATCTCTCTCTCTCTGTCAAATAAATAAATAAAATATTTTAAAAATAAATAAATAAAATGAAAATAAAACATCTGAAGAAATTTTAATGACAGTGTAAGATGCTTATAAAAATATGAACTAAAAAAGCAAAATCAAAGTGTAAATTCATTTTGATCTTAGGATATATTTATATATTTGTGCGTGTGTGTATGTATATTGAGCCACTTACACAAAGACTCACACACACGTGTATATACAGATACATATATATGTATGCATATACAGATATATATGTATATACACATATATATACATATATACATATATATGTACACACACAAGATAAAGATAGCAGTTTACAATACTAACAGTGACAGTTATAAAATTATTATAGCTGTAAATTATAGTTTTAAAATTATTCATAATTCTTTATATGTTTCTAGAAGGAAACTGCAATCCTTTTGTAACTGCAAGAAAAAATAACTTTAGAAATAATTTACATTAGGTAATAAGTTTTTTTGGCCCCAGGAAAAAAAAATGAAGGGTGTCTAGAAGATAATCAAATTCACAATAATCCAGGTTTAATTTTTGCTCTTAAACTGGATTATTTTTAGCCATGGTAAACATATAAAATTTTGAATATTAGCAGCAATCAAGATTCAAGTTTAATAAAAGGACACAATTTCCATTGTCTTTAAGACAAGCATAGAAGAAACATATTCTTTGTTCTTATGAAGATTTTAAGCATATAATAATCTGCAAACATTAAAACTATACCCTTGTTACTATTGTTCAAAACCATCCATTTACAGAGTGCATTTAGGTTTATCCTCTAGAATTGTTTAGTTCCAGACTGATGGCCCCAGACCAATTTTTATGCAAATTATTTAAAGCATTAGCTTGAGCCAAACTTAATTACCAGGGCTCCAAGAAATAATCACATGATCTATTTCTAAAAGAAAAGTGAATAGATTTTTGGATTATCTGTTCTAATAGTCCCCTCCCATTAGCATGGATGATTGAGTTCACTGTATAAAAATATATATATAAACTGTGGGACCCTTTATGTTCCTTTGTTTCCTCTGCCAGGAGGGATTAGAGCAGAGGACAGTGGGTGGAATTCAACTAGACTGAATGTGGAGAGGCAAACATAAAGCTTGCCCCCATGGGGTCAAGAAAGCAAGACAGAATGTGGAATGTCTGAGTGCACTGCAGAGAAGGGAAGAAGGGCTGGAGACCCCTGGAGTCGTCATTAACACACAGCAGGCTTGGGTGCAGGGCAAGGAACTCACACAAGTACCTCCTCTTTGTTTAATATGCCCAGTCCTGGCTTGGCTCAGGAATGAGCAAATATGATGATTCTTGGATTTCAAAGCTGTGCACCTCATTTCCTTCCCCATTTTTTACTGACTTTATTTCAGAAAAAATTAGAAAGAAGAAAATATATATATTTCTGTTTTAAGAAAAGATTGTCAAAATATGTAAAGCACATCGGTTGAAACAGATCAAGAATGGGGATAAGTGAAAAGGCAAGAGGGGAGAAATACTCCACAAGAGCTTTGCAATGGACTCTCATCCTCAAAGTGAAGTACCAGGCTTTCCTAGTCAAAGAGAAAATCCCTAGTATTCATCAAGAGCTTTAGGCTGCCACCTCACGGAGTCCCCCCTTATCAGCAGGGGCCTCAGGTCCTACCCGTAATTGAATTCCTCTGAAGATTTATCAAATGGGTCACTGGGAATGGGGACACACAAGAAAACAGAGTGGCTGCTTCTGATCTCTGAATGCTCTACTCTTTGCCTTCATTGTGCAGAGAAAGCCCAATTGCAAATGACAAGTCAGGAGTCTGAGTAGGGACCCAGGAATAGGTGTCATGGTCTGGTCCCTATCAACAGTGGTAGAGAATGAGGCTCACTCAAACAGTGAATGTCCTGTCTCAATGTCATGCACCCAATAAACAAACATTGGTGGTGACTAGAAACTTCACCAGGAGACAGATCCTCATATAATGCCAAAGACAGAGGGAATCTAAGATATTATCTAGTTCTACAGCCTTAAAAATAAAGAGATAATGAACTTGAAGCCTAATACTTCAAGTTCTTCTTTAGGGGTTCTTTGCAATAAATGTAGTATACAGAGTGCTTAGCAGCCTAAGGCACTTACCTTGTTTCTAAAGGATGCAGTAGAAAGTAAGTTCTGGTCCCTAATCACTATTTGCAGACATTGATCAGTACTATAATGGACAGCAAATTAAATAGACATTTATTGATCACTCCTTATTAGTAAGTGCTGGGAGGAGAAATATGAATAAAGCATAGTTTTTATGTTCATAATGCTCATTACCTGGTAAGAGAGACAAACAGATACAACTATAATACAGTGTAATAAGATGAATAATAAATAGATAAATGAGCAAAGGAACTCAATAAGCAAAATGAAAATGATTGATCCCGTCCAGTGATTCAGAAAATGTTACAAAGAAAGGTAAAATTGATGACTTAGTTTTGAAAGATGAGGAGAATTTTACCAGATAGGAAGGGGGGACATAGGGGTATTTCAACCAGTGAAAACATGTGTGAAATGGACACAAATCAAGAAATAAAGTGATGTGTTTAGAAAATGGTGAGTAGGTTGGAACACAGAATGGAAAAGCAGGTGATTTGGCCAAAAGACAAAAAAGAGGAACATTCAAGAAGAAAGAGCTACTAGTACAGCAGCTGACTTTCTCAGGTGTTTTTTAGAGTTCAAGTAGAATAGACATCCAGCAAAAGTAACTAGATTTAGCTAGACGCAAACACCTTTTAGTTATAAATTTTAGTTATAAATTTTAGTTATACATTTTTCTTCTATGATATCACTGAAAGTAGTTTTCTCTAATTTCTGAATTTTTGTTATAATTATTAGATTACATAATATGCATTTGTTGTAAAATATAAAATGCAGATGAGTATATAATTACAAAAAATGAAATCATATTCTGTTCTACAGTCTTTGAAAACCTCATAATATGTTTTTAATGGTTGCTACCACAAAAAAAATACAGTTGCTTAGACTTCCTCTAATCCTCACATTAGAAATTCTATTGCTATTTTCTGTACTCTTTATCTATCATCTTTTCATGTTTCATTTCTCCCTAACTTTTGCCCTCTTTGTGAATTTTAATTCAAAAGTTTGATTTCTGGGACGCCTGGGTGGCTCAGTGGATTGCGCCGCTGCCTTAGGCTCGGGTCATGATCTCAGTGTCCTGGGATCGAGCCCCGCATCGGGCTCTTTGCTCAGCGGGAGCCTGCTTCTCTTTCTCTCTCTCTGCCTGACTTTCCGCCGACTTGTGATCTCTCTCTCTGTCAAATAAATAAATAAAATCTAAAAAAAAAAAAAAAAAAAAAAAAAAAAGTTTGATTTCTAAAACATTAATTTATGAATAGTGTTCATTCTCTTTTATGACACCCTTCGCTGATGTTCATGATGTCATTGTGTTTTTAGGCTTGTAGAAGTTTTCTGCCTGTCTTAGATAATTTCCTTCTCATTTAATCCATCTTTTCGTTTCCTTATTCATCAGTTGTTAGAGTTCATTGCAAACACAAAAATACTGTTTTTTGTTTTTCTGAATATATTTTTTATGAAAATATTTTTCCCTTACTATAATTCCCCTCTTTTATTATGTTTCATTTTTAAGTCTTCTGTATGTTTGGATAGCTAGAAATAGCTATCCACGCAAGATGTTTGCCAGGAAATAAATGAAAAAATCCCTCCTTTTTCTTTCTTTCTTTCTCTCTTTCTTTCTTTCTCTCTTTCTTTCTTCCTTTTTAAGATTTTATTTATTTTTCAGAGAGAGAGAGAAAAAACACACACACATACACACAAGCAGAGGGAGCAGCAGACAAAGAGAAAAGCAGGCAGAGGGAGAAAGCAGGCTCCCCACTAAGCAAGGAACCCAATGCAGAACTCAATCCCAGGACCCTGGGATCATGACCTGAGCTAAAGGCAGATGCTTAACTGACTGGGCCACCCAGGCTCCCTCCCCTTCACTCTCCGTGTGCTATAATCCTTCTCTCCATCCAGTCATTCTGGATTCAGTATTTATCTAGGGTAAATGTGGAACACAAAATCTGTAGTTCTGGTTTTATCGAGATAGGATTGATTTCCTCCCATCTCATTCCTTGAAGTTGAATTTATAAACTTGATTTTAGAATTTAACATTTATCCTTGTCAAAATTCTTCTTGTTTCACTTAATCTAAGAGTGATTCAGTGTGGAATTTGTTGTCCAATATACTTGTTATCCCTCTTAGTTTCCTGTGACCTAAAAATCTGCTAAAAATGAGTTTTTTCACAAATTTGGAACTCTGTTTCACATCTTACTAGAAGAACTTTATGCACATTTAGTGCCTTTTTCCTTGCAGTTATGCATTTTGAGGACAAGTATTATGTCTGTTTCATTTAAGATCTATTCCCAGCGCCTGGCGTATCTGCCATTTAGAAGCATGTATTACGGTGTGGAATAAGTGACCAATAGTGTGGTTTTATCACTTTATATGGTACCTAAAGGTGAACAAGTGGGTTCTTGGGGAAAAGATTTCGCACAACTTTCTTCTCCATATTGGAGAATTTTGTGACTAGTAGTATCATGACATTGTCTAAAGGATAAAGGGCACACGTGAAATTCTCATACATTTCTAGTGGGATTATAAAGTGGAACACACTCTTCCAAATGCTGTTTTTCAGGATTTAGTAAAGCCAAACGTATGTGTTGCCTATTACTTAGCAGTATCACTCCTGAGTTTATACCCACGTGACATGAATACGTATATCCACCAGAAGACAATGCACATGAATTTTTTTTAGCAGTGTCCTTTATAATAGCCCCAAACTGAAAACATAATATATGTTTAGCCCCATATGAAAACATAATATATTTGGATGGTGGAATAGTATACATCCATGAAAAAGAATAAACAAGGACATATACAACAAATGGGATTAATCTCACAGAGAATATGTGGAAAGTCAAGCTAAAAGAGTGTATATAGTGAAATCTATTTTTGTGAGTTTCAAAAACAGACAAAACTATTGCCTTTTACCTGTTGCGGGGTGTCCACTGGTACAAACAGACAGAGCCACTGGTGCTAGAAATGTTCTTGTTCTGGGTGGTAAGTGCCCAAGGAGATACATGTATGTGTATGTGAAAAGTCTTCAAGTTATATATGACTTGGGTGTTTTACTATAAGCAATGTGTACTTCAGTTTAAAAATTAAAAGGAAAATAAGGATATTTCCAAGCAAAACAAAAAGGAAGAAAGAATTTGTAGTTGAAAATTTTGAAACCAGAATGGGAAGCACAATACTTACTTTCAGGGCTAATGTAATTAGAGATAATCTACGTGAACTGTCTGGGCCAAGTCTGGCATTTTTCATAGGATAAATAATTTGCAGATACACGTATGTCCAAGGCCAGTGCTTCTCAAGCTTTAATGCACATACAGATCAGCTAGAAATCTTGTTAAAATGCAGAATCTGACTCTATATCTGAGATGAGGCCTGAACTTCTATATTTTTAAAATTCCAGTGTTTCTTACCCACAGACCATAGTTTAAGTAGCACTGGAGTGCAATGGAGGTGAATGGGGTTTATCACCAGGAAAAACATCTTGATCAAGCTCATGTTTTAAAAGGTAT
Organism: Mustela nivalis; assembly: GCF_964662115.1. Taxonomy (NCBI): domain Eukaryota; kingdom Metazoa; phylum Chordata; class Mammalia; order Carnivora; family Mustelidae; genus Mustela; species Mustela nivalis. Next base: position 104,322,498 of record NC_139027.1, on the reverse strand, counting down.
TTCAGCTAGCAAATGACAGATCCAAGAGATAGACAATAGATCCTTAAATGAGGAAAAGGGAAGGAAAAATGAAAAGTGGGAAAAGAGGAACATTTTGCAGAATCATCCAGACATGGCATTTCATTGAATTTTAGGAGTGATGACAGAAAGTCATCAAAGACAGCTTGATAAATTTAGCTTCAATGATCAGACAGATAAATATGCCTCCATTATAATTATTTTATTAGGTTCTTTTGATTAAAATTGAGCTCAAGAGGAATGATGTCAAAAAACTTTTTTTGGGGGGTGGTTCATGCTAGCAGAGAATGAACAAAGGGGAAGCCATAGAGTGGGCAGCTTAAGAATAGTTGCATAAAGGAGGAAACTGTAAAGATAAAGGGTTGTAGCAGTTAGCTTTGCTGGAGTAACAGATAATCCTAAAAGTCCCACTGGCTTACAACCACAAAGGCATGTTGTGTTTCCACTGGGTTCTGCTCCACGTGCTTTCATCCCAGGATGTAGACTGAAGGGGCACATTCTCTTAGGAGCAAGAAAGTTGGAGGAAACATGCAAAGGATCCTGAAGCTTCCACTCAAATGTAGTACATGTCATGTGTGTTGCTGTGCCATTTTGTAGACCAGGTCACACTCATAGGTCTGATGTCAGTGAGGTGGGAATAAACGCTTGTCCCACAGGGGCCACTGCAGGTCACATGGTCACAGACATGGTGTTGAATCCTCTTACAGAAAGAAGTAGGGACCAGTTGAAAAAATAATACAGTCTATTGCAGGAATGTACCCAGCAGAGTCTAAGTCGCTCTGTATTCCCTTCATGCCAATAACCAACTCTAGCTCTGGATTTTTTTTAATTCAATAGTTAAATATTCTCAGCATTTAAAAAAAAAAGTATATTCTCAGCATAAAACCTTTCATTAAAATGAGGCAAATGGACAGATTTCAATTTTCTCTCTTAATGAGCACTTAAATATTCAAAACTCTACAGGGGAAGGGAGGAGGAGAAGCCAGGGGGTGTGGAAGAGAAACCATTACTAGATAATCAGCCTTGGAGTAATCAAGAGTTGGCTGAATTCTCTCCTGACCTTTGCTATATTTAGTAGGTGTCTTCACAGAATGGTTTGAGCTGTTAGGTGACCCAATCCCCGCACGCTCACATTACTTAAGTTGTTCATGCTCTTTTAATGGGAGAATAAGAACACCAGTGTTTTAGTTTTCTAGGAATCCTCAGTACAGGAAATTTATACATCTTAAAGGGAAATTAAACATAGATAACCCACACAACCCAGAGATTATTCAAAATTACAAAACTTCCAAATTGTGTCTGTCAACATTCAATGCATTGATAAGCTAAACAGCAATTACACCAATCGGTTCAAAGAAGAGGTTTTTGCCTGATTACCTGGCTATTTCTCAGAAAATAACTGATATAAATTTGATGATTTGCAAAATTGCCCACTTTGGTTGGAAACTGTTCTCTGCCTCTCCATGCATGATGGAAACACGGCTTCTGAATGTTTTACTTTTTCAAACCAGGGACAAACCTATAGTTGTGCATGTTTCATTTCTTTTATTTTTCAATCACTGTTGTTAACAGGACAAGAGCATGATTCAGCGAAGAATGAAATAAAAATTGAGGCAGAGTCCCAGAGCTCATATATGGAAACAGAAGGTATTGAAACCAGAATGCCTTGTTATCTGAGAATGAGATGAAACTATGAACCATGACTTCTCTCTATTCTGCTGTTTGTGAGGAGTGTGCATGTATGTTTTAGGCAGTGATTACCAGAGTATGGCAATAGTGTTCTGCTCTGTGTGCCTCTCAAAACTTGGAGGGGGTCACTGTGTTTTCTCAATGATTCTGATGAAAACACCCTGAGTCTCCCTCTGTCTCCTTCATTTTAGAGCTTTCACCAAACCAGGAAGATGCCACGACCGTGGAGCAACCGGAAGTGATCCCTCTAGCAGATGACCAAGAAGACAAAGAAGGTGAAAAAGGTAGGTCCGCTCTTAAATTGACCCATCAAGAATGAAGAGTTCCTTTGGACTCCTGCCTAGAATGCAACCATCAGTTACCCTCCCGCAAATGCAGACTGTATAGGGGAAAATGAGCATGTCTTTCATCCTGAACCTACTTGTGAGCATAGAACAAAATCTAGGAGTAGCAAAAGAAGAGGCTTGTAATGGTTTTTTTGCCCTTTCAAGTAGTTTGAAGTTGTTGTTGTTGTTTTTATTATTATTTGTTTCAATTTAATTTAAAAGCTCATGAAATACAAAAATTATTGTATTGAGAAAGCCTATACAGAATCAAAATTATGGACTAGATGGGTCTAGATGGATAAGAATCTTAGAAAGTCTGAGATGGCTTTAAAACACAAAGATAAGCCTTTCTGTTTTGACTTCCTTCTGTTGCCCTTCATCTGATAGTGATTAAGGAAGCAATTTATGTAAAATATAAACATTATATGAACCGTCTAAATTACATGCTTTGTTCACTAATATTAGGATGCAGAAATATTAAATACTGTTAAAAACACAAGTGAGCTTTATAATGATTTCTGAAGACATAGGAGGAATGAACACTTTGTAAATTTTAAAGCAGTATTTGGGGCATCATGCCAATATATTGGAGTAAAGACAGGCATCCTTTTAGAATACCTGTATTAAAAAACTATTATCAAGGAAATTTGGTATTTATTGAAGAACTTGATGAGTTCCATTTAAAAATATAAAGCAATCTCTTAAATGAACATATGAAAGATGAATATATGAAATATATTTCACACATGAAATAAATAAAATCATTTGTCTGGTACCCTATATCATAAACCATGCAGCTCTTAAATAAATAAGTGTTTGCAAAGCAGTTGCAAAGTAATAGCTTGACAGGCCTTGTTTATAAAACACAGTGATCAATTTTGTTTCCAAATTAAAATGCAGACATGATCTCAATAGTGAAATCAAGTCAATAGTAACTACAGCTTCCAAATTACGAACTCTTCTTGGCCAGAGCATTGACACAGTTTAATTACTAAGCCATGTTAGTGATTTCAACATCTTTTTTTAAAATTTCCATTGCATTTAGAACACAATATTCTTCCTTTTCTATGTCTCTAATAACTTTTTCTCTATTTCCCTGCAAATCCTAGTTCAGGTTCATGACACCATGTTCCCAGCTGGTCAAGTAAATGGCATGTGTGGGGCATTTTATGTCTGATGATGGAACAGAGAATTAATAGAACCCTGACTTCAGAAACAGATACACAGCATTGTTCTCTTCAGTTGTACTTCTATCATGTAAAACGCACAATGTTTTGCCTGCCTATTTATTTTCTCTATAGCAGAAATTATTTACTTTGTATATTGTGCCTCAAGACATGCAAACGAGAAACATCATAAAATGGGTCAATTTTCTTCTTTTTAACTTGACCTAGGTTGGAAGAGCTGGCATTCTGCACTCACTGTCACGTGTCCTTTCTTCCAGAATCTAGCCCTCCTCTAATTACTGAGGAATTAAATACTCGCTTCCCTCTCCCTTGCAAGGATGCCAGTCCTCTGTAGCACATGGCAGAATGACACATGAGAAAGAAGTGAAGTCAAAGTCGGATACTTACTTGTAGCAACTTTGAAGTCAGATTTCTTTTTTGAAATGTGACTTTTCACGGCTGGAGAGTAATAATGCCTGTGGCTCTGAATTAACAAAATTTCCCCTCCCCTTCTTTCCGGCAAATACTTCACTTGGCACTACCTTGCCTATTCCTGTTTAAATTTGAAATAACTCAAAACACATCCCCTTATCATCTTATTCTTTGCTTCAAAATAAGCATGAATAGCTAGCTTGTGACACATAAGGGAAGTCGCGGAAGGAGAGTGGGGTGACATAGATTCAGGACACTGTGGAGTAGCTCTGCCCCGCATTGACACACTGCGTGGTTTGGGGCAAGTTCTTTCAACTTCCGATGCCTCAGTTCCCTCCTCTGTAAGATGGTGATGTCAAAATTACCTTTCACATACCGTTGTGGAGAAACTTTCATGAGTTGGCACATGCACAGAAGTCACAGTACCTGCCGCATAGAAAGCACTTGGTGTTTCATATCCCTCGTGTTTTGATAAATTGACAACCAAGTCAAGAGAATATCCACATGTGGAGTTGCTCAAATCCCTTTGTGGTCCTTCCTCGCCATGTTGAATCCATCAAAACTGCACATTTTCCACCTTTTCCTTCAACAACGACAACAAAAATTGTTCTACACATTTCTTCTCCAGCACCATCTCCTGCTGGTGGTTTCTATATGTATGTTCTTGTCTATAAAGACAGAGCAATTAATGAAAGGTGAAGTGGGAGGTATCCTTCTCTCTTCAGAAACTCCCTTTTCTCTGTCAAGATGTCAGTCTTCTATTTGGGAAGTGCTGATCCAGCCATAATTCCTATTTTTAAAAGAAGATGCCATTGATCTATTGGCAGAGCCATGAAATAAAAGGAATAAAAGTACTAAATAAATCAAACTTTTTTTTTTTTTTTGCTTTTTTTGTTTGCTTTCTTGCTTTCTTTAGACTCATGGAGTTATTAGAATCTTGTTTGAAAACATTTTGAGAATATAGCTCCAGGTTTTGTGTATATTCAGTGTCTCTTAATGGAAAGTTGCACAAACATCTTAAAAATTACTCTTACCTGCAAACAAAAACAAATGAATATTCTATTACATTTGTAGGGATATTCTCTATAGCTTTAGAAATATTGATTCTCTCTTATTTTGAGAATCCAAGGAGACAAAAAGTGATTGCTTTCAAAAAATCTCAGCCCAGGAAAAAAAAAAAAAGTATAACCTTTTTCTCTCATTTTGTATCATTCTATAAGATTAGAAAATGTAGATAATCTTCAGGATACATCTTCTATGGCTCCCAGGTGTATGGGCACAGATGTTACAACATTAAGTTTCAAAGTTAGCTCTACCAAAATATGGGTTTTGAAAAGAAGAGAAAATATTCAGCAGAAGTTCATGCTGATAAAATTATACAATAGCACAATGGACATATCCCTGGGAGATCTGAAATACAAAAATTTCAACAGGCATAAAGTGAGGTTTCACATATGGCAGCTTTTCTCATAGAGCTACATTGCCTCTTCCTAAATGAGTCCAGTTTTATGCTTTCCCAGCAGGATCTGTGGCACATATGAAATCCAGTAAAATAGCACCATTTAGGCTGATAACCTAATAGGAAAGTAATGTTATAGAAGATCTCCTGGAAACACGATCTCCTGTTTTAGCATAAAAGAGAAAGCCAGTATTAAAACATTTCTCTGAAGATTTTTATTTCTAGTTGAATTTAGAAATAGTCGACATAAAATCTGAACTATGGTAAAATTGTGTCATTATTACATCACATGATTTTCATATATGACTTATTAGGAATATACTGGACAGTTTCTTCAAGTGTTACATGGAAGGCTTATATCCCAATTATTTTTCCTGTGTTTCTTCAAGTGTTGCATAGAAGGCATACATCCCAATTATTTTTCTTGTGTTTAAGTGTTGCATTGAAGGCATGCATCCCAATTATTTTGCTTATAACAATGAATAAGTATAATATGAAATAGTAATTCTTTATTTATCTCAGTTTGACCAAAATGTTAACTGGAAGCTTAAGGTCTATATTATGGTCAAGTCTTTCTTGGGAAAAGATGGATATAAACAGGCATACAAGTAAAAAGTGAACTAAAAGGCCGCAATAAGTATAAATTATCATGTTGCAAAGCTAGTGTTTTGGCCTCTGAGAAACAGGGCTGTGGAACCAAGCCTATGCAGGTCCATGGCTTCTGGCTCTGGCTGTGTGGTTCCTGGCAATTCTTTACCTTCTAGGAATCCCAATTTCAGGGCTTGTACAATGAGAGGCACGAACTCAATAATGCAATTTCACAAATATTCTTAGAAAGCCACAGAACTGCATTCTTGATAAAAAAAGGGGAGGTGACATGGGAGCCATTGGTCATCAATATCCTGAGAAAGCTGAAATTATAGGTTTTCCTCAATTTCACTTCCTGCGTTCTATTGATAAAAATGCAGAGGTGCCCTAGACCAGACAAAAAGATCAGCCAAATCAACCACATTCTATTTCAGGACTCAGCCAGTAATTGGATCACTCTGATTATTCCCTGAAGAGTCTTTCAATGGGGAAACAACACTCTTTGGCTCCAAGTAGATTTATACCCAAATTCTCCTCAAAACCATCTTTCTTATCCAAGACCATCTTTCTTATCCAAGTGGGAAGCATCCTTTCTCGTGGCTCCTCTGGCCACTGTTTCATCTTTCGGTGATCACATAGTCCGTGAACCACTTTCTCTTCTGCTCCTACCTGTCAAATCCAATAGGGATTAATTTTGTTTACGAAGCACCTCTACACAGCCTTGGTACTTTCCACTGTTGATGGGATTCTTACATCACTAACAGAGCCCTTTTCTACTTGAAAAGTAGCCTCAACACCACCGATGCTACAACACACAGGCTTTCCTCCTCAGCCTGTGTGTGGTCTTTACTCCGTAGGGATTCATAGTGCAGACATATTTTTTTGATTCATACAAATTATACAAACTTGCACCTAGAGCAATTAACTTCTGGAATTTTCTATTTTCAAAGTCTTTTTATCTCTTCTTTCCAAATGAAGTTGACTTTCATTTGCTATGTTTTTCACATTAAAGGCATTATAGTTTAGTTGGGATGGTAGCTGTTTCATGTTTAGATAGTTTCTTCTGTTACTGGTCTTCTGTCCTAATAGTGTGGTATAGCTGAAATTTGTCAACCCAAATTTGGTTTTAGAATATAAGATAAATTCATATAATTTATGAATTATATGAATTCATATAATTCATAAGGCTATGAATTATATTCCTAAGGTTTTATGACTATTTTTAAATGTTTAATGAAATTCTTTACATTGGTTGAATACATTGGATATAAAAATTATAACCTTAAATTACTTGGGTTTTCTGCATATCTGTATGTAGGCAATATACATATAGAACCAGTTCATTCAAATTACACTGTATAACAAGTAAAATTACAATTTTTTAAAGATTTTATTTATTTGATAGAGAGAGATACAGTGAGAGAGGGAATACAAGCAGGGGGAGTGGGAAAGGGAGAAGCAGACTTCCTCCTGAGCAGGGAGACCCACTCAGTGTTTGATTTCAGGACCCTGGGATCATGACCTGAGCCAAAGGCAGACGCTTAATGACTGAACCACCCAGGCACCCCTAAAATTATAATTTTTATATTTACATTGACATGGCTTTTTAAAATTCATTTTTGGAATGCTAATCTTCTTCATGTTTCTACTTCAAATAAAAATGTACCTGACCGATAATTTTAAAGTTAAAAAACAAAGAAGAATGAATAGTATATTCATGCCTACAATAAAAATTTTGGTTTCCATCTTGTATTTCTGTATGCATGTGTGTAAATTTAGATTTAGTGTTGACTCAAAAAGTATAAATCATACCTCTTGAATAATAATAATATTACAATATTATTGGCCCAAATTTGGCCTTTTGGCCAGATCCTCTTGCTTGCTTGGATCAGTTTATCTTTTTTTTTTCTTTTTCTCTTTTTTTTGAGCTTTTATTTATTTATTTGACAGAGGTCCCAGAGAGCACAAGCAGAGGGAATGGCAGAGGGAGAGGGAGAAGCAGGCTCCCCATTGAGCAGGGAACCTTACAGTGGGGGTTCAATCCCAGGCCCCTGGGATCATGACCTCAGCTGAAAGCAGATGCTTAATCATCTGAGCCACCCAGGTGCCCTGGGATCAACTTTTAAGATTTTGAAAAATTGACACTGAACCTCCATTTTACATATAAGGGTACAGGAGAAGTCCTAGAAACTTAAGGATATGTGCAGACTTCAGTGAACATTAAGATCAAAACTTGTTGTTATTAGCCCATCCCTATCTGGGGAATTTTCAGAGACCATCTCTTCTAATAAATCTCTAGCATCCAACTTTGTTCCTGGATCCACTTTGTCTTTTTTTTAATTTTCTCCCCTCTGTAACTCTCCGGTTTCATTTACAATTTGACTTTGTACCCTGCCTAGGTTGTCTGGTCTTGCCTCGAGGTGTATGGCAATGTGGCTATCAGAGTAATTTGCAAAGATGAAACAGACCTCTCCCTTAAGCAGAATTCTGTCTCCAGGCACAAAACTTTTTGGTCCTCTCTGCTGCATTACAGTCCTGGAACTCTCCATGCACGATATATCTTAATTCTCATCACATCTAATGAAAAGATTTTTACCTGCATCCGAGCATATATTATTTTGCCACTATCCTTAAATATTCCAGACAATTAGTCTCCTCTAAAGATAGTAAACTGTTAACATTGGGTGACATGTTCATTATGTTTGCCTTCTTCTCCAAGATATTAGTAAATAATGTTAAATTGTAATTTTCAGAACGATAAAATCATGACTCTCATACAAACATAAAATGAATACATGTAAAAGATTTTCTCTAAATCATTAATTAATGAGGGAACTAGTGAGATATAAACTTGATTCAAAGGAGAATTTTAGATGTATATCTCTCCATAACTCACATAAAATCAGGACTGGGAATATAGACTCGCATAGACACATGCACACATAACATTCAGGGGTACTGAAATTTGAAAGACTAGTTAGCATTATATAGGGCAATAAAATATATTCCTTCTTCTCCACCAAACCAAATGCATTTAAATGGCTGCCAACAAGTCTCATTTTCATTGCCACAAGTTTTCTACAAGTTTAACTTCTATCTCTACAGATGTATAAAATAGTCTAGTTGATAGAAAGTTCATCCCAAAGAGTAACACCCTATGGAATCAGATAATTTCAGAGAGTGTGCCAGACAGACACCCAGCCCTCCAGAGAAGGGACACCCACAGATCTCTGTTGCCCACTGCCAAGCCTTGGACAATTTTTCTTGGCAATACACAGAAGATAAAGCTGTTATTTTTACCCTTTTTGTCCATTTCACTGAATCCATCAATGTTGGTCATCTAATGGTTTTCACAGAGAATGATAAAATACCACGGCAGGATTGGGGTGGGGCAGCAACCTTTAATTACATCTCTGAGATTGTCACTTACTTGCTATCATTTTGCCCCAAAGGCTACTATTTTACATGTACTATAAATGGATAAATAGTGTGGATGTATGTATACTTCTAAGATGCCACACCTGTAAGACGTGCCATTATTTTATATATCGTTAAGGAATTTTTTTAAAAAAATCTTGCCAATTAAAGTAAGATGCTTTATCATTTAGACATTTAGACAAGATTTCTTATCATTTAGACATTTTGTAACTATCAAGAAATAATTTATAATTATTTTATAACTATTAAAATCACTAGACATAGGGTTTTATCATAATTGGAGAATACAAAAACAGAAATGTATTAAACAAATTAGTTGAGATATTGCTAAAACTTTGTCATATTCAGAGTCTACTTATGAATCACTTTTTTTTAGATTTTATTTATTTATTAGAGAGAGAATGAGAGAGAGAGAGCATGAGAGTGGGGAGGGTCAGAGGAAGAAGCAGACTCCCTGCTGAGTTGTGGAACTCGATTTTGGGACTCCAGGATCATGACCTGAGCACTCTGATTGTTCAGACTTCAGGAGAACCCACAAAGAAAGTAAAAGGCACTGTGTCGTATTATTAAGGTAGAACTACCTTACTTTTTTGCTACTTAGAGACAGTTCCTAAACACTTTGGATTCACCACCTTCTCAACCCCTTCCCTACTTCATTCCTGTTTCCAAGAATTTTCATCTCAGCTGTTGAAACCCATCCTGCAAGTTTTGATACTTTTGTTTTTGATGTTAAGGTCTGTATAGGATCGGTCAGTTTCATCGCAAAGTCCTGGCCAACAAAAATTTTACAATTCTCTATTTCATAGATGTTAAGATACAAAACAATGCACCTTAGTATTATGAAATGTATTTATTTTCCCTTGCAAACAACACTGTGCCTAGGTAAGGAAAACTTAATTACTGGTGATACAATTAAGTGAAATTAGTTTTTCCCACTAACTCATAAGTCTACTTAGCAGTAGGATCCTTGCCAGCACATTGGTGCACTGTTTCCTACTACGTATCATATAACTGAAAGTGATAAATTGTTCCATTCATTCAAAAAATACTTATTAAGCAATTAATATTTATATAGATATAGTCAATAAAGACCATATATGTATTATATTTATTGTACTCTATTGGCCTTTGATATAGGATGCATATGGAATAATTTTAAAAAATATATGAGTTGTTATATAAAAGTAAGCAAATTGTATATTATGTATTTTGGTTATAAGTATACATGAATTTTTTTAGGTATATTCTGCTTATTTTATGTGTTCATATATGCTGATTATATATATTATTACTATGTATTATATGTTTTACTTCTATATAACATGAAACACTGACTAGCTTGAACCACAAGTAAGCTGCTTAAGCCTCCTGGAGCCTTAGTTTCCTCTTTAGAGAGAGATGTAGGTGTCTTCATGTCTCTTGGAATGATGAAACAATCTTTGAGGAGTGATCTGGGGGCCTCTAGCAAACTACAACCCATCAGCCAAATCTGGCATGTTGCCTCTTTTTGTATGATTTGCGAGCTAAAAAATGTTTTTTACACTTTTAAGTGGTTGAGAAAAAGAAGAATTTGTGAGGCATGAAAATTCTTTTAAATTCAAATTTCAGTGTCCACAAATAAAATTATATTAAAACATGCAAAGTCTGAAACATTTACTATCTGGCCGTTTACAGAAAAAAAAATGTTTGTAGACCCCCATCTATAGCATCTAATATAGCCCAAATTAGCTGGAATGTGAAACCACTCATGCTCATGCAGGAATTCCTAAGTTATGCAGTAGTTATCAATACATAAGGACATATATGCATGTATGTTTCATTAACCTTGCCAACACAGGTGTATTCCCATAATGCTTTGCCCAACTTTAGGCACAGAGTTTGCTGTCCACACCCCTCCCCAAACTGGGGAATTGGAAGGAAATGGCTCCCTCTGATGTTGATGTCAGCATCCATTAGAGATAACCACAAACTGTAGCTTGGACCCCAAACATTTCATACTTTGGATGGTGAAAAGGTATACTCCAAAGCCTTGGCTCTTTCATCCTTAGAATAAAAATTTAAGTTCCCTATAAATGCATTTTTTCTCACAATTTTTTTTTAAAGATTTTATTTATTTATTTGACAGAGAGAGAGATCACAAGCAGGCAGGGAGTCAGGCAGAGAGAGGAGGAAGCAGGCTCTCTGCAGAGCAGAGAGCCCTATGCAGGGCTCGATCCCAGGACGCTGGGATCATGACCTGAGCCGAAGGCAGAGGCTTTAACCCACCAAGCACCCAGGCACCCCTTTTCCCACAATTTAAAAGAAGATTCCAGGGGTGCCTGTGTGGCTCGGTGGGTTAAAGCCTCTGCCTTAAGCTCAGGTCATGATCCCAGGGTCCTGGGATCAAGCCCCAGCCTGGGATCGGGCTCCCTGCTCGGTGGGAAGCCTGCTTCTCCCTCTCTCACTACCCACTGCTTGTTTTCTCTCTCTCTCTGTCAAATAAATAAATACAATCTTTTAAAAATTAAAAAATAAAAGCAGATTCCAGGGCGCTTGGGTGGCTCAGTGATTTGAGGCTCTGACTCTTGATTACAGCTCAGGTCATGATCTCAGGATCTCAGTCCCGTAGAGGGCTCTGCACTCAGCACAGTGTCTGCTTGTCTCTCTCCTTCTGCTCCTTCCCCCCAAAAATAAATACAATCTTTTAAAAAATTAACATATGTTCCAAAAAAGAAAGAAAGAAAGAAAGGAGATTGCACCTATCTACCAATGAACTGATCTTTGCTTTCTCTGAGTATACTGCAAGTGAGACCTTGGACTAATCATAACCATTATGGACTAATCATAACCATTTTTACAGAAAGACCATTAGGTGACAGAACTAACAAAAATGCAGGTCTAATCTGTAAAGTGAGTGGGGTGCATACTTAGGGATCGTAATAATATGAATGTGTAAATATATTCATTTACACATTTTGTTGTAAAGACCAAAATATTGTCAGCCCAGATTTTAACATATAACCTCAAACTCAGGAAATGGTTGAAGTATCTGCTTTCAAAGACCATAGAAGCTCATCTATTTGCATAAAATATCTTTTAAAAAAATAACAAATAGCCACAAAATAATATGTGATGTATGTTAGATATTAGACTGTACAAAAGTTATATTTATTCTGATTTGGATTTCAAATATAAGTGCTACTCTTCTGTTTTAGAAGGAAACCCAATTTCTTTTTATTACTCGTTATACATCAGGTGCCTTCATTTCAGCACAGTATGTAAAGAGCAGGTGGCATAAGGAGTACTTTGAATGTTAATTATTTTTTTCATTTATTTCACTGTGAGGATTTACCTTTCAATGTGTTTTTATAATCAGGATGGAAACAATTAGGGAGTTTGCTGCTTGAGTGTTTCACTACATTTATTTTATGACATCTGCTGCAATGATTAAAAAAAAAAAAGAAAAGGAAAAGGGAGGTAAGCATTTTAACAAAGTGAGGGGTTTGGGTTGATTGTACACGATCTCTTTATTTCATTGTGAATCTTCGAAGGAAATGTCATGATGAGTCAGCCATGTTTCTAGCCAGTAAATATCCTCTCATTGTTAGAGCTTGCATTTTTGACATGGAAGCATGTCTGTTCATGTTTCAGAGATGTCATAGTTTATTAGTCTCAGGTTTTAATTGAAAACGATAGAAAAAAGCTACAGAGATAGGAATGAAAGGGGGAAAAAGTAGATATTTATTTTTAAAAACATATTTCAAAGGAGGATGTTCTTTTTCCCATGCATCATATTCAATTTATTCTTCAAATATACATAAGATATTTACTTCACCTGTCCTTCATTTTCATATACTTTGGAGCATAATTCATAAGATAATAATATTCGGTATCAAGAGAGGTATGGCTCATGATATGGTAGGTTTGGGGCCCATATTTCAACATAAAGGAATGCTTTTCAAAATTAATATAGTCTTTCCGTAGTGTGTTACATAACTCGTTTTTCCCATTAGCAAGATAATATAGACAATCCAAAATATTATAGCCATGATAAAATAAAACTTACATAAAATCTAGTAATTATATATAATGAAATAAGATAATAGAGAAGATAAATATAGACACAATGTGTGTGGGCGTGGTTGAGAGAGACAGGGAGAGTCCCAGGGAGTGAGACAGAAACACAGAGAGAGGAGTGAGCACATGCCTGAAAACTCTGTGGGTAGTTTTGAAGATGGATGAAGGAGAGCCTGGGACAAGGAACACAAGCAGCCTCTAAAACCTAAAATATGTAAGGAAATGGATTCTTCCCTAGAGCATCCAGAAGAAAGGTAATTCTGCCAACACCTTGGTTGTAGCCCCGCTAGGCCCATTTCAGACTTCTGGCCTTGGGAACTGCAAGAAAATAAATTTGTGTTATGTTAAGAAACTAAGCCTATGGTAATTTGTTACAACAGCAATAGGAAAAGAATACATTACCTCTCAACATGGTCTTTTCAAACCATGTTGAAAATTCAGGCTTGTCTTAATAGGTCCCCAGAGAAAGGAGAGGTTCCAATATCTTTCCATGTTCCAGTTGGGAATTACCGTGAAGTTCTCCCTGCTTCTATAATCTATGCTAAATTAGGCAGCATTTTTATTATCATGACCCATCCCTTTTTAATGTCAGTCTCCTTGGGTTGCACAACGGAGATTTAATTCAGGTAAATCTAATTACCATGGCCACAGTAAGTGGAAATGGAATAGTTATGCATCTCCAGGAGATTAGAAGAAAAGGGTTTCAAGGCATTAGGGAAATAAAGAACAGGAGAAGGGAAAGAGAAGGAAAGGCAGGAGAGAAGGAAGAAGGATGGAAGGTTGAGGAAAAGCTGGTTTCTATGTTCCAGTCTGGGGGAAGTAACAAAGTAAATATCCAGCCACTACTTTTTGGAAACGGAGGAGAAATATAATTCATGCCCAGCAAACTTTCCCATCTGGTTGTCTCTGACTGACTAATAGCACAAAATGGGAAGAGAGAACTTTCTGACCTTCACAGTCTTCTAACAATTAAAGACCAAATGGACCACAAACATGGTTGGTATTTTAGTCTAGCACAGGGGCTCTCAAATTTAGGTGGATTTAGACATTAGTGCATTTGTGATTTCTGGACCCCGTCCCCAGAGATTCTGGTAAGGTAGAACTCAGTGGGCTTGGGATTCCACACTGTCAGGCTCTGAAGAGATGATGAAGCTGCCGGTCTGGGGACCATCCTTTGAATGACAACACTCATCTAGAAGTCAGCATCCATATTTAGACCATTCTTTTTGAAAATCCCTTCGACCGTTCCTTAATTTCATTGGAGGGTAGAGTGGCTAAACATGGCAAAAATGACAGATATGTAGATACTTGGATAGCTGATAGAAATCATGCTACTTTTCAGTAGATCCAAATCACCTGGATGCCTCAGTTAAAAGACAGCAGTGCTGGGCTGTAGATCTCAAGTTCCTGATTCATTAGGTTTGGGGCCAGAGGGCAGGTGAGAGCTTGCATGTTTCAAGTTCCCAGGTGAGGCTGATGCTGCTGGCCCCCGCCATACACTTCAAGAACCACTGGCAAAGCCCTTATTATCCACACCAGCTGACCTCCATCAAGCACCAAGGGAAGAGATGGTCTTTTAACATCACCGTGGACAAAAAGGGACGCCAGGCATTAGGGTACCTGTGGTAAGAATGGGAACCTCTTCCCAAGTTGAACCCCAGCATACCTGAGATCAGCGACTGCTCCTCCTTGTAAGTCTCTCTCCCTATGGGCAGTGGTGCTCTGAGTCCCTCTCACAGGGGCGGGGCTAGGAGGCAATGTAGAGGAGGGGCCACAGAGGCTGGGCACCTTAAGTTAGGAAGATGCAGAAGAGGACCTCCGGAAACAGACCCGGGCCACTCCCAAGAGAATCGGGAGAATGCCTTTGCTTTGTGTACCTGAAAAACGTGTTTCCCGCTTTGGATGAGAAGAAAAGAACTCAGGAAACAAAACGTCTTAGTGGTCTCACCCATCCTTCGACACAGAGGCAAGACAGAGTAACGTGAGAGCAAATGGCATTCCCTCCGCGAGGGCTGAAAAAAGCAACAGCAACAGGATTTGGGACCTAACTGCTGGGCACCTTACAGGAGCTACCCCACACAAAGTAAAAATAAACTCTGGCTGAGCCGCCCCCTATCTGATTTTGTCTATCTGTTTGTCTTCCAAAAGCTAACATTTTCACAGCTGAATTTGAGGGGATTGGTTATTTGAAAAAAAAAAAAAGACAAGGAGAAACTGAACAGGGCTTCTAGAGCGAGGCACATAAGCTGTTTGCCATATTGAATCAACACCTGGGGCATTGATTTGAAAGCCAAACGCAGGCTGTTCATCTGGATTGCCAAGTATAACAGAAACAACTGTCCTTGGCTGAGGCGGTCAGAAAGAACGGGCTAGCCAGAGCTCCATCTGAAGCTGCCTCCGAGTACCACAGATAACCCGAAAAGATGTCCAGAGCTTGCTCTGAAACCTAATTCCAGGTGAGGCGCCTAGCTTTCTCTCTTGCCCATCAACTACCTATGATTTCTAATTAGAAAGAATTCTCAAAAGCAAGCTGACCCGATTCCGTTTGCTCCCTTATAAACGTGTCCTGGTTTTGGTGTCGATGTTTGGCTTCGCTGACTTGCTAAGCACTGCTGTTGCTTAGTCCTCTAAGCTTGCTGGGCCCGCCCATCCCGACATTCCAAGCCGTAATAGTCTCATTGACCCAGTAATTAAAGAAATCCTGTACCTTTCCACTCTGGCTAGCTGCCCTCTCTCTTCTCCCCCATTGTTCTTTTAGTACCACCACCAGCAGATGGTTAGAGATTTTTCACCCTTTCAAAAGCTTTATATTTTTCCCATCTCATCAAGCATATCTCAGCCAAATGTAATTAGCTTAAGGCTTTTGAGCCCTCACGGGAGATCAGTAAAAAAAACACCCTAGCAATTTCAATAAAGAGCTTGAAAAGAGGATCCTGGAAAGCTACCCCAAACCACAGGAGAGCTGCTATTATTTAGAAGCATAGATCTCTCTCTTCCTCCCCTACCCAGCGTTTGGCATTTTAAAGTCTCAGAATATTCATGAGGCCTCCAGGGCTTTGGAGCTCTGTTTTGGACCATTATTGGGTAGGTGGGATATTTAAGGTCTCTTCAGCAAGGTCAGTGTTTGGTTCTCTTTAATTGATTTCAATCAAGGAGCGGTTTTTTTGGGCGGGGGGGGGGGGGGGTAACCCTGAGTTACTCCCAAATGGCAAACAGTTTGTTTGCTAAATCTCTTAGCCTTTTCATTCACTTTTTTTTCTTTTTTCTTTTCTTTTCTTTTCTTTTTTTTATCCTCTGGTTGTTGAAAATGGACTGGTAAGCCTTCTTTGTGGTTCCAAGCATTTGATATGAAGGCTAAATTAATTAACCGCAATACGGATTTGCACGCTGCCTCTGAGTGGTGGTGAATCCCCTTTCTTTCTGAATAGCCACATGGATGGACTACAGAGCTGATCCTGCAGCCTGAGCCCTTTTCTCCCCCCCCCCCCACACTTAGGAGAAAGCAAATTTTGGAGACCAAATTAAGCTCTATCTTTATTGAAATGGAGTGAAGTAGCGCTTCAGTCTGTGAAGCACAGATTGTTGGTGGGATGTTAGGAGAGGGGCACGGGCTCACCCTTGAATTGTGTGATGTGTATTTTCCCCAAACACGCAAGTGGGAGGCTCCAAGCCTCAGGTGTTGGGTAGTAGGATGATTAAGTATGTTCTCATGTCAGTTTCTCATTACCCAGATTTGGGTAAAAGGGGAATCATTCTTTGTTAATCCACTTCCAGCTTTTTCAGATAAAGGAAGTCAATGCCAACCCTTGATTAAAATGACTTTTTGGGGGGAGGGGGTCTCAAGTGAGTTAATCATTTTCTTTCTGAATAGTGATGCACAGATATAGATCGGTGCCTATGATGAAGATGGTTACATATATGCCACTCTAGACGACAGTAGAAGCACAATTTAAGGGACAATTCCTTTTAAAACGTGTGAAGTGTGTTCTGAGCAGTGTTCCGGCCAAGGCCTAGACTTGCAAAGCGGTCCCCAAACTTAAGAATTAACGTTGTTATGTCCCAAATACAAAACAATATTGGAGGTTCACATTGACTTACAAAAAGTTGTAAGCTGGGTGGAAGTTTTCTGTAGGTAGGACAAATAAGAACTCGGTCTTTTGTAGATGCTTTTCATAAAGTTAGTTTTGCATAGAAGAATGAACAATTAATTACAGGACAGCTGCACTATCATTACTTAGAGCAGGCCCAAAGAAATTAGACTATCTCTGGCAGGGAGACAATTCTGGATCACAAAACTAGTCGTACCCAGGCAAAATGAGTAAGACAAAAAGAAAAGGAAAGGAAATTGTTTGCAAGACCTTCACTTAATAACGAGACAGAGGCACAAGGACTCGTAGCAAACTTGATGTCCAGAAAATGTGCGGAAATAATCCACAGAGTTCCCTCTACAGCAGTTTTGCCATTAGCCAGCGTGCCATGGGCAGGATATCTCTGGTTCATCCCATTTTCCAAATCAACTGATGCTTAATAAGAAAACTCTTGGAGCCAGTTATCACTATTTCCAAAATTCCCAAAATGATGACATCCGTTTACCTCCACTTTGAAGTTCTAGAAGTTAAGGAGTTAATGTAGCTGAGCAGGGTCCCTCATGTAGCTGTTAGAGGCAGACCTGACATCCGTTGTCCAAATTGTGGCCCAGTATTTTTGTCTAACCCTGCTCTTCCTCTCATGAGCTATTGTAAAGGCTTGATCTTCACAGATGAAGAGACTCTAGGAAATGTCTACAGCATTTCAACTTAGCTCCTTTCTGAAATGGTAAGTCCCCCTACTGCAAATCCTGGGTTGGAAATGAATCCTAAAGGTCACGCAGTTTGGCTCCCAACTGTGATGTGCAAAAGCATTATTCCTTCCCAGCAGATGCTGTAGCCTCTGCTACAAAACATACATGATGGGGAGCTCACTAACTTGTATGGCAGTTCCTTTACCCACGGGTGATTCTGAGTATTGAAAAATGAACTTGACTTCACTATAGCTTCCACTTAGCCATGCCCATTCTTCCCTGAAATGAGCCCAGCACGTACAGCAAGAGCCCGTCAAGTAGCTGAAGGTCATTTGCAGAGCCACCTTTGGTATCTTCTTGTTAGTTCCTTAATTCATTCCTTACTTGGTCCAAACACCCCTCATATCACAAGTTTTTCTTTCTTTCTTTTTTTTTTTTTTAAGATTTCACTTATTTATTTGTCAGAGAGAGAGAACAAACAGGGGGAGCGGCAGGCAGAGGGAGAAGCAGACTTCTCTCTGCAAGGAGCCTAATGCAGGACTGGATCCCAGGACCCTAGAAGATCATGGGACCCTAAGCCAAAGGCAGATGCTTGACTGAGCTACCCAGGCACCCCCATATCACAAGGTTTGGAAACCCTCATGTTGACTGCATAGCTCTAAGCAAGTTAAATTTGCCAGCTTTGCTCTCAAAACCTGGATACAGAATTGCACACAATGATCCAGACCTTCATTTGTCAAATTAAGGCTAAAAGGAATTGCTTCAAGCCCTGGCAAGTCTGTATCTGGACATCTCCCCGTGTGAGATGATGAAGGATCTGAGGAGTACTACCAGCAGTCAGTGTGCAGAAGCTTGTAGACTCTCCAAGCTTGCAAGCAGGCTCTTCTCTAATGGTTCACGGACCAGCGATTTATCCTGGACTTGCTTCCCCCATCTGTAAATGGGGAGAAGGGTAGAGGATTTTTATAAAGATCCTATGATTTAATATGTTAAGTTCTAGCAACCGTGCCAGGAGCATAGTTTACTATGTTCTAGTTATTGTTACTGTTCTAGTTATTGTTGCTCTTCTAGGCAAAAGCCACTACTCCAAGCTAAAGAAAATCTTCACATTTCTATGATGAACAGAGAGAGACCTAAGAACTATAGGAACACTGGATCAAATGTTACCTCTGCCCTATAATTACTGGGCTAATCTACTGCCCTCGTCTATACAAGCACGACGTGGGACCATAAGGGCACCCTGAGAGACATCAAGCCACTTTCATCCTCCAAATGTTCCCGGGCCAGCAGTCCGGTAATTTTCCCTTAGCTGCCAATGTCTTTGATAGTCAGAGACCTCATTAAAGGGATGCAGCTGGTCAAGAAAAGCACCCTGAAGCCGCTGGCTTCTGGCAGATGTGCTGTGTCATGAGAGTGCATCTGTCACAGCGGGTTCTGTTCCCAGGCAGAAATGATGGGGCCAATGCAAACAGCTCCTGAACCCAGCCAGGAGGGGCCTGCAGACCTAAGGAATAAAACATTCATGGAGGTGGATCTCTGCATTCCCACAGACAATATTTTTAGGCACTTGGGCACAGAGCAGAAATGCCACAACATATATAACCCGACTGTCACATTCACGGTTGACATTTGTACAGAAATGGCCAAACAGGGACCCAGGAGCCTGGAAACAGCTATCCCTCAGCTTGGAGATTTAAAGTTTTGGATTTACCATAATGCCATTCCCTCACTCATGTTTTTTGTGATGGGGTTTTATATTGACTGGAACTTCTTTCAGCTACTGCTATTGGATCCAAGCATATCACAAAGCGGGAGACAGAAACAACTCTCCCCACCTTGCTCCGTTTCATTTCCTCCAGGCCCATCCCATAAAGAAACTCAAAATCCCCAAAGGAGAAGTAAATTGAGGACAAACAGAAATTTGAATTCTGGCAAATCAGTAACTGTAAGGAATTACTGCAAGAGACAGTGGTAGCTCCCTTTAATCCTTCTAGGTCATTCCTGGTGGGTTCGGTCTCAGACTGTGATGGCAGAGGTCCAGTTTTTCTGTCTACTGTGCTTGATTTTTTAATGTCAGGGTTGAGGTTCTTTGCTCTGTATAAGCTACATTATCATCGGTGTCTTAATTATTCTTGGTGTTATTAATGATTATGAAAACATCACCTTACCAAATGCCGAGAGAGAGAGA
The DNA here is from genome assembly GCF_964662115.1 of Mustela nivalis. Taxonomy (NCBI): domain Eukaryota; kingdom Metazoa; phylum Chordata; class Mammalia; order Carnivora; family Mustelidae; genus Mustela; species Mustela nivalis. The sequence continues at coordinate 104,302,358 of NC_139027.1, read as the reverse complement.
GAACCGGATGGGCTCGTGATGTGGCTCCTGGTGCATTTGGGTCACCCAGGCAGCACCACACAGCCTAACTGCAGAAAGATGACCTTCAAAGGCCTTCCTCTGCAGGCTCCCACAGGACCAGCATCTTGTGACATTTTGTGCTGGGTACAGAATCCCACAGGCACTCACCTCTTATCTCTGCATACGCCAGTGATCACAGCCACAAAGACCAGGGGACAGAATATAAAAGAATACTGCTTTGTCTTCTTACCATTTTATCTTATTTTCCCTCTAGAATTCATATTTTGTACCAACCATATTGTAACAATAAAGGCAGTTCTAGAGAATGGGAAAAAAATAGCACTATGATATTCAGCCTTATTATATCAAACTGCTTTGGGCTTTACCCTCTTTAAAGTATGCTCATGTATTCAGCTACAAGGAGGTTTCTGAAAGTCCTCATAAGGAGTTCATTTCCTTATCTTCCACATGTGCTGCTCCTGGGTCATGGGCCTTGGGTTTTTAAGAACTTAGGGTATAAGAATTATGTTGGGAGAGGCAGCATCTCCTCCATCCCTTGTGGGGGATAGACTAGAAACCCCTGACCATCGGTTTGGTTTCCCCCACTTGCCTTTTGGGCCCTGTGAATCCAGATTCCTTATGATTTGGGTTCTGGCAAATCAGTAACTGGGATAAAAGCAGCCCAAAGAGGGAACATCGACTTGGGAAACCCAAAGACACAGACTGTACCATCTCAACACACAATTTTATATTGGTCTCATCAAAACCATAACCTTTCTCCTCAAATATCATTCTCTTTTCAAAATGAAGCCAATCCTTTTCAGATGGCATAAGCATATCTCAGACACTCCACAAGCATTAGGAAAAGCTTCCCCAAACAAACTAGACCCATTAAGCTTGGGACTTTGCATATTTTAACCTAAGTGGAAACAAGATGGTTTGGGTCACTGGTGCCAGGACTTTGTTGGTGGGGCAGAAGTGTTTGGTGTCATTGGAAGTGCTGTGAACTGGGAATCTGATGAAACATGTCTTCATCCAGATTCTGGCAGTCTGGTCCCTACTGAACAACGGGGTATGAAACAAAATTCTGAGGATGGAACTCTTGCTTGTTGACTGACAGGATGAAATGGTACTAGCTGTTTGTGAGGCCAAAACAATAACCACTTCTCTAGAATGAGACAGTTAACCTTTGGCTGAAACTGGTTTCTGTCTGATGTCTCTGAAGTCGATGCAAAATCTTAATTGTCCAAACTTTGAACCATAGGTTGAAATACCAGCAAATTCTAGTGGTTCCAACTGGTGCACATTCTTCTCAGGTGCAGAGTGTGAGTCTAGGTCTTCCTAGGAGCCGATGCTAAGATGGGATTTATTTGAGAGATACAAGGTATTTCTTAAGGGAAATGCCTATGTGAGAGAAAAGGAGAAGGGAATTGGTGAAGGCTGGGAAGTGTCACCCCCAGGAGAAGGAGACAGGGAAAGAAGGTTAAGAAGTGTGCATTGTAGAAAAGATTTGGCAAAGCACCTGGGAGCCTCTCAGGCAAATTTAGCCAAGAACAGACCTGCCGTAGTTCCCCTAAGTCACTACTGGAAGCATCCTGTGGGAATGGGCCTCAGAACAAATGCAGTGATGGATTCCAGAGCCCAGCAGCTGGGGTCCTCATCAGTTGATTGCACTGTCTGTAGTTGGGGGTCTGTGAGACACATTCTCCTGGTTCCACAGAGAGTTCTGGAAGCTCAGATAAGCATCCAATAAATTACTCTCCTTTTTTAAGCATACAATGTGGGTGTGCAGCTAATTCTCAAAAACAGGCCCATTCATCTGCTTAAATTGATCATGAAATAAATGAACCAATATTTAGACTATAAAATAAGTGGAATTTCTTTCAAAGCATGTGACTGTGGTCACATCTGAAAATATACTAAGGACTCCCCGTCCTCCCCTACTCTGAACGTGCACATGACTAGAAAAGCAAGACCAGGGCTTTTCAGAGAATTCCTCTACTGAGGCCAAGTTCACCCCGCAGGATGTGAAGGAACCAAAGGTCAGATTTCTGTAGTAGCACCTCAATAGGTGTACCCCCTTCTTCCCTCTCCTTCCTCACGCACCATGTAGAATGTGGGGAGCTCATGTTCTTTGTTCTCTGACCCAGATTTCCCAAAGCAGTTCTCAGTTTTGATGAGTTAAGTTCTCTGCATGTTCTCTCATGTTCTCTGAAATGGTGCTGTTGTGTATGAAGCACAGAATGGTTTTGGGAACAGGAGTATTCACTGCCTCTAATGTATGTTTCTGTCCATATTCTGAAGAGCAGCAAGTCTTTTGGTGCTAATTATCCCTCCCCTTTCTGGGACCATAACAGAATGACTGGCTCTCTATATATCTCTGTTTTGGTACCTCATTCCGGAACATGCCCTTAGCAGCGAGTAACCTTTGATCATAGGAGACCTAGAGAATATATATTCTTAAGTCACCAGGAATCATGCTTAGGGTGTGAGAGACAAGTGGTGGTGCCTTATGGAAATACTCTTAGGAGTGAAATATGCCAGATAATGGGTGTCACCGACATGCTTTATCGACTTGCTCTTTTGGAATATGTCACATTGCATAGTTGTGTCAAAAGTGTGATAATAGCTAGGGAATATGAAATGATAAGTGAGTGTAAAGACTTCACTGCCGTATCATAGCTAATACATTTTCATTGGAATTCGGTTATATGTATACAGATTTTTTCTTTAATGCCCAACAACATTTCTAATGTAATTTAAATTTTGGCATTATGGGTTTCCCCCTGCATTGTCAAGTTGAATTAAATGGGGGAACAATAATGCCATTCCTGATTGGACATGGACAACAATGTATTAAAACTCATCTCTGATCATTACCTTGCTCAGGTGTCTATATCCATGGCATTTGCTTAAACTCAAGTTTTCCTAAGAAACACATTTTACAATAAACATTAAACTAAGCTTGCCAGCTTCCATGCTCTACCCACCTCTGGTGATAATAGAGAAGAGTAGAGAAACAAAATACTGTAACAAGAAAATCTTCTCTAAAATGATGCAAACTATAATGTTGGTACCATGATAATCAATTTGACTTTGATGCCACAAGCATTCCCTATTGAGTGACACTAGTGCCATCAAGAACATTCTCTCTGTGGAGAAAATCCACAGTCACGGTGCACTTCTTGACCTACCTGGAAACAATGTTCATGTCATTTTGTAAGATGGCCAACAATTTATACTTACTAATTCAGATATACAAAAAGATAGAGATGATCATCAACACATTAAATAGTACTGGTAGACACAGTAACCCTTAAAACTCTATCCTATTGTGTAACAAAGAAAGAAAATCAAATATGATCCAATAATTTTAAGTATCTAGCAGTTTATTCCCTTGTATGTATATTCTCAGAGTTTCATGTCTCCCCTTCACTGTCACCTGGCTTCTCTGGCAATGTTCCTTTGCTACCTAATGACTGAGTCCCCTGCCCTTAGCGAACATCAAAATCTGTCATCTATTCTCACTAGTCCAGTCCAGGCTTGGTGATTCTCTGATGACAGCACCCCTTGATCTCAATTGGCCATTGAGTGTGACAGTGACTCCTAGTGTTTCCCCATTCCTGGGGTTCACTTTGTGTTTTTCAGCTGCAGGCACAAGGCTCCACATTTCACAACTCTGGGGGATGCAATCGACATCAACACCCCTGTCAAATGTGCCATAAGTAGCCTGCACAGCTTCACATGGTGGTCTTGCTCAGGGTCATGTCCAGCTATGGTGACTGCCCAGTTGGCAGTTGGCATCACCAGCCATGCTCTGGATACCCTAGCCATGGGACATGCGGGGACTTCTGGTTATGACAAGGCATGAAGAGATTCTGAGGAGCTAAACTTAATCTCCCAGAGACACCATCTTTTCTCAGCCTAAGCAGAAGAGTGAAGGAAGCGATCCTCCTAGGACATGTATTCTAAATCCCAAATATGAAATAGACCAAAAGGGGCACCTGTGTGGCACAGTTGGTTAAGCAGGCAACTCTTGGTTTGGGCTCAGGTCATGATCTCAGGGTCAAGATTGCAGGGTCCTGCGACTGGGCTCTGCACTCAGCATGGAGTCAGCTTCAGATTCTCTCTCCTTCTCTCTCTGCCCCTCCCACTTGTGCTCTCTCTCTCTCAAATAAATTAAATTAAATTAAAAGAGTGGAGCAAAAGCCCCTCCTCAAATTTTGACTTTCCCCGAAACCTACCTATTATATGCCTCCTCTCTTTAGGTCTTTGGCCTTTATCCCATATTTTTATTTTTTATTTTTTTAAAAGGTTTTATTTAGTTATTTGAGAGAGAGTGAGAGAGAGAGAGCATGAGCAAGGTAAGGGGCAGAGGGAGAAACAGACTCCCTGCTGAGCAGGGAGCCCAATGTGAGACTTGATCCTGGGATTCCAGAATCATGACCTGAGCTAAAGGGAGACACTTAACTGACAGAGCCACCAAATGGTGCCCCATTTACCCCATATTTAAAAGAAAGTGTCACAAGGGCTAGACTTTACTTATCCTTTCTGATCAGTACTTCCTCTCAACTTTAAGTGTAAATGAGAATTACCTGGGGAGTTTCAAAAGCCCAACTCCCAGACCATACTGTTTACCAATTATATTCAATGCTGTTAAGATGGCAGCCAGGCGTCAGTATTCTTTAAAGCTCCATAGGTGATTCTAAAGTGTAACCAAGATTGAGAAACCCTGTTCTATATTCTCCCTACTTCCTGAGGTGGCACTGGCCTTCCCACTTGCAAAAATGGCAACTGGCTGCTTAAAAATGTGATATATAGAGAAGAGGAATAAAGCGTAGTGAATATCTTTTCAATTTTAATTTTATTATAGCCTTTATCATAAAAATGTTATTTTTAAGTTCTAACATTTAGAATAGCCATTTTGATTTATAATGATTATAAACAGAATATAAATGTTGATCTTGATTATGTAAGAGCAACTTTGTGGAAAACTAGAAGGAAAGGTTAGAGAACTTGTACACTTTGGGTGCTTTAATTAAAGATGCAAAAATTACCCATAGCAAAGCAAGAAAATTATTTCAGTTATTGAAATCTAGGAAAAGAGAGCATGGCATAAATAATATATCAGCACTGGTCATTGCAAGAGTCAGTAGCTATTGTCTAAGAAAGATAAATTAAAATGGAAGCTTAATTCCATGTTATTTAAAGGTAAGAAAGTGACCACCCAGAGAACTAAAACAAATTGTAATGATTGTCCCTTAGAGGTGGGTCTGGGATAGAGAAAAGTTCCATACTTCTGAAGTTTTACTTTGTATATACACGTAACAAAAATTACAGATTAAAAAAATAATCAAATCAAGATTCCATACTGTGGTGCATTTCAAGGGATGGTTTGGGAGACTATCCCCAGTCAAGGCCATTGTGCTGATGGTAGCTGCAATCCCCCACTGACATACGTAGAATGCTAGAGCCTGAGCTTTTGCCCACAGCAGTGTTACAAGCCTCGGCGGTAAGGCTGATTCTCCTGATTCGCCAAGTCCTTCAGTTTTAGTTAGCAAATGGCCCACCTCAGTGTTGCTACATTAAAGTTCTTCAAATTTTGTGCACTCCCAGGAGAGATACAGAGAAAGTAACATTTATGCAGAATCCACAGAGTGGCCTTCCAGTTTACCACCTTGCAGGTTCTTCTAACTATAATTTTAAGTAATGGCATTCCTTTAGTGCAAGAAGGTTTGGGTAGATATTTTTGGTCTATGTGTCATGTGCCTTCAGTGTTTTGAGGATTATCATTGAGATAGACCATAGGTAAATGGAGCACTGAACTGAAGAATGGAGTCATGAGATCTCATCCTAGTTGTATCTGCTACCAGCTGGTTCTGCATCCTCAACTATGTCACTTAATTTTGGAGGATCTACAAAATAAGGGGATCCCCTAACTCAAGTTCTAAATCTCCTTCCAGCCTTAACACTTTGCACATCAAGGCTTTCTTCCAGAACAAGAAGTGTCAATGTTTTTCTCTGGGTTTTCTTAAAACTTTTTCTACCACCTCTGTTGAGCTCCAAAATATGGGCCTGCCTATTACACAGGTCAACCACAAGCTTGGTTTTCAGATAGATGGGATGGATGACCATAAGCAGGTTTTCTAACTTTTGCAAGTCCCAGTTCCTCATCTATAAAATGGATATCAGATGTTTACTGCTATTAGAAGCATTTGATGTATATACGTTCAAGTCTGTAAAGATTCTCAATAAATGACACATTGTTATGCTAGAGAAGATGGCATTAGCAGCCTAATCTGTGCTCCCTGGATGGGAAGACAGGTTGTCATAAACCCACAAGGAGGAGTCCTATGTGAGTTTGCAGATAACTAGGTCAGAGTTTCACATATCCGTCATTTGCAAAGTAACAAGCCTTCTGTTCACACACAAGAGTCTGTCTGCTGGGGGGAAACCCAGATCACCATCTGGGTTCAACGGAAGCCAAGAAAAATAACAGAATAGCAGATTAAATATCCCTGGGCTAAGTCCCTTTTTCATCCCTGGCCATTTTCCCTAGCCTAAACATCTGCTCCAATGTTCAATACACTTGACCCTTTTGCCAAGCAAGAACCCTGTCCTCTCCTTCCAGCATAACCATGGTCACCATTTAGTTTCTTGACTTGTACACCTGTGTGTGTTAGAGTTAGAAAGCTCTGTAATCCATTAAATCTAATCCTGTATCTTCATCCTCTGCTTATAGAAAGGTAAGGGAGAGGCAGAAGAGGCAGGAAAGGAGGACTATATCCCAGTGCTATGATGATTTTTCTATTTTTGGCATCCCTGTAGGAAAGCAAAACAATGGTGACCTGGGGAATTGGAGGAGACTACACATCCAATTGCTTGTTACTGAACTGACCAGTCTTAATTCAACTAACTCAGTCTGATGTATGTTACAGCTCTGTTCATCCACTTTAAGAAAAAAAAAAAAATAGAAAAAGAAAAGAAAAACAAAAAAGAAAAAAAAAGGCTGTACATTCAATGAGTTCATTTAGAGAATTTTCCTGGATGGAAAATAGACTTTAAATGTTTGTTTTTCTATATGAATTTTATAATTGGTTGTTTGTCTTGTTCTACAGTGGGTACTTTTATTAAAAGTAAGCTGAATCTTGGCCACCTTACAAGGCATCTTTGTCACCAGAGTAGCTGGTCTTATGAATCCTCCATAACACTTAAAATTTTGATTTATATGTACTTTTAGTTTTCTTTTTATTTCCTTTTAATTATATTTTATTGTTCTTATTCCTGTTATATAGTTTTTCTATTAATTTTGTCACACATTTGAAGGCAAACTACATTTGGCTATTTGATTATACTGTTGCATTTTTGGTTACTCGGTACTATTTTTATATTTTCTTTAAAGAACTGTATCTTTTGTCCATATTTCTAGCAGACTATTCTCTTTTTCTTACTAATTTATAAGAGTCCTTTATATATTATGACTTTGTGGGGGTTTTTTTTTCATCTTAAGTTTAGCAGTGGCAGAAAACTTAGAGATTATTTTATTTTACCATTTGTTATATAAATTAAGAAAGTGAGGTTGGACAAATCTCCATTGTCATATGGAGAGTTCGTGAACAATCAGAACTGAAAAATAGGTCTCTTGGAAGTTTTAGAAGTTTTCTTCTCAAACACTAGCCTACTTGCCTCCATCTTCCTCCTTTTCCTCTTAAGTTGAGCATTATTGGGTTACTTGATTTGATTCAAAGTAACAGTAAGTTGGCCCCTACCTCAATAAATTAATCACCAATAACTGCCGACTCCCAAATCTTACCTTAATTCCTGATATTTCCTCTGAACTCAGGATTCCTCTAATAAACATTTCTACTTGGATTTTTCAGGACAACTCCAACTCTACCTTTCCAAAAATGAGCTTTTAATATCTGCTCCCCATCTGCAATTCTTACAGTCTTTCTCATCTGAGCAAATGGCACTTGTTCCTGGTGGTCAAATCCAAAATTTTGGTTATTTTTGACTCTTTCTCCTCAAATCCTGGCCCAATTCATCACCAAATCCTGTGTTTCCAAAATATACCTGGATATGGTCACATCGCTCCTCCTCCACCTCCTCCCAAGTCAAATCTCCCTCTGCATCAGTTACCCATAACCTACTTGGTTACCTGTCTTCATCTTTAGCTCCTTGCAGTTTATTGTCTTACCACAGGTGAAGTGATACTTTTACAAAATAAGAGCATAATCTCCAACTTCTCCTCAAAAATCCCCCAATGACATCCAATAAGACCCAGCATCCATATAGTGACCCATATAATCTTGACCCACTCTACTCCCAGCCTGCCCTGTGTTTTTTCTCTGCTCCATTTCTCTTTATACATTTATGTTGTTGTTTTTCTTCAAATGTTTTGAGTGTACTCTTGCTTCAAGGTCTTTGCACTTACTACTCCTTTACCTGAAATGTTGACCCACCCCCCCCATACATTCAAATATAACACCATGACTATAAGAACTTTTTTGCTTTCTAACTGCTAAATCTTCAATGCCTAGAAAAGTGTCTGACACTAGGCTGGTGCACAATTTATGATGGTTGAATGGCTGAATGAACTATACTCATTAACAATCATTTTTTTGGTGGTGTTATAAACAATATACTGTGGCATCCTGTGGCCTTTGCAAAGCAAAAATAAAGCTGCTTAGGAACTGAATACTTGCATTAAAATAAAATTCAAACTGTTTGCCCCTGTCAGTCTCTCCAACAGCATCTCTTTCCTTTACCTCCCTCCCTCACTACTCTCCAGCCACACTGACTTCCTTTCTGCTCCTTGAACAGGCCAAGCGTTATCTGAGACCCTGAGTCATTTTTCTGGATGTGTCTCCTTCAAGGAAACACCTGTTCCTGCATCTCTGCATGGCTGATTTCTCACTTAGGTCTCATTTTGAAATTCCTCTCTTGATGAGATCTTCTCCCATCATTCAAACTAAGTAACTCCCTTTCACTGTGTCTCTATCTCACCACACTTTTATTTTCCTCAAACACATATCCAGAGAGCAAAGACCTTACCTGTCATTTTCACCACTCTATTGCCAGAGGTTCACATTATATGACACATAGAGGACACTCACAAAATATTTGGAGGATGGATAAATGTCCTTAGTCTAGCTTCTCTAGATCATATGGTCTGTGCCTAGCCACAAGGTGCCGGAATGGTATGTCCATGAGTCTGTCTCCCACAGAGGCTATTTGGGACAGGCACAATGTCTACTTCATAGTCACTTCCCTGCCATTTCCCCCCCATCGTTTGCTAAACTAACACAAAGCAGCAAAAAGACCAGACAGTCTCTTCACCAAGTTCATTTCACTGGAGAATAGGAAATTCATCTGAGAATAGAGAATATGAATTTCAGAGAGTGAAATATGAAAAAGTGAATATTATTAGATGGCCAGGGGAAGCCATATAAGGAAGGGTACACAAAAGACTTAAGACATCAAAAATTAAGTGCCTGGAATTAGCTCTCAGAGGAGAAGAAATACAACAGTGAGATCATCAATTCAGGTACTCATTTCAGAGCTATGCCAAGCTTCTGGTGCTATAAATTTGCATGGTCTTTTTTTTTTCCCCTAGGCTAAAAAATAATGTTATTGATGTGCTACATTTAATGGCTCCTGTGGATAAGTCATCTTTTTTGATTACCCAGGCACGCTTCTTACAGTGGCTGTTCTAAACTTTCTCCATCCTACCCCTCATTACCCTCCCCTTCCTCTCCTCCCTCTTCCTGTCTCTCTCCTCCTCCCTTTCTTCTTCATTTCTTCTTCTCCTTCTTTTCCTCCTTCTTCTCCTTGTCTCCAAGCCCTTTCTCCTCACAGATGGTCCTATCTTCCACTTTGCTGAGAAAAATAAAGCAGAAATCCCTTAACCTTTTATCTTCTCCATCAAAACCATCTTTGATCCAGATACATTCCCCCTATTATTCTCTTCTGTCTTGACATGATAGGTTCTTTTCCCCTTTCCAAAAATTAACCTTAATATTGCATCTGAATCCCTTTTTTCTTTTCTGTCAAACAATACTTTGTCTCTTCAATTATTTCCAATTTCCCAGCATCAAGTATATATTTCTACCTGTTCCTCCCCTTTGGCCTTCAAGCATATACAGGTATTCCCTGTCTTGGAAAACGAAGCCCCCCCTCCGCCCCACATTGCTATATTTTCCTCCATGGCTAAACTCTTATATGCATGACATCTCCATGACTATCTCTGTTCTTTCACAGCATACTCCCTCTGTTATCAAAGAGTGCTATTCATGCTTCAGGTCTCAGCTCTGGTAACACTGTGGATACCAAACATGGCTTTCCATATTTCACATTCAGTGATCTCCTCCCAATGTTGACTGTGCCTGGCTGATATGCAACATTCATCCCATGACTTACCCTTGACTTTCAAGCATGATGTGGACACACCTACTTTTCCTCTAACTTAATCTCCAAAGTATTCTATTTCTTAACTGTGGACAGCATCCTAAGGTCTCTATTCCTTTGCTTTTCTCTCTATTCCTCCAAGTTTTTCTTGGAGACTTTGTCCAGTTTTATGGCTTAAGTAAAACCATAAATCCATTTCTAAAATTTCTGAGCACCTTCCAAGGGCCAGGTAATGTTTGGGCATCATTAATTAAATATTTGAATGATTCATAGAAATAGGGTCCTGGACTAGTCGGATAATCATTGAGTTAAACATAAATGTGTTTTTTATAGAAATGTATGTAAAATATAAATAAAACAAAAAAATTATAGTGCTGTAAAGAGAACTAAATTTCAAAAATAATTTCAAAAGAACAAGCTTACTTAGAATAATAGGTTACAAGATAGTATGATACGTATTTTATAAATTGTAGAGGTAAGAAAATGGGCATGGCGTCATAATTAGTCACAATTTCATCTAAGTAGCCATGCTGGTAGAAGTGATTGATGTCTAAACTGAGTAAAATTAACTACGCTGAGTGGGGGTGAACCAGTGTTGCAGGGGGAAGGAGCAGCATGTGCAAAGGACTGTTGGAGAAGACAAAATGGCGCACACCTCCATCTACTTACAGTCAGTGGGCATTTGTGTGTCTACTGACACATCATCAAGATGACAATTATTTTTTGGAATATCTTATTTCATGTGAAGCTTCAGATAGGATTTTAAGATTTTAAGTAGAATTCCTGACTACTGCACATGGTCTAGTGCAGGAAATGTCAAATGAGTGATTATAGTAAGTCTACTGTGAAAGGGAAGAGCAAGTCCTAGGCTGAGGTGGACAAGATGAGGGAGGTAACCTGAGCCTTGAAACAACACTTGCACTCTGTCCAGTTATAAAACTGATCACTGTGACAGATAGACAGCACTGGCAATCACACACATTGTAATTTTTTCTCACATGTGCCCTAGATAAGTGCCTCTTGTATTAATATGCGTAGGCTGACTACAGAGAAAACCTCATAATCTCAATGACTTACCATGAGAAAAGTGTATTTCTTACCCACCTCACACTCCAAAGCTGTTCTGAGGAGGAAAATACTGGTCCACACAATCATTCAGAAACCCCAGATAAAGCCACCCTATACATTTTGTAATGGGCCTCAGTATCCAAACTGTGATTCCTGGCCCAGCATCATTACCATCACCTGGTAACTTCCTTAAAAAATGCAAATCCTTGGGCCCTAACACAGACTGGCTTAATCAGAGGCTTTGACTTTAGGATCCAGAAATATGCTTTTTACAAGCTGTCCAGGTGGTTCTCAAGTTTGAGTACTGCTGTCATGGCCTGGTGGATGAGGGGGTGGGCTGTGGAGGACCACACAGGAGGGTATTCCCATGCCAGTCCCAGAAGTAGCACATACTGCTTCAGCCCACAATCCATTGGCTACTACTGAGTCACGAAGCCCCACCTACTATTTAAGAAGCTGAGATGGTATGTATGGTTCAGCTCTGTGCTCAGAAGAAAAGTACTTCCCTCCTTACTGTTCTCACTTCTGGCTTTTCCCACCGCACCCCCCTTAAATTCATGTTCTGCTCAGTAGTCAAACTAAACTTCCTAAAAGGGCAATCTGTTATGCCACCCCCTGAAAAAACCTCCACAGGTCTCATAGCCTTCTGAATGGCTTAGCTCTCCAAGGACTGGTTCCTATTGTCTCTCTGGGCACCTCCCTTGAATTCTAAACATTGGCCACCATGAACTACAGCAATAACAACTAGCAGGTCCTTTCACTCGCCACGTGCCCTCTTCTTTGAACCTTTGTGCTGCCAACTCTTCCCATGCTCCTATCCTCCTGGCCACTCCCATTCAACCTTTAGGGCTCAGCCAGGATGTGACTTAGTCCAGAAATATCTCCCTGAAACCACTTCCTAACTCTCCTTTGAGACCAGGTAAGATGCCTTCTATTAACCCAGAATAATTCTTATCACTTGGGATTTCAATCACTTGAAATCCAGAGTCTCTGGAGGACAGAGACTGTATTTACGTAGTTGCTTCCTGGTTTTCCATAAAGAGCCTGGGACAGGGTAGATACTTAATGTCTCCTAAGTAATTAATTCAAAGTGGCTTAATAGATGCTCAGTGGGTGCTTATAGATGAGAATGTTGATTGTACTGTACTTTGGCCAGAACTTGTTATTAAGTCCAATATGCTCACTCTTTCTTAATTAAGTGCTGCACCAAAACTATAGCCAAGACCTTCACCTCTAAATACAAGAGGGCTGCACACAAGTGGGACTGGTTGAAGCAAACCTATGCGCATTACAAGAAAATTAAGTCAAAGCCCCATACTGGGCACAGTTAGCCCATCTTCTTTAGTGACAAAGGTCTGCCTGTCTTCATTCCATGTGATTTTACATATGTAACTTACATAATAAATAGGAAAATAAGGAAGCCCGGTATTTGAGGTATAAGCAAATTACATTGCTTAGAAAACAGAAAATAAAGCTCTCTGGTGCTGATAGGACACAGAGATCTCTCAGTAGCTTAATTGTTGGATGAATCAGTCCTCCATTCCTGTGAGTGCCTCTGCCATGACTCATTCCGATGGACTAATTTTTAATTGAAAATGATAAACTCAGAGGATGTTCTCTTAAAATATATAGCAACACCCTTCACAAGGGTATGACAGTAAGTAATATTAGCCTCCAAAAGTTAAGACAATTCCTCATGTTAAAAACATGAAGAACAGTAACTGTTGCTGCCCCAGGTCTGTGCGCTGGATGATCTCATGATCCCCTCATCTAGTGGACTTTGTCTTATCAGCTACTCCTCCCTCTCCCTAATGACTGTCTCCTCAGTCTGTAATCAATCACGAACACTGCTCCCATTGCCGAAAACATGCCCAAATCACAGCCGTGCCATTTGGGTTCTCTGTGAAACAGACAGTAAATGGTTGGAGTGAAAAAGTCTACTGCGGAAGAAGGTACGTGAAGGTCAAATAGAGGAAGCAGAGTTGTGCAGGAGGCCCAGAGAGGTGACGTCACCTGGCCAGACTCGCAGAGCTAGTAAGTGGCAGAGCCAGGATTGAAACCCCACAAATCTGACCCCAGAATCCATGTACATAACCACTGCCAATACCACCTACATCTTATTTTATTATTTTAATATTTTATTATTGCTCAAATCATAGTTTTTCATAATTACTTATTATGGGCCAAACACTTCACTAAGTGCCCCATTATATACATTACCTGTTTGTGAGGTAGGCATCACTTTGCACCTTTTACATATTAGAAACCTGCATCTCCATGAGGTTAAATAACGTGCCCAGAATTACTCAGCAAAGAAGTAGCCGAATCCAAATTCACACTTCAAATCCATGCTCACAACCCTGATGCCACAGCCCTTCATACTGTCAGTGCCTTTGCATTAGGACAGAGCTCCATTCATCCTCGTAATCACATAACCTAACAAATTACAGACATTGAATAAGAACTTGCTTAATGACGGGCACCCGGGTGGCTCATTGGGCTAAAGCCTCTGCCTTTGGCTCAGGTCATGATCCCAGGGTCCTGGGATCCAGCCCCATATCAGGCTCTCCGCTCAGCAGGGAGCCTGCTTCCTCCTCTCTCTCTGCCTGCCTCTCTGCCTGCCTCTCTGCCTACTTGTGATCTTCGTCTGTCAAATAAATAAATAAAATCTTCAAAAAAAAAAAAGAATTTGCTAAATGAATGAATGAATTCCAGAATTTCTGTCTGAAATTATCTTTTAAGAAGCACCCTTTAATAGATAATACTATTCTCAATGTTTCAGTTATCTTTTTAAAAAATATTTATTTGCCATAACTGAAAAACTACAAATATAATTTCTATTAGTCAATTCATTAAGCGTGCATACTATAAGAGGCCCAGGAACCCTAAAGGTGCTGTTTTCATGAAAAGAAAAAAAAAAGTGGAAAAGCAGATAATTCCCAAATTTCCATGTGCACAGGGATCACTGGGGAAGACTCATTAAGATGCAGATTGCCAGGCCTTACCAGCCACAGATTCCTAGTCGATAGATTTGATAAGAAACCTAGAAATGCATACTTCATAATAATCTCCCAGTGAGTCTGCTGCAGATGGTCCATGGACCACATTTTGAAAAATCCAAGTGAATCACTGGTACTACCATGAGCTCATCAACCTCCATGTCACCTAGGAGAAATCTGAAAAAACAAATAGCTTTTCCAAGGGGTCGTATTGCCCCTGGAATACAACTGTTTGATGTCCATTATCTCCTATAATGATTTTTAGAACTGTATGATAAGACCTGAGACCCATAGCATGACACATGTATGTGCCAAATCAGCTTAGTTGGATCAGGGTGGACAGAGCATTTCATAACTATTTAAAACTTTATACTGATTCCTGTGGGGGGTGGTGGGGACAAGCTAATGACTCATTTTGCATAGTCAATGTGTTTATGACATCCCATGGATTTTTATTTTTCTTTAATAATGTATCATTGAAATTAAGATGCCTTCAGTTATAAGAATTACTCTTCTATTAACTATCACAGAGTAAGAAAAAATTTCCAAATGGAGAATTCAGTATAAGTCAACAAAGAGCTACACCCTTGGGTGAGGTTAAAGGAGAAAGAAGGGAGAGTGCCTTAATTTATGTCCACCCCCTCCCGCCGCCCATAAAGCAGATCCCAAGCCAGACCTTGGGTGCGAGTATTTATTTAGAGGATGGTCCCTATGAGGCACAAGCGAAGGAGTAGGGAAATGAGATGGAAGGGAAGGAGCCAATGAAGTATGGGTCATGAGGAGATTACTACTAGGAGAAATTGGGCTTGGTCCCACTGAGGCCCCTTTGAGGAACTGGGCAGAGCACACCACAGAATCTCTCCCTGGAAGCACAGGGACACTGGGGGATTATCCTTCAAATATTATCCTTCATCCTTCATCCATTGGAAATGACCCATGAAAGCTACTTCCTTCATTGGTTGAGGGTCACTCCTGGGCTTGTTAAATCCCCAGCACTTTTTAGTGAAGAGCAGGTAATAAGCAAATGATTCTCAGATTTCTGTATGCACAGGACCCCTGGACTGTCCTATGCCTGGGCTGAACAAGCTATCTGAGCACTGCTAGTGGAGAAGCAGAGAGATGCTTTGGGGGGTGGGGGGAAGGAACTGTCCAAGTACCCGGGGTTACTGTGTCCCCTGCAGCAGCAGGGGAACTCAGAAGTGGCCTGGCGGGGGGGCGGGGTGGGGAATGACCTTAGCACCAAAAATAACTGCTCCAAAAATCCAGGAGACTTGGGTGTCTTACTTTTGGCATTGATGGAAGTAGTTTTAAGAAAGGAAAAAAAAAAAAAGTCTCCCTTAAGAATTTGAATCACAAACAGGTGCTAATCTTGAAGGTTTGTGTCCTGAATTCATATCCCAGTGTTGTTCATAGAAACCACAGGCAGGGAATTTAATTTAACTGATCTCTGGTTGTGTCCAGTGACTAACAAGCCAATGTAAATCCTCTGTCTGAACTTGGCTTCAAGTTCAGGTTAATAGCAATTGTAGAGCCATTGATTATTCAATTCATCTCAACTTCCCAGATGTTAAAATGTAGGGGGAAAAAATGTGTCCTCAAATCAATGAAATACAGAAGTAGCAATTTGGCCACAAAATAGATACAACCTCTTTCCTGCATAATAAAACCTTAAGGAGCATCCCTCCACTTTCCCCCAACACACACGCACGCGCGCGCACACACACACACACACACACACACACACACAATGGTCACCACCACCACACTTCCAATAGAGGTTTCTTTGTAATGGAAGACACACACTTACCACTATATGAAAACCCATCTTCTTTCCTGATCCAAAGTTTACAGCCACACAAATAATCCATGTCCTATTGAAATCAAATAGCAACTGGATTAAATGTAACAAAACCAGAAATCTGAAATTGGAGGGCAGCTTTTAGTATAATTCTTTCCAAATGCCAAAGAAGGCCACAAGGCAGGGAGAATGTTCCTGCTTCTTGATGCATTATTTTGGACTTCTAAAAAAATTTACAAGCAAAAAAAGTCTATATAATTCTGTAAATTGAACGACATTAACTTCAAAAAGCCTGGTCTTCAGGCTTTTATTTGACAATCACATATAGACTAGTCTGCACATTTTTTTTTTTTTAAGAAAAGCATTGTGGCCTGAGATCAATAAATCAAAATTGGGTTGGCTCCTCCTCAAAGGTGAATTGTTATCCTGCTGAAGAGGTTATGTGACAGGATCTCTAGTTTGGTAAAATACACGAACAAAAAAAAAAAGGGATTAAGATTTCTTTGGCTGAAAGGGAAATTCTGGATGTTATTTTTTCTACTATGAAAGAGTTTCCTGAATTGTCTCCTAGAACAAGAGATTAAATGTCAAGTGATAAAGCAGGTGCAAGGTCTATTATCTGGTGTCCTCAAAGCCCATTCTCTCACTAAAGCTGCTGTTTCCACACAGGGAGTGAAGGCAGTTGACAGAAGGAGTACCTAAGACAGTCTGAGAGAAGAGGCAAAAATGCAGCCAGGGGGCTAGGGAGCTCTTGGTTGTCAAAATTCTAACCTTTAGTCAAAATCATCAGTCAAGACAAAAGCAAAATTCAGCTGTCAGGAGTTAATCAACCTGTAAACCAATAGGCCAGTAGATGCTCAGCTTCCCTGGGTTCAGGAAGAGGACTGGGCAGCCCAGTGATGTCAGCTCCAGGAAGCTAGTGCTACAGCATGAATCCAGGGGGACTTCTGAAGCCTGGAGGATGACATCATCACAGACCCAACCATTGTGACCACTGCCTTTAGTTCCAGGGCCCTCAGATCCTCTGGTGCCCAGAGAAGCCAGAAAACCTTATGCTGCTCATGCTTAGAATCTTTTTCCTGAATTCCAAAGCAAGCCACCATGTACTTCTAACCCCAGGAGTTCCAGAGTGGCTTTAACCTGGTTTTCCAGATTAAAGAGGACAGAGTGAGCCCATCTATAAAAGGTTAATCAAACCACCAAGCTTCAGCTCTAAAATATCTGGCAGTGAAGTATGACCCATGCTCCAGAGCCGTGGAGACCCTGTGGGAGGGGACAGCCTTAGCACACCAGCATTTCTACCGTGCCGGCTGCCACTGACCACAGAGAAGTCCCTGGCATCTGACGGGGACCTATTCTCTTCAATATGAATAAGTTTGTGCTACCTTCCCCCACCCAAGCCATCTTAAGAATGTGAAAGACATTCAAGTCCATTGCCTTCAAATGGATTCACATCCCAAATTCCAATCTTATTTCAGCTCTCTCACCTGTGGCACTAGTGTTGGGTGAAGTATTAGAAATATCCTAGGAGTGGAGTTAGGAGAAATTTTAGTTCTCACCTCATCGCTGGGGCAGCCATGCCACTTCTCTGAGACCCAGTGTCCACATCTGTGGAAGGGTTTGGTTGGATTGGAGTATGGTCAGGAGTCTTTTTTATTCCTTGAGGGATGCAGTCCTATTCAAACAACAAGAAATAGCACAGACCTACAGCCTGAAAGCCCCTAAACAGAGGAGGTTGACAAAGATAACATTGACTTCTCACAGGAAACTTTGAATTCTCTTTAGTAAAAAGGCTTCTGGCTGAGTTTAATAACAGTTACACATTTCGTTACATAGTTAGTGGATGTGGCCTAGACAGACTTTTAGGGTGTGTGTGTGGGGGGGGGGGGGTTTGATGATAGTGATAAACACTCAGAAGGCATAAAGATGGTTAAATCCAAAGAAACTCAAAGATTAAGACCCAGGTATCGTGATAGGACTTTGTGAAGAAAAGCTGAATGGAAAAAATGGGCTTGAGTTTAATACTAGGTATGTTTAAAAACTTTTCCTAGCAAGGAAAATTGTATCTTTTTTTTCTTTCTTTCTTTCTTTCTTTGTTTCTTTCTTTCTTTCTTTCTTTCTTTTTTTTTGAAGCTAAAAGAATTGATGTTAGGGGCCAAGACCAGAAATGGAATTATTGTAGAGAACTGAATATACTTACTTACAGTTCAGAGCCCTCTGATAACCATCCTCTGTTGCTTCTGTAAATCTGCTAGTTATTTCTTGGATGCAGCTTTCTTCCTGGGTATAGATTTCTAGTACTTTGTTATGGACAAAGGTGATGCACTCAGTCTTATTAAATGTTCAGAATAAATTGTGCTATTTAGGAAAATGTAACATACAAAAAGGGCAAAATCTACTGGAAATCATTAAAGAGTCTATAATTAAGGATACATAGGATTAAATTATTCTTTGACTCAGAATTATATACTTAATTGTGCAGGATTTCAACCCAAGCCATCAGAGGCACTTTCTTTCAGGAGCCTTAAGTGTAGCTTTGGTGATTGCCACCAGTAAGTTCCTTCCTTTTGAAAGATGCCACATGAAGAACCATTGAAAGACCCAAAGCTTCCCCATTGTGGCTCCTTACACAGTCAAAACCCTATTAAAGTGCAAGAATCAAGAGACTCCTTTGGAAAAAAATATGTATCTCTGTGTTCACGAGGACTGTGCTGTATGCAGATTTATCTGGTTGCTTTAGAGAAACAAAAGCTACAAACGGTGTGTGATGGTGTGGGGGGTAGTTTGAGAGACACCCAATTTGTATTATTCCTGCTGGGAAGACCCTGATCTGAGACCAGTGCTGGCATCCCCCAGCTGAGAAGGGCCTCCTTGTGGTCTCCATTCCTGCCAGGCCCCGGAAGGGGTGGGGAATGCATAATGAGGCCTACTGAGAATTATTAGACGCTTAACTGGTCCCTGGAAAAGGGAAAGAAAAAGCCAGACTTGTAGAATGTGATCAGCATCTAGCTCAGTTAAGCCAAACATGACAATACCTGGAAAGCCTTCAGTGGTCATGATCATGTACAGAGGAACTTGAACTGTTTTCAGAATTTGTGGGAGCAGCACAGCCAGCAGCAGGTGGGGGGTGGAGGAAGAATCAAAAGGAATGGGCCTAAGGGAGTCTGGCTGAAGATTTGAAAAGCTGAGTCCTTCAGAAGTTTTATAGACAAGAGATATTTCTACCCACCTAAATGCCTAGTATGGGTACAGAACATCTAAAACTGATTCAGCCAGTGGTCCCCAGCTTACATGCCATCTGCTTGTCCTCCCAGATTTTTCTTTACCCCCTTCAGAAAAGGTGAATCACTCTCTCCTTTGTGCTGCTGCAGTTCTTGGTAATAATGTCACTTAACTTGCAGGCAGTTAACTCCCTCTCTCCCTCTCTCTGTCTCTCTAGAGCTCTGTCTCTTCTAATGCTCTCTCTCTCTCTCTCTCTCTTTCTTTCTCACTCAGCTAGCTTGTGAACTTCATGAAGACAGCAATATGCCTCATTCATTTTGTCTCCCAGCCCATGGTAGGCACTGAAATATCCAGTGGACATTTTTTTTTCTTTTTCCTAAATATTGGCTTTTTCTGTAGAGCAGTTATTTGGATAATAACCAATGACTTTCCAGACCATTCTCAAATGACGATATGGAGGCATATCATCTGGTAAAACATAAAAGAAGAATCTGTGTATGTTATGCCCCCCCCCGTTACTACCACTGCCTTTCATCTCCTACTAAAGACAGCTTCTGATTTTGATCAGAGTAGAATATTCCCAATATATGATACATGAAGAAGCGTGTTGCCATGGAAAAGGGTATCTTGTAGAAATATGTGAATTTTCCACCTGCATGATCCTGTCAGCTTAATCATTCATTATCTGACTTTGGAGAGGGAGCCATGGGCATATATCTGCAGTGTTTGTCCAAGTGATCAAAAGAGGTAGTGTGGTCAGGTAGCAGCTTTGCCCTGAGGTTTTGGGGAGAAAGTAGATTAGGTAGGGGACAGATGCTTTCTAATTATACCTTTGTCCCAGAGAAGTATGAAATAAATAGAAATGAAGCATATCAGTCTTCTCATACTGCCATAGCAAAGTACAATGTATAAATAATTGAAAATTAATTTTCTTTGAGTTCTAGAGGCTTGGAAGTCCCAAGTTCGAGGTATTGGTCAATTTGATTTAGATGGCCTCCTTCTCACTGTGTCCTCCCATGACAGAGCGCACCCTCTCTCACTCTTTCTTTCTCTTCTTACAAGGCCATAGCACTATCAGATGAGGGCCTCAACATTATTTAACGATAGTTATCTCCATAAAGGCTGTATCTCCAAATATAGTTACATTGGGGATTGGAGTGCCAACATATGATTTTGGAGAGAAACAAATTTCAGGCTATAACATCAAGTCTATAATCAGAACTGTCATTTGATAAATATGCCTAAAACCAGATGCTGACAAGGGTTAAGTGTCTGTGAGACTTGTAGGGAATACTCAGTCACACAAGTCAAAGCAGTCTGTGCACCTGGTCTTGGGTTTAAAATGGTGGTGTAAAGTCAGATCTCTAACCTCACTCTCCCCCAAATAACAATATGAAAGGAGAGAAATACAATAAGCAAAGGAAGAACACCAACAAAATCAGTAATCAGACAAAGGAGTGGGCTGGTAGTCAACAAAAGAAAAGGTACATTTTCAGAAATGCTGAAAGCATGAGCCTGGTGTTGCTCCAGCCTACCCCCCAAATCTACCAGGCTCTGAAATAACCCCGAATAAGATCTTACTAGCTACCATTTACATTCCCAACTGGGAGAGGAACAGCCCAAAGGAAACTTCCACAAAAGTATATAGTCAGCTTTGAACACCTTTTATTTCACCCTTCCCTGAAGAGACAGGAAAACCCTCTGTAATTCTCCATTTCAATTATCTCCTGTTGGGAGTAAAATGGGAGAAGAAAAGCAGACCAGTAACAAATGCCTAGAACTAATTACCTCTAGTAAAAACCAGGAATTTCACCAAATAGAAGACAAAAGAGAAAATCAGTAAGGCCAGATCTCTGCGGCACCTGGGTGGCATCTGACTTAGACTCTGGTAGTGATCTCAGGGTCCTGGAATCCAGCCCCACATAGACCCTCCTCCCCCAACAATCAGGGAGGACTCTACCTCTCTTTCTCCTTCTGCCCCTCTCACCCCCCTTGTCAGTGCTCTCTCTTTGTCTCTCTCAAGTAAATAGATGAAATCTTAAAAAGAAAAAAGAAAAAGGTAATATCTTCTGAGTGTGCAAGAAGCAAGGGAAGAGGAGTTTGAGAAACCTCCATGAGGAAGCACTTGCCCTCCCTACCCCAGGAGTCTGTGTAGCGTTCTTGTGGAGTTTATTCCCCAGTCTGGGAGGCTGAGACAAAAACAACAACAACAACAACAACAACAACAACAAAAACAAAATAAAACAAAACAAAAAACAAATAGAAACAGCAAAAGAGAATAGAGAAGCTCTAGAATGGTCTGTCTGTCTCTCTCTCTTTCTCTCTCACTCACTCTCACTTGAGAAATCCAGAACAAATAATGTGGTGCATAACTCTGGCTACTTTACCCCTCTTAAAGAAAGTCCTCAAAAGAAAACACTCTCTTGTGTAGCTCCTGAAGGACCAACGGGCCGCAGATACTTTGCTAAAGAAGAAGCATGCTAATGAATATGTCACACATTTCGTCCTGCAAGCACTAGAAGCCATGACAGGGAGGAGAAAGGAAGGAAAGAAGCCAGTAAGCATGCAAGCCAGCAAAACACAGATGAAGAAGCTATTGTAAAAGAAAACACAACTCCAGACAAAGAGAAAAAGTCCTTATAATAGCTATAAAAGAATTTCAAAAGAAGATTAAAAATCTTGAAGTTAAGGTGATAAAATGGCATATGATCTCAAATGTAAGCATGAAGGAGACACATTTTTCAACCATTAGCAAAATAAATCAATTAAGAACAGCAAAGATCAAGTTACTGACAAAGAAAAAAGGCTTGAGATGATCACAGTGAAAAAGAACACAGAAACTCTAAAACAATTCGAGAAAAAATGATATATATAGAAGAGAGAGGGAATAAATTGCTCTATGTGGGAACAGTTGGTGTCCCTGAAATTCAGAAGTCAAGATATAGAAGAGAAAACTCTCTACAATGAAGGGAAAACTGAACAAATGACCTAATGGGCAGGCCATGTTCCCAAAAAATCAATACAGAAATCCCCCAAAAACATGTCTTTAACAAATTAATTCATTTAATTAACATTAATAAATTAAAGTATTAGTATGTGTTCAAGAAAAACTAGGAATAAATCAAGCTCATAACTTTATAGCTATGATTGCTATGGGACAAAATTAAGAAGCAATGTCAGGACTGAGTCAATTAAAGTGTATTATTAAGAATGGCAACTATCACCACAATAATGCATAGAAAGCCATCTTCAATCTCATGGGCTTAGAACAATAATCATCTATCTTCTGCTCATGGATATGAGAATCAACTACATTTAGTGTGGGTTAGGGAGGAAGTCAGGCTGTGAGTTAAACCCAGGTCATACTCTCCTTGGATCAACTGCTCCCTAAAGCATGTTGATCTTAGGGTAAAAGGCAGAAGCATGAGAAGTCAAACCCCAATTGTACAAATGTATTTTAAGCGCTGTTTGACTCACTTCTCCTAACATCCAAATGGCCAAAACAAATTTCATGGCCAAGTCCAATGTCAAGGGACAGTGACATAGACTTCCATGGTGGTAGAAGATAGGAAGTGAACATTTCTGAATAATTATCTAATCCACCACATTAATTGTGAGGTTGGAAGACAGAAAAGGCAAAAGTTGTCAAGAAAATTCAAGAATACCACCTTAATTTGGGTCAATACCAATCACTTTAAATCCAGACGGGCCCAGCTCTCTCTATGGCTATCATTACACCTATGAAACTATATACTCTAAGAAATAATTATTTCTTAGAGTCATTCTATTTGTTGCATGCAGTTTATTGTTAACACAAAGCTCAAAAGAAAAAGTTGAAGGACCCTCCAGCATCTCTCTATGTTTATGTATCAAAAATCTGGTTAACTGCATCCTATGAGCATCTGAGTATCTTTTCTTTATGATGAGTCCTGCTTAATTTATTACTTTTTATGTAATACAACTGACCTACAAAAGGTTACCATAATCAAGGCTTTGAGGAGGACAGTTGCTGTTGGTAATTGAAAATGAAAAAGGTACTGAATGTCCCAGACACTTTCTATTTTAGCATCTTTCATCTCCTGCTGGGAGCCCCGAAATGCACCTCTTGCTTGTGTTCTAAGCCGGAGCAATCAAAGTGGGGGGAGGGATGGGCAAACTGGAGTAAACAAGCTGTAGAGGCAATTTTTGCTTTGATCAGATTCTGTTGTCTATATGAAATGGACTCATTTCTCTGGGGCCCTCAGTTGCATTGCCCAGGAGGGTAAAAGCTGATAGGATAATACCAGTTCCACATCACACACGTCAGAGTCACAAATGTCTGTCATTCCTCTCCCTCTTCCCAAATATATTACACACACACACACACACACACACACACACACACACAGCATTCACTGCAACACAGTCATATATTCATACCACATGCACATATCCTGCATACTCATGATATTAAATAAATTAATAATGTCTATCAAACATACCCTTTAGAGTCTTGGGAAACAGATCTGACAGATGATGCCTCTCTCTGCTCCTGGAATGCTGCAATATATAGAGCTACAACTTTGATTTCTGGTTTTGTCTCTCTGGGTCATGGATCTCCTGCTAATCTGTGCCAGTTTGGTGACATAACCTGAGATTTCTCATATGAATGTTTAGTATTACAAAATAATAAAATTGTAAAGACAAAGCTTATGTTCACTATTTTTTGATCTGCCTTTTGGGTTTTGCCTTCTTCAACTTCTTCCTCTGTCTCTCACTCAGTTCTTAAGTGTTCTGTGTCTTCATTTCCATTGAGCATTGTTTAATTGACTAGCATCCTGCCTATTAGATAAAAAGTTATCTGTGATGCCACAGGGGTTTCTCCATAATAACACCAAAGGGTTATTATCATTGATAGTAATGACCTTGAAAGATATTTCACGGAAGAGTTGGCCACAGGTACCTTTAAATCCCACTACAAACAACAACCCTGAAGGGAGAGTCAGGGAAGCAGTGTATAGTGTTAGGTCAATTAATTTCCCTTTCAGTGTAATCATTTCTTATTTAAAAAAATAATAATAATAATGAGGCGCTTGGATGGCTTATCGTTAAGCATCTGCCTTTGGCTCAGGTCATAATCCTAGGTCCTTAGATCCAGCCCCGCATAGGGCTCCCTGTTCAGCAGGAAGCCTGCTTCTCCCCCTCCCTCGCCCCCTGTTTGTGTTCCCTCTCTTTCTGTCTTTCTCTGTCAAATAAATAAAATCTTAAAAAATAATAATACTGTTATGTATTAATTAGCTCTGATGGTGTCTCAGAGAGTTAAACAAGGAGTTAGAACATATTATAAGTTAGACAAGGAGTTAGAACATACTGTAGTCATTTTAGTAGTGAAAAAGCCAAGGCTTCTAAATACTGAGATTTGGCAAAAGTCACTCAAAAAATTAAGTGACTAACAGAATATCCTCTTATGACATTCGTGTTTGTGTCTTGCCCATTTTCTATTGGGGTCCCTGTCTCTCCTGTTATTTTGTCTATTTATTTCTTTTTATTCAGTACAGGAATCAGTAATATATATATTACAAATACCTTCTCCACTCTGTTTTATTTTTACTTTCTTAATGGTGTGTTTCCATACATTAATGTTAATTTTAGTATTGTCCAGATTGTCATATCAGTCTTTTCCATGAGGGTTATTGTTTTGTTTTTCCTGTGTAAAAAATTTTCACCTAATGATGTGAAGGTCTTTTTCCAAGTTACCTTTCACACTTAGTTCTAAAATCTACCTGAAATTGATTTTTGAGTATGGTGAAAATTATTCCTTCAGTGTAGGCAGTGAAGGTCTACTGTTTTTGTCCCTGAACAAATTATGATTCTTTTTCCCTGAAATTTTATTTCAAATTCAAATTTGAAAGACACTTTTGTTTGGTATGAAATTTTGCACTGGTGATCTTTCATTTAGCACTTTGAAGATGCCATTGCACTGTTTCTGCCTTCCATTATTTTTGCTGAGAAGGCATCTGGAAGTTCTATCATTGCTATTTTGATGTATACTAATTTTATATTATTTTTTAACCTTGGCTTTCAGCAGTTTTTGAACAACTGGCCTGTGTGATACTTGCTTTGCATTAATTCTGCTTAGAGATCAGAGCACTTTTAAAACAGTGGTTTGCTATCCCATTAATTTGGGGAAATTAGTCATTATATCTTAAATATTGCTTTTTCCACATTACACACTGGATAGACCCTATCTCATATGTCTACTAACTCTTTTCTATATTTTTTATCTGTATTTTATAGTTTCTTCTAATCTAGTTTCCAGTTTACTAATCCCTTCTGTGTCTAATGGCTGCCAAAGGTACCTACTAAATGAACCACTTCAATTATAATATATTTTCCAGTTCTGGAATTTACATCTGACATTTTAAATAGTGCCTAGTTATCTGATAAACTCCTTTGCCATGGATATTCTCCAAATTGGCATCTAATTCTTAAATATATTAATCACAGTTTTTAAATTTTCTCTATGATATCCAGATCTCTAACTTATCTCTACATGTTGTCTTATTCTCTTGGATTTCAGTGATTTGTTCTTGTTCTTCTGGAATACCAGAAGAACCAAAATAATTTTTACCAAAATAAATTTTTAGTAATAAAATAAAATAAAATAAAATAAATTTTTAAAATAATTTTAATTTTAATAATAATTACCAAAATAATTTTTTTATTGAACTCTGGACACTGTGTGTGAATAATTATAGAGACAGCTTGAGGCTCTGGGTGGTTTTATCTCATTTTGGAAAGGATTTATTTTTGCTTCTGACAGGCCAGTAATAGTGAGCAGAGCACTACTATATAATCAGGAATTGAATTGATTAAAAGTTGGACTTCAGTTTTTTTAAGAGCTGGTCTATATCAGGTTCATCCTTGCCCCCAGAATATAACCCTTTAGGTGCCCCACAGAAGACTTGAGTACTTTTCTAGGCACCTCTTCCTTGGCTAGCCCTGATCTCCAAGTTTTGCCCCACCCCACCCCTCAGGCCTCATAAGACATCTGGAGGCTCTGTTCAACTTGTTGGCACATGTGGAATGTCAGACTCACCATGTTATACCTCCTCGAGCTTGTGTGTATTGATGGCTCTTTACTGAGTGAAAATAGTTTCTTAAATAACCTCACCAGTGTTCCTGTTATTGGTAGGAGGGTTAGTCTACATCATGATAATTCACCTTAGGCTTAAATCCCTTTCTCAGTATAATTTCAATTTTCATTTCTTTCATTATGAGCAAAGTGAATCATCTTTCATGTGATTACAGGCCACTTTTTTCTTTTTTTTTTTTTTTTATGAACTGTCTGTTAAATTTCTTGCTCAACTTTCTACCCAGTTTTTGATCTTCTTAATCTTTATTTTTAGAAGTACTATAAAGATATTAACCCTTTCTCTATAATAAAAGGTATAAGAATTTTCCTTCAATTTATAGTATTTTTCTTCTAAACATTTCTTATGGTATTTTTTCCATCCAAAAATTTATTATGTTTATATGAAATCAAATATTTCCATTTCTCCCCAATTCTGTTTTGAAGCTTAATTAACCATTAAGCATAATGGTTAATTAAGCATTCCAGCTCTGAGCCTTAAAGAAATCCATCAAAGATTTCTTCTGTAATTGTGCCTAGAGGAATGTGTTGATGAGAAATTGAAAATGGTCCGCTTTTTAGAATTAGTGGAGTGAGAAGAATATGATATGCTTTTAAGTACAGTTGGGAGGTTCAAGTTTTTTTTCCTTTTCCCAACCTCATCTTCCGTAACTAAAGAAAACAACTTATGGCACAGTTACTTTCACTTGAAGGCTTGGGATCTATTGGTCATTTCTTTTCTTCTGTTATCCTTTTCCTGATTTCTCTCATCTACCTTCATTTCATCAATGTTACTTCCACATTGACATTTCACAAATACCCACATGCCTATTCACAGTTCGCTTCCTCAGGATTGAATGCAAAAGCTTGTTTAGTATCTCCACTTATATGGCCCTGCCCTTCAGGCTTCAAATCTAAAATGGCTTTCTTCACTTCCCTCCACTCTGTTTGTTTTATATGTCTTCAAGTACTGACCTTCCTACCATCCATCCACCAGAGTTCAGAGATTGGTCATCTTTGAGTCAACCTTCATGACTGTCAGCTTCAGTCCATCATTATCAGAGGGCAAGATCTATCTTTGAGGATCCCCTCCTTTGAGGAGATTATAAACTGGACCTTTACCATCCCTGTTTCTTACTCACCAACAGGCACATGAAGTTTAACATACTCTGAGCTCAATACATACTCACGTAATGAAAATGCACCCAACCTTATGCTTTTAAAAAGTATAGAAACAATATCAACTTTGAAATTATAGATTGCCAGACCTTTACCTGTATCTCTATTTCTAAATGCCCCTGGCCTTCAAGTTGTGAAAACGTAATAGGTATTTAACTAAGATGGAAGATACTGTCATCCTTTAGGCTATCTGGAAAGTTTCTCACAGTAAGAGAAAACAACCCACTTACTACTACCTTTAAGCATGTTCTATAGATTCAGCCACAGCAAAGGATGACACACTGTGCAAAACAGAGATCAATCATGACAGAGATTAATAAAGATGTGATTCTCAGCAATTAAAAATGGCAGCATCTGAGAATGTCTCCTAGGAAGGCATCTAAGCCGTTCATTTTGTCTTTGAACAAAAAAACCCTCACTGCCAGGAAGATAAATCTTTCAGCTTTTAGGCATGCCTAAGGCAAAACAGGTTTTCTTTTCTCCCTTTTCTCTTCAAAGGTTAAGCTACATAAACTTATACACACACACACACACACACACACACGCACGTACATGCACATGCACACGTACACACACACACTTCCCTAAATTTAAATTGTAGGTTGTTCTGATTGAACCAAGTTTCCCTGCTTTCATGCTACCAGATTTTTAAATTTGAGAAATTGTGTATGTATGTATGCGATTATCTCACAAATTAAAGAGAATGTAGATGACAGCGCTAAAGAATTCAGGCAGCTCAACCCACTGTTTCCTCCCTTAACCTTTTCTGCAAAAGAAGTTGAATCCCAGGAGTATTTTTAAATTTAAGAGGGCAATGGAGGGTGACAGAACAATTGGCAGTCAGGCTGTTCTAATTCTCTATTAATCAAGGACTATCTCCTTTCTTTCAGCTCAAGGCGAGGACACACCTAGAGTTCCTGTGCAAAGCGAAGGGTCTGGCTACACAGAAAACTCTCCAAGTCCCGATGGTAAAGTTCTGAGCTATTTGAGCTCATGCAAACTACAAATCTGACACATTTTCTGTGTGTAATCTAGGATTAAAGGAGCTATCTATTCTATGAAGCAACATATTCAGTTAGAACAAAGTAAAGTTCAAAAACCATGTTCTCCTAGGAACTAATAAAATTGGCAGCCTTTAAAAAAACTGACGCTAGCTGTTTTATAACACTATGTGCCTCAGTTGTTAATCACACCTCATAATACGGAGGCCATCGTGGGTAATACCAAGGGTAAACTAGACTGAAGTCCAGCTGGTGAACTGGATGGGAATATCTCTTACTTCCACAAAAAGCACTTGCCCAAAGTTATCCCTGCTCTATAGGGACTCCAGGAAACATTCAGGAGAGCCTTGACTTGAGTTTGGGCTAAGGTTATCTTGGACCTTCATCATTTTGCCTCACTACATCACTTCAGATGGCTTGGCCAAAAACACAGTCGATCTTTAAAATCACCTTAGAGGGCACCTGGGTGGCTCAGCTGGTTAAGCGACTGCCTTCAGCTCAGGTCATGATCCCAGAGTCCTGGGATCGAGTCCCACATCAGGCTCCCAGCTCCATGGGGAGTCTGCTTCTCCCTCTGACCTCTCCTCTCATGCTCTCTCACTCTCTCTCTCAAATAAATTAAAAAAAAAAAATTAAAATCACCTTAGAAATCAGTTTACAAAATCTGTCTTTATTCACGTCTCATTTGGAAGGTATCTGAATACTCTGAGCCTGAGAAATACTAATATACCGCCCCCCACCCCGTATAATGATTCTGGGAATGCTTTGAAATATTACTTGGTTTAAAAAAAAATTATTTGTGAACATATGATTTAATAAATATTTGATTCCACTGGCCCCCAAACCTCAAGAGAACCAAAATTGGTTGGTTATCAACTGTTCATATATACCTTGCTGTTTGGTTCATTTTAGCCAAAGAAAAAAAAGTGAATTGCTTTGAATTAATAATGACCTTGGGAAAAATTCAACTGGTAAAATCTGCTAGGTGAATTTACTTGGTGGTTTTAAATAGAGTTTTCTGTACTAGGTATTCCATTCTGCTATAAGCTTTTCATCACCTGAATCTCCTCCCTTAATCATAAGCCCTTCCATACAAACCAATTTTTTTTTTTTTTAAACTCATGGGTTGCATTACCTAGAAGAATAATGTTTTTCAACCTCAGATCCATTAAAGGCTACCACATGTTAGTCGTGCTCAGTTGAACGAAACCTGCCGCAGCCTGGTTGTGATATTATTGTCACCTGGTTCTTAACTAGTTCTCTGCAAAACATGTTCTGAAGAATGGCAGGCGCATATGATGCTCATTGAGTGAAAGGGAAAGAAACATGAAAAATAGTAAGATTTAGTCCTCTCTTTGAGATTCTCCATATATATTTCAGGCTCTCAGAAAACTCAGCTGTGAAGAAATTTATCAACATGGTTTACCATTGCTTTTCCCAAACTTATTTCATCATGGGATGCTATTTATTAATAGGTTTCGGAATGAGTGACCCTTGGGTTGGAAGAAGAAACAGAGAAGGGATGCTCTCATGTATTTGATTCGGGAGGCTCCCTCACTGAGATGGGTGACCTTACAGTAATTTCGTAGACCAGACTGGAAAGCACATGCATTATTCTCCTTATACAGGTAGCATTGCTACATCTGGCCAGTTTACACCTGGGGTTTAGAAAAAGCTCACACATCATTAGAAACCCAGGATAGTTTGCAGGTGGAACAGAGACCTGCTTTTAAAACCTTCTCCCTGAGAAAGAGTTGGTGGTATGCCCTTCAGTGTCACTCCTTCTTTCAAGCCTCTTTGGAGTGTGAAAACCAGCATCTGCCACTACTTTCCTTTAATCAAATTTTCCTGTTTGAGAAAAATAGCTTGGATTGTTGATTCTGTGCCCATAAATGAAGACTACCCGAACAAGAACAGAGGTTACTTATTCAGGTACAATAGCCAGGGTGACGGCCATTATCCCTTGTGCTGGTGGGCTCAAATGCAGGCAGAAAAGTGGGAAACCTTTAAAGTTAAGACATGGCTTCAAGCACCCTCTGACTCAAGGTTGCTGGCATAGGAAAGCTGGATTTGAGCACACTAGAAGTGGGAGACGGGTTTGGGAACATATCCGACTTTCCCTGTTTGGCCCCACGTTGGAATCAGAGGGCAAACTCTAGTGAAGCCAGCAGACATTGTCCAAGTCCTGACCATCCTAAGCTGATTGCTACAGAGGATGTGGTCAGGTTGCCCAGGCTGGTAGCCACAAAGGTTTTTCTTAAGTTATATTGTTATATATGGTCTGACCATTGTTCCATTTGTATATTGTCTCTCCCTTTATAATATGCGCTTTGATGCTTTTAAAATATCCATCTAATTGAACCTACTGACCCTTGAAAATTTCCAGAGTGACTGCTATGCCTGCTCTGGGATACTTCTGGAAAGGACATTAATTATGCATTCTATTTTTATGCAAATGATTGCATAGACCAATACACACAGTTAAAGTAAAAGCACACGTTTTATCATCACGGTGTGATCTGGTTAGATGTTTTGTTTTTCTATCACAGGGCATCCACTGCTGCTGAGTCCACTGGCAAGTTTAGAGAATCTGTTTTGAAATTCAGATTTGCAAACCAAACAGGCCTATCAATGTTGCCATTTCAGAGAGAGCTGCTTAACTCTCTACTTGGCAACAATCTGTTTTGCTTTGTTTTCTTGTTATTTTCTTAGACATCTACTAAGGCCTTTGGATTTACTTCAGGATGGTAATCAATAAACCCAAAATGCCCACCCAAAAATCTGGTATAAAACAACAACTCAGCTTCTACAGTTCATTAAGAAGTAATCCTGCCCTCCCTGGCCCCTGCCGCTAAAAATCTACAAGACTTATTCCCCAAATCTTGAATGAATGAAAATGAACTGAAAAGAAGTATAAGATAGGAGATCAGTAATGTTACAACTCAAAGACCATTTTAATGTGTTCAAAAGATTTGGGTTTAATAAAGACAACCTTTTTTTGTTTTCCTTTCTGGTTACAGTTGAAATGAATAGTCAGGTTGACAGTGTAAATGACCCAACAGAGAGTCAGCAAGAAGATTAACTAATAGGTAAGTTGCCCCTGTAGTGGGATTTTCAATTGATTAAACCAGCCATGGGAAGTGTTTGTAAATGGCATATTGGATTTCCCTCGGTTCTGCCAAGTCCCACAGTGTGGCTCAAGCTAAACTTTAAAAATCCTTATACCAAATGACACAGTGGAAGGAGCCAAGATAACCCCAAGAAACCTACCATCCTTTGAGGGGAAAAGATAAGCCACAGCATATTCAGATGTGCATTTCCCTGGTTCACTGAGTTTTGACAACAGGAGAAAAATGTTTCCATCCATCTAACCTCCTGGCCTCCTGGAGGGATGAAATTATTTCAGCAACCACAGGCTGATTCTGAAGCATTGCTTTTCTAGAAGCTACCTGCTGTGTTGTTTAGTATATCTGTTTTTAAATCTCTACCCTAGAGAATGTGGAAAGGCACTTGGTGTGTTGAGGCAGAAAGAAGCCTGACTTGTATCCTATGCTGTCACACCACAACCCGTGGACGTGTGTGTCTGAACAGGGTTTGTTGAGTTAAATGAGCCTTAGGGAACTCCCCAAGAAAATCATAGGCTGGGGTCAGATCACATTTAAGAGTTTTTCCAAACCAACATTCTAAATCTCTTAGCAGAGACTGAAATTTATCTAAAATGAGGAATAGTCTATAACCCCTTTCCATATCTTGAGGGCTGGTGAGAAGCATTAGAGAAGTCAAGCTCACTATTCTGATTCTTAGCTGAAAATACTAACTGGGAAACATCCTAACTGGGACCCGCCACATCAAAGGTGGGTCATCCAGTGTAAAACACAATTGTGCTAGCACCATTGCCTCTCAGGACCTTATTGCACTCCCTCCATCTTCGTGGTAGGTCTCTGTACTCACCCAAAAGGCCATGTTGCACCAGACTCTTGAGTTCCAGCATCACAGCAGAACAAAGTTTGAGAATATATGAAAGTAGACAACTGTCCTTCCCATCATAATCTTGAACATCATTTAAAACTTAAAAATATAATAGCATTTGTGTAACATACATATAACATAAGACTGCTAAAAGAAATAAAACTCACACAAATACAGTCTTATAAACGTTTCTTTTTTTTTTCCTAAACCTTGTTCATGTATTTAGAATTATCCTACTAAGCTGCAGAAATGATATGGTAGAGAAGTTTCCATTAAAAAGTAATGAAGTGAGACTAAACCTGAACAATTCAAATACAAGTTCCTCACCTTCTGCCTTACCTTCTGCCCTTTGTTGCCAACAAACTATAGACTTCTAGAATTTTTCTTACAGATACTATGATTTTCCTGTGTGATCCATATCTAAATAAAGTACCCAGATAAATATTTCCTTGGTTCATGTCAAAGTATTTTCCTTGATCATAAACATGAATACCTTTACCCAAATGAATACGTTGTCAAACCTTAAAAATTCAAGATTAATTTGAGGAAACTCAATTCCAGGAAGGAGAAATGACTGGGTCACTTGGATGATCAATGGAAATTCAGACACTCTCAGGACAAAATTATTTGTTGACACCATACTGCTCCCTAAACAATAGTGAGTTGTAGTGACAAACCCAGTTGTCACAGAGAACAGTATGACCCAAGGAACTTTAGTGATTCCCACAGAAATATTTACACAGCTGAATTTGTAGAGGTCTGTGGTAGTTCAAAAGAAGGAACCTTTAGTTCTGTGCATCACACCTTAAAGGAAATTAAATACAATGAAAACAAATTAGAATTGCAAAGTTCTAAGATATAATACAAGAAAATTTAGTCTTATATAATTTATAATTGTAAAAAATCAGTAATCACAAATGACAAAAGGGAAGGACTCAGTGAGTCAACAGAACACTCTAAAAATGTAAAATTAATTTCTCAACAAGTATCTAACATCATGTGAAGGTAGTTTAGAGAAACACGGTTCTAGAGAAACATGGCAGTCCAAGTGTGGCGGTTACCAAGGTACACTGTAAGAGGCTTTGTAACTTCCTTTTTTACATTCTCAAAATGCTTGGTTTTGGAACCCAACCATCCTGTAAGAAGCTCACCTCTACTATAGAATGAGGAAGACTCCATGGAGAGAGATTCTGGAAACTGAGAGGCAATTTTGGGTGTTTGGGCCCCAGTGGATACCACCTGGAGCAGATAAACTGCCCAGCTGGCTCCAAGCCTATAGGAACATGAAAAATGATAAACCATTTTGTTTTCAGCCGCTAAGTTTTGGGATGGTTTGTGATGTAGCAACAGTAACTGGAAAGGTGGGGTTTTATAGCACATCTCCCAATATAAATGTTTAGAAATGAGATAAATTATAACAAAGAAATGTTTAAATACACAGCTCAACTGACATGAAAGCAAAGGTGCCAGAAATAAGAATTTGAAAGCCAAAGCAGTAGTGTAGTGAGTTGAACATGCAGTAACCCTAAGGGCTGCTGATTGGTCATAGATGCAGAGATCAGCCCTATGGCTAGATCCTTGCATTCTAATGCCCACCTGGGACCTAGAGCCATTCAAGGGGAGATATGAAAACTGATACATTTACATAATAAGTCTGGGATTCCCAGCTGAAGATGTTAACAAGGAGACTTCTGTCTGCTCAGAGTGCAGTGAGGGGAAGGAAGAAGGCTCCTATGATAGGTAGAAAACACAAAAATACCATGAATTTGAAATGCAAACTTATGCCACCCACAGTCAGACAGCAATACACAGACTGTATATTTAATAGTTGATTAGAGACCAGTATCATTCCTGCTCTAGATAACAAATGGAAAAGTAAATCTATCACTTGGAATTCCCATGGAAGAAAAAAATTCTCTGAAGATGAATTCACAACTTTAAGACTTACAAAAACACATGATGGGGCACCTGGGTGGCTCAGTGTTGTTAAAGCCTCTGCCTTCTGCTCAGGTCATGATCCCAGGGTCCTGGGATCGAGCCCCGCATCGGGCTCTCTGCTCGGCGGGGAGCCTGCTTCCTCCTCTCTCTCTGCCTGCCTCTCCACGTACTTGTGATCTCTGCCTGTCAAATAAATAAATAAAATCTTTAAAAAAAAAAAAAAAACATGATGAAGTGATCTACCATGAGTGAAAATCAATGGGTGAAATGACATGATGATTAGCATTATGAAAATGAGAGAGCAGAAAATTCTGAAGATTTTATAGAATAAGTACATTTAAAAGAAAATAAAGATTAAAAGCACATATAAAACTGTAAGAAAAGGGTAACACTATGAAAAATTAAGAAAAATTTGAAAAAAGCCAATAAGCATGTAGTGATATGAATGACACATGAGGAGACATGGGGGCAGGAAGGAGAATTATCAATGTGTTTGTCTTCACTACACATTCTAAAAGGAGATAGTAGATAGTATTTGAAAGATAATTTCTGAGAATTTATCAGAAATTGATAGAAGTCCATGAGTTTTTAAGTTAAAAGAATAGTAAGTCACAAGACAGACATGTTTAAAATAAACCCAACACAGGCATTGCAGAACACTAGAAATAAGAAAAAAAAAAAAAAGGAAAACAATTAAAGGAAAAGCAGAGTTAACCTACAAAAAAATAAGTATGGCCTAGACAGCAGGCTTCCCAACATTTAGGATTTAGTTCAGGAGATAGTGGAATAATTCTGAGTCTTCAAACATGAATAAAAACAATTGTCAGTATAGAGTTCTATAGTAAAGTTTCACTATCATTTAAGAAGATAATAACTGCCATTTTTCAGGAAAAAAAAAGTTTGCTCTTCACATACCCTTTCTTTAAAAGCTACTAAAGGATGTAGAATAGTAAGAAGAAAACTGAATCCAGAGGAAAGCAGGAAACAACTGTAGGCCAAGGAAAATGATAAATACAAAAGCAAATCAAAATATATTTTGATTATAAATTTATAATAATAAATTACCCTAAAAATAGGGTAAAACAAAATTACTACTGATGTGCTTTTTATAATACACAAAAAATACTAAATACTTTCTGTTATGTATGTTATTTGTGAATATATATTTGTGTAAAAATATAAAAACATGCAAAATGATCCACACTTATCAGGGTTTGGTAATCTCTGGGAAGGAAGAGAAATAGTTGAACCTATTGATAAATTAAATTAATTAATTTGTAAATACTTTAATTTACCTACAGTCTTTTATTTTTAAAAAGTAAAAGATTGCAAGGAAATTTGAAAAATATTAGCACTTATTAAATCTGGAAAGGGAATATATTCTAGGTATGTTATACTGTTTGTAGGTTTCTTTATGTTTACAATTTTCATTTTTAAAATTAAAATTTATAATTGTATATCTTTGTATAAGAGATTCAGAAAAATACCATAAAGAAATATTCCATAATATTAACTGCATAAGTTATCATCAATGGAGGGAGTACATAGGATTTTTTTTCTTCTCATCTACTTTTGTCTATTTTAAATAGACACACACACACCTCAAAGAGTACTTTAAAGATTCATAGGAACACCAGAGAGAAAATTAACTCGGAGATCATCTGCTTCAGTTCTTCTGTATAGACACGTAGTAATTTATGGTGATAGAAATCAGATCAGTTGCTGGTT
The DNA here is from genome assembly GCF_964662115.1 of Mustela nivalis. NCBI lineage: Eukaryota > Metazoa > Chordata > Mammalia > Carnivora > Mustelidae > Mustela > Mustela nivalis. The sequence continues at coordinate 104,265,938 of NC_139027.1, read as the reverse complement.
CCAGCAGGAGCTAATAGTTGGAAAGTGAACTTTTGAGGTAATGGCAATGTTTTATATCTTGATAGTGGTGTGTGTTAAATGAATGCCTTTGTTCATACAGACTGAGGTAGGCTTAAGAACTATGCATTTCCTTCTATGTGGATTATACCACATCTTCTAAAATCTAAAAAGATAAAGACTATCTAAGACACAGTGTCTTCTCCCAAGTGGGGAACACAGCAGAGACTTAATAAGACTTCAAAGTGGTGGGACAGCCATCAATGACTTCTGCAGGTCAGCATTATGAAAATTGTCACCATTATTCCTGTGTCGAGCTCTGGAAACCAGTGTGTGTGAATGGACCCTAGAAAGGAGGACTCATCAATCCAAGATTAGGTGTTTCAAAGAATACTTTGAAGAGTAGAGTTAATCACCCCATCAGTGGAAACAAGTCATCAACATAGCATACATTTATTAGCTGCGATTTATATGCTCTTTAAAGATACCCTGTGCCAGCAATTACAGCTCCAGTATCCAAAGTACTTTGATAGTCAGAGAAGATATTCCTAGGCTTGTTTGAGGGGTACGAAACATTTAAATGACTGTGTTAAAAAGATATTCCTTGTTAAATCTACGAAATCTATGATCTTTCATCTAACAAATGGTTTCTCCTTGTCTTTGCCAGGGGCACAAGATGAAGCAAAGGAACAAAGAAATGGAAGTCAATCGTGGTCCTAGGCATTGCAGGCCTCTCCTGGCCCTTGGGGGGGTGGGTGTAGGAAGACAGGAGTGCAAGCTGTGGAGGAGGGGGGTATGGGGGGGCAAGTCCCACAAAAGGACAGGGAATCCTTTGCTCTAATTTCTCCAGCTGCATTATGTTCTGTTTACCTGCAGAAAAAAAGAAAGACAAAAAAAAAAAAAAAAAAGTAAAAAGAAAAAAAGTTTCCTTGAACTTGGCAAAGGGTCCCACGTCAATGCGTCTTTCAGGCACTATCCCTGTAATTTCTGTTTTTTTCTCTTTAGTGACTTTTCCCAGGGTCACAGTGGCACAGTTTAACACTCACAGGAGTATCCTGGTCCCTGTCTGCTTTCTTGATTATGTCACAAAGCTGGTCGATACAGTGGTTTCTTCAAAGAAAGAGACAGAAGATGATTGTTGGTATACTGCAGGCTAAATTTTAGGAATCCTCAAGCCCAAGATCAGTATAATCCACAGAGGAAGCAGGAGAGAAAATGGGCAAAATGCTCAGAAATCACTTGGAAAAAGGTCAGGACAATGAATTGAAAATGGCATTATATTCAGGGATTCCCAAGGTACAACTCTGTTCCATGTGGTTAATGAAGAACGTGGAAGGAGGATTTCATCCAGGGCAGAATGTAAAGGCATTACCCTGAAGGCATGGCCCCCCTACAGCCAGTGGGGGCTTTCCCTTCCCAGCCAGGACTGCAGGTACATTCTTTGACCCTGACCTTCCGCAGATCTCCCCAGGTTCATGAGGTCTTTACTGTGTGCTTCGGCATAGAGCCCACGAGTGAGATATGACTCTTTGGGACACAGTTTGGAAGGGATGACACTCTTCGAGGTGTTTTAGTTGAGAGAGGGGGGCTGCTGCATTTAGAATCCAAACATATGTCTATGAATATTAAAAGTTCTACTTGAAATCTCTTATATATACACTTTTCATAAAAGAACCTCTTGTCTTTACCCAAGGTTTGAGGGCCCACAGACATTCTCATTTGAAGTTAGAGGCAATTGGAGGTCTTGCTTGCAGTTCTGGCTTGCTTTTAAATAGTCTGCTTTGTTCATGCCAAATCCAAAACTACTTTGATAGCCTGTCCCCACTCCCAGAAATCCCTTGATTATGGCCTTGAAGGGGAGCAGCAGCATTACTAAGCCAAGATTCCAGTGGTACAATGGGCACAGGGGATGAGCGGCCAAGGAGGAAGTCAGAAATTGTCCCAGGTGTCTGTCCCAGAGAGGACATCAATAGTGACCCACACGGGGCAAGATGCCTGCTTCCCACATCTTCCTCAGGTTCTAAGAACAGTGTATTTTTTTCTGAGGAAACTGATAATGCTTCTTGCATATCTCGTCAAATCCACCTTCCTTATAAGGTCTTTTAGAACTGTGAGTTATTTATATATATAAATATATAAATATATTTTTTAGTGGAGGGAGAACAGTAATGGATCAAATTGGGTATTTCTAAAATCAAAGGGTGTTCTGTTTTCTAAATATTCCACAGACTTCTTCAGTTTTGCTCTTTCCTCAATGGAAAATCCACCTTCTTTTTCTATGAAGCTTGTTTCAGCCCTTTTGGAATTTGTTGCCCCTCTGGATGGCTTCTTTGATATATTAGAATCATTAGTAAGTTAGATTTCTGCATATGTAGGATGTTCTAACATCCTGTATTTCTAAAAAAAAAAAAAGAAAGAAAGAAAGAAAGAAAGAAAACAACTGCTTATCAGCCTAACAGCAATGATTTTTAAGGGACCTCATGATTTTGGAACGTGGCCATTTCTCTTTCTGCTGTCATTTTACAGTTTGGTATAGAAATGTATATGTCTCCTACTGCCATGAGACATGGCTTTCTAGAAAAACAAGGGAAAGTCCCATTTTAAGTGATCCATGAAATGATGTCATACACATCCTGAGAGTTTCTGTATTTCTTGTCATCCTTACAACTTAATTGAAAGTTGCCATCACTCTGTGAAGGACTGAACAAGGAGTGCTAAGAGCACATTTTCCAGGGACTCCTACATGTTCGTGCTACTCACGCCCAGGAATGAGTTACAGCTAAAAACAACGTGACAGAGACAAGCAGGGTGGGGACTTCTTAATGGACAATGATGAAAAAGACCCAATGTCCCCGTTAGGACCCGTGGAGACTGGAATTATTTCATTCAGGATGGTCTCTTTATCATCCACAACAGCCATTTTTATTCCTTCATTTTAAATGCGGGCGGGGTAAGAATGGGGGAGGGAAATCTCTTCATGAGAACTTCAGGAAAAGGAAAGAAATCTTTGAGATCAAAACTAAGAGAATGAGGTGTCAGTCTCCTAGCCCCACTCCTGAATTTGTTTAAACTTTATAATTACATTGGGTTTTCATTTTTGCCTCATTATGCCTTTTGGTTGCTATTTGGTTATGAGATTTTTATCCTTAAAACAAACAATGAAGTCACTTTGCATTTCAATAGTAAGAGATTAAAAATCTGTCTTGGCCATATCGAAGACACCTCAACACAGGAAACCCTTTTTTCACTGGCGCTGTCATTGAACAGGCTATACAGTGGAAAATTTGAAAGGCAGATTGCTTCTCCTGCACATGAATCCCGGATGTCAATTTCCAACCACACCCCTGCCAGGCTATGTGGCATGACCGTGAGGGAGAGGGGGAGAAAGATAACCCAATATTAGTCATGTTTGCATACAGAGGATCAAAGTAGGCTCTCAACATAATACAGATGTCCCTGCTTTCTGAAATTGCATTATGCCACTTTGCTTTTATGAAAGACCTACATTAGTACCTGCTACCGTTTACCTAAAGAAATCCCCGAAGAGAGCTTTTGCTTTTATAAAAACTGCAAGCAGGGAGAATGGCCCCGCTGAGCTCCTTCCCTGGGAACGCACTCAGCGTCTCAGCATCAAGCCGCCATAGCTTTGACCTGCATCTGTGAACATCTGTGCTTTATCTCATTTTATTTTGTGCATCCATTAGCAAAATGTGCCCTATGGTATCAGAAGAGAGTCTGGGAAGACTCAAAAATATTTCCATATAAATGAATGGTAATTGTTTCTTTGCTTTACCCCATTTCGGCTTAAGGACAGGTTTCATAGGAACACTACTTGCCCATAGCAGGGGAACCTGTAGTCCTAATTAGAAAGGTAGTCGTTGTGAGAGAGACAAAGGGGCTTTTCCTCCAGTTAGTAACTATTCAGATGATGGACAAGTCTTCTTTCATAAAAGCTTACAAAGGAGGCATCCAAAATACTGCCTGTGATAGTGGGTCACATATTTGCCACCGCAGCTAATTGTAAATCTTTCTATGAAATACTGAAAAGCCTCTTTGTGAATTAATACAGTTCTGCTTGATGCACTTGATTTGAAATGACTTTTCTCTGTATGTGGTGCATGTCAGCTTTGCTTTGAAAAATAACAAAGTTAGCAGAATACGTTCAATATATTTTCTTGGGGAATAGGGTTTTTATCATATGATTCATTAAGGATTTGCCTTACCCTGACATTTGTGATATAAAGGAAAATCAGAAAAAAAAAGTAATTTTCTTGATCAAGATATGTTTTTACTTAATGCAAATAAATGTAGTCTGTTGCTTGCAAGGGGAAAAAAATGTCTTCTGATATCTGGTATAAACTGCTAAATAGAATAATACGTGCCTCTTTTGTTAAACCAGCATTTAAATGCTGGACTGCTTCGAAATCTGTTTGTTTCTTTTCATCTGTGCCATACACTAAAAAACTTAAACAACTGTTGCCTTCGTACTATATTTGTTAGAACAGAATATGAATAAAATTGGTTTGAGAGGATAAAGTAGAATTATTTGTGTCTTGTAATTTTTGTTTCCTCACGTAAACGACTAATAACTCAAACTGTTTTTTATTTTTAAGATTTTATTTATTTATTTGACAGACAGAGATCACAAGTAGGCAGAGAGGCAGGCAGAAAGAGAGAGGAGGAAGCAGGCTCCCCACTGAGCAGGGAGCCCGATTCGAGGCTCGATCCCAGGATGCTGGGATCATGACCTGAGCTGAAAGCAGAGGCTTTAACCCACTGAGCCACCCAAGTGCCCTCAAACTGTTCTTTTAATACGATGTATTGGTTGCAAATTATGTATTTAAAATTGTACCTTTAAGGTAATTTGAACTTACCAATAGTTGTCCTTTACTGAGATGTCAATGTTGTGGCCATGTTTTTCAAAATTAGGGGTGCCTGCGTGGCTCAGTCAGTTGAGCATTGGTCTCTTGGCTTCTGCTCTGGTCATGATCTCAGGGTCATGAGATCGAAGCCCGTGTGGGTCTCTGCACTCAGCTCCAAGTCTACTTGAGGTTCTCTCTCTCTCTCTCTCTGCCACTCACATGCTCTCTCTCTCTCTTTCTCTTTAAATACATAAATAAAAGCTCTTTAAAAATTAAACTATAGCGTAGTTTGTACAGACACATGTCCCAATGTGTATATATATATATATATATATATATATTTTTTTTTTTTTTTTTCTCAGAATGCTACTAGATAGCTAATTACCCTAGCAACAGCCTCTGAGGAGCAAGAAGTTGTTGAAGTAGAAGTTGTTGAGATGAAGATCATGATTCCATGAACACTGGCTCATCCTTCAGAACCCACTTTCCATTACCGGAATTCTTTCTGAGAACATTTTATGAGCCAGCCACTGGGCTGGCTATGGGATCACTACAACCATGATCCTCAGTCTGTTATTGAGGGACTTATGATGCAATTACATAATTTAAAGAGCTTGGCCATGGATCAACCAAAATCACTATGGGGAAAACTCAGTGTTCTTTTGAAAATGGAAATATGTATTCCATCAAATTCCTTCCATCTCCTTCAGAAGAGATGCTTTCAGTTTTACTGTTCTAGAAGGTAATAATGAAAGTCCATCCCTTTACCCAGCAAAGGTAGAGATTTAATAGTTAAAAGAAAATATGGTTTTTAAAGCTGCTTTACCAGAGGGCATTTTCCCAATGATAAATGAAGTTCGGTGAGGAAAAAATTATGGTCTTATGCCGCAATGGGCAACCTCAACACAAATGCCTCAGAGTGACTGCAAAGATAATTTGACATGATTCTAGTATTTTCAGGTGCAGTTTTTTTATCTATATCCAATTTTCTATCTCTCGGCCAGTCACTCTAGTGTTTCTCCCCTACTACTCCTGCCCCTGTGCCTTACATCATTCAAAGTTGGCATTAAACATTGCTCAACTTTACTGGTGGTCCTCAGGACAAAAAGGGACAATGATAACCATGGACATTGTCTGACCAGGACCCCCGCCCAGCTGTGGGGCTTTGAGAAACAAAGTGCCTCCCTTTCTTCTTGGTTTGGCAGATGGAAATATTCACACATTACTGAACTCTCTTACAAATTTAAACATAAAATGCCAAGATATACTTTGCCACTTGGTAAATTATTAGCATTCAATCCTGCTATTCGATACTATAGGCAAATGGCCTTTTCTTGAGCTCAAGACTCTTTACCATATAAAATCCTTTCTACTGAAGTCGATTTAAATTTTGCCCTTAAATTAAGGGCCCCTGAGAACAAGAAAGAATCATTTTATAAAACTGTTAAAGTTGTCAACTTGTTAAAACATGTACACACAAAATACTGACCTAGTGCAAATTTTCACATAATCATTTTTCTGATAATAGCTAAAGTAGATCTATGAATAAAGAAGAAAGGAAATACAACTCTAGTTTTTGGTTAACATGCATGGAAGGATAGAGATTTGCAAAGAGATAATTATACCAATATATACTTTCCTTCCATGGGGGGAAGGTATATTTCCTCTGACACTGGACTTGATAATATAATGTGCTTTGACCAATGATATGTGGGCAGAAAGAGCATGTGTCACTTCAGGCAGAAGTTTGAAGACTCGTGCTCTTTTTTCTCCTCTACCACAATGACCAGCAAACAACATCCCAGATGGGCTGCTCTATCAATGAAAAGCCCAATGTGAAAAACGTGGAGATGAGTTTCAGGCAAGCCCAACTGAGAAGGTGACATGAATGAGAACTAAACCCATACTTTGAGATACAGTTGCCATTTGTTACCCTAGTATAACCTATCCTATACTACACATGTAAACAACAATTTCACAGATCTATATGATCTGCTTTTCTAAGCCCATCATGTGGAACTTTCAACTTAGTGCAAAATGCTGCCAGCATACTGGCCTTCTGCCCATTCTTAGAATAGGCCAAATTCTCTCCAGGCTCAAGGCCTTTGAACTTGAAAGCTCTTCCTGTTCTCACTTGGCTGCTACCTTGTTATCCTTGAGATCTCAGCTGCAATGTCACTTCTAGAGACGTCTTGTGTTTGTCTACCTAACACCATATTTGCTACTTCAGAAAACTTACAATAATTTGAAATTGTTTATTTGTTTACAAGGCAGGATTAAAAATTCATACGACTCATCTCAGATGTGCAAAATAATGTAGCTCCCCCCGCCCCCCCGCTAACTGAGCTTGCCGTGTTTCCAAACCTCTGGTTAGAGGGAAATGTGGGAAAAGAATTTAATCTATCAGTTATAGGTATCAGGTTTTCTAGTTTAAAAACAAATTAAGGATAAAATTTGGTCATATCCAAGGTTTAAACTCTCCACTGAGGCTATTTCTTGCCAATTAAATTATTATACTCCCTCCCTTAGATAAAGGCCTAATTTTCTAATCCCTATGCAATAAAACTAACAATTAACAAAAAAATTTAAATATTAAAATGATAGGTCCTATGATATTTAAAAAGTAATTTCCTAAATACTTTGTCAAGTAGGATATCAGGAATAACATGACAGACTATTTAGAAAATCACAAAAATAAAAAGAACACTAAAAAAAAATGTGGGATACAGCCAAAACTATACTTAGAAGGAAATTTAGTCTTAAATAACTTAATTGTTTGAAATGGTGTGTGGGAGGGGGGAAGGAGAGAGAAAAAAACACTTTTAAAAATATTCAAATTTAGATTTTAGAAAGAGAAAAAGATCCAAAGAAAATAAAGACAAATATATATAATATATAAAGACTACTATATATAATATATATAAAATGGATGCATATATAAAATAAGCTAAGAAATTTTTAAATAATGTTAAATCTACTGATTGACAATCCATTAAATAAATCGTCAGCAACTTTTTGAATAATTTTAAAAGGATAGCAATGAGTAAATTTTAATTACAGTGAAATTAAATTTTATGCATAATTATAGAACAAATAACAGTCAAAGAAAATGGAGATTTTCTTTTAAATAAAAATTACCGATATTGATATAACATGAAGTAGAAAACCCATATAAACAAATTCATGGCAGAAATGAGAAAAGATCTCAAAAAGCCTCCCAAGCCAACCAGGTATGCCTATTTATCTATCTTCCTACCCAAATAATATGTACAGATTGTCAAAAACCTAAGAATACTCATAGGCAATATTCTCAATTTGTTTTGATTTCATAGTGTTTTCATAATGGAATCATCCAGTACATGGCTCTTTCACTCGGTGGTACCACAGCCTCTTCTTGTCAAGCAAGAGTTTTCCTAAGTTATTTTAAAATATTTTATCATATGGCTGAAATTTATGTTATCACTTCCCTATCCTATGACATTTAGTTTACTTTGCAATTTTCCCTACTTTAAATAAAACTTAAATTAACACTGTTGGTCGCAAATTTTTATCTTCATCGGGGTATGTTTGCAGATGACTTCCAGGGTTTCCAGCGGTTAGAAAGTGAGAATTTCCATTTTGTAGAATCCTCACTGTCCTAAGCATCCAAATACACACCCAAAAGGTATCAGTCTGAAAAATGGTTTATCACTGGTATAAGTTCACTAGTGTTTCTTCATTTCCCACAGAGGCCAAGCAGATTTGTCAGCTTTCTGTGTTTCTGGACTGGGAAATTAATCTGTGTCCTTTGATCATCTATCATTTGTGATTTCTATTTTTTTCATTGATATTTATGAACTGTTCATATATTGAGAGCATTATCTTTTCATTGTTATTTCCTGAATATTATTTTCTACTTCTGCTTTTTATTAGAATTTTGATTGTGATACTGTCTGACATAGAGACTTCTATGTTTCTATGCCCTGACTCTTTCCCTTTGTACTGGCTTACATTACTTTTGTAGTTCACATTTATTATTTCTGCCTGCTGTGTATTGATTCCTGATACTTCAGGAAGTGATAAAGCTTTTAAGCCTAGCAGAAAACTCCTTTTGTGTATTTTCTGAAGCTCACCTTCCAACCTTACTCTCTACAGGTGGCAGACATGGGATCCAGGCTGGCCAATCATAGTATTTTACCTGCCTGTGCTCAGTGATTGGTTTAGAAGCCATGTGACCTAAACTGGACCAACTGGTGACTTCCCTAAGACTTTTTATGTGATTACTGGAAGAGAAAAAAAAAATCACAAATTATAGTGAACATGGAAACCTGGAGATTTGGGCAGTTATTTTTCCTGACTTAGTTATGTAAGCCAATAAATTCCCTTTTTAAGAGAGTCTGAGTTAGGTTTCTGGCTCTTGTAACTGAGTGGCTCTCAAATTCACTCTGATTAAGAGTAAAAACTTAAAATGTCCTGAGGGTTCCATGTGATGTCTCACATACAAGCACACACTGATTGTTACTTCTGCAAACTCCTCTCTTCCTATTCTCCAACATGGTCTTCATAGCTCCAGCCACACTACTGGCCTCCTCAGAGGTACTGGGTGTGTTTCTCACCTTAAAGCTTTATGTGAGCCTTTCTCGAATTCTCTTCCTCCAATGTGTAGATGGCTACATTGCTCACCTTAGAGTCTGTTCAAAGCTTTCCCAGCAAGGCTGATCATAACCACCCTCTCAAATGCTGCAAAAGACACCCAGCATTGGCCTTCCTTATGGGCTCTACTTTTTTCCCCTTTTCCATGCTACTTATCACTTTCTAATATACCATATAATTTACCTTTTCATTAAGTCCATTTAAAAAAATATTATTGAAAATCTCCCTCTACTCCACAAGAAAAAGATAGGCTTGATGACAACAGAGACGTATCCGCTTTGCTCACTAAAGAACCCCAAGCACCAGAGAAGTACCTGGCATGTGGTAAGTGTTCATTATACATTTGTTCTGGAAAGCCCTTTGTGAATTCCCTCCTATGAGACCTGTGGCCTACTGACTGGGGTTTTTTTTCCCCCTTTTTCTCTCTTTTTGGGGAAAAGTACAGAGAAGAGATGAAATTAAACTAGCATACAAGTGAACAGGAAGCTCTACACCCTGTCCCAGAAGACAAGTATCAGAACAATAAGAGTGCTAATAATGGTCAGAAAATTATTGTGAGAACTCTTGTTCAGTAACCATGTGTACTCCCCACTGAAGGCAGAAATAGGTACAGGTAATCAGTTGATTGATCCTAGCTCAAAGCAAGGTTGTATTTTAAAGTTTCCCTGGTCCTTCTCTTTATTCCAGAGTAAGCAATGGTGGGGCTGTTTAGGTGCAATCAGGTAGGCTACCCTGGGCAAACAATGCCATGTCAATGGCTGAACACAATGATGGTTGACTTCTCACTTGCCTCATGGCCCGTTGTGAGTTGGGCAGCTCTCCTACAGTGACACCTGGACCCGTGTTTCCTCTATCCTGTGGCTCTCACCTTGGGCAAGTTTTCTCCCAGGTCACCATGGAACAAGAAAAGATAACTATTAGGATCCAAACACAGGAGGGATTGTACAACTGCTGCCCACATTTCATGGCCACACTCAGTCACCCACTCTGCTAGAAAAATGTAGGTTGGCCAAATATCCAGCAGAAAAATGAAATGTGTTTGATGATTACCTAGCATTGCTTCTGCCTTGTCTCTGCTTTGAGACTTTGCTGTGTGCTAATAATAAGCCCTCTATTTCCACTCCTCAAGACCAAATGAGTCACACTGGTTTAGAGAGACATCGTCAGCTGGACATCTTAAGTGATCAAAACTATCCCATGGTGGGCAGAGGACTACACAATGGGAGGGAAAAAATCTGAATGTGGTTCTGCATTGTCTTGGAAAAAAACTTAACAACCTAAGTATAATAAGGCTTTGCCTGACCTCTATAACTTGTCCTGGAACTGGTTTTCTGTTTTTGTTCATTTGTTATTGAGAAAATCACAAGAAGACCTGGTCCAGGGGAGGTGTATATGTCTGATTTTTTTTTTTTTTGAGGTCCTAAAATGTACAGCTTTTGAACTTCAATCATCTTTCCCTGTCTAAAGATAAAGAATTGGTCCAGATGTTTACTTATATTTTCTTTCCTGTTTTTGTTCATCTGTGCATGTGTGTGATCCCACTTCTATCTATATCTTAGTGTGCCTTCCATTTATTTTGGTATTTATGGGAATTAATTTGGTCAAGTATCTTTAAAAGTATTCCCGGCACCAAATATTAAAGACTATATCGGGATCCCATTGCCTTGAATTCATTTCTTTAACATACCTTTATTTCTGTTTATATAAGGAACTAATTTCTTGGCTATGTCTTCCTTTGCTCTCTCTAGTATCACTCTGTTTTAATTAGTGTAGTTTTATAATATGAGCTGATGTCTATTAAGACAAATTCGATGCCTCCTCCCTTCTTCATTTTCAAATGTTCTTGGCCATTGCTCATTGTTCAGTGTTCTAAATAAACCTTAAAATAGCTTTGTCATATTTCTCTCATTCAGTCTTTCTGCTTCCATTCCTCTCTCTCTCAATATCCCCAGAAAAATGTATAAGCCAGTCAGTTTAGTCGGCTCATGCTTAGTTCAGACAGTAAGGGAAGAGGGCATCTGTTATAAATGCAGCTTCCTGAAATGTTCCAGGGAAGAACAACACTGCTGTTCATCCCCAGCCTTTGGTCAGAGGAGGCTGGGGTTGCGGTCTGAATAACAATCGGTCCCTGAATATTCTGCTCTGCAGCCTTTTCCTGCTTGGCTTGGCTTCCGGTCTCTTCAATTCTATCTGAGTCATCCAGTTCTGCCTAGTGAGTTGAGAGGCAAAAGCTAGGTAAATATCACTGGGTCTTGGGTAATCATTATCTGCTTTGCAAACAAGTGCTTGAGGGCTCAACGGAGCTAGTCAACAGGACTCGAGCCACAGAACCCGAAGATACAGGAATACAGCATTTGGTTACTAAACGTTCCAGCTGCTGCTGCTTGGGAATGAGTTCTTCCTGCAGCAAACTGAAATGCAATTCCTTGGCTTTGGAGTTCCATATCACCTGATACCTGGTGCTGGCATTGTCCAGCTCAGCTGAGACTCATTAGCAACCTCGCTTGACAAAACAGGACTGCATTAAGCCTCCTGGGCCCTCTTTAAAGGATCCAGGCCAGCGCGGGGGAGGAGAAACAGTTTGCTTGACAAATAGAAAGCACAATAAATATGGAAAGAGAGTAAATAGGTAATTAATGTTAAATAACATTAATCATTCTACTCCCTTTATATATGTTAACTCATTGAATCTTGACAATTAGATAGCTGCTATGATCCCCCGACTTTACAGATGTGCAAAGAGGCACCAAGAGACTAAGTATTTGGCACAGGGCACAGTGAGCAGCTGGCCTGTGATTTGAACACAGGAAGTCTGGAGCCAGAGGTTACTAACCAAACCAAAGTACCAGAGATTCTCAAAGTTGCCGAAGCATCAGAATCACCTGGTGGCTTGATAAACGACAGATCCCTGGACCCCAATTTCAGAGTTTCCTACTTATGAAGTCAGGGGCAAGAAGCCAGGATTTTACATAGCTGTTAATTCCCAACTGCTGCTCCTGTGGCCCAAGGAGCCCTACTTTGAGAACCACTGCACTGCACTACAAAGAAATGATTGGCAGGTGCATGCCTGTGCAGGTGAGAAAAGATTAAATAGACGTGGGGAATGATTAAGCCAGGCCGCTCATTCTCAGTTTCTAAAATCAGAATATCTATGTTCCAGTTCCTAAGGCAATCCAAAGCTGGCATTGCCTGCAAGGTGCCACTTTCTTCCTATTATGTTCAGTGGTAGGCAGCTATCCAAGTATTAGAGTACTAAGAACACCGGTTGGGGCATCCAAACACCTGGGTTTAAATCTCAGTTCTGTCATTAATCCGCACACTTAACCTAAGCCTCCATTGTCATACCCACAAAATAGGGACAATAATTATTTACCACTTGGGATTTTAATAAAAGCAAATTTCATCCATGTATACATACACACACACACCCCTGCATATGTATTGCCTGACACATAGAAATAATGGTGGTTATTTACTTTATAAGCAGAGTCCGTGTCCTTTCTTCCTCTCAGATACCAGCAGAGGAATTTAACTTTGAGAAGCCACTGAAGTCAGATTTGCTAGGCTTACACGGGGCACCCAAACTTTCCTTACAGCTTATAACTGTGACAAGGGTAATAAAGAGAGTATGTGTTTTTGACAACCTGCTACCCCACCCCCACCCCTGTTGTAAAGAGAGGGAATTATTGTCTGACTCGTTTCAAGGGCCATCTTTCCTTGTTCAGAAGACAAAGGTGAACTAGAGAAATGCAAGGTTCCAGAAAGTGTGGGACAATCTCTACGATGGGAGTCTGGGTAACTGGTCCAGAAAAACAGAGACATCTTGAAAAATTTTACTTAGTACTATAAATGGGTTCCCTCTCAGTTAATAATTAGAGGGTTTTTTTAAGTTCTCTAATTATTATTCCATTTATTTATTCAAACAAATACATATTGAGCCCCTGCTATGTATCAACCACACTATAGCTTCTGGAAATATAAAAGTGAACAAAACAGGCAAAGAGGCCCTTCACATGGAGCAGGGGAGGGAGATTCAGAGACTGTGGGAAAGTGGACAAGACCAGAGAGTAATGACCTGAAAGAAATGAGGACACTAGCCTCATGGCCATCTGCCAGAAGAGCATCTAATAGAAGGAACAGCAAGTGCAAAGGCCTGGAGGCTGGCTCATGCCAGTGGGAGTGAGTGCAGGAGGGGAGGTAGGAGATGGAGTGGGACAAAAGGCCAAGTCCCACCGGGAAGGCCTCATAGGAAGATGGGAGAACATTCACAGGCTTTTAAGCAGAGGAGAGGACATGACCCAACTTTGAAAGGAACCACTCTCAGTGCAACATTGTGCAGCTCAGTTTGAGCTGAATTCTCTAATTTGGAAGTGGATATGAGAGACGGAAGACAGAAAAAGAGATCAAAGGACAAAGGTTCAGGGTAAAGATGTGGATAGAGATCAAATCAAAGGTGGATCCAGATTCTGTTGGCCCTTACTCTCTCCTCCAAACCTCACCCCACAACCTTCTCATGACCCCAAGAGGTAATTTTCTAAGTATAATGATCTCGTCCCCAGCCACCTTGGATCAGTGTCCTCACTCTGAGGCACATTTGGATCCTCCAGGGAACTTTTTTTCAACATGTTCTGCTAAAAACCAAATTTAGGGATATTCTACAAAATAACCAGCCAGAACTCTTCCAAGGTGTCAAGGTCAAGAAAGACAAAGAAGGAGAGAGGAACTATTCCAGATAAAGGAAACTAAGAAGGCATTGATATAGGAAAGATGTTAGGGTTTAAAGCTGAGAGTCAAGAAATAATTCTTGAGACATCTTTGGGGCAAAAAAGTGACTTTATTAAAGCACGGGGACAGGACCCATGGGCAGAAAGAGCTCCACTGGGGTCATGAGGAGTGGCCCATTATATACTTTCAAGTTGGGAAGGGGTCAGGGGTAGGGTAAGTCTCTAAGGAATTTTGGAAGCAAGGTTTCTAGGACCTTGAGGGGACTTAGCTATTGTTGGGAAAAGGTCATTTATTAATCACCCAATAAAACCTTAGTCACAAGACCCTTCAGATGTATATCCATGGGCCATATGCTTGGGCAATGATTGCCAACATGTAGCTTGGGGAGTTTAGAGATAAGGGAAATTTCTAAAGGATTTTTTATATGTTAAAGTCGACTTACAGGATCCTGCAGGTTGGGCTAAGATTGCCTGTTGCCCTTTGCAACGTATTAACATGGAGGCAGTTGAGTCCCTAGAGGAATGCCACTCTGCTTCAAGGACTTGTGGATGGACTATATAGATAGTAAGAAAATTAAATAATTTTTCTTCTACCTTTGTTTCTCACATCAGACACAAATATGGGAATGCCTTATGGGATCCTGACAAAGGACTTCAGTGGGGTACTTAGCAAAAGCTGAGCAAGGTCTGTAGAACAGTGTCCGTGTTAGTTTCCGGAGTTTGATTATAATGCCATAGTTACATAAATATGGCCACTTGGGAAAGCAGGGTGAAGGATACACAGTAATCCTTTGTACTATCCTCACGACTTTTTTGAAAAGTCTAAAGTATTTCAAAATAAAATGTGAACAAACTATGTTGCCCAGACTGTACCCTAGCCCCATACATCAGCATCTTGGGCACAAGGGCCTGACCATGGGCACATTTCTTAAAATCTCTCTAAATGATCCTAAAATACAACCAGGTTTGAGGATCGTCACCTTGGATTTTAAGTCTTTCTGGAGCTTTGCTTTAAAGTTTTCATCTGTCCAAGGGGCAGAAACAGGCCTCTTCTTTCTGAAGTCATAGACTCCTCTCATAGACTCTGTTTACTGTCCCCTTGGTGCAAAGAGAACCTCTTCTGGACAGAATCAAAGACGCTGTTGGAATCAAGGGAATGTGATCACTTAGTCACAAGAGAAGCATCCTGTGAGGCTCTGAAGGACCTTTAAAAGAATCTGTCTTCCTTTTGGAAGACATTCGCACTAAGAAAGGTAGCTATAGTTCCAAAAACCCTCCCTGCCCACTGGTAAAAGGATCAGCTCATCTCCAGCCTGGGACAAGCATTAACCTCCACTGTCAGCTTTGGAGATGGTCCTTTTCCAAACAACTTTGTTTTATTGCTACATAGTAGGATATGTCCTGCGCTATGGAAACTGACAAATGCTAAATACCAACCTCTCCCAGCAAAGGCACCTATGAGAAAATGAGGCTTAATCTGCTTTGATGAATAAAGAGACAGCTGACATGCTGACCACGGCCTGGAGGATGCAAAAGGAAACACAAAAAAACTGGTAGAAAAGGGCCTAGAAACACAAAGGGAAAAAATCAGGGAAGGTTAAGCTGCATAAAAAGACCTCCAAATTCTGATTCAGTTTCAGTGGCTGCAAAAACAAGGCTGTCGGCTATTTGCATATAAATGTGCTGGGGGTGGGGAACCACAGTACTCTGCTCTGCATTCTAACTTTCTGCTCAAAATCTGTTCCCAAAGCAGCTGCAGAAATCAGCTGCAAATTCCGAATCTAAAAATGAAAGTCACGTGGCCAAACTGGGGAAGAGGCAAAGAAAGGAAGGAGGCAAGGGCACCAAATGGTGTCGCAATTAACCCACTGGGGCCCGCAGCCCAAATGCATTGCCCAGGAGACTTTAGGCGTCTCAGTGCCCAGGCTGCACCCCACAGCAATTAAATCAGGCTCCCGGGGGGTCACGCACAGGCATGGGTGTGTTTGAGAATTTCCCAGGTGATTTGAACAGAGAGCCTTGACTGAGTAACAGGGGTCTCCTCCAGATGAGGAATTCACCAAACTTGATATGACGGGCCAGATGGTGAGTATTTGAGGCTTTGTGGCCTATACAGTGTCTGTCCCAGCTTACTCACCTCTGCCCTTGTGTGGCGTAAAAGCAGCCATAGAGGGTAAATCAGTGGGCGTGGCTGGGTGTAATAAATAAACTTTATTTACAAAAACAGTAGTTGCAGCTCCCGCTCTAGACTCTCATCCAAAGGATGGTCCCTTGGGCCAATAGTATGGACATCCCATGGGAGCTTGTTAGAAATGTCAGATCTCCAGTCCTACACCAGAACACCCCAGCATTGGAGTCTGTTCTGTGACAAGGTCCCAAAATGGCCAGAGCAGAGGCAAGTCAGAATAGCAGGCATCGGGTGAATGGTGTTGACCGCTGACCAACCCTGGGAACCCAGAGAGCTGGACCGAGTCTTGGAGCACCAACTGCTTTGTCTATAAAGCTGTTCCAGGGTGTTTGCCTGGATAAGGACCTTGAAAGGTACAAAATGTGAATTGTCAATATGTGACAGATAATGCAAGCTCTGGCCTCTGGCCAGCAGCGAACTGTCCCTTTGGCAGGTGCTTACCTATCCATCATCAGTCATGATGAGGCGGGAAGGGCTGGCCAGCCTTGCCATTTGCAAACAGTACACCTGCAGGTTCTGGGCAAGTGCCCTGAGCCTGAAGAACATGGGCCTGGAGTAGGCTGATGGACTAAACTGACTCATAACCCTCCCGAGTGGCTCTCGATGTTTACAACTCCCTGGCCCATGCAGGAGGGGAGCCTGTTCCCCTCTGCCTCCCCAGTGCCTGGCACAACATCAGAGTCCAACACCCTAGATGACAGAGGCTCAGTTCAGTGGCATCAGCCTTAAGGTCGTGAATGTCCCTAACTGACCGACCTTCCTATGTCATCTGCAGAAGGGCTATGGAGTTTTTCCAAAAGAGCTGTTTGCACATCCCTTGCATGAACAGAACGCTGACACGTGGCAACCCAAGTGAATTTTTCATCTGTTACTGGGAGCAGAAGGCCTAAGGGCCCGTGTCTTGGCCCATAGGGGAAATGGGACTTCTGAAGAGGCTTCGAGTATGTTCCATTTTCCCATAAGCCCGGCTGTGCCATTGCACAGAAAGGTAATAAACTGAGCAGTTCTCTCTTTGCAAGCGCCTGTCTGCCAGTCGGCTGGGAGCAGCCTGTTGTTTGAGGAGGTCTGCCATGCCCTAGAAAAATGCTCTCTCTGAAAGCCCTGCCGGTGATTAGCGTGTGAGAGAAAGCGCGTACACCCTGCTTCATAAACCCTTGCACCTGCCCCTAAAGTGTCCCTACAGACCACAGTCTTGACACATCATGTGCTGGAGACTCAGACAGGAGGCATGAGGGGAAATCCACACAGTACCCGAGAGCTGGGACGATGCCCTGGGCACCGGCAGCCAGAGGAGCCCGCGTGGTGAGCAGACATACTTCTCAACGCGCCTGCGCAGAGGCGTGTCCCGTACCTGACCGCCGACCACGCCGCCCAAGGCTGGGCTGGGATTCCGTGCTGCGGCCAAGTGGTAGGTGCTGCTGCTGCTGCTCCACGGACCCCCGTTTCAGTAGCCCCAGCACAGAGGAAAGAGCACCAGACTCAGAGTCAGGCTATTTCTCTCTCCATTAGACTTATCTCTTCAACGCGGATCGATTTTCCAAAGACGACCCCAAGATAACTCCCGTCAACACGCTCTCCTTACGGTGTCACTTCAATTCTCTTACCATTGAGAGGCGGGGCCTGTGTTCCCGCCCCCCCTCAAGTAGGCGGGGCTTGTATCTGCCCAGGAAGTGACGCAGTGACATCTGAGGGGTCTGCAGAAAGGGCAATAGTTTCCTCCTTGTTCCTTTGGGATGCTTGCTCTTGGAACCCAGCCTTCATCCTGGGAAGAAGCCCAGGCATCCATGAAGAGCCCCCCATGAAGGAGAATTCAGACGTGACTGAGATCCCAGCTGACACCCAGAACCCACTTGCCGGCCATAAAAATAAGCTGTGCTTCAGAACTCCCTTGATTAGGAGCACCTGGGTGGCTTAGTCAAGCAACTCTTTTCTGCTGGGGTCAGGATCCTGCACTGGGCTCTCTTCTCCTTCTGACCCTTCCGCCTCTCATGCTTTCTCTTTCTCCCTCTCAACTCTCTCCCAAATAAATAAATAAAATCTTTTTAAAATCCAAAAACCTCCCCAGATTCATCTCTGACCCTCTCCCTTGGGTCTGTTTGCCCCACCTGAAAGTATGTGGAACAGATGAGCCATCACCACTGACCCGGGTCCATATGACAGAGCTGTGAGCAAAATAAATGATTGTTGTTCCTTTAAGCCTCAAAGTTGGGGGCTATTTTTTTTTTTTAATTCACCAATAGTATATGGAATGTAGGTTTGGTTTTGTTTTGTTTTGTTTTTCTAAATTTTATTTGTTTGACAGAACACAAGCAGGGGGTACAGCAGGCAGAGGGAGAGAAGCAGGCTTCCCACTGAGCAGAGAGCCCAATGTGGGGCTGGATCCCAGGACCATGAGATCATGACCTGAGCTGAAGATAGATACTTAACTGACTGAGCCATCCAGATGCCCCTGAAACCCGGGTTTAATTACTCCTTGACTCTTCTTTCCACTCCATACACCCTCTCTGCATACTGTGATCACTTTCTTTATTTAAATTACCATTGGCTTGGACTTCCCTTCTGAGCTACAGAGCTATATATCTAACTGCTTACCAAATATCCCCAATATATACAAATCTTTAACTCCTCCTTTGTCCCCATCTCTACCCCACCTCTAAATACCTTTCTCCTTGCTTGTATAGTGCCACTGTCAATTTGGTTCATTAAGGCACTATTCCTTGATCCCAACTCCAACATCAGGTTGATGATGCCATCAACAGAGTTCCCTTGAATATCTCTGGTTTCTGTCCATCCCTCTGCATGCTCATGGGCTGCCAGTGCCCAGATTGATGGCCTCAGTGTCTCCATCCCGAGTTGTCCCAATTACCTCTGGGTGCATCTTTTATTTCTTCACTCATCATTACCCTCCAGGCTCTTACTAAGGTATCCTTAGCCCTCCTCTTCACTGGCTTCCCATTGCTTTGAGAATTAAGTCTAAGAATAGCACAGATTGCCCCTCATGGCCTGGTCCCAGCCAACTGATCAAATCTTATATCCATTGTAGCTATCTTGTTCTGAGTTTACACTCTCACCATATCAAACTTTACAAAGTCCCCAGAGTCCCCACTCTGCCCTCTGTCTCTGTGTACCTTTGTACACGTTCTCTCTGCTGAAATTGTTTTTTCACCACTCCTCCCCATCATCTTTGCCCTTCTAATCCCAACTCAAACACCACTTCTTCCATCGAGCCTGTTCTAACACAGTTCCCATTCCTTCTCTAACTCCTCATATGGTTCTACTGTTGAACTTCTCATATTTTACTGCAACTCATCTATTCAAATTTCTGTCTTCTTTCTAGACCCATGGTTTTCAATGTGGGTTGGTCCCCAGACCAATGGCATTAGCAACACCTAGGCAATTTTTAGAAATGCATCTTCTCAGGCCCTACCTCATACTTACTGAATCAGATACCTTGGGGTTGGGCCTAGCCATATGTGTTTTTTTGTTTGTTTGTTTGTTTGTTTTGTTTTGTTTTAATTACATAATTTTCCCATCCAACATGGGGCTCAAACTCACAACCTCGTGATCCGGTGTCACATGCTCTCACAGCTGAGCCAGCCAGGTGCCCCTAGCCATATGTGTTTTTAAAAGCCCTCCAGGGGAGTCTGGTGCACGCTGAGGTTTCAGAACCACTGTCCTGTACCAGGTGGATAAGTAGTAGAATCACCTGGGAAGTTTTCAAAATTCCCAGCACCATTAAATCAGAGTCTCTGGGCATGGGACCAGGTATCAATATTTTAATGCTCCCCAGGGGATTCAAATATGCAATCAAGGTTGAAAACCATTACACTAGATCCCTTCTTCTACACTAGATCCAGATCAGCAGCGTAAGCATCACCTGAGAACTTGTTAGAAACATAGAATTGCAGAATCCACCCCAGACACACTGAATAAGAATCTTCAGTTAAACTAGATGCCTGGTGACTTGAATGCACATTGAAGTTTGAGTAACACTATCTTACACATCTGTACATTCTATCTCCTAGCAAAAAGCTTAGAACATAATAGCCATTTGATAAATCTAGAAAAATATCAGTAAAAATGTCAATTTCTCATGGTTTTGAAGAATAAAATGAGAATTTATGGCAAAGTACTTGGTAAACAGCTTTATGAATATGAGGTATTAATGTTAACTGATACATAAATAATTAGTTCATTAGGTCATTCATTCCCAAATGTTCAGGGAATGCCTACTATTTGCCAAGTCCATTTTTAAGTGTGAAAGAGATTATAGTTATCAAGAAAGACCCAACCTCAAAAGTGTAGTGGGAAAAATATATTAAACATAGAATTACCTAAGTAACTAAATAAAATTATGATTTTAATGAATGCCACAAAAGGGAAGTAAGTATTATTGAACATTGCATTCACTTTCTTTTGTCTCCATTAAATGGGTTTTATCTGAGTTCCCTCTCAGGTGGGATGAGAATATACCAGGAAAATCAGTAATTGGAGTCAAGGAAACTAAAATGACGTGGATATAAGACTTTGACGTAGTTTGGGTTCCCCTCAAAGCAGACCCTGAGACAAAGACTTAGGTAGAGATAGCTTAAGTGTGAGGAAATTTCACAAAACACAGTGAGAGAGTGGGAAAGAAAAAAGGGGAGTCAATAAAGGGAACGTCAGTGAGGAGCAGAGGCCCAATCCCACTGGGGAAGCCTCTGGGAAACCATGTTGTACATTAGAATTACCCCATGGAAATTTCAAGAAGCTGGAGCATCTATCCAGTGCATCTAATTCTCCAAGGGAACATTAACCTTCCCAGAGAACATTACTTTCCTACATTTCCAGATTGTTCCTTTGAATAGCTGATCTACAGTCAAACAACTGAGCTATACTCTATGGTTCCCAGACCATAGCACCACCTGGAACCCTGTTAGAAATATAAATTCTTAGGTTCCATTTGAGATCTATTGAATCAGAGTATTTAAGAGTAGCAATGTGTGTTTTAACAAGCCTTCCAGGAGATTCTGATGCCCAGTAAATGTTGAGAACCCCTCTTTTGGAGAAATCCCATGGACAGAAAAGAAGAGAGCCCAGGACTGAGATGGGAAGCTGAGACTGTCCCAAGAAGTATCTCCTGCACCTTCAGGTGAACTCAACTGGGCTGTGGGGCCATGGGATGGGACATCAACAGCATCTACTATAGTCTACCTGTTTTTATCTCATGTAATCTGGGGGAGGGGGATTAATTCATTTATCTACATGAATATTTATTAAACCTCTCTACTTTGTCAGGTGCACAACTCAGGGCTCAGGACATGTTGAAACCAAAACAGACATGCCCCTTACCTCATGAAGTTTGTAGTCTAATGGAGAAGACATGTGCATATGATGTGGTCTGAGGAGGTCAGGACAGCTTCCCTAAGGCTTTTCAAACTTGGAAGTTCATCTGAATCACCTCAAGATTGTGTTAAACCATGGAGGTGGTGAAGTAGGACTTGGGTGTTAGTCCAAGAACCACCCTTTGAGTAGCAGGGCCCTGAAAGACAGTGAGACCTGAAGGGTAAGTGATAGGTGGCTAAGTTAAAAGTAGGTAGGCCAAATGTTCTGGTTGGCCTGGGACTGAGGGGTTTTCTGGAATGTGAGACTTTAAGTGCTTCACCTGGGCTGGTTGGTCACCTCGTAAAAACAGTGGTAGAAGGATGAAGAACAGGCCAAGGGTTTCCAAAGTCCTTGAGGAAAGAAAAATAGCAATGTTGTAGAAAGGGAGGGAGCCAATGAGACTGGGAGAATGCACAAAAGAGTCTTAAAGAGTGTCCTGAAACTTAAGTAAGCAAAATTGATAGGGAGTTATATTTCTAGGCACCGAACCTGCAGTTGAGACTTCCCTGGCTAAACATTTTGGGTGAATGTGAATATTTCATGGAAGCTTCAATATGGTAGACCCTACCACATGGTTTTTTGTTGTTGTTTTTTTTTTAAGATTTTATTTGTTTATTTGACAGAGAAAGAGAGAGAGATCACAAGTAGGCAGAGAGGCAGGCAGAGAGAGAGGAGGAAGCAGGCTCTCTGCCAAGCAGAGAGCCCAATGCGGAGCTCGATCCCAGGACCCTGAGACTATGACCTGAGCTGAAGGCAGAGGTATAACCCACTGAGCCACCCAGGCACCCCCCACATGTGGTTTTGACTGAGCACTTAAAATATGACTAGTACAAATGAGGAACTAAATTGTTTAATGTATTTAATCTTAACCATAAGTTAAATTTGCCACATATAGCCAGTGGCTACTCTATTAGATAGTGCAGGTATACAAAATGGATTGAAGGTGACAGACAAAAGTGGATAGAAGGATACCAGTAGAGTAACTACTTCAGGAGAAAAATTATGTTGGTTTAAATGAGATGGTGGCAAGAGGAAATGATGCAAAATATTATGCTTCACTCAGATAATATAAAGGTATAAGAGATGAGAAAGGAAAGAGTTAGGGATAATTCATAGGTATCTGGTTTGAACGACTGGATATATAGCGGGCCTTATGCTGTGAAAAATCAGATTGGGGATAGTGTGAGGAAAGGATGTTGAGTTTGAATGCCTGTGAAACATTGCAGGGAGATACTGAGTAGCAGTCACATACCCAGGTGAGGAACTCAGAAGATAGCGAAGATGGACAGCTAATATCTGTTCAGCTCAAAGCAGTAAACTCATGACTCCAACCTGCTGGTTCAAAGTGGGATTTTATCAGCATTCAGTAACACATACTTCTCCTTGGTAAAGGGGACCACATGACACAAGGTGAGTCAGACTTACCGACTAAGATGATTGACCCAATGGTGGGCATCCAGCCCAAATAAAGTTCTCAGAGCTCTTCCCAGGCTTTAAAACTTGGCATTTAAAGACAGATGCTCAGTAAATCTCTGTCCAGGAGCTCTTGGTAGTCATGCTTCCATTATCTTGGGAATGCTAGCTTGGTAATTGATTGGGTATGCAAAGCTTGCTAATTAATTGGGCATGCAAAGAGAAGCAGAGGCCAAAGAAAGAGAAAGAAAGACAGGCATGGAAACACAATTGCATGGTTTAAGTACTCCAACAGTATACTCTTAATTCAATCAATCAACCAAATTTATGGGCATTTTATTTTTATGAGGCACCATGCTGAGCTTTAAGGGAATACTAGAAAGGCATAGAGCTTTGCCCAAAAGAACTCACTGTCTAGTTTTGTGGACAAAAATTGTGAGAAAAGTTTGATAGCAGCAAAACTGGAGAATTCTAAAACAGGGAAGACTTGAAAACATAGTGTGGTCTTTACATTACTTTCAACTTTATTCACTGCATCCAGTAAGTTGCCAAAACCTGATAACTCTAGGGAAAAATATCTGTTAAATCTATTCCTCTTACACATCACAATGAAAAATAAAACCAAACATTTTTAAATACCCAAATTACCAAATAAGATTAATAGAAATTGCCATTAAGTATATACATAAATAAATAAACAAGCAACCTGGAACAATGATTGCTGGTAAATTAGGTCTTTCCTACTTAATCTCTTTCAACTCAAGGCCTTTAAGTTTCTTGGTAATTAATCAAAAGCTTAGCTTACATTCACATTTTTCCAGAAATTAAGTTGTCAGGTTAAAAAACTCCAGTGACTCCCATCACAGATTCTTTGCAATGGCCTTTAACACCATACACCTTATGATCTTGCCCATTTTCTTACCTCATTCCCAACCACCTTCCTACCACCGTCCATTGTCTACCACTCTCCTAGGTTTCTAAAATGACCTCTTCACTTATTGGAGCACTGTCTCCCAGTTATTTTCTGGTCTTGGCTTAATAAATTACCTCTCTCTATATCAAATAGCTTAATTTATTACACCTCATGGTATATGACTTATGTATGTATGTACTTACTGTACATATATGTATGTATGTTCTTACTGTACATACTGTATGTATGTTCTGTCTTTGATACTAGAATAGACTCCCTATGAGGACTAAGACCTTGAGTCTCTTTCACCACTATTCACAAGACCTCAGAATAACGCCTGGAGGAGTGCCTGGTGGCTCAGTGGGTTAAGCTTCTGCTTTTGGCTCAGGTCATGATTCCAAGGTCCTGGGATCAAGCCCCACATCCATCTTCTGCTTGGCAGGAGGCTGCTTCCCCCTCCCCTCTCTCTCTGCCTGCCTCTCTGCCTACTTGTGATCTCTGTCAAATAAATAAATAAAATCTTTAAAAAAATAAGAATAATGCCTAGGACATGGTAGACCCTCTAAGCAATAGGGAAAAAGAAGTGAGTCAAAAGGTTTTATCTTCAGTTGTATCTTATACTGTCTGTGGAAAGAGTTAACCTCCCAAAAGACTTTCTTCATGCATTATTGGCTCAAACTGGATCACAGGTTTGCTTCCAAACCAATCACCAGCAAAGAGAAATGGAGTTGTCATTATTGGATTAGACCAATCATGACTCATTCCCAGGGACAGACCAGCCTTCCTGGAAATCAAGGATTGCCTAAAGATAAAACTGGAATTCTAGTAGCAGTAAAAAAATAAAAAATAAAAAAATTTTAAAAGTGCAGGGAGGTAGCTGATGAGTAGGCAAAAAGCAGTGTCAGACATTATACTTAACGTCCCATTTCTCATAATGAAGTCAAATCCTTTTGAGCCTGTGAAGAATGTCTTTGAATATCACACAGGATCATGCCTATTGCTTTGCATTTTCTAATTTACCCATTCATTTGTTCATTCACTCTCAGAAATACCTTTCAGCACCTATTATGTGTCAGACTACATCAGACTCTATTAAAATCTGGGGTATAAAGATTCTGACGGTTCTTACTTTAGGTGAGATTACCGTCTATTTTGTAGATGAGCAGTTTTACAAACAGTTTTAATACGGTGTGTTAAGTACTTTAGTAGCAGGAAGTGGAAATTGTAATTAGACATGGAAAGCATTCCTAAATGTCCACACAGGGGGACTTTGACAAACGTTGTTGTTTGATGAATAATGGGTGATTAAATGACAAAGCAAAAGAAATGAATGGATATACATGCTCTAAGAAAGCTCAAACTAGCTTTTTTGTGTTGACATCTGTATCCTATGAAGGAAACACATTGTTCAGATATCTGCCCAGATCCATGTCAACACCACCTTAATTTTTTTTAAACCTTGGTAAAGATAAAAGGGAAAGTCTGATAAGGGAGCCAGAGCATTGCCTAACTAAATTAAATTCAAGCTCTGGTTACCTTGGGTGACCTAACTAGAAAAGAGTCCCCAAAGAAAAGAGCCTTCTCCGTATAGTATGTATTCTTTTTAAAGTAATGTTTTCTTAAACTTTGCATGGATTTCACAATATTTCCTCAGCAATGATTTTCTAGGAGATGATATCTATAGTAGCTAATGATTTAAAAATGCCATTAAAAGGGGTGCCTGGGTGGCTCACTGGGTTAAAGCCTCTGCCTTCAGCTCAGGTCCTGATCCGGTCCTGTGATGGAGCCCCGCATGGGGCTCTCTGCTCAGCAGGGAGCCTGTTTCTCTTCCTCTCTCTCTGCCTGCCTCTCTGTCTACTTGTGATCTCCGTCTGTCAAATAAATAAATAAAATCTTTTTTTAAAAATGCCATTAATGAGCCACCATTGATTCTTCTGTGATACTTACATTTCATTAATGTAGAAAAGGATACACCCAAAAATTAATTAATGTATTACACATCAATGAATAAAAAACTACAATCACATGATGATCAATAGTTGCAGGAAAAGTGTTTGACAAAATCCAACACCCTTTATGATTTAAAAAAAAAAAGAAAAGAAAAGAAAACTGGGAACAGAAGGGAACTTTCTCAGCCTGATAAAGGGCATCTACAAAAACTCACAGCTAACATCATGCCTAATGGTGTTACATTAGAGAATGGTGTTACATAAAAAAAGACCAAATACTTTCCCCTTAAGATCAAGAACAAGATAAGGATGTCTGCTCCAGCCACTTCTATTCAAGACTGTACTGGAGTTTCTAGCCAGAAAATTTGATAAGAGCCATCTGGATTGGAAAGGAAGAAGTAAAACTATATTTGCAGATGACATGATTTCCCATATACTGAATCTTAAGGAATCTATACAATAGTAATAACAAACTGAAATGATATCAACAATGTTATTTATAATATCAAAAAAATAAAACACTTAAAAAACATTTAGCAAAAGAGGTGCAAAAATGTATACTCTGAAAACTACAAAACATTGTTTAAGAAGTGAAAGACTCAAATAAGAAGAAGAATGTCCCATGTTCATGGATTGAAAGATGGTATTATTAAGATGGTAATATACCCCAAACTGATTCACAAATTCAACTCAATCCCTATAAAAATCCCAATTGGCTTCTTTGAAGAAATTGGTAAACTATTCCTAAAATTCATCTGCAAATTCAAGAAGAGCCTAATAATCTTGGGGGAAAAAAGACTTGGAGTACTCACACTTTCTGATTTCAAAAGCCACTAGAAAGCTACAATAGTAGTCAAAGCAATCTGGTACTGGCATAAGGATGGACATATAGGTGAGTGACGTGCAACTGAGAATCCAGAAAGAAACCCATGCATCTATAATCACTTGATTTTCTACAAGGGTGCCAAGACACTTTCCATGAGGTAATGAGTGGTCTTTTCTACAAATGGTACTAAGATATCCACGTGCCAAAGAATAAAACTGTAGTTAACCTTACCTCATACCGCATCAAAAAATCAACTCAAAATGTATCCAAGTCTACCTGTAAGAACTAAAAGTATTAAAAATCCTAGAAGAAAACACAAGTATAAATCTTCATGACCTTGGGTTAAGGAATATTTTCTTAGCTATGAACCCAAAAGTACAAATAAACCAAACAAAAGTAGATAACTAGATTTCATTAAATTTAAAAACATTTGTGCTTCAGCCGGCACCATGAAGCAAACGTAAAGAAAACCTATAAAATGAAAGAAAACATTTTCAAGTCATTTATGATAAGAAATTGTACCCACAAAATATAAAGAGCTCTTATAACTCAATGTTAAAAGACAAGTTACTCCAATAAGAAATGAGCAAACGATTTGAATAAACATTCTCCCAAGAAGATATACAACAGATTTATAAATGGATAAGAAGATGCTGATCAGTCGTGAAATGCTAATCAAATGCAACCAGTTGCAAAAGCACACAAAAATCACAATGAGATACTACTTGACAATTAGATAGCCATAATCAAGAAGGTAGATAATAACAAGTGTTGACAAGAATATGGATAAATCAGAGGCATCACATATCACTAGCAAGAATGTACAATGGTGCAGCTATTGTGAAAAACAATCCAGCCATTCCTCAAAAGGGTTAAATATAGAGTAATCACAGGACTCAGCATTTCCACTCCTGGATATATATCCAAGAGAAATGAAAACCTATATCCACAGAAAACCTGCACACAAGTGTTCTTAGCAACGTTATTCATAATAGCCAAAGAAAAGGAACAAACCAAATGTCCATCAACTGAGAAATGCATCATATATTGTGTATCCATTCAATGAAATATTATTCCACAATAGAAAGGAATGAAGTAGTAATACATAATGCAACATAAATTAACCTTGAAAGGATAATGCTAAATGAAAGGGGGCAGATGCAAAAGGCCAATTATCGCATGATTTGATTTATATGAATTGTCCACATAGGCAAGTTTATAGAAACAGAAAGCAAATTTGTGATTGCCCACAGCAGTGTGGGGTGTGTTGGAGGGAAATGGGGAATAACTTCTAAGGGTACAAGTTGTCTTTTCAGAATGATTGAATGTTCTGGAATTAGAAAATGGTGAAGTTTGCACAATGTTGTGTATACACTAAAAATCACTGCATTGCAGTCTTTAAATGAGTGAATTGTATGGTATACAAACTACATTTCAATAAACCTGTGGCTCTTTCTTTTAAAGAAAAGACAAGCTTTTCTGTTTCCTGTATCCCCTAAGAATTTTGTTGACCCAGACCATTTAAAACCCATATAGATAAAATCAATGGTATGAGGCTGTCACCACAGTTTGGATCTTAGGAACTTTTCATTTCAGAGCTGAAAGGCACTATTTGAGAAAAATCTAACCAGGGCCATGTTGGTTGCAGTCTTCAATAGCAAGAATTGATCCAGGCTGTATGTGCAGAGTTCAGCCCTGACACAGAAGTCCAGACTCTCAATTCTTATACCCAACTTGTTTATTTTTAGTCGGCCTGCTTTATATCAGGGCAGCTCCGTGAAACTGCTAACCCTTGTGTCTGCATTGCTTCCTTCCCACCGACATGCGCTGGGTGCGGCTGTCTCTGACCTCCTCCTCTGTCGAGCTCCCGGCTCCCACCGGCCTTGGGTCCCCTGGTCCACGACCTGCCTGGCCCACCCGCCTCTCTGGGGAAAGCCACTCCTTCCAGTTCTTTCAGGCTCTCTCTCTGACACCAGTAGTCACCTGCCTAGCTTCCTTCCTGCACCGTAATTATACTGTATTCATAGCCTGATTTGACATTTCCATAGAAAAATGCAATTATAGCCTTCCAAAAGGCGGAAATAACCTGCTGATGATATTTGAGGGGGGAAAAAAATCACTTTGGAGATGTGCTTCAACTCAGTCTCTCCGAAATGTGTTACCAAATGCTGTTGCATGCTGAGGCCTTCCCCATTTTCCTTCATCTAAATATTAAACCTTGTCCAATGGTAAGTATCAAGTTTCTAAAATACCCCAAGTAAGGAGAACTTGCCCTGAGCAACTTAGAACCTTTTGAAGAAAAGTGTTTCGTGGGGAATACAAGATGAGGATAAGCCTGAGAATAAAGCTCTTATAAACTCATTCATGGAAAAAAAGCAAAAAACAAACAAACAAAAAAAAAACAAGAACAAGAACAAAAAACAAACAAAGAAAATAAATACTAAGTGCTGAGTAGTCAAATATAATTTATATTTTTCTCTTTTAAACTTGCAGCAGAGGGTATTGTGGGTTTATTTCCGTTTGCCATCACCTGCTAGCCAGAAACTGTTTGGAATTCCAGTGATCTTTTACTGTACTAATCATCAATAGATACTATTTTTTTGAGCACTTACTAAATATCAGCCTTGTGCTGAGTGGATAATAACACATTATCAAGTCACACAGACTTGGGTTCAAATTGTGCTTTCATAACATATTAGTTGTATGACTTAGATCTCCAGGCCCAGATACTCCATCATTTCCCAACCACAAAATGCTCTCTGAATTTGAAATATTCTTATGATTTTGCCGTACAGTGAGGCTTTCACATTTGCTCTGCCTGAGAGGTATGGAATCTCTCCTGTGTGCACAAGAGATTGTCAGACATCAGGATAGGATAATTAAAGGCCCTACATGAAGTGGAGGATCTGAGACTTTCGGCACCCAGAATTCTCTATGGACCAGACTCACTGTTGTGATTTTCCCTAGAAGCCCTTTCAAGTCCTTCTTCCTCCTTGCCAGGCCTTTTTTTTTTTTTTTTTTTTTGGTTTGTTTTTCTCTAGCCAATCATCATTTTAGATGCAGCTCAGTCCAAGGGCAGCTTTAATTAATGAGCCAGGTTTCTGGTGTTGATAAGAATGCTAGGTTAAGGTCAAATGTGGAGGGCAGTTTTCATTAAACACACTAAATGTGGTTGCAATTTGAAATGATATTGTCTATCTCTTGCTGAGCTGCTGTTTTATTACAATGAAGAGATGGCCTTCCAAATTCAAAAGCAATAGTAAACAGATTATATGGGGAGAGATGCTTCTTTGCACAGCAACTGTTAAAATAAAATGTTGCCTCTGCAGCCTCTGTTTACCAAGGTAGAACAAGTGAAATCTCGTATGTGGTCTGCGGAAGGACCCCTCTAAACTCAGGGTCCACCTTGCCCATTCTGGGGCTCCTGATGTGTATTCATGACAACCAGACATCAGGTATTTGGGGTGATGCTTGACAATCCCAAAACCTAAAATAGAATCAGAGTCTTATATTTTTTCTAGTATTTTTACTTCCGTTTATTGATTTATTACTTTTTTAAAGATTTTATTTATTTATTTGTCAGAGAGAGAGAAAGCACAAGCCGGGGGAGAAGCAGGCAGAGGCAGAGGTTGAGAAGCAGGCTCCCTGCTGAGCAAGGAGCCAAATGCAGGACTCCATCCTAGGACCTTGGGATCACGATCCTAGCCCAAGACAGATGCTTAACTGACTGAGCCACCCAGGTGTCCCAATTTAAATCTTTTTTATTTTCAGAAAAATTTTTAGTGTTATGTAAAAGTTTTATTCTTTTAGAAATAAAAAGGCAAGGTTAAAAAGGCAAATTTTATAGAGCCTGTATAATTCTTTTTTGCCTTACCCTACTATCAACATCTCACATCAGAATGATACATTTGTTACAGTCATTACTACTCAGAGTCCATAGTTTAGGGTTCACTCTTTTTTTTTTTTTTAACTTAAATTCCAGTCAGTTAACATACAGTGTAATAATAGTTTACGTGTACAATGTAGTGATCAACACTTCCATTCATCACAATGCTTAGCACGAGGGTTCACTCTTTTTTTTCTTTTAAGATTTTATTTATTTGACAGAGAGAGAGAGATCACAAGTAGGCAGAGAGGCACCAGAGAGAGGGTGGAAACCTGCTGAGCAGAGAGCTGGATGCAGGGCTCTATCCCAGGACCCTGGGGTCATGACCTGAGCTGAAGGCAGAGGCTTAACCCACTGAGCCACCCAGGTGCCCTTAGATTTCACTCTTGATGTTGTGCATTATATGGGTTCCCTCCCTCCACCAGCACCTCCACAACCATTGTCTCCATAGTTTACCTTTTTACTGTCTTTTTACTGTCTCCATAGTTTACCTTTTTCCAGGATGTCACGTAGCAGGAATCAGATACTACATTGCCTTTTCTTTTTGCTTTTTTTTTTTTTTTAAGATTTTATTTATTTATTTGACAGACAGAGATCACAAGTGGGCAGAGAGGCAGGCAGAGAGATGGGGGGAAGCAGGCTCCCCGCTGAGCAGAGAGCCCAATATGGGGCTCAATCCCAGGACCCTGGGATCATGACCCGAGGCAAAGGCAGAGGCCTTAGCCCACTGAGCCACCCAGGCCCGCCTATTATCTTCTATTTACATTTACTTATTTGTAAAACAATTTCTTTACATATATTTAAATATTTATATCTTAGGCACCCAAGAATGAAACCACAGGCACCAAAAGAGTGAATTGCCAGAGAGATTATTATATCTTTTAATGGAAGAACTGTCAGTCCATAAACATAAGAACTAAGCCTTGACCTTAGTACCAAATTTTGGCACTCCCGAATAAGTTGTAAGATAGCAATTTTAAAAAGCAGTAGACAAAAAGGAAGCAGAATTGTGATTATGACAAGACCCCCTTTCTTGCAAGGAAAATACTTATGCTTTCCTCTACCTTACACTTGCCACAATGTGTACAACAATATTGAACCATAGCATGCCCCTGGCATGCCGAGGGGAAGGGCAGCTACGATAGAGACTCTTGACCAGGTGGTTTCAGTGGTGAAGGCCGCTATCTCCATCCAATCTGAAGACAAGGGATGGCTTAGTGAGAGTAGATTTTCTGTATTAAATGATGCAACTCTTCCTTGCAAGGTCTGACTTGAGGGAGAAATCTGGCCTAGCAACAGTTGTCTGGCCTTCCTGCTTTGTTCCTTAAAGATAGAAGTTTGCAAAGCAGTAGTATTCATCACCAACTACAGGTGTGTTCACTAACTACATGGTAAATAGGTCCTAATCATCCTGACTCTTCTTGAACAACTTGCTCAAGGCAGAGTCCCAAGACTCCACCCCCTAGTGAATAAATTAAATTGTCCTACTTACAGGGGCGCCTGGGTGGCTCAGTGGTTTAAGCCTCTGCCTTCAACTCAGGTCATGATCTCAGGGTCCTGCGATCGAGCCCCACATCGGGCTCTCCGCTCAGCGGGGAGCCTGCTTCCCCCTCTCTCTCTGCCTGCCTCTCTGCCTACTTGTGATCTCTCTCTGTCTATCAAATAAATAAATAAAAATATTTTTAAAAAATTGTCCTACTTACAAATTTGTCCTTTCTCAAAGTTAGTCACATTTTTTAAAAGAATTTATTTACTTATTTCAGAGATCATGAGAGAGAGAGTACAAAGGGAAAAGGAGAAGCAGGTTCCCTGAGCAGGGAGCAGGGAGCCTGAGGTGGGGCTCAGTTCCAGGACTCTGGGACCATGACGTGGGCAGAAGTCAGACACTTAGCCGACTGAGCCATCCAGGCTCCCCCAAAGCTAACCACATTTTTATCCAGAGGACCCCTCTTTTCCTCTTAACCCCAGTCCCCTGCTATTTCTCAGCAGTGAGATGAGATGGGGAAGAGGATAAGTAGTGAAAGAGTTGGGGCTATGCCCGGGGTGGAACTCACTCAGAGAAATGGGTAAAGGCCCATCAGGAGCATCCAGTTGGCTCTTGTTGCTAAGATCCTAAGAGAGCAAACATTATCCATATTTCCTCTTTCTTAGTGAAAAGTGGACTCAGCCTCTTGTCAATGGAAAATTTTCCCTCAAATCAAAAAATGGGCTTAGAGCAGGAAAGCTAAAAATAACATGTATATATGACATATGACATACATCTATACATAATACCATCTTCATCTCTCTTCAAAATACAAGTTAAGAGATGAACAAAACAAAAAAATTCCCATTTACAATTGCATTAAAAAAGATTAAATTATCTAGGGATAAATTTAACCAAGGAGGTAAAAGACTAAAATACTGAAAATTACATTATAATTATAAAATTATATTAAGAAAGAAGCTAAAGAAGACATAGATAAATGGAAAGATATTCCATGTTCATGGACTGAAAAAAATTAATATTGTTAAGATCTCCATACTACCCAAAGCAATTTAGAGATTCAGTGCAATCCCTATCAAAATCAAATGGCATTTTCCACAGATAGAACAAAAGAATTTCTAAAATTTGTATGGGAGCGCAATAGTCAAAATTATCTCAAAAAAGAGCTAATCTGGAGGCATTTTGCTCCCCGATTTCAAACTGTATTACAAAGCTAAAGTAATTACAACAGTATGGTAATGGCATAAAAATGGACACAGAGACAGATGGAACAGAATAAAGACCCCAAAAATAAACCCACAAATATGTGGTCAATTAATTTACACCAAGAATATGATATAGGGAAAGGACAATCTCTTTAATAAATGGTGTAGGAAAAACTGGACAGTCAAAGGAAAAGAATGAAACTCAACTCTTATCTTATACCATACACAAAAACAAACCTAAAATGGATTAAATACTTGTATGTTGTATATAAGATCTTAAATCTAAAATTCTTGGGAGGGGGGCAGAAACATAGCCAGTAAGTTCTTTGACATAGGTCTTGGTGATGATTTTTAAAATCTGACACCAAAAGCAAAGCAACAAAAACAAAAATAAACTATTGGGACTACATCAAACTTAAAAGGTTCTACAGAACAAAGGAAACCATCAATAAAATAAAAAGACAACCTACTGAATATGAGAAAATATTTGCATATCATATATCTGATAAGGTGCCCATATCTCAATATATAAGGAATTCATACAACTCAACAGCAAAAAACAGTCTAATTTAAATATGGGCAGAAGATCTGAATAGTATTTTCCCAAAGAAGACATACAGATGGCCAATAGGTACATGAAAAGATGCTCAACATAATTAATCATTAGGGAAACGCAAATCAAAACCACAGTGAGATATCATCTCACACCTGTTAGAATGGTTATTATCAAAAAGACAAGAAATAACAGTAGTTGGTAAACATGTGGAGAGAAGGGAACTTTTGGGCACTGTTGGTGGGAATATAAATTGATACAGCCACTATGGAAAACAGTCTGGGGGTTCCTCAAAAAAAAAAAAAAATTAAAACTAGAACTACCATATGATACCAATTCTGGGTAATTATCCAAAGAAAATGAAAACACTTATTTGAAAAGATATATGCACCCCCAATGCTCACTGAAGCATTATTTACAGTAGCCAAGATATGGAAACAACTGAAATGACCATCAATGGAATGTTATTTCAGCCATAAAAAAGAATGGAATCTTGGATGCACCTCAAGGACATTATGTTAAGTGAAATAAGGCAGAAAAGGAAAGACAAATACTGTACCATCTCTCTTATATGTGGAATCCAAACAACAACAACAACAATGGAAACAAGATCATAGATATAGAGAACAGATTGGTGGTTGCCAGAGGTAAGGGATGCAGGGTAGGAGAAATGGGTAAACTGTTGTGGGTTTTTGTTTTGTTTTGTTTTTTAGTTTAAATAAATTTAAAAAAAAAAGAAAGAAAATGCCAATTTTGTCCTCCTTTCAGGAAGGGCATTTTAATATGGTTGGTTCTTTCCCATTCTTCAGATTTCAGCTCTAATGCCCATGATCCCTGAAGTCTCTCTTATGCACTTCTCTCTTTCTCTTCTCTTACCTCTCTGTGGTAATTGCTTCCACACTATGTTTTCTTTGTGTATTGTGTATACTGTTCACTCCACCTATGATATAATCTCCATGAGAACAGAGATGTTAACTGACAGCTGCTCAGTTTTTCCCTCAGCACACTATCCACAGTTGACGCAGCTCACTAAATGACTGAGAAGGGGTAAATAGACTGGATGGCCTCCAAACTCTGCCCTAGCATATGTTTGTCCCCATTTTTTTTTTTTACCAATCTGCTTCCATTTCTCAGGTACCTAGATTCTTCTTTCATACCCTAACTAAGCACCTGGCTCCAGGAGCCCGCTGAATATTTTAGCTGTTTTCTTAGCCTTCTCCATCCATTATTCCTTTGAATGAGCCCCCTTGCCAGCCATGAACTCTTCCACACTTATTCTCCTCCCCAGGTTCATTTTGGCCTTGATAGATGGCAGGGGGTAGGAGTGAGGAAGAAAGCAAGAGGGGTCATATATAAAAGGTGACTAGCTTCAAGAAAGAACCAATTCATGAGTAGAACACTTCAGTTGATTCAGTAGGAGGCAGAGATACAGAAAAGTGGTGGATATTTCATGAAGGTGGAGGAAGCAAGTGCCTGTGAGAAGAGGACCAGCAGGAGCACAATGAGTGAGGATAAAGAGAGCCTGAAAATAACTCTTGTTTTGGAGAGTTTGACCCCAGGCTGATAGATAACATTGGAATTCAAAATACAATTTGATAAATATTTTCGAGCCTCTATTAAAACCAGCATTGTGCTGGTCACCACAGGTGTGGGAACACAGAGACAAAAGCTACGTCCTCCAGTATCCCTGTGAGGCTCCTGATCCAGGCATCTCCCGCAGAACCCAAGGCAAGCAGCTCTGCCTATTGTCCTGGGCACCCAAGTGGGCTACATAATGTAACAGGAAAAAGAACACAACATGAGGTGCTCTTTCTTGTCTATAGCTGAAATAATAATAGCTCATATTCATTCAAGAGCATTGAATTAAACACTTTTCATGCATCAATTCACTGACTTCTCATAAACCATTGGAAGTCTTATTGTTATTACCAGCATTTACGGATGAGGAAACTAAAGCATGGGTGTATTCCAAAGGTCACATAGTTGGCAAGGGGTGAAGCTGAGATTCATACCAGGTAGGTCATCTTCAGAGGCCAGTGTCTGCCATAACTCGTGCTTTTCTAGACAGTCCTCTCCCTACATCCCTTTCTCTTTGTGTCAAAATGCCACTGATTCTTCAAGGCTCTGCTCCTGTAAGTCTTCTCTTATGAAGTCAGAATCGACATCTCTTTCCTCTGCTCTTCTATACCAGCTCCCTTCTATCACTCTTCAGCTTCTATCTAATGCTGCCTTATACTCTAATTCATTCATTAAATAGTTACATGCAGGAGCCATACAATCATAAGTTCAAATCCAACTCCCATCTTTATTTACTATGTGGCCATTATTGACAAGCTCTTCTGAGCCTTATTTTCTCCATCTATGCTCAGCAGTGATAAAACAAAACAAACAAACAAACAAAACAGCTTGAAAGTTTAAAATTAGACTGGGTGCTCACAACAAAGTAGCTATTTTTCAGCTCATCTCTCTGTCCCCATCGCAAATGTTGCATTCCATTGAATTTCTTGCAGCGACACCCATCACAGTGCCTGCCACCCGCTAAGCCTCCAGTATGAACTGTTGGCAGGAGCATTTGATCAGAGGTGGGGTGTGGAGTGAGGAGAAGCACCTCAACTTGCTGTTCCAAGTCCTTGCCTCCCTGCCTTGAGTCACTCAGGTATCACAATGTTTGCCCCATCATGTACCGCCACTCTTATTTCACATTTTTCTCCCTATCTACTCACTTTCCCCCAATGTTTTATTATGAAAATTTGCATAATAAGGGAAAGTTGAAAGAATTTTTTGATAATATCTGTATACCTATCACCTAGATTCCTATCAACATTTTATTATATTGGCTTTATCAAATCCTTCTGTCCTTCCATCAATTCACCTTTTTTTAATGCATCTATAAGTGAGTTGCAGACATCAGTATACTTTTCCCTTACTATTTCAATATGCATATCATTGACTCAAGTTAAATGCCTTTTACAGTGTGTCATATAAAATATATACAAAATGAAATGCAAAATTATAAGGGTACTATATAATGAATTTTGACCCAAACCTCTATCAAGACATAGAACATTACCATCACCTAAAAAATCCCTTATGCCCATCCCATTCACACCCCACTATTGTGTCTTGATATTTTTCCTAACATTGCCTATACTGAAACTTCAAAACATGAAAGTGGATAAGAACTTTTTATTAAAAAAAAAAAAAAAAAACACTGAGTAAACCTATTTTTTTTTAATAAACATATATTTTTATCCCCAGGGGTACAGGTCTGTGAATCACCAGGTTTACACACTTCACAACACTCACCAAAGCACATACCCTCCCCAATGTCCATAATCCCACCCCCTTCTCCCAAACCCCCTCCCCCCAGCAACCCTCAGTTTGTTTTGTGAGATTAAGAGTCACTTATGGTTTGTCTCCCTCCCAATCCCATCTTGTTTCATTTATTCTTCTCCTACCCACTTAAGCCCCCATGTTGCATCACCACTTCCTCATATCAGGGAGATCATATGATAGTTGTCTTTCTCTGCTTGACTATATATGAAACCTATAGAAACAAAGCTTGCCATTTTCTACGAGTCAGCAACCCCATCCCAACCCCTAATACCACTTCGAATACCTTACTTTTTCAAGCTCCCAAACATCCGTCTGTGTTATCCTAACAATTCTTCACAAATTTATCATCTCTTTGTCTAAAATGTATAAAAACTACTGCCTTGATTATTTGTTTGGATCCTCAATCTCGTTATTGGGTCTCCGTGTACACCTAATAAAACTTGTTTGTTTGGCTTTTTTCCTCCTGTTAATCTGTGTCATGTCAATTTTATTCTTAGTGCAGTTGGGAAAACCTTGGAGATAGAAAATTTTCTTCTTCCCCTTCCCCATTAAAGAGATTTGCAAAAATGTGAAATGATGCTGCTCTTTTCACTAAACTTCTTATTAAGAAAATACAGGTCATTTTTTTAAAGAATAATTTATTAACTCTGTGACTTAAAGTATGCCATTCAAATCTTTCTTGTTTCTGTTTTCTCATCTATAAAGTGATGATTTTATTTTATTTTTACTTAACATATAATGTATTATTTGTTTCAGGGGTACAGGTCTATGATTCATCAGTCTTACACAATCACAGTGCTCACCATAGCACAGACCTTCCCCAATGTCCCATCACCCAGCCACCCCATCCTCCCTCCCCCTCCACTCCAGCAGTTATTTTAATAAGTTATTTATGTAGACATTTTTTTTATTTTTTATTGAATTAATAAATACGGTATCTAATTTTTGTCAGTTTTCATTTCTGATACGGCACATATTGGTAGATTTAACCCATATAAATAGAAGATTTTCAGCGTCTGTTTTACTTTCTAGGAGTACAAAAGCTGCAGGGCCCAAAATGTTTGAGAACACTGATATTTGGCATTTTGGAAGACACTTCCCTAAGTGATAGGAGATGTTCATGTACAGATCACAGGAACAGAGAGTCCATTCCTTTCCAATAATGCTGCCAAAGCCCAGCTCCTGCTTCTCCATTAGGTGCTTCTCTGGCCAACAGCAGAATTGGCAACATTACCTGGGAAAATACACCAATGTACAACACCCCAGAAGATGCACGTCTCCTCATGATTCCTAGATTTGTCTTCTAATCCTCCAAGTACTGGCTTAGCCAGGGGGGGTCTCCAACTAAGTGAACATGGAAGAAACGGGGGTCACTGGAAAAGCCAGCCTTGCCCTAGCGCCCCTGTCTGTAACGTTGCACTGGAGAGCCAGCCTCCCTCTCACTCAGTGATCGGACAGCTCACACAAGCTGGCTAGAAATGTATTTTAAGCCAAGCTCCTTTTTGTACCTATTTGGGTGAAAAGAAAGATCTAATTACAAGATTTAAAGCAAATTTTTTTTAAAAAATCTAGCTATAATCCTAACCTGCAGAAAAAGCAATTTAGCACGAAGAGAAGCAGAAATGAGCAGGGGAAATGAGCAAGGAATCAGACCATTATGCATGGGACAGAAGGCATGTGTTTACAAAAGATTGATTTGAACAGTGCACATAAACAGTCCCGGCTGTAGGGGAAAGGTCCTTTACATTTATCTTCTCTCAAAACCAAGATAGAGTTTGTTAGTTCGTGTTTTTTTCCTATTAGCTCTGAAGTCTTTAAAAAAAAAAAAAAATGGCCCGACTGTTGCAACAACTTTCCTATTTATCCTAACTGAAGGAGAAGAGTTTCTGTTTCTGGCTACCATGGAATTTATGCATTTCAAAAACTGTGCTATGTGCCACTCCTATTTTTTTTAAAGCTAATTTTTTTTATGCATGGATACAGGCTAAGCTATATTCCTGCTTCACTCCTTTTATACTTCCAGCATAAAAGGCAAAGTCAAGAGGCAGCATTTAAAGACATCCCACATAGTTTATTTTTGGTTTCTCTTTCGTGATGATATATAGTTTCAGTCAACACAACTTGGAGATATTCACCTGGTACCTTTGATAAGGTGACAAATGTTACAAGAACTAAGATGCCATCTCTTCCATGTGATCCCAAGATCTCCGGCTATCCTTTATCTCCAAGAAGACAGATGAGAACCAGTTTCTTCAAATGCAAATGAGAGCCTCCCTTTGTCAATCTAGAAAGATGAGTTCTTGTCAAAGTGGCATTCTCCCCAGCCAAGGACAAAACAAAGGAGAAAGAACTTCAACTGTGACTACAAGGGTTGAGGCTATATGTTGTGCAAAATTCAGCAAGTAAATGGTCTGGACCAGGTGAGGAGTGAGCCAAAGCAAAGGACAGGTAGAGGTCTCTTCCAGAGAGGAAGCAGTGCTCACCAAATTCAGTTGAGAGACAAAGTCAATGTCAGTTGCCAAGAGCCTTTGGTTGGTAGCCAAAGTCAAGAATGTCAAGGGACCAAAGGAGAAAGCGTGAAGAGCAAAGGAATGGGTGGGACGAGGCACACTCCAGCACCCTGCACAGAGCCTCTTTTCTTTTCATATACTTTTCATCTTCCCCCACACCCATCATTCCGGGGAAAACCAATTAAGACATGAAAGATCTTGAAATTCCGAAGGACAAATATTAGGGAGGAAAATAGATCAAAACTGCCATTCTATGATGGTATAGCTAAAGAGAAACCTTGGAGAACAGAAATTTCCATCAGGGTTTTAAGTTATTTGCTGTGGAGTATACAACAGAATACACACCCTACCTCCCCCAACCCCAGCCCACCCCCACAACATTCTGATATAAATTATTTAACAAAATCTATTAGGCCACTGCTGCTTTTGTGAGAATAGATCCTTTAGGGAAACTCAACGGTGTAATGAGATCTGTACCCAGAGAACACAGAAACAGCACTGTGGACAGCGAGAGCCGATGACCTCAGGGTGCACACTGCTAAGGCAATTAAGAGAGATTGTTACTCTCATTAAAGGCAGCTCTCAGAGTTAGATTAGAAGCCACCTGCTTGTCCTCCAGCCAGCTGCCTCCAAGACTTTAGTCTGTCTCTCTTTCCCTCTCCCTCTCTCTCTCCTTCCTACCCTCTCTCCCTCTCCCTCTGAACCCTCTTTTCTTCCATTTCCCTCTCCCTCCCAATCTCTCTCTCTCTCTCTCTTTCGCTTCTGCTGCTTTCAGGTTCATAACACCAAGAGGCAACAGAACAGATTTGTGAAATCAATCACACAGGTGAATTGCCCATCAGGGCAGCCATCCAAATCAGAGGGCTTGATTTTCCAACTTGAAGTTAAATCACCTGGCACAGCTCTTAAGGTTGGAGTCGCTATAGAGACAGAACGTCGCTAAAGTTGAGCCTGACAGTGTCAAAGGGTCAGGCTCATTGCTTCATCCTCAGAACCCCAGAGAGAGAAGGCAGCGGGAGGAAACCAGCAGGATGATCTCACTGAGCAATGTAATAAAAGCTGAAGGGGCGGGGTTGCTTTATAAGC
Organism: Mustela nivalis; assembly: GCF_964662115.1. Taxonomy (NCBI): domain Eukaryota; kingdom Metazoa; phylum Chordata; class Mammalia; order Carnivora; family Mustelidae; genus Mustela; species Mustela nivalis. Next base: position 104,225,008 of record NC_139027.1, on the reverse strand, counting down.
CTTTTGATTAAATTCAGTGGTGCTAAACGGACTGAGGCACTTTAATAGGCAAAGGCCTTTATGAGTAAAAACTGCCTTTTCTGAATTTGGCTCCTAAAAAAACAAAATCCCATCTCAGACTAAGCCTCTATATTAAAACAGACTCACATCACATCTATCATGGCATTTGTTCCTCATGAGATCCTGCCCTTTTTCTCTGTCCTGCACCAGTAAATGAGTCTCCACACCAAGAAATTATAAGAGAATAAAGGAGAAAATAGTCTGAATTATCAGTGGGAACGTCTATGGTGATAGAATTTGTGAGTAAATACCTGAGTCCCTGCTACACCTTGCCTGTGAGACTCAGTCTGTTTTTGAAGACTTTTTAGGTCAATTTGGTTTTGCTGTGGTCTTTATTTTCCGCCATCAGTAACAGTTGCAATGGAAAATACCCCTTGTGCAGCTGATTTAATTTGGTAATTTGTAGTATTTTAAAGCAATGGCTCTCCACCTTGGCTCACACTGGAATCATATAGAGAACTTTTTTTAAAATACTGATGCCCAGATCTCACTTCCAGAGATTTTAACTTAATTGATCTAAGGTATGTCTTGGGCATGGAGAGTTTTTAAATCTGTCTAGGTGATTCTAATGTGCAGTCAAGGTTGAAATCCATTGACTTGAAGCAGTGGTTCCCGAAATTAGCATGCCTCAGACCCATACAGCAGATTTGATAAGACACAGATAGCAGGGCTACACCCCCAGAATTCCTGATTCATAAGTTCAGGGTGAGGACACAGGCATCCACTGGAAAGAGAATCTTCCTGCTCCTAAGACTTCATGGAAGCTCTTGGGTTCCGAGCCTTCTTCTTAAGCTTGCCAAGGAAATAGACTGGATTTTGGCAACAGGTATCTAGTACAGTGGAACTAGGTATAGCTTTTGCCATAGTTCCCAGCTTTGCTTCTCTCACTTATTTGTCCTGACAACTCCCAGAAGGCACCTGAAAGAGTGTGCTTGTCCTGCAGGTTCGTGGAGAGGGCTGGCTCTAGGTCAAGGCCAAGGCTGAAACCCCCTCCAAATTCTGTAAACTTGTAGCTTGAAGACTAGGTTGAAAGTGTGTGAGAATTGTGTGTGTGTGTGTGTGTGTGTGTACACCTGTGAAAGTATAGTGTCTTTGAAGCCCCAAAAGAAGGCAATTCTAGAACTTTTCAAGATAGTCAAGAGCATCACCAAGCAATAAGGAGTGTCCCATGGGCCGCCCAGTTGTATCTGTAAAGTAGAAGAGGCAGAAGAAGCCACAGTCCTCACTGATCATGCTCCAGTGTTCTCTCTGAGCAACATCTAAAGGCATGTCTGATAGCTTTGGCTCCCTAGGAGAAAATCTTGGGAGATCTCAGATGCTCCGGGGTGGTGGAGGCCCCAGTGAGAAATTCATACATTCCTTTCTATTCCTTGCTACCCTGGCATGTGGGGGATTCAAAACAATTTATAAAATCAAAAGCATATGATTTTTAACTTTGTTTTTCCCAAGCTGGGCAAAGTAGTCATGCCAGCTGCATGTACAGGAGACAAGAACAAGCCTTTCATTAATATTCTTCCTCCTGAGCAAGGATCATAAAACACTCTGAAACCATACCTGTGAAATCTCATTTGACCTACTTAGAACTGTAAGGTAGATGATTCAGTCAATGCAAATCATGTCAAACATTTAGAATAAGGAAACAAAGACACCAAGAGGTCACAAAATTAACTTGAGTCTAGAGCTAGGGCAGTTTCCCGATTCTCGTTCAGTGCTGAGGAGTGAATCCGAGCAAGAGAGGTATGGAAAGTCCTTCCTCCAGTCTAGTCTAAGAAATCTCCTTAGATCTGTTATGCATGTTTTGGGTTAAGATTTTATTTCAAAGACTTTTGATAAAATATCCAGAACCCCACAGCCTGCAAACTGCATGTCACACTCCAAAGCTCATCTTCCAAAGAATTAGGTCTTAAGGGAAGTCTTCCAACATGGTTCTCACAGGACTTCTGTGTACATCATGTTCACATAGAGGATTTGTTAAAACAAATTGCTGGGTCTCATCCCTCAGAGTGTCTGACTCAGTAGATCCAGGGGAAGGCCTGGGAATTTGCATTTCTAACAAGGTCCCAGGTGACACTGTTGTTGCTGCTGCTGTGTGTCTGGGGACCACTCTTCGAGAACCACTACAATGAGACAGTGGTTCTCAACCCTTGGTATGTATCAGAGTCACCCAAGAACTTTGAAAAATTATAAATACCGGACTCACACAGACCAATTAAATCAGCCTCTGTGCAGGTGAAGTCTAGGAATGAAAGTTTTTAAAGTGGCTCCTTAGGTGCAGACAAGTTTGAGGACCTTCGCAATAAGGGGAACCCTATATACAATTACAAGGTATTCAAAGCACTAGGTCGGGGGTTCTTGGAATGTGGTTCTGGATCAGCTGTATTAACATCTCCTTAGCCAACTCCTTAGAAATGCTGAGTCCCCCTTGCAGACCTACAGATTCAGGAACCCTGGGTGGAGTCCACCAATCTGTTTTAACAAACTCAGTAAGTTAAGTAAATTTGAGGTTTGCTAAGGTTTGAGAACTACCACTCTAAGCTCTTGGCTTCCTGCCAAATGGCCACCTTGGAAGTTGGAGCAATAATCATCTAGGAGCAGAAATTGAGGCCAGACTCCCAGCAAGCTGGATACAGCAAATGCTCACTAAGTAGCGGGGGTGGTGGAGGGAAAAGGAAGGAGACCATTGGGTCACATTGTTAGTGAGGGACCATGGCATGCTGCTGACATCCTTTCCAGGACATCTGGCTTCAAAGCTCTGGAAGATAAGGTCTGCAAATGACTTTGTAATGAGTCTCACCCCTGCACACTCAGAGGGAGGTTGAGCTTCAGGAAAAGCTACGATGTAGCTAAACCAAGATTGGGTCTCCCCCTTGGCCTTTCCTAGTCCCCTTCGTCCAGGCTCTATCCCACCTTCACCAATTCCCCAACAAAGTTCTCTCGTGGAGTTCATTGTGGTTAAGTTATTCCTGCCCTGCAGGATAGCTCAAAGGAAGTGGCTAATTACACTTGAATGTGTCACCACCTCTCATGGGTACATTCATTCCAAAAAAGACAACTGGGATAGGCAATGTCTAACACAGCAGAATGTGTCTTCAAAGATGGAATATTGGGCATTGACCCTCACTTGGGAAATAGATTATATCATTTAGATGATTAACTGTTTCTTCAGCATCAAGTTCCCTGTGCTCCAGATTTCATGTCTCTATCCCCTTTGCGCTCTGAATCCTAAATATAAACAATATGATAGACTGACAAAATGGCCAAAACTTCTTCCCCTTCCCTCAAGAGATAGAGTCTATTTTAGCACCTCTTGAATCTGGGTTAACCTTGTGAATTGCTTTGGCTAATGAGACTTTAGACACCACAATGTCCGCAGAGACTTAAATAGCACTTGAACTTTGGAGCTTGCTTGTTTGCTGAAACCTCCAAATAAATGAGTCCAAGGTAGCAGCTTGAGAATGAAAAGCCATATAGAGGAGGACTAATGCACTCCAGCTGTGGGTGAGACCATCCAACCAGTTAACCTGCCAAAGGGCCACAGAGAGCAAGCCCAGCAGAGATTAGCTCCTCTGTCCCAAACACAAGGATCACTCATCTGATTCTTGAGATTGTGAACTACATAACTATTATTTGGAGCCACTAATGTATGAGTTGTTTGTTATGCAGCAAAAGCTAACTGACACAATGATTACACTAAAGATTGTCTTGATCATATCTAAAGATTACCCAGAAAGAGAAATCACCTCAGAAATGTTGCATCTTCCCTGGACATCCCTCCCCCCATATAGCCTAGGTTGCTAGTTGATAACCTCTTACATGTTCTCCTAAAGAATCAGTGTTTAGATCTACCTAAGATAAGACTTGCCACTATAATTTCCAGTAAAGCTTCTCTACCTGCCATTGCCCCTGACCATGAAACCTTCAAGGGCATAATCCATGTCCCAACTATCTTTGTATTTCAAGGCCCTTGTTTCCATGTTTATTGCTCTGAGCTGAACAAAATGGAATACTAGAGTATGAGGAGTGTGGGGAGTGAGGTGGGGAGGCTGGCCAGCAATGGTTTGTAATATTCACAGGCTGGAGCCTAGAATCTCCCCTCGGAATCATCCACACTCACCAAACTCACAAGATCCCAATGTATTGATGTTTCTCTGGCCCAGGACCCATCAGAACTTGGAAGCCTTTGTCTTGAAAACAATAAACTACCTATGGCTCTTTCACTTCATAAGAGCTCCTAGAGGGAAAAAATCATTTCATTCAAATATTCCAAAGCTATCTTGTTTGCATTATTTTCCTCATTTTACCACCCATGATGGGACAAGGAGTGGCTCTGTTTTATCCATAAGGACATGTCACAAATCCAGGGTTGCCCATTTAATTCCTTTCTCCAAACACCTGTTTCCTTTAGTCGCAGAACCATAACTAACAATTAAAAAGTAGCTCACCCTTCTCCAGCCATTATTGGGGTCTAGCACTGAGCTCTGAGTTATATATGCCTTACTTTGTCCAGTCCTTATAATGCTCAGAGAGGTTATTAGGATGCCGTTAGAGGAGGACTCAGAGACACAGAGATGAAATGATCCACGAAGAGGTGGAAGAACCACAACTTTCCGAATCCAACATGAGGCTCTCAAAACCCCAGTGATGCTGAAACACGGTACAAATACTGTAGAGCTATCGTTTTTGAAATCTTGTTTCTCTCGCCCACCCAGGGAGCTGACTCACTTCGCAAAAGAAGGAGCAAGGTAAGAGCTTTGCCAGAGGTCGTGCAAGAAGGGAAGGTGATGGTCCCCGGCCGGGCCATCTTGCATCGCTGTTTGGCCTGTTACGAAGACAGGCGGCCTGAAGTGGCCTCAAGAAGCTCCCACCTGAGTGCTGGTTAGCCGAAAGGGTCGATGGGCAGTGGCAGGCAGGCAGACAGGGATAGCAAAGAAGAAGATTAAAATAATTACAGCTCTAATTGATCATCTCTGCTCAAGAGAAGATTAAAAGGGAAAAGGCATATTGAAGAAGGCACTCGACATCCGCCCTGGGCCAGCTTCCATCTGCCGCTGTAGCCGAATCACTTCCCCTCCCGCCTAGCCCTCTGTCCAGCAGCTCCCACTGCGAAGCCCCATGCCACAGCCTTGATGAAAGTCATTCTTTGTGGAAGGCATCAGGCCATGCTCCCAGGAAGAACTGCTTTCACAAACAGCAGGGAGGAAGCAGCTCAGAGCAGCAGACAGTGGCCTCCCATTGGCAAATCCCCAGCATTATCAGACTGCCAACAGCACGTAGAAAGTGAGGAAGGAGATGCCAAGAGCAAGGCCAATCCAGGGCAGGGGACTGGAGCAGCAAAGACAAGCCTGTGCCTTGTCATCCGATAACCTAGCCCCGGCAGACACAGCCTGGGCTCCACATGGCATCAGCCTGGTTTCAGCTTAGCACTCTCCCTGACTCAGCTTTTGGCTCCTTGTCATTTGGGAGCAGGGCCAGGGGGCAGTTTTGCCTTTTCCCTGGCACATTTACGTAGGAATGGTAGAGGAAGGGCAGAAGCAGGGACTGGGGCCAGGGAGGAGATGGGAAGGCAGATTAGGAGGGTGTAGCCATAGCCCTGGCACTTGCCAAGTTCATCTGTTTACATGAGGCCTGAGCAAGGTCAGCAGCAAGACAGGAGGCAGGGAATAGGAAAATAGGAAAAAACCCTCCAGGCTGCCCTTGCCCTGTATGTGACAGGTGATCATACCTAGAAGAAGGAGCATGTTGGATACTCTTTCCTTACATTTGGGCTCACTTCTGGCTTGTCCCATGATGCAAGGGAGAACCAAATAATCAAAGATCAGAGATGCCAGGGTTCACTGTACATTTATTATAGGAGCTGCAGCCTGAATCTGCACAGTGGTCTAAAGAGGGAATGGTGTGTCAGGAGGTCAGGGCAAGGGATTCAGAACTTCATCCACCATGGGGGATCTGGAAGTGGTGGGAAACCCAAACACCCTCTTTCCTCATTGCCAAATTTAAGGCACTGCTTCTCAAATGGGAATTCCTATACCAATCACTCCAGGCTGCTTTTGAAATGTAGATTGTAATAAAGAAGGAGGGGCAGGGTGAGCCCTAAGATTCTGCATTTCCAGCAAGCTCTCAGGTGGTGCTGATGCTGCTTTTCCATGGATCACAGTCGGAGTAACAAAAGCCTAAGCTGTTTTAGAAACAGATCAAAGAACCTCGGTGAGGATTAGTGCTAACGTCGTATTGGAGACCATGGCTGGACACAAGACTAAATGGGTCTCTATACCTCTTTCTCCCTTCTCCTCCACCAACTGAATTGAGGAGAGCTGTGTCTTTAGCACAGGGACATCCTGTCTTATCCAAGGTCCTAACAGGAGAAAATAGAAACAAGAATTCTGAGCCTTGGCTAGGACTGCCAGGAGAAAATCTTATTTGGTTTGCTGTATCAGTCAGGAAAAAGTTGGTTGTGCTGCAGTAACAGACAACCCAAGAGTCTCAGTGGCTTAAGAAACAAATGTTTCCTTCCTACTCACATAAAACCTGCTGTGGCTATGGAGGAATCTCCAGGGATTTTTCAGAATTCCAAGTTGGTTTCCCATCTTCTGACCCCTCCACACAAAGCCAGGCTCTCATGACCTCCATGACAGGAGGAAGGGGCTGGAAAGCCACACACTGGCAATAAAATGCTTTCATCTGGAAGCAACAGGTGTCACTTTTGCTCACATATCATTGGCCAAAATAAGTCACACAGGGAAAAGCAGCTAAGAAAGAGAGACAAGGACAAAATGAACTCACTTCCTTCTGAGGATGACCCATGTTTTCATAAGGAAACTTTTTTTTATAAAATTGTATTTATATATGTTGTGCACTCTAATATAAGTCTCCTTTTAGAGGGACCTGGTATAACTTCTGTGTTTGGGATTTTTCATGTGTTCCTAGGTTCTCATCAGAAGCGCCCAGACCAAGGATCTAGGGGAACTTATTTCTAGTTCCAGCTCAGGCTCTTCTAGTTCTGTTACATTAGACAATTGATCTTCATATTTTTCTATAAAATTGCACTATACAGAAACTAGGGTGGTTATAAAGATCCAATGAAATAAAAGGTTTGATGCTAAAAGAGCAAATATGCCAGACTCTTATTATACGTGTCCTCCTGTCATAAGAAATCTCTTTAGTCTTTCTCTAGCTCTTTGTATGAGAATACTAGACATTTATTTTTGAAAGAACTCTGGGTTTTTCAGGGGCTATTCCCAGAGTCTTCTCAGGACAATCTTTAGACATTCCATGGCTCTATAGCAGAGAGGTCTTTTCCTCTCTCCTTCCAGCCCAGGGACAGAGCAAGAGATGGGCTGAAGCTCAGAGGCTGAATGCAACAGGCTGTGTTCTTAACCTCGCTATCACTAAAACCCTAAGTGCTTACTTCAGGTCCTTTAAAAATACCTAGAGTCAAAACCAACATGGCATGATGTCAAAATGCTCATGCCTCAATCTGATAAGGGATATTTATTTACTTTATTTATTTTTAAAGATTTTTCTTTTTCAGTAATCTCTACACCCAACATGGACCTGGAGCTTACAGCCCTAGGATCAAGAATCCCATGCCCTGGGAACTGAACCTGTCAGGGGCCCCTGATAAAGGATATTTAATAACAAAGCAAAAGCATATCAAAAGCCATCCAACACATTGTCCTTGTTGGTGAAATGATGAATGCTTTCTCTGGAAATGGAAACTCCTCAGAAACAAAAGGCTGATAAAAGACATTAGAAACAAAGCATGAAATTTTATTGAGAAAATTGAAAAATACACAAATAAATGGGTTCGTAAGGCAATATTGTTAAGATGTAAATTCTAAGTTAATCAATAGGTTTAATGTAACGTCAGACAATTTAATGTCAAACAATTTAACGTAACATCAAACAATTCCAACTGCCTGTATGTGTATCCAAATTTACAACCTGATTTTAAAGTTGATATAATAAATAAATAATTTATATAATAAACAAATTTAATAATAATAAATTTAATAAATTTTAATAATAAATAAATTTATATAATAAATAATGTCCCAGGGCTGGAAGGAGAGAGGAAAAGACCTCTCTGTTATAGAGCCATGGAAGGTCTAAAGATTGTCCTGAGAAGACTCTGGGAATAGCCCCTGAAAAACCCAGAGTTCTTTCAAAAATAAATGTCTAGTATTCTCATACAAAGGGTTAGAGAAAGACTAAAGAGATTTCTTATGACAGGAGGATACATATAATAGTCTGGCACATTTGCTCTTTTAACATCAAACCTTTTATTTCATTGGATCTTTATATCCACCCTAGTTTCCATATAGGGCAATTTTACAGAAAAAATTATATAATATATAATTACAATTAAATAATTGTATCAATATAACTATATAAAATTATAAATAATTATAATTATAAATAAATATAAAGGACCCAAAAGCCAAACCAATATTAAACAAGAGGAATAATGTTGGATGGTTTAGTCTCCCAGATATCAAAAATTATTATGAGCTTACAGTAAATAAGTAAACAAGAGTAGATTGAACAATGGAGTGGAATACAGGTATGTCCATACATAGATTGACACTTGATTTATGACAAAATTTGCAGCACACAGCACTGAAAAACAATGAACTTTTAATTAAATGAGACTGGATCAACCAATTATCCACATGGAAGAAAATAAGGCTTTTAGATGAAATATTTTTGTCTATATGGAAACAGTGAACCAATTAATCAATGCCACATGGATTGCAGATCTAAACGAGAAAAGTAAAGTAATAAAACTTCTCAAAAACACATAAAGAATATCTTTACAACCCTAGAGTAGGCCAAAATTGTTTTTTGTTTATTTGTTTTTAAAGATTTTATTTAAAGAGAGAGAGTACACACAAGCAGACAGAGTGGCAGGCAGAGGCAGCGAGAGAAGCAGGCTCCCTGCCTAACAAGGAGCCTGATGTGGGACTCGATCCCAGGACCCTGGGATCATGACCTGAGCTGAAGGCAGTGGCTTAACCAACTGAGCCACCCAGGCGTCCCGGCCAAAATTGTTTTAAGAATGCACAAAAAGCACTAATCATAAGAGGAAAAATTGTCAAGTTGACTATATTAAAATTAGGAACTTCTTTTTATCAGAGACATAATTAAGAGAGTGAAAATCACAGACTGGAAGAAGATATTTTGGACAAACAGAAATGATAAGGAACTTGTATTCGAACTATGTAAAGAGCTCCTACAAATCATTAAGTAAAAAACAGAAAACTCAATGGGAAAATGGGCAAAATATCTGAGTATGCATTTATGAGAATATGCAAAAAATCAGTAAATACACGTTAACCTCATTAACCAAGAGACTGCAAACCAAAACCACAAAATGGTATCATTAAACACATTCCAGAATGGTTAAAAAATTTTTTTAAAGATTTTATTTATCTGTCAGAGAGAGAGAAAAAGCATACAAGCAGTGGGAGAGGCAAGCAGAGGAAGAAACAGGCTCCCTGCTGAGCAAGGAGCCCAATGCGGGACTTGGTCCCAGGACCTGGGATCATGATCTGAGCCAAAAGCAGACGCTTAACTGGCTGAACCACGCAGGCATCCCCAGAATGATGAAAAACTTAAAGACTGATAATACCAAGCGTTGGGAAGGATATAGAGCAACAAAAATCAGTGAGAGAATAAACTGGAACACCCACTTTGGAAGATTATTAGAAGTACCCATTAAAGTTGAATGTATATTTACCCTATGACCCAGCAATTCCAAGTGCCTAAAAAATATAAAGAGTATTCACAGCAGCATTATTTGTAATAGCACCAACCTGATAACGATGCAAATGTCTGTTAGCAGCAAAATGGATACGTAATAATGATATATTCATGTAATAAAATACCATGTAGCAATTAAAATGACCTAAATCAATAGCATGACTCTCACAAACATAATGTATACCAAAAAAAGCCAACACAAAAGAGCATATACTGTATGATATATGATATGTGATCAAACAGGGAAAACTAACTGTGATGTTATAATTCTGGATAGAAGTTACCTTCTGGGAGAAAGAAGGAAGAGAAAGTGATGGGCCTCTGCAGTGCTGATAATGTTCTATGTCTGGACCTGGGTGTCATATATTCTCAAGTGTCATCATTTTATAATGATTAATTATGCCAAATATTTAGCATATGTGTACTTTGCTGTAATCATATTATATTTCAATAAAACATTTATTATTAAACATTTTAAAATTATGTTGTTAAGTACCATGTCTCCAAATGGACTTAAGAGTGAAGGAGAATCAATAATCCATAAGAAGACAATGTCTCTAAGGACCTTTTTCTAATGAAGAAAGGACAAGATGTGCAAAACAGTTGGGAAAATAGAGTTATTTTCTTCAAAAGGAGTAAAGATTTGCAAGCTTTTGTGATGGTTATTATTTGTGCAAAGACAATAATTATTTTATCCACTGAAAGAAGGTTCACTGGGCCAAAGAATGGAGTTCATTATTCTCTAACAAAAAAGACTTAGAAAGGTGACTGACTCCTTGTATATTTTTCTTTAGAAAGGTTCATACGAGGATACCACTGGACTTGCCAAGAGTTGAATGGATGGATGACTTTTAAATCCCCTAGAAGAACCATAATTAATTGCTAGCTCTCCTTAGAAGTCAGTGTTTCTCAAAGGCATCCCTCTGTCCATCTAACATCCAGCACACAGCTTCGTACTTCTGCCAGGACTGGTATGTCTGTGAGGATTGAGAACCCCATCCATATGGCCATGAATCCTGTCTTCTCAAGACCTTGAGTTTCACAGAAGCCTGCTGTGAGGAATCAGGACCTGGGGTGGTAAATCAAGCAGAACCACTCTTGTCATTCCCAGCAAGTTCTCTTTGCCCACAGTCATCACAGATGGAGACCACAAATGGGTATGTTTTTGTGAAAAACAATGCTTCCCATATCTGGAGGACCATTCCTCTAGGGCACTCAAAATGTTTCCCATTTGCTGTTTTCATGACCTGTTATAGCACCTAGCTCTTCAGATTTCTCTGACACCAAGGAATAAGCATTTCCAAGAAACCACCTTAGGGTGAAAATTAACAGTATCGTTAAATACACAGGTACATACTCCTGAAACACTTGCTAAACATGGTCCTACAAACAGCAAAAATATACTTTCACTCATCAAAATGAGACTTCAACACCAGACTTCATTCTAATCGTGTGAAAAGCCAATGCAAATCATGCTCTAAAGAGGAAAGAGGACACACTCCAGTTCCAGATTAGGGGCTTTCTTTTTTCTTCTCTGGCCCACTGCAGCAGCCTGGGAATGGACCTCAAGAGCAGTGCTGTCCAGTAGAATCTCCCAGAATGTTGGAAACATTCTCTGTCTGTGCCATCCAACATGAAACCAAGCCACATATGAGGAGGGAGAACTAGGAATGTGGCTCCTAGGACAGCAAATTGAGTTTTATTGATTTAATTTAAATATAAATAGCTGCCTGTGTCCAAGGCTACCATAATGGATGGCACAGTCATAGACCCTCCACAGCTTCCCCAGCTAGTGTCATCAGCCACAGGGCTCCAGGGATGACGGAAGTGACAAAATGCACAAAAGGAAGGAGCAAAGTTGTAGAAAACTAGAATATTGTGGCCTAGCAACCATGCATCTCTTCTTCTCCTCTTTTTCTCTTAAAGAATATTTCAAAGTCTGAATAATTTTTATAATGTTATCTATCATTTAAAAATATTAAAAACAATATATCTTCAAACCAAACCAACTCTTCCCGAGGCTGGCCCTATCCCATCTGTGGGTTACCAGTCTGTAATCTCTACCTAGTTTACTTCCAAAGAGAAGATATAACTTTGTTCATCTCTGCTTTAAAAATCATTCTCTAGCACCTGTAAATAAAGTGCAGACTCCCCAACTGCCACTTAAGACCTTCTCGATTGTGGTCTTAGCCTCTCCCAGTTTCCCACATGCCTGGCCATCTATTAGTGTTGGATTGATCTTGGGGTTTGTTCTGTGCTTTACCTTCTAGAAGGATTTTCCAATTCCCCAACCCTTAACTAAAACTCGCCTCTCCCTCTCCTATGGTGCTCACTCTCTGCCTTACCACAGAGCTAGGAGTCAACACACGTGCCTCCTTTCTACATGTTGACCCCTGGAAACCATCCTTGTACAGACTTAGTCAAGGCTGAGCCTGGCCTGTAGGAAATTCTTTGTGGCTGTTTGTCAAAGTCAGATGAATTGAATAGGGATTCCTCCTTCCATTGCATTTCCAGAGCTCCTCAGACACTTTAAATACTTGGTATGTTCTGGAATGAGCAGGCAATTCACAAAGGGAAAAAACAACAAAGCTAACATAGAAAGAAAGATCATCTTGTTTGAGTTCTTGGTCACATGGTAGCACAATGCTTGGCCCAGAAGGAAAGAAACTGCATCCTAACCAACCAACAAGAAGATGACTAAACCATCAGTCAATATGTAACCACACCAGAAAAGGCATATAACATTGCTAGTGATTTTTCCAGAGTAAAAGAATGAAGAATAATTCCAGAGAGAGTTTTATTCATCCTATTTTTAAAACATTTTTAATAAAAATGTTATTTCCACTTATAAAAGCAAGCATAATTATTTTTAAAAAGGGAAATAAAATGGCAGAAGTAAAAGCCGCTCACTGATAATTCCATTATCCCTAAAATAATAACACATGCATTAAGCTTTTTTATACATGTCTGGTTTTTTTGTTTTGTTTTCTGTCAGTATTTAGTATTCCATTTTAAAATTATCATTATAATAGAATTCTTACTATTATTATACACATAAACATAATTTTACTTTTTATAATATTCCCTCAAGTGGATATACTATTAACCACTCCTCTTCTGTTGGTGATTAAATTATTTACAATTTGCATTCCTATAAATAAACTTGAGGAATCTCATCATGCATTCAGCTTTTTCCATATTTAGAAATATTTAAGAAGAGTTTAAGAAGAGAATTTCTGGGGCAGGTTTTGAATATTTTAATGGTTCTTATATACAATACTAAATTAACCACCTTTAGGTTAAGATCTCAGATATGGGAAGCAAATTTAATGAGAAGAAGGGAGTATTGACTAACAATCTTTCTTGTGAAATGAGATGCTTCATCTTACGGCAATATTGCATGCTGCGGTGGATTGCAGAGACGGCCACACATTCTCTCCACTCTTATTTCCATGTTTCTCTGCAATGTGACCTTGAAACTCCTCACATCAAGATATGGGGTCCATCTCCCTTCCTCTTGAATCTGAACTTGGCCAAATGACCTGGCTTAACCAATGGCCATCGGTGCACAAGACACAAGAGAGACTTGTCATGGACGTGCTGGCTGGAGTCTTGCCCTCTGGCTGCCTTTAGGACTAAGCCACTGTGTGAAGAATCCCAGAATAGAAGCCAAGGAATAGAGGTGAGGTGTGCCATCTGAGTTCTAAGACTGACAAGCCTGTTGATCTCCAGGCACATAAGTGAGGCCATCCTCAACCATCTACCTCCACGCCAGCCACAAATACATAAAAGATCGCAGCAAATACTGATGAAACCATTCAGACAAGCCAAAGAATCATGACCTAAATAAAATTGTTTTTAGGTGATATCTCATTGTGGTTTTGATTTGTATTTCCCTGATGCCAAGTGATATGGAACACTTTTTCATGTGTCTGTTGGCCATCTGGATGTCTTCTTTGCAGAAATGTCTGTTCATGTCCTCTGCCCATTTCTTGATTGGATTATGTGTTCTTTGGGTGTTGAGTTTGCTAAGTGACTCTTAATCTCACAAAACAAACTGAGGGTTGCTGGGGGAGGGGGTTTGGGAGAAGGGGGTGGGATTATGGACATTGGGGAGGGTATGTGCTTTGGTGAGTGCTGTGAAGTGTGTAAACCTGGTGATTCACAGACCTGTACCCCTGGGGATAAAAATATATGTTTATAAAAAATAAAAAATTTTAAAAAAATAAAATAAAAATAAAAAATAAATAAAAATTTAAATTTAAAAAAAAAAAAAAAGAAGAAAAAAAAATTGTTTTTAGGCCGCTAAGTTCAGAGGTAGTTTGTTACACAGCCAAAGCTAATCAAAACACATGTAGAGTCTAAACAGAAAGAAATAATAATAAATAATAATAAAATACTCAGTACACCTGTATCACAAAGACAATAGGAAAGAGCTTCTCCCTTTATATATCTATGAGCCTCAACCTCATAGCCAGTAGCACCCAGATCCTTGCTATGTGACAATATGTCCTTACTATGTTTCATATACCAACAGATTTATTTTTAGTAGGGTCTAAGCAAATGTGATAACGATGTCCCCCCAACAAACAGTACTTTCCCTTCAAAAGGACGACACTTCATGTTGTAAATCTCAGCTTCATATATTAAAAAAAGCCTCTCTTTTTGCTCACTTTAGAAACAGTCTTCTTACCTGTGAGAAGAAAGGGACAAAGAGGTGTATGGAATCACAACTTGAACCCATTCAACAAAACTCTGACCCTTGAACACAGACAGCATACCATCTCTTTCCTCCCCAGCCTCCCAGCAACCACCAGATACTCTGTGCCAAAGGAACCCATGATATTATAAAGGGGAAAGAAGAAGTACGGTTTGGGAATGGGACACATCTAGGCAACATATCATACGGTAGAAGCCATACTGCAAATTTATTCATTCCTCAAGGTATCACTACAAAGAATATTGGGAATTGCTGTTTCCTCATAAGATCCCACAAAGCTTCTCTTTTACATCTGGGTGGGAAGGGCCTTCAGATGGGTTCTGGTATCATGGAAAGAGGCCATAGTGCTGCCTGCCTGTGAACACCAGCTAGAAAGGAAAGTCTCCTGTCCCACTGGCCATATCTCACAGAGGATGGCAGCAGAAGACCTAGAGATTTGGCTGAGAGTTACTATTCCTATAGCCCAAAGAACAGCCAGTGTCCTCCCTGGAACCTGGCAGTACTCCTGGAAAATAACTGGAATCCAAGAACCAGCTCTCACTTAAAGGTTTTCTGAGGCAAGTCACCTAACAGCACTGGGTCCATCTTCTTTGCCATTTCACTGATTTCCCTAGGCAGTTGAGAAAGGACAGAGACAATTTTCAAATGCAGAATAGCAAGTCAAATATATCCATGTCTGAAATATACATACTAACCTAATCTAGACAATTAGCAGAGGTAGTGTGTTGAACACACTAGTAGTGTTGAACAGATTCTATGTCTTAAGTCTTTCATCAGATGCCAAGAGGTTCCAAATCCTTTTCCATAAAATTTTGTTGTATGGGTGGTTGCAACATATAGCATCTGGCCAAGTCTAGGTGTTATATGTTAAGATTTTGTTTTAATGAGGATTTTGCTTTCTTTGTTCTTGAATAGTTGGTTGAGTTACAAAATATGAAAGATAGTTTCTAAGAAGCTCTAATACATGTACATTTCAGAATCCATGTTAATCAATGGTTCAGAATTGCTAATTGGTTCTATAAGAATATTACAAAAGACACCAAAACCTTCCCATCTTTCTTATCAGACCTCCATTCCAATTCTTTATCTTCATGTTCCCTAAATTCTGGCCAGGGACATCCACTCACACAATTTTAATATCAATTGTCTTAGCTCTCTATTGCTATGATACCAAGTTAACATGAACTTAGAGACTTAAAACAACACACAGTTATTATCTGTTTATCTTGTGGGTCAGAAGTCCAACATGGGTCTCACAGGGCTAAAATCAAGGGGTTGACAGGGTTGTCTTCCCTTCTGTAAGATCCAGAGGAAAATCCATTTCCTTGCCTTTTCCAATTTCTAAAAGCAACCCACATTCCTTGGCTTATGGGCCCTCCCTCCACCTTCAAAATTAGCAACACTGCCTCTGACCCTTCCTCTGTCATCACATTTCTTTATGACCACAACTGGGAAGGCTCCTCTGCTTTTAAGGAATCATGTGTCTAGATTGGGTCTACCTGAACAATCTAGGATAATCTCCCCATCTTAAGACACTTCACTTTAAGCACATCAGCCAAGTCCCTTTTGCCTTGTAACGTAACACTTTCACAGGTTCTTAGGGTTAGAAACTTAATCCTCAAATTAGGACCAGGATTTGTGGGGCCATCATTCTGCCTTCCACACTCTCCTTTTGATTTTGTCCCCTTGGTTCCTGTCTTCTGAATCCCTAACAACTACTCTCCATCCATTGCTTCAAGCAAACCTGTCAGTACCCCGGGTGTCATTTCCTTCAGAAAGCTTTCCCTGCTCAGTCCAAAAAGAGCTATTAACTCCTCTGACCTCCTTTTAGTACCTTTATGCTCTAATCCCTTGGCAATAATCATTTTTAGTTACCTTTTTAACTCTATATTCCTTGATTCTCCAACTTGTCACTAGGAGCCCATGTCATCCATGTGAATATTGCAAAAGCCCTAAATGCCTGCATTATACAACTTTTAGAACCCTGTAACATTTTGAAATTGTAACTGCTTAATTGATTAATTGAAACTACTTAAGGCTAAATATATTTAAATGTACAAGGCAACTGCCTCCAAAAAAACCCGACAAAGTTTGTAATAACTTGAAAAATATCTGCTTGGAATCAAGAGACATCGTAGGAGAAAGAAGGGCACGTGTTTGAGTCATAAGGAAGTGCAGTGTTGATGAAGGTTTATATATCACAGAAACCTCTTCTCCCCAACCTGCAGAGATGTTCTGTATCATCTTCCTCAGAGCTCTATATTCTTTATAATCCTTTGGCAAATGGCACCTCCAGTTTTGGCCCTCCATCCCAGACTTCAAGGCTTCATCCCATTTAAGGATCCTAAGCTGACTTAAATCCAACATACTACAGAAACAATCAAGCTCCCCAATCAAGGTTATAAAATAATTTGGGCAAATAAGACATGAAAAAGAGACATTAGAAGGACCCCAAACAATTAGCTGGACAATGGAGGAGTGCAGGACAGGTGTCTATGCAGGTTCCTAGGATATCAGGTGGTCTGAACCATGGAGTACCCAAAGATCCCTCAGGAGAGTGAGGCTAGGGGAAAATTCTGAGGTGTTCCCATTTCCCAACATCAGTTCTTCTACTCGGCTTTCATAGACAATACTCACTACAGGTTATCGCTGAAAATACAGCTTCCCTTGGGAAGCAAGCTGTACCACCTGGGGGCAGAATGGCTGTGTTCTGTGTGTGCATGACTCTGGTGGGGAGAGTACATAATGCTGCTTCTGCAGAGCTTCAAAGGATGGACCTAGAATCCATGGGCAGAAGAAACAGGAACTTCGCCATTTTCAAGAGTCAGGAATGTCCTCAAACAAAGTGGGTTACCTCTGGAAAGGTCACCATGGACCTGACTGTTACACGGATGTGTCAACTGCCATCTTCTTCTCCCAGACCAAAGGGGCCACTTTTTGGAGGAGAAGGGACGCAACTGTAGGGAGACTGGAAAATACAGGCTTGGGGTGAACTGAAGATGCCTTGAGTCTGAGAGAGTGACACAGACCCTCTGGCATTTCCAAAAAAAAAAAAAAAAAAAGTGGAGTATAAGGGAGTGGCTGGCTGCCAAGGTCTTGATTGTTGTGTTCTGAACTTCAGGGCTGGGCCACCAACACATGCACACAGTGATGTTGGCATTGAAGAACAGACTCCCCAAGGGAGGACTAGCATCCTACAGCAAGGGGAACAGACTTCACTGATAGAATTCTCAAAGACTCTTAAAGGGTGCCAGCTAATAGCTGTAGCCCACTGGAGACAGATAAGAAGTAAAGAAGGAGATTTAATCAGTGGACCCAGCAGATGGCGGTTCTGGTTAAGACACCACCGACCAAAGTTGCTTTAATGAGGGAAATCTCACCAGCAGAAGCTGAGAGACCTCAGGATGCCCACATAGAAGACCCAAGAGGAAAATCACCAAATGATCTTGCTAACTCCAGCAATGGTTTGTTTGTTTGTTTTAGAAACAGTTTTTCTTAGGCAAAGATGCCACATCCTTGAATGAAATTTGGACAGATTATCTATTGCCTAACATAAATCATATTCATTAATATGTGCAGTGACTTAGGTATATTCTAAGTGTTCAATAATTGTTCTCTAACATTGTGATTACAGTCATCCTGAGGAAAAATAAGCACAACTGCAAATACCCCGAAAAACACATATATAAGAAACTGACTTATTTTTTTTATATGGATCTTTTCACAGATTGTTACAGGAATCTTTACCCTTTTTCATCTCAAATAAGCCAAAGGTAAGATATAATTGCATTTCACCGTGAGCCTGTGATTTCTAGTCCTTGGGGTAGAAGAGAGAGAGAGTGTTGGAGGGAGCCAGAGAGAGACATATTTTCAGCTTGGTCCTCCCCACCCACAGACTTGGCGGCAGACTATGTATAAGGGTCTTCTCTTCTCAGTCTCAGACACTCAGGGATCAACACTCCCTAGGGCTCAGGAGAATTCAGATAAACTATGGGCTGGAGGCAGTATAGCGAATACACCTATGTTCTTTGGCTTTATATTTGACAGTGCATGTGCGAACTTTTGACAGTCTCTTAAAGTCTTCAATGTGCATTGTATTGTGATCAAAGGATCCCCCAAATGGCCTAGCCAAAGGGCCCCTCCAAGTTTGACGTATTCTTGAGCAAAACCTGCTTGACATTTCCCAAGGAGTTATGGAGCACTAGGAAATTCTTTTTTTTAAGATTGTATTCATTTGATAGACAGAGAGAGAAAGCGTTGTTGTTGGATTGGCCCATGAGGGCA
The DNA here is from genome assembly GCF_964662115.1 of Mustela nivalis. Taxonomy (NCBI): domain Eukaryota; kingdom Metazoa; phylum Chordata; class Mammalia; order Carnivora; family Mustelidae; genus Mustela; species Mustela nivalis. The sequence continues at coordinate 104,206,185 of NC_139027.1, read as the reverse complement.
AGATGCCCTTCAGCAACCGTTATCAGGAAGCTTCAGGAAAAAAAAAAAAAAATAGAGGTATATTACTTACAAGACCTGGAAATCATACAACATGTCTGACCACACAGCAATATCATGGGTAGAGAGAGGGAACATGCAAGCCAGTTCTGCCTTTTTGGGGTTGAGATTGGGGGCCTAGAGCTTCACAGACTCAACTCTTTATTGGGGAGGTTAAAACATAAGAGCAAAAATTGAAAGCACAAGAAAGAGAAAAGACAAGGGGCCAAAATGGTCAGTCATCAAAATCAACCAATATGTCTAAATTGAGGGAGCCACAGTCCTGGGAGGTAGCCTGGTGCTTTGCCAGGTTGCGCAGCCATCTGGGAAGTGGGTGCCTCTTTGAAATAGATGCCTTGACAATCAAAGCTTAAGTCAGGTGCTTGCATTCCAAAAAAGAAAAAAAAAAAAAAAAACCAATACACTATCAAAGCTTGCACCATGAGTGTCATCTGGACTATTCTCATTGGTTTCTGGTAAATAAAGATTGGCTTTCCAGGGTGGGGGTGGGGGAAGGATGGGGAGGCTGAGTTCTGATTTTTTCATCTGCCCATTTCTGTGGTACTTCTAATATAACCAATTTCAGGCTATCAGTGGTTCACAAAGTATTTCATAATTTATCCATCAGCTCTCCGGAGCCAGGATGAACTGGTTCACACTACTGATTCTATTCTGGTTTGCCTATAACAGAAAAAAATCTAATTCAATTACCTGAGAATTGCCCCCCAAGACAGACAGACAGACAGACACACACACACACACACACATTTTTTTTTAAAATAAAAAGTCCTTTCCTGGGGCGCCTGGGTGGCTCAGTCTGTTGAGGGTCTGACACTTGATCGCATCTTAGATCTTAATCTCATTTTCATGAGTTTGGGCCCCATGTTGGGTTCTGTGCTGGGCATGGAGCTTACTTTAAAAAAAAAAAAAAAGTCCTTTCTTCCACATTGCATGTGCAAGAATACCACAATGAAGCTAATTAACATATTCATCACCCCACATAGCCATCTTTTGTGTGTGTTTAGTTTTGGGGTTTTGGTTTTGGTTTTTGGTTTTTGGTTTTCCGTGAGACAGTTAAGATCTCAGCAAATTTCAGGTATGCAATACACTATTGTTAACTAGTCACCATCGTGTGCATTAGATTTCCAGAACTTATTCATTCTGCATACCTGAAATTTTCTGTTTTCACTAGCATCTTTCATTTTCCCCACCTTCCACCCTGTGGTGCTACCACTCTCTGCTTCTAGGTGTTTGACATTTTTAGAGTCTACATATAACTGACATCATGCAATAGTTTTCTTTCTCTGTTGCATTTATTTCACTTAGTATAATGTCCTCCAGGTTAATCCATGTTGTCACAAATGACATGATTTCCTTCTTTTCTGAGGATGAATAATATTTCATATACACACATAATTGTATACATATATAAAATATGTACAGAGAGAATACATATAAAATAAATATACTTTATATAATTATAATATTTTATATAATATATCATATGACATATGATATATTATATACAATATATAATATCATATATATTACCTATGATATTATATAATATTATATATATTATATCATATATATTATATTATATGATATATAATATATATGATATAATATATTATATATTATATCATATATATATAATATATATCGTATGACATATTATATTATATACAATAATATATCGTATGACATATAATATTATATACAATATATAATATATATATTACCTATGGTATTATATATATAATATCATATATATAAAATATATAATATCATAGGTAATATATATGATATTATATATTGTATATAATATCATGTCATACGATATATTATTGTATATAATATGTCATATGATATATTATATAAAATATTATAATTATATAAAGTATATTTATTTTATATATATATAAAATATATAATCATACATATATTATACATATATAATATATAATATAGTATCATATATATTATATATGATATTATATATAATATTTTATTTTATTATATATTATATATTAACATTATATATTAATATTATATGACATATGTTATATATCATATATGATATATGTTATATATCATATATGATATTATATTATATATTATATAATATAATATCATATTATATATAATTAAAAACCTACATACAATTTTCCATAAAGACTGAACCCACTTCCATTCATACCAACAGTGCACACCCTCACCAATGCTGCTGTCTTTTGTCCTTTTGGTAATTCACATTCTAACAGGTGTGAGGTGATATCTCCTTGTGGTTGTGATTTGCATTTCCCTGCTGATTAGAGATGTTGTGCACTTTTTCATGTACCTGTTGGCCTTTCTGCTTAAGAATGACATGTCTAACTTGCTTAAGCCATGGCTGGTTTAGACCTCATGTACACATGGGAGTTCCCCAGGTTACAGAAAGGATGCTTTTCCTGAGAATTTTGAATTTCTTTTGAGCACAGAGTTCACGTTGTTATCTTATTTTACAGATTTATATTAACTTTATACAAAAATTTGTTGAGACTTGTAGATGATGATCAGATTAAGAATAGACATAAGACCAGAAACAAGCATGAGAGATAATAAATGCTTATAGAATGAGAGAATGAACAAATGAATGAATGAGTGATGAAAGGATGCCTTAAAGAAGAAAGATCCTTGATGAGCCTGTCCATTACAGTGCCTGCATTGCTGTCTTCTCAGTTTTCCCTGAAGGGCAGCATGCATGGATTTTCCACACCCACTGACAGTGTAACCAAAGAAAATGGACTTAAATGTTTGGCTAGTCATAAGGGGAACGTCTTATTCCTGAAAACAAAAAATCCTATAATATTCTTCATGAATTTTCTCTGCTCATCAGATGCAGAACGGTGCACCTTATGACAATAATGCTTAGCCTTACCCAGAGGCAGTAGCCAGACCTCATGACCTTTGGAAGCATTACTAGACCTGCTTGGTTTATTATAAGAGGCAGGAAGGGCATAGCAAAAGGGGCAGGAGCTTCCTGGGTTTGAATATCAACTGGTTGAGTACACTTGAGTTTTTTAACATCCCTGGAAGCAGGTTTCCCCTTCTGTGGGTAGGAAATAAAAATAACACTTACCACACTCTAATGATTAAATATACTCATAAAGTCCCTGCCTGATTAATAGAAACTGTTCAATAATTAGTGGTGGTGGTGGTTATTAATACTGTTTATTAAAACTATAACAATAAAATGCCATTGTTCGTTAGCCTCTTGTCGAGCCTGGGATAGAAACAGTTTACTGGACTTAGTACATGCAAAGTTCTCCCCTCTGTCCTGTAAGAATTGTGCAGATGAGAGCTCTTGCTGCCAGGTGAGGAGTCCTGGTTAATTTCTGACCACCAAACGCCTGAGGGCAAGCAGAGGCGACCCAATCTTGGCTCATTCTCCAGTTCCTCTCACTGCCCTTTCAGCATCCCCAAGTTTACCTTTGAGAGGCTAAATTCAGTCTCAGGTAGCTAATCTCGAAATCTCTTCTCCAACTCTGGAAGTGAAAAAGAACAGAGGCCAGCTTTCTAGGCTGGAAATAAAAAATCACACTTTTTTTTTTAAAGATTTTATTTATTTATTTGACAGAGAGAGAGATCACAAGTAGACGGAGAGGCAGGCAGAGAGAGAGAGAGAGAGAGAGAGAGAGAAGCAGGCCCCCTGCTGAGCAGAGAGCCAGATATGGGACTCGATCCCAGGACCCTGAGATCATGACCTGAGCTGAAGGCAGCAGCTTAACACACTGAGCCACCCAGGCACCTCTGGAAATAAAAAATCAAACTGAACTCATTACTGCCTCCTAATAGCCTCTGTGTAACAGCCAAGCCACCTCTAGTTAAGTCTAAAATGATGATCTCCTATGAGTAGTTCTTTATTGATTACACCCAGCTCAGTACTAATCAATCATTCTATCTAGGACTTCTGCTGCAGTCTGGAGCTGATGAGCAAGGCTTCATAATGCTTCACAGATGTGTATGAATGCTTAGATTGTAGATGGGAAGCTTACTAAGTCCTGGCAGAGGTTTTGATATATTCCTCTGTAACCCAGTGAGGTCCAGTTGCTAAGTCAACAAAATTCTGGTCTACAAACACAAAGATTTCTTGTATTCCTGTACCCAAGGAGGAAAACTGACCACCAAACTCCTGAGGGCAAGCAGAGGTGACCCAATCTTGGCTCATTCTCCAGTTCCTCTCACTGCCCTTTCAGCATTCCCAAGTTTACTTTTGAGAGGCTAAATTCAGTCTCAGGTAGCTAATCTTGATATCTCAAGTTAGTCCCTTCTCAAGTTTCACTAAAATTCTCAGTCTCTGGGAAGTTGTTGTATACATTATCAATAGCTATGTAATAAGCCACTGAAACTTAACTCATGATTCTGTGGGTTCCCATTTGGGTTGGGCTCAACTGGCTGGCTCTTCTGCTGGTCTCAGCTGAGCTCATTCATGAATATGAAGTCACAGGCAGGTCATCTGTGAGTTGGTTGATTGAGGATGACCTCTGCTGAGATAGCTCATCTCTTCACATGTGTCATCTTCCAGCAGAGCTGGCCTCAACTTGCTGACATAGCAGTTCAAGAAGGCTCCAAGAGCCCCAAAAGAATGCACAAAGCACTCTCCAAGTCTTGGTTTATATCGTGTTTTCTTCTGTTCCATTAACCAAAGCAAGTCACATGGCCAAACCCAGAGTCACTGTGGGAGGATATTACCCATAGACATGCATACAAAGTAATGTGAATTACTCAACCACAAACTGAAGTTGATGATCTTGAGTCTCTAGCATAGTTTAAATCTACCCATGCTTCCTTCTTTCAGCTGATTTTTGTGGGAGTAGACTTGAGTTCCTACTTACCTTTCATTACCAAAATACCACCTCTTGATTGTCTACTACATAGTAAGCAAGCATGATTGGAATCATTTATCATGTGTTATATGATACATACAGTAATCCTATAGGATAGCTATTATTGTCTCCACTTCACAGATGAGAGAAATAAAGCTAAGACAGTGAAGTGACTAGTCCAAGGTTGCCTCTATTCCATTAATGGCAGAACCAAGATTTGAACCCAATTTCATCGGAGGCCAAATTTCAGACTCTTAACAAGGTATTATATAACCACACCTTCCTATAAGCCACCAAATGTTTTTAAAAATGATTTAATAGATTCCTTTTCAATTATGAAGTATCAGATACTTTGTTAAAGGGCCTGGTAATTACTATGCATACATTGCCATGGGCAGATGTGTCTGCTTCCAGAAGGTTCTTTCTCAAGGGTGAGGGAAGCTCAACAGTGAAGACAATAAAAAGTTCTAGCTCGGGGAGCCTGGGTGGCTCAGTGGGTTAAAGCCTCTGCCTTAGGCTCAGGTCATGATCCCAGGGTCCTGGGATTGAGCCCCACATTGGGCTCTCTGCTTAGCAAGGAGCCCCCTTCCTCCTTTCTCTCTGCCTGATTCTCTGCCTACTTGTGATCTCTGTCTGTCAAATAAATAAATAAAATCTTTTTTTTTTTTTTAAAAGGCCTACCTCTGCCCTCGGGCCTCTTCTGAAATTAGGCAGGTGAGTGCCTAGGAGCTATGAAGGCCAGAGCAGCTGGGAGTCCTCATGGCACTCAGGGCTGCTCTGGGCCTGCCTGAGGGTATGACAGGGCAGTCTGAAAACAGAAAAGAGAAAAGAGTCATTTTCTCACTTGCCAAGATGTCAAAGCCAGTCTCTTGAATTCTCCCTACCTCACAGAGGACTTTTGAAAATTGCCATGATTGGCAAAGAGCTTGGAAGATAAAAGAGCCCTGGGACCATGTGGGCTCTGGGATGAGAACCCCTGAAGACAGTGGCTAGCAGAATCACAAGCCATTGATTTCTTAGAAAAGTTTTAGAAAACCAGACTAGGGGTGCCTGGGTGGCTCAGTGGTTAAGCCTCTACCTTCGGCTCAGGTCATGATCTTAGGGTCCTGGGATCAAGCCCCGCATGGGGCTCTCTGCTCAGCAGGGAGCCTACATCCCCCACTCTCTCCTCCTGCCTCTCTGCCTACTCGTGATCTCTCTCTCTCTCTCTCTCTGTCAAATAAATAAATAAAATATTAAAAAAAAAAGAAAGAAAGAAAACCAGACTAGCTTGACCTTTGGAAAAGGAGTAGGGACTAGAAGCTAAATACATTTGCTGCCCTAATTCACTGCACTGACAAGGAGACTTTGATTAGCACATTGCAGCATATAAGGGGTTTGACTTACAGCATCTTATTATACTTTTATTACAGCCCCGGAAGGAAGGTCAGGAAGGGACAACCACCTGTTTTTGCACATGAGGGCACTAACCTCAATAAGCTCAGTGGGTAACTTGCCCAAGATAACTCAGTGATCAGGTGCCTTGGATAAGAACTACAGTTAGGGCTTTCAGCATCATGTTTTCTTTTTCTTTTTTTTTTTTTTTAAGATTTTATTTATTTATTTGACAGAGAGAGATCACAAGTAGGCAGAGAGAGAGGAAGGGAAGCAGGCTCCCCGCCAAGCAGAGAGCCCGATGCGGGACTCGATCCCAGGACCCCGAGATCATGACCTGAGCCGAAGGCAGTGGCCCAACCCACTGAGCCACCCAGGCGCCCCATGTTTTATTTTTCTTTAAATGTTCTCTTGTGGTTGGTGTTCCTTAGATGGACTTGATTCTTGAATAATGGGAGGAAAGGTGTGTTTCTGTAAATCAAAGTATGGCATCATCTTCCTCCTAGTTCTTGCAGCCACAAATAAGACCCTCCAAAAACAATTCTGCTGTGGCTTATGAGGCCAACATAGGATATAGGAGAACAGATACAGTAGCAGCTACTTACTTCTATTTTTAAGTAGTTTGAATAACACATTTGGATATCTCTCAAAGAACAAATCACTGAGCAGAATGACCTGAAGAAGAGATTCAGTAAGAAGTGGTTAGGGTCTCACAGACTTTTTTCCAAGTCTCTAAAGTCCTGGCTTGAAAACTTCCAGTTGTCTTCATGTGCACAGAAGCCAACCATCACATTCAAGCATGGCTCATCTGTCACCATGTATGATGTAGTTTTGTTCATTTTCCCTATAGTCTCAGCTTTAACCAAATGACCCTCCACAGGTCTCCCCAGTTCCCCTTTATATGATTTGGACTTCCATTTAGAATTCCCTATATCTTCCTATCAGGGAAATCCTGTCCACTCGCATAATCCAGCACAGAACAAAACCTCCTTCTAATCTACACCACTCAGTGGCAACTTTATTGGTCTCATGGTTCAGGTCAAACACCCAGAATCACCCTTCATTTTTTTTGTTTGTTTTTTTCTTTTTTTTTCCTCTCTCACTCCCTATAGTCAGTCCATCTGCAAACCCTGTTAGCTTTACTGGGTGGGCCAGCCTTTTCCCATCACACTGTGGATGGTCCAAGCACAAAAGCTCCTCAGTGTTCATTATTTGACATGATCACATACTATACTTTGGGTGTCGATTTTCACTATATTGGGAACTTCTGGAGGACAGGAACCATGATCTATCTATCTTTGTATAATAATGCTATCACCTCATATGTGAATGGTAACACAGTTCACAAGCATTTTTATTATCACATATTTCCCCCCACCATTTCACAGGTGAAGAAAGAAATCAGAGAAGTTCCCTGTCATAGCCAAAGGCACTGATCTCCCTGGTGGTAGATCTGGACCTCTGGGTTCTGAGTGTATTGCTTTGTACCCAACAGACCCTCATTAAACAGCCACAGAAAATGTGTCTTTATCCTTTTCAAACAAGAGTACAGGAAGGTGAAAGGGTCCATAATATAAGCAGACTTAAACCCTGCATCTCTGCAGATGCACATTTCCATAGTGTGGACTAGGGCAATTGACTAACTTAATAAGCATAGTGACCCATCAAGATACTATCCAGGCTTTCATTGGCATCTTTATAGATGCCTCAAAAAGAACTAAAGAATTTTTTTTTCACCCCCAGGGATATTCATAATAGCTCCAAACTGAAAACAATCCAAATTTACAAGAATAGAAGAACAGCTAAATTATAGTAAACTCCTCCAGTGGAAGCAATAATACAATAGAAAGCAACAATAATATAAAGGAATTATTGCTAGACACAGCCACAAGGATGAACCGCACATTCCTTGCGTTGAGTAAAAAAAAAAGAAGGAGGAGGAGGAGGAGGAGGAGGAGGAGGAATTTATCCATATGTAGTGTACATAGTGTTTGATTCCATTTACCTAAAATCCAGGAACACTTGAAAAAACAAATATATTGTAACAGATGTTGGAATAGTAGTTTCCTCTGGGTGGGTAGGGATGGTTACTATTGATTACAAAAGGGTGCGGGGGAACATTTTGAAGTGCTGCGAATATTCTCTATCAAGACAAAATAGGGTACAGCCATGAGTCAAATCTGGCCCACTGTCTGATTTTTGTCAATAAAGTTTTCTTGGAACATAGCCACACCCATTTATCTACATATGGTCAAAGTTGCTTTTGGACCACAATGGCAGAGTTGAGTGTTGCCATGAAGACAGTACGAGATGCAAAGCCTAGATTATTGACCACTGGGCCCTCTACAGAAAAAGCATGCTGATTTCTATTCTGTACCATGATCTAAGTAATGGTTCCATGCACATTTATCTATGAAACATTTCATCAGTTTATGTATTTTATTGCACTAAGCATTAAGGAAGCATTAAATTGTACATTTAAAAATATAGAAATACATCCTAGAGCTAGTCATTCATAAAGGTCATGTCCTGTGTCACACTGGTGGACAGAAACAGATACAGCCACCTTGTGACTGAGAACCATATCTTGAGCTAACAGGAAGGGAGAAGTCATGCCCTTTTCCAAATGGGCTCATTCCCACATGGTTCTGCAACCTTGCTTCCGTCGCAGAGACTCTCATGAGTCCTTGTTCTCCTATATCTTCAACGTGTGACCTTAAATGAGTAACTTCCCATCTCCATCCCTCAATGTCTTCATCTACAAAATGGATGTAATAATAACACCTACCTAGTGGTTCATTAAAAGAATTAAATGGTATTAATGTAAGTTAAGTGCTAAGCACAGCACCTGGAAAAAGCCTCAGTAACTATTAGAGAATATCACACGAGCCATCGATGTCCTCACCAGGAAAATAAGGCAGTCACATGCACAGACTTTGAAACAAAATAATAGGGGAGTCAGGCTTGTCCCTTAAGCCCATAGTGGGAACTAATTCTTGCTGTTATAGCATTACATGGGCATGGCAGGCCCTGTGCTGGCTCCAAAGCCCCAAGAATGCTCAGGGCTGGTGCACAACTACCCCCCCACAGGCAACAATCAACAGCCCTGAGGGGACCCCTGCCAACCTGCTGGCAAACAGACAGCTAAGTGTACCAGCTTCAGCACGAACTTGCCAGGTGACAGGATCCAGGGGGTACTTCGGGGAAAGCACTGAATGGCACCTGCTGTGGGATGGAGCCAGTCCTCCGCCTGGAGCTGTGCCTTTGGGTGTGGAGATGCAGAATTAGAGCCCGAAGCGGCAACACCGAGATGAAAGCAGTGGGGATAATGGTTCCCCAAATCCATTCATCTCTACCACCTTTGGGGACTGTTTGTCATTTGCTGGAGTACAGCTGGCCTCCCCAGAGGTACACTGTTTGAAAGAACAAGGGGCAGTCATGTGCTAGACAGCTGGAGAGGCCCAATCTCCACCAGACAGGTGTAGTGATCTATTCCTTGGTGAGGGTGCACAGACTCTCCATGCCCCGCTTGGGGAAGGTGTGAGCAGGTGCGCATGCTGCCGGGAGATAGACATCTGATGTTCCTTGGCACTGCGGGGAATCACATGGGGATGAGACCACTTGCAGCCAAGCCTTGATGGCATCTGGCTGAGGACTTGCATGACGAGCCGTGGAAGGGCCGGGAATCAGACACATTGCTGCCCAAGTGCAGGGAGAGGGCAGACGAGGCTTTGTGATCCTTCTGTAAAGGACAAGACACTCTCTTATCTTCTTGCTGTTTTCCCAGCAGGAAGACAACCTAGATTCCTTACTGTTTTCCAATACCTTCCTCAGAGCTGAGCAGCAGGAATCCCACATCTTGCGATCTCAGAAGGTTTTTATTTTGATTCTTTTTTCTCTAAGTAAAGATCTCCTTCTGTCGCTGCCTAGTGATGGATCTGTTTTCAAATTCACTCATGCTGGTGGCAGAATTCATTTTTGTGCAGCCATAAAGCGAAACTGTGGGCCAAAAGCCACCCTCAGCTTCCAGAAGCCTCTTGCAGTACCTTGCCATGTGACCCTTTCTACGGGTCATGTCACACCACGTGGAAGCTTGCTTCTTCAAAATCAGTAAAGGAGAAAAAGAGCAAGTCTAGTGGCAAAAGAGTTTTATATAATGTAACACCATGGCAGTGACATCCTATCACTTTGCCATATACTATTGATTAGAAAAAGGTCATTGGTTCCACCCACATTCAAAGTGAGTTTATACAAAGGCATGAATACTGGGGGGTGGGGGGGTGGGGGGTGGAAATAAGGGAACCACCTTAAAATCTGTTCATCACAGAGAACAAAAAAGAAATCTCAACTTTGGGGGCTATGGAGATCAAGAAGTGATTAGATATTCAGGTCTTGAGACCTAGAAGAAAAAAAGATCAACACATACTGGTATTACTGAACTGCCCCTTCAAGTATAGGGTTAAAAAAAAGAAATATCTTTGTATGTGCAAAGATCATAGAGTTTATATTGCAATCTTATGCATCATTTAACATTTACATATATCCTGTAATGGAGCTTCATTTAACAGAAGAAAAAGCTGAGATTCTGGTAGGTTACAAAACTCTCCCAACTAATCTCTATCAAACTCCTAGCTGGATTTTTGCAAAAATTAACAAACTCATCCTAAAATTCTTATGGAAATGTTAAAAATCCAGAATAATTAAAACTAACTTGAAAAAGAGCAAAGTTGAAGAATTCACACTTTCCCAATTTCAAATCATACTATAAAGTTACAGTAATCAAGACTGTGTGGTACTAGCATAGGTAGACATACAGACCAATGGAATAGAAGTGAGATTCCAAAAATAATTTGTTATATTTATAGTTAACTGATTTTCATCAAGGATGCCAATGTAATTTAATGAAGAAAGACCAGTCTTTTCAACAAGTAATATTGAGAAAATTGGATATTCACATGCAAAAGAATAAATTTGGATCCCTACCTCATATTACAAAAATTATTTTTAAAAAACTCAAAAAGTAAGTCAAAAAACTAAATGGGTCCAAGAGCAAAAACTCTTGAAAGAAACCTTAAGCATACATCTCATGACCTTGGATTAGGCAATAGTGTAGATGACACCAAAAGCACAGACCACAAAGGGAACAACAGATAAACTGAGCTTCATTGAAATTAAAATGTTTATCCTTCCAAGGACATTATCAAAAAAGTGAAAAGACAACCCACAGACTGGGAGAATATATTTACAAATAATCTATCTGAGAAAGAACTTGTATTGATAATATATAAAGTACTCTTCCAACTCAATAATAAAAAAATTTTTTTAAGGGATAAGGGATTTGAAGAGGCATATGTATAAATGGCCAACAAGCACATGAGATGATTCTCAGCATGACTAGTCACTGGGGACACAAAAATAAATACCACAATGAGATACAACTTTGTACCCACTATTATTGCTATCATGGAAAAGACAGGTAACAAGTGTTGGAAAGAATGTAAAGAAATTGGAACATTCACGCACTACTGGTGGGAAGGCAAAATGATACATCTGCTATGAAAGACTATCTGGCAGTTCCTCAAATGGTTAAAGATGGAGCTACCATACAACCTAACAATTCCACTTCTAGCTATATACCCAAGAGTACTGAAAACATACACCCACAAAAAATCACAAACATTTGTAGAAAACAGCATTATTCATAATAGGCAAAAAGTGGAAACAACCTAAATGTCTATCAGTTGATGAATGGATAAACAAAACTTGGGATATTCAGACAATAGGATATCATTGAACCATTTGAATGAATAAAGTGCTGAGACATTCTACAACCTGAATGAAACTTGAAAACATTATGCAAAGTGAAGCAAGTCTGACACAAAAGGCTACATATCATAGGATTCCATTTACACGAAATACCCAAGATAGGCAAATCCATAGAGACATAAAATAGATAAGTGGTTTCCAGGGGCTAGAAGAAAAGAAGGATGGGAAGTGACTGTTCATGGATACAGGGTCTTTCAAATGATGAAAACGTACTGGATTAGGTAGTCATGAAGGTCGCACAACTTCAGTATTATACTGAAAACCACTCCACTGAGCACATTTAAATGGATAAATTTTATGGTATATAAATTACAGCTCAATTTAAAAAATGATTCATGAACCAATAAATGAGAAAGAATCTTGAAAATGAGAAAAACACGGTCACACAAACAAATCATTGTGCTTATTCCTAGTATTAGGATCATTTTTGAGATTGCTAATTAAATATTTGTCTGAATAGACCATGAGCATTCAAAATGCTATCTACAGAGGCTTAAAGCAATAAACAATATGTCTGAGTGGAATTGGAGGGCAGGCAGCTCTAATTTTAAAAAGCTACTCATGAAGTACATACATTTCTGGCTGGCGTATAAAATGGTACACTTTTTGGTGACTTCTTATAAAATTAAACAATATATAGCTACCCTATGGTCCAATATATAGCTATCCTATGGTTCATTGAAGAGCAATGAAGGAATGTGTCCACAAAAAGACTTGTACAAGAATATTCTTAAAAGCCTTAGAACAAATAACTCCACATTGGAAGTAATCCAAATGTCTATCAACAGGGGAACAGATAAAGAAATTGTGGTATTCATGCAGTGGAATATCAGTCAGAAATTAAAAAAAAAAAAAAAAGGAATGAACTACTCACAACAATAAAAGCGAATTTCATCAACATTATGTTGAGCAAAAGAAACCAGGCCCAAGATAACACACACTGTATGGGAACCAGCTGTTATTGCAAAAGAAGCCAAAAAGTGGTCATCTTCAGGGAGAAGAGAATTGACTGGAAATAAGTATAAGTTAGCCTTCTGGAATGACAAAAAGTTCCTTATCTTATTTTGACTAGTGTTAATGCAATTGTATAGAATAACTCAAACCCATCAATTGAACTCTTATTATCTGATATATTTTATTGTGTATCATTTAGATCTCAAAAACAAAAATGCTACATGATTATAAAATCTTTTTAAAAATCTCATAAATCTGATGGGCAACCACATTTAGGAAACACTGGTTTCATCTAAGTACTCTTTTTCCCCAAGTTTCAGGAACAGCATATATAGAAATTTCTAAAACACCAACATTTTTTTGTACTTGCAAGGCTCCAGTAGAATTGGACATAGAAGCCTAAGCCATTTGCAAGAATTAACTGGTACCGTAATTTATTTTATAATTAAAAATCCAGCTTTCTTCCAAGCCTTTAATTTCAATCATCTGTCTCTGCAGACCAGAGCCTGGCTAAATTTTTTACCTATGCTATTTCTCTAAAATTCCTAGCATGGACAGAGCCTATAATTCCAAGGCATGATTGATACTATAGGGAGCACACCATCATGATCTCTGTTAGGACTATGGTAGATGCACTTAGAATGGTACATAAGGTTTATGGTTACAAGCTTGGCAGAAGAGAACATCAAAGTGTCTCAGATAAAGGGGCCAGTCACATTTACTTTATGGAGAAATTGGTGGTACAGTCTGTGTTCAGACAATTCCAGCTCTTTATCACTGAGCCCTGCATTTACTGCATAAGATGCCTTTGTCTATAGAGGCTCATAGGCAACCTCCCACACCTCAGAGCTTCCTTGGAAGGGAAAAGAAGAAGCCCTGCTCATGAAACATATCCCAGAGAGCAGGAGAACTCTTACACCTGGAGCATTTAAAACCAAGAGAATTTAAGTCCAGTGTTATCTGACTCTGGAGCTCAAGGTGACAACTCTGACCAAGAACACTGAACAACTGGAAAGCAGAACCCCTAAGTTTAAGGAAGAAGATTCAACACTCCCATGAAATGTCAGGTGTTGACACTTACTTACCCCACAAGGAACCAGACACTTCTGCTCATTGTCCCGCCTCCCCCCACACTGGCCCCGATCATGTAAAAAAAAGAAGTAAAAACAGGATTCTAGTATGAGCCCCTTTGGGGTGGAGAGGGAAGACCAGCACATATGGTGGTCTCAGTCAGTACAATATGTGACTCTTGACCCCAGGTCATGGGTTCAACCCCTATGTTGTGTGTGGAGGCTACTTAAAAAAATAAATAAAGGTCTGAGCCCTTGGTATGGCAATGTAGCAACTTCTGAGTGATGTAAATGAATGAAGTTTGGAAGGATGGTGGTCAAGTCATTGCATTTTCTAACAAAAATAGTAACGACTTTGCATACTACGTGACATGGACTCTTCCAAGAGCTATAAATGTAGTAAATCACTTCTTTCCTTAAAATAACCTTGTGAGTTCAGTACTAATACCATCAGTGTTCTGTAATTTAAGAAACTGAGGCCCAGGACAGAATTTGATGATTACTGAGGTCAGGCAGCTAGTATTTGTGCCAGCTGTGTTCTGAAAGGTATTGGTCTGGCAAATTTGATGCGGATTTGAACTCTCCTGGGGACCATTTAAAAATTTGGATGCCCATGGACCTGCCCTCAGAGGTTCTGATTTAGCTGGTCTAGGATGCTGCCTGGATATCCCAATTTTTAAAATCTCCTCAAATAATTCTAATGAGCAACCAGAGTCAAGAACCACGGGTCTGGGCCCCTCGCATTTTCTGGCTGTGATCTACTGCCTTCTCTGAATCAAGGACTCAAATTCTTCTAAAGAAGGTCTTTCTAACCTAAGCTAGAAATGTATCCAAAATTTGGTATTTGGGCATGTGCAATTTTCTTAGCAAGATGATTTCATCAGACTCTTCTGTAATAACCTTGACTCAAAAAATGTTAAGAACTATTCCAAGGGGTAATAAAAATCATAAGATATTAGAGCAAATGTGTCCATGAATACTTAATTTTTTTTTTTTTTAATTCAGAGAAGCCAGAAAGTCTCCTAGTTGTTTTTAGGAGTGAATGACAGTGGAAGAACAAAGATGTCCTTTTCCCCTCAGAAGGATGTAATCAGGGTAGCTCTGTGGTCTAGAAAAAGGGGTAAAATGAGAATTTAGTGTGCTTCAGGGAGAAGCAGCAGCAAGGGAATGGGGTCAAGAGGCTACATGTATGATGTATGATGTATATGTATGAGGCTAAGTGTATGATGGGCTGAAAAGCACTCTCTCTGCTGACTTCCTCAGAGTCCTGGTTATATTTAGGGCTGGGAAGCTCAGCACTTTAAAATAAAGAAATAACATTCCTGGCACAGCTTGTTCTGATAGGGCACGTCCCCCTCCACTACCATTATTCCAGGATCTCCTACAGCATGGGCTGGCACTGTCTACCAGGCTGAGAAATTTTCAAAAGGAAAGTGATACTGACCTGGTGTAACAGGATGTTACCAAAGAATACTGGCAGACATCATACAGAGACCACCTCAGGTCTTTTGGAGGGTTCTTTGAAAAAATACTTTTCCCTGGTGGTCTATCCAACCGACAATGGCCATTTTGTTAGCTAGCAATCAATTAACGTCTTACCCAAGGAGAGAGAAACAAGGAGGACTGTGAAGTTTCCTGGAAATTTTCAAATGGGCAAGAGCACAAGGATCAAGAACTTGCTCTGTAGAGTAAGATAACCCTCAAATCCAATGTCCTATCTGCTAGTGACAAATGACATCACCTCGAAAGAAATGTTAAACTATCCAAGCCCACATCTGGGAAATGGGGACAATAATGTTATTGACCTCCTCAGGTTGTTAGGAACAGTAATGAAATATGCATCTAGAGTCTTGACAGTGTCCAACACAGAGCAAGCCCTCAGAAAATGATAACTCTTGTCATTGAGAGGTGTTTGATGTGGTGCAAAGCTGGTATTTAGTAATGTTTCTTTCCTTCACTTTTTTTCTTTCTTCCTTTCCCCTTCTGTGGTACATTAAAATTGCCACCAGGTCTTTGCAGCTGTTCCCATTAAATGATGGAGTCAGTTCTCCCTCAACTTGACTCTGGGTGCTGGCCTTTTCTTTTGCTTTGATGTCATGCTACTTCTGAGTTTTTGCCTCAAGCGATCTTTCAGTGTCTGCTCTTGCTCTTTTGGAAAGCTTCTGCCATGTGGAGAAGCCTGAGCTGGCCTGGCAGACATGTGAGGGAGGTCATCTTAGAACTGCCAGCCTCCAGATGACTGCAGCCACAGAGTAACCTCAAGTAAGACCAGCAGAAGAACCTCCTGGATGTGCTTAACACAGATGGCTGACCCACAAGATCATGAACAAGTACAATAACTATTCTTGTAGGCTACTATACAGTAATTGATAACTAATACATCTTCCTCCTTTTGGTTCAATACCTGTGATTCAATACAGATGATTCCAGCTCATTAGAAAAGAGTTGAGAGCTAAGGGTTAGAGGACAATGGGAGATGTCAGAATTTTCTAGTGGGAAAGATTCAAATGCTTCCTGGCAGTTACAGGAGGCCTGTTTCCACTGGAGCAATGGATAGATGTGTTTGTTCCATTGCTTTAAGCTCAGTAACTTCCATCAGTAACTCTGCAATTGCTCATTACCCCAGTTAAAAAGCAAAATGTAGAATTGAATGGAAAGTGATCAATTTAATTGCACTGTATAGACATAACCTATAGATAACAACAGCTTAAAGAGTAAATGCCAAATTATCACTTAGCTCCACAGAAATTGTGTAGCGGGCAATTTTTATGTTCATCTATTAAAAACTCAAGCCTAGGTAAGCCTATATCAGTCAATTACCTGATCATGAATAGTGTAAACAGTCTCATTTATCAAAAACATTTCATCAGACACTACCTAAATGCTTCATGTATGATTAGTTCTCCCAATTAACCATAAGATGGAGGTACTCTTTTGTCCATTATACAGATTAGAAAACTAAGATATGCTTCATTTAGCCTACTTCCCAAGCTCTCATGACTAATCAGTGGCTTAAGTAAAATATAAACTATCAGCTTCTTTAATTAGAGTTCTAGATTACCTCTAAGTGCTTTGACCTAAAGGTCCAGAATTAAAGCTTTCAGGTTATTGGCAGTTAAAAACAAACATGTTAGGACCATATATATCCTCCATTGATGGGGTTGGAAATATAATCAAGAGAAACCCTGCTACCTCTATCTTTCTGTCTAGAGATACCACTATACAAATTTCACTATAAAATGAATTGTTCAGGGGTGGGAGGAGCAAGGTGGGAGAGGAGTAGGAGACTGAAATCACATCAGGTCCCAGGAGTTCAGCTAGATAGTTATCAAACCATTCCAAACACCTACAAACTCCACAGGAGAGAGAAGAGAAGAGCAGCAATTCTAGGAACAGAAAATCGACCAATTTCTGGAAGGTAGGATGTGTGGAGAAGTGAATCTGAGGCAACATTTGCCAAGATAGACCACAGGGGGAGGGGCTCACTTTCGGCAAGCAGTGGAGCAGTGGAGCACAAAATCAGAACTTTTAGAAGTCGGCTCCACTGAGGGATGTTGCTCCAGAGGCTAAATTGGGGGTGGAGCCCTCACAGGGACAATGTGATCTCAGGTCCCTCAAGGTCACAGAAGGACCAGGGATGTCTGAGTGCAGCAGAGCTCCCAGGTATCAAACTGGGGAAGCCGACTGCAGAGATGGAGCTGAGCAGAGTGCTCAGCTCAGGGTACCTCAACCTGTGATCTGAGACACAGTCAGGCCACTGCTCTTCAAGCAGGAACCCCAGAAGTGGCAGATCTGGGGAGACCCCCTCCTTCCTCTTCTAGGAGGAGAGGTGTGAAAGTGCACAGCAGGAATCTACTGGGTTTGGAGACTCCAAATGGAGCCATATGCCAAAAAATAGAAATGTTGGGTCAGAGCCCGGGTGAGGATGGAACGCAGCCAGAGACCAGGGAAACAGGAGGGACTAATAGCTTTTCTCTGAAGGTGCACTGAGGACTGGAGCCATAAGCCCTCAGCTACGATGGGGTCAGAGATTGGGAGGCTGTCATCTTCATTCCCATCCTCCAAAGCTGTATGGAAAGCATTCAGGGAACAAAAGCTCCAAAAGCGAACCCAAGCAGATTGCTTAGCCAGTCCCCTGGCAAGGGCGGTGCAATTCTGCCTCGGGCAAAGACATTTGAGAATCAGGGCAACAGGCCCCTCCCTCAGAAGATCAGCAAGAACATCCAGCCAAGACCAAGTTCACTGATCAATGAGATCTGCAAAACTTCAGAACTACAGGAATACAGCACACGGAATTCATGGCTTTTCCCCCATGATTCCTTAGTCTTTAAAAGTTAAATTTTTAAAATTTATTTTTTCTTATTTTATTTTTTAATTTTTCTTCTTTCCCATTTCAACATTTTAAAACTATTTTATCAATACCTTTTTAAAAATTGTTTTCAATTGTATTGTTACATCATATTCTATCCCTTCATTGTATTTAACCTCACTTTTTGTATACATAAAGGGATTTTTTTTTCTTTAAATTTTGGGATATAATTTCTTCTAATAGATCAAAATATACCCTAAATCAAGCACATGGCTTTGTTCTAGTTTCCAGCCTGATCACTTTCTTTCCTCTTTTATTTTTTCAACCAACTTCTTATCTTATTAATTCCTTTTTTAGAATCTTTATGAAATTTCATCTCTATAGTCATATTCCATCCTTTCATTGTGTTTACCCTTATTTTTGTATACATAGACGTTTTTCTTTCTTTAAAATTTTGGGAGGCAGTTTATCCTAACAGACCAAAATACACCCAAAATCAAGTGTATGGCTCTGTTCTATTCACCAGTCTAATATACATATATTTTTTTCCCTTTTTACCTCCTTTCTTCTCCTCCCAGTTTTCGGTCTCTTCTGATTTGATTAGTGTATGTTTTTTCTGGGGTTGTTGCTACACTTTAAGCATTTTATTCTCTCATTCATCTATTCTTATCTGGGTAAAATGACAAGGCAGAAAAACTCACCACAAAAAAAAAAAAAAAAAAAAAAGAACAGAAGGCAGTACCAATGACTAGGGATCTAATCAATATGAACATTAATAATATGTCAGAACTAGAGTTCAGAATGATGATTATCAAGGTGCTGGCTGGGCTCAAAAAAAAAAAAAAGGAAGATATTAGAAAATCCCTTTCTGGAGAAATAAAATCCCTTTCTGGAGAAATAAAAGAACTAATATCTAACCAAGTTGAAATTAAAAAAGCTATTAATGAGGTACAATAAAAAATGGAGGCTCTTACTGCTAGGATAAATGAGGCAGAAGAGAGAATTAGTGATATAGAAGACCAAATGATGGAGAATAAAGAAGCTGAAAAAAAGAGAACCAAACAAGTACTGGGCCACAAGAAGAGAATTAGATAACTGATACCATAAGACAAAACAATATTAGAATAATTGGGATCCCAGAAGAAGAAGAAGAGAGAGTGGGGCAGAAGGTATATTGGAGCAAATTATAGTAGAGAATTTCCCTAACCTGGAGAAGGGAACAAGAATCGAAATCCAGGAGGCACCATGAACCCTCCTCAAAATCAATAAAAATAGGTCTACACCCTGGCATCTAATAGTAAAACTTACAAGTCTCAGTGACAAAAAGAAAATCCTGAAAGCAGCCTGGGACAAGAGGTCTATAATATTCAACAGTAGAAATATTAGATTGGCAGCAGACGTATCCACAGAGACTTGGCAGGCCAGAAAGGACTGGCATGATATATTCAGAGCACTTAATGAGAAAAATAGGTATCCAAGAATATTATGTCCAGCTAGGCTGTCATGGAAAATAGGAGAGATGAAAATCTTCCAGGACAAACAAAAATTTAAAGAATTTGTAAACACCAAACCAGTCTTAGAGGAAATATTGAAAGACATCCTCTTAGCAAAGAGAAAGCCTAAAAGTAACAGACCAGAAAGGAACAGATACAATATAGAGTAACAGTGACCCTACAGGTAATACAATGGCACTAAATTCTTATCTTTCAATAGTTACCAGAATGTAAATGTGCTAAATCCCTGAATAAAATGACACAGAGTATCAGAATGGATTAAAAAAAAAAAAAGGCCCATTGATATACTATCTACAAGAGACTTATTTTAAACAAAAGACACCTCCAGATTTAAAACTAGGGTTTGGAAAACAATTTACCATGCTAATGGACATCAAAAGAAAGCTGGCAATCCTCATATCTGATAAATTGGATTTTAAGCCAAAGACTGTAAGAAATGAGGAAGGACACTACATCATACTTAAAGGGTTTGTCCAAACATAAGATCTAACAATTTTAAATATCTATGCCCCTAACATGAGCAGCCAATTATATAAACCAATTAATAACAAAATCAAAGAAACACATCAACAATAATATAATAATAGTAGGGGACTTTAACATCCCCTTCACTGAAATGGACTGATTATCCAAGCAAAAGATCAACAAGGAAATAAAGGCTTTAAATGACACACTGGACCAGATGGACATCACAGATATATTCAGAACATTTCATCCCAAAGCAACAGAATACACATTCTTCTCTAGTGCACATAGAACATTCTCCAGAATAGATCACATCCTGGGTCACAAATCAGTTCTCCACTGGTACCAAAAGACTGGGATCATTCTCTTCATATTTTCAGACCACAATGCTCTGAAACTAGAACTCAATCACAAGAGGAAAGTTGGAAAGAACTCAAATACATGGAGGCTAAAGAGCATCCTTCTAAAGAATAAATGGGTCAACCAGGAAATTAAAGAAAAATTTTTAAAATTCATGGAAACAAATGAAAATGAAAACATAACTGTTCAAGACCTTTGGCACATGGCAAAGGCAGTCCTGAGAGGAAAATATATAGCAATACAAGCCTTGCCCAAGAAACAAGGAAGGTCTCAAGTACACAACATAACATGAAGGACATAACATAACATAAAGGAGCTGGAGAAAGGACAGTAAAGAAAGCCTAAACCCAGCAGGAGAAGAAAAATAATGATCAGAGTAGAAATCAATGAAATAGAAACCAAAAGAACAGTAGAACAAATCAACAAAACTAGGAGCTGGCTCTTTGAAAGAATTAATAGGATTGATAAACCCCTAGCCAGACATATCAAAAAGAAAAGAGAAAGGATCCAAATCAATAAAATCATGAATGAAAGAGAAGAGATCATAACCAACACCAAAGAAATGCAAACAATTATAAGAACACATTATGAGCAACTATACGCCAGCAAATTTGACAATATGGAGGAAATAGATGCATTCCTAGAGACATATAAACTACCAAAACTGAACCAGGAAGAAACAGAAAACCTGAACAGACCCATAACCAGTAAGGAGATTGAATCAGTCATCAAAAAATCTCCCATCAAACAAGAGCCAGGGCCAGACAGCTTCCCAGGAAAATTCTACCCAACATTTAAAGAAACAGTCAACAATACCAAAAGACAACTGAAAGAATGGGAGAAGATATTTGCCAATGGCATATCAGATAAAGTGCTAGTATCTGAAATCAAAACCTATTCTCCTGAAACCTCAATGTGAGAGGAATCCATCAAAATCCTTGAGAAGAACACAGGCAGCAACCTCTTCAACCTCAACCACAGCAATGTCTTCCTAGAAACATTGCCAAATGCAAGGGAAACAAGGGCAAAAATGAATATTGGGACTTCATCAAGACAAAAAGCTTTTGCACAGCAAAAGAAATAGTAAACAAAACCAAAAGATGACTGACAGAATGGGAAAAGATATTTGCAAAGGACATAACAGATACAGGGCTGGTATCCAAAATCTATAAAGAACTTATCAAACTCAACACCCAAGGAACAAATAATATAATCTAGAAATGGGCAGAAGATATGAACAGACATTTCTGCAAAGCAGACATCCAAATGGCCAACAGACACATGAGAAAGTGCTCAGCACTACTCTGCATCAGGGAAATACAAATCAAAACCACAATGAGATACCACCTCACACCAGTCAGAATAACTAAAATTAGCAAGTCAGAAAACAACAGATGTTGGCAAGGATGCAAAGAAAGGGGAACCCTCCTACACTGTTGGTGGGAATGCAAGCTGGTGCAGCCACTCTAGAAAACAGTATGGAGGTTCCTCAAAAAGTTGAAAATGGAGCTACCCTATGACTCAGTAATCACACTACTGGGTATTTACCCCAAAGATACAAATGTAGTGATCCATAGGGGCACGTGCACTCAAATGTTTATAGCAGCAATGTCCACAATAGCCAAACTATGGAAAGAACCTAAATGTTCATCAATAGAAGAATGGATAAAGATGTGGTCCATATATACAATGGAATACTATGCAGCCATCAAAAGAAACAAAATCTTGGCATTTGCAATGACATGGATGGAACTAGAGGGTATTATGCTAAGCAAATTAAGTCAATCAGAGAAAGACCGTTATCATATGATCTCTCTGATATGAGGAATTTGAGAGGCAGGGAGGGGGGTCATGGGGGGTAGGGAGGGAAAAAATGAAACAAGATGGGATTGGGAGGGAGACAAACCTCAGGAAACAAACTGAGGGTTGCTGGGGGATGGGAGCAGTAAGAGAGGATGGCTGGGTTATGGACATTGGGGAGGGTATATGCTGTAGTGAGGGCTGTGAAACATGTAAGCTTGATGATTCATAGACCTGTACCCCTGGGGCATAATACATTTTATGTTAACAAAAAAAATTAAAAGAATTCTTGGTAAAATATCTGCTGCCAATGCTCCTAACCTGCTTTGAGAGATGGAGGCTGGGACATGATAGAAATGGTCCTCCAAAACCAGTCCACAAGCTTACAAGAAATCCATTTCCCAAGATGAGACCCAGGCTACACTGTGAATGTCCCTGGGAACTCTAAGTAGACAATGATTTTTCTCAGGCCCTGGATTTGAGGGACTTACTTTCCAGAGCAGTGGTTCTCAATCTTGACTGAACACTAGAATGACCTAGGGATTCAATCGACCCATTTTTTTTTTCAATAATTCTTAATTAACCTATTCAATTTTCTACTCGAGGAAATGTCTTGGGTAATGATCAGTACATAGATTAATTGTTCATTGGTAGAGAGCCTAACCTTGTATAATAAGTTCTTCTCTCAGAGGTGAGAGGAAAATCTGACAGAAAACATGGCTATTCTTTTAGATATCCTGTGTCCTGGGAGGGATGCACATTTCCTTAGGAGAAACTGGACTTACCAGTCAATGTACTGAGCAAGACTAGACAAGGTCCATCTTCTTACAACTCAGTCTACAGTTATATATCACGTGCACTTGATTTAAATAACAAGAAACTCCATGTTCTGTTAAGGAAACTGAAATTCATGACACCCAGTAAGAACTGACAGTCGGCCTATAGAGTATATCCGGATAATGCTCTTTGGTTTTCTTAGCAGAGATCCATAACTAGATCTCCTGGCATGGATACTCATCCTGGAGGAATCCTTTGCTCCCAACCAAATAGAAGTTCTGCATTTAGCCCAGATCCAAAAATAAAGTCTCACAATTGTACAAGCACTGACACATAATTGGACAAGCCTCCATATAACCCAATGTCTTAATTTATTGTCATAAATTCCAGAGTTCTAGTTAAGAGCCACTAACACTTTGGTCAAGGCCTATTTGCCCTACAGTCATGGTCAAGACCCTTCAGGGGTGCCCTAACATATCTAATGCCTGATATTTAGGAAGTGTATGGAATTTTATGGTCACTTGTGAGGTCATAAACCAGAGTGTCTTCCCCATCTATCACCCTATCACACAATGCCCAAAACAGTGGACATTCTATAAATATTTATTGAATTAAATACTATTGAATGACCACATCACAAGCAAAATTATGCTACAATCACCAAGGTCCTGAACACAGGCCCTGCAGCATTCCTGGGTACTTCGTAAAAGTCGCTGCCCCTGCTTAGAGCTCAGCAAGGTTCAGTTCTTCACAGATTCCCAGGTGAGATTATTTCACATTGTGAGCTCTTAATTTATATTTCAATTTCACAAAAACTTCTTTGTGTTTTTAAAAATTCAATACCAATCCACCTCCCTCTCCTCACAAAGAAACCAAAAGAATAAATCACATCTTCAAATACCCCTTTGTGATTATACTACTCACTACAGAATATTCACACCATTGCCAGAATCATCCACTTACCAGCTTGCTCTTGGTCTTTCCAAGACAGTTCAATTGTCTTATGCAGATTATTCCAGTCTATGAGGCTCCATCATTTTTAAAAGATGGTAAGGACATTTCCCAAGACCATCCTGCCAATCTGGGATAGGATCAGATCTTAAAAATAAGATTATTTCATTCATGGTTTATAGATTCTTTTGCCAATGTCGTAATTTAATGATCAATTGGAAAGTGATAAACTTTAAAATATGTGATGCGGGAAAGTTACACGTCAGATGGGTTCAGGTGTTATCTCCCCTTCTATCCTAGAAGAACATTATAAACTATTAGCTCCCCCTAAGTATGGCAAGAGAATGAGTCATCTTATAATTGCTTCTCTTATATAAGGGGGAAAAATTGTCAACCCAAGTATCTAGATTGAGTACGGGAGAATAAACAAGTCCAAGGCAAAAATGATCTATTTGATCAGAGTTTCCCCCACCAAACCCTTCATTTCTATCTTATTGCCCTGATAAATAAAAAGAGGTAATATTTATTGAATATCTAACACGGACCACCCCTGTTTAAGTATTTTAGATATATGTACTCATTTCTCATTTTATCCTTAAAATAACCAATAGGGCAGGTGTTATCATGTGATCTCAATCTTAAGTATGAGGACATCGAGGCATGGAAAGTCTGTTTAACTAACAATAAAAGGCATGCTGCAAGTTAGCGGTAAACCTGGATTCAAATTCAGGCTATCTGGGTCAGAAAGATACTCTATGCTGATACTGCTTCATCACGGCATAGGCAATATTAAGGTCAAGACAAATGAATTTTTAGAGACAAGATATATTATTTCCCCTGAACGTATTTTGTTCTAGCAACACAGTCAAATATGGGATTTCCAAAGTCTCATATCCTTAAGATATGAATCATGGTAGCTTCCATCTGACAGAGCAGATTGCTCTGTCTTCCAGAAATATAGTCTGTAACAGGTTTCCTGGAGAACAGGATAGAAACCACAGATGCCCTCATCCTCTTCCTGCTGCCCACTTGGGATAAATTCAGCTGGTACCATCTTGTCCCGTGAACTTTTCCAGCTTGGATTAGGAGCTTGGGTTCTACACTTGTAGAAGGCATTGCATTTGTAGAAGGCATGCACAGGCCTTCCCTTTATTCATCCTCTGTCACTTTTAAACTTCAATGCTGAAGCAGCCAGGGTTAGCTCTATTATTGGTTGCTAAATATTGGAAACAAAGTCAAAGAGAAAAATAGCATCTTTCTGAAGGGCAATCCTATAAAATAAATTGGAGATTATCTTGAGAAATATGGCTTGCATACAGGGTGATAGGCTGGAAAAATGCCCCCAATGTTATAATTCCTCTAATCAAGGAATGAAATCCATTTCTCCACACCTTTAATCTCGGTTGTCTGTGTGACATGCTTTAGAACAATGGAATGTTAGTAAAGGTGACACAAATTGAAGATGAAGGAGTGTGGATTGAGGCGTCTCTTTTCTAGATGAGCCCTCAGTACATGAGCCCTGGCTAACCTGAGGAAAATGAAGAACCACACATAGGAAAATCTAGCTTCCCCCGTATATAGCCACCAAAACGTCAGACCCATGAGTGACACTATCTCAGTTGGCAGAAGATCCACCAGATAACTACAGAGGCACAACAGAGCCCAGCAGAGGCCACACCAGCTGGCCCAGTCCAGCAGAACCTCCTATCTGACCCACCAAATTGTGGCTGAAATAAAACCATTGATCTTTTCAGCCCCTAAACTTGTTACATTGCAAAAGCTGATACACATGGCAAACCATGGTAAAATAGTTTGAAAAACAAAAATGCAGAGACACCTTGGTGGCTCAGTGAGTTAAAGCCTCTGCCTTCAGCTCAGGTCATGATCTCGGGGTCCTGGGATCGAGCCCTGCATTGGGCTCTCTGCTCAGCAATGAGCCTGCTTTCTCTCTCTCTCTCTGCCTACTTGTGATCTCTGTCTGTCAAATAAATAAATAAAATCTTTTTTTAAAAAAGTACACAAATCAAATCACATCAATTTAAAAGACACACAAGAAATGAGAAGTTAGTAAATGTTGTCTGTCTACACCTGGATCTGATTAAAGCGCAGATAATGCTTTCTAAAGCAGCATGATGAAATGATAGAAAGTTCTAGAAAACAGAGCTTTGGTTAAAAGAATCAATGGTCTTTACAAGTGTAGCTACCCATTGTCCCATTACATCACCAGTACAATATTATTGACTATATTCTTTATGCTGTGCCTTTTATTCCTGTGACTTATTTATTCCATAACTGAAAGCCTTTATCATGGCATAATGTAGGAGTTTGTCAAATCACTGAATTTGTATACCTGAAGCTAATGTAACATTGTGTGTCAACTATACTCAAATAAAACTACTGTGAACAAAAAAAATAAAATAAAACAAACAAATATAGCTCATTTTATCGATTAAAAAGAAAAAAAAAGAACCACCGGTCTTTTTGGGAATAAACAAAGCAAGACCCTATATCCATCTTGCAGATTGTCAAAAGTCATCTAAGATATTCTAAACAACACTCTGCTGCATATGAGACTCATTAGATCTTGTCTATATCAAGTCTAGAAAGGAAAATTTTCCTGCTTCATCATTGAAACCTTGTGAATTCTGTTTAGCCGTTTCATCAAAAGGATTCATGCAATCATTCTACAAATATGTACCAACACATATTGTGTGTTAAAGCACTGTGCCTGATGCTAGAGAAAAACCAGTCATGCTTCTTTTCTAACAGAGCTTATCCATTCATTCATTCATTGGGGAAACCTTCCTTTTGGAAACAAGGCTTGAGCTGTTATCCCCAGGACTCAGAGCATGAAACACACAACTTGAGGAGTAAACACGCATCTGCGCAGAGGAATCAACAAACACAAAGGTCCTACACTAAGATAGAGGAAGTGAGCAAGAATGAGGGGCTGAAAAAAAGACCACGATGCCTGTTTCAAGGAGTACTGAAGGTCACAGCTCAAGAGAAGCTTGGAGAATAGTACTGACCTTCAACTTATGTGAAAGAGGCCCCGGAATTTAAAAGGACCCACCTTTAGAAGGCTGAATTTGTCCAGCCTCATCCTTCTGGATGAGCCAAGGAGCTTCTGGGGCTAAAGAGATGTTGCTTTCCCAGAGTCCATGCTCCTTGCTTTTCAGACTGTTCATCAGGTACAAGATGCACAGAATTTCCTCTTAAAAGACTTGTGCCCTCTTTCCAAGGCCTGACTGGCCTCTTTTCTGAGTCCATGCTTTTGAGGATGGACCATGGTACTGGGAAAGTGTCTCTAAGCCTGAAAAACGGGCACAGGAACAGCTATTGGTGGAGCTATGACAGATGTTGGACGGGTGGGTGAGGTGTCTATTCGTGCTCAGGGCTTTTTTAATAAGTTATAGCATGGAACTACAGGAGAATTCTAAAGGAAACCTAGCTTTTAAAATGTTTTTTGTTGGGTGCCTGGGTGGCTCAGTTGGTTGGACGACTGCCTTCAGCTCAGGTCATGATCCTGGAGTCCCGGGATCGAGTCCCACATCAGGCTCCCAGCTCCATGGGGAGTCTGCTTCTCTCTCTGTCCTTCTCCTCGCTCATGTGCTCTCTCTCACTGTCTCTCTCTCAAGTAAATAAATAAAATCTTAAGAAAAAAAAATGTTTTTTGTTTATTTACTTAAGAGAGAGTGGGGGGAGAGAGAGAGAGAGAGTACAAGCAGGAGGAGGGGCAGAGGGAGAAACAGACTTCCCACTGAGCAGGGAACCCCCTCCTGTCCCAATGCCAGGCTCGATCCCAGAACCCTGGCATTATGACCTGAGCCAAAAGCAGACATTTAACCAACTAAGTTACCCGGGGACCCAAAACCTAGCTTTCTGGATCATTATAAGGGTGTATTTTTCCAAAAATAGCAAGAAAATATTTAACATCTAGCTTGACTTATTTTTAAATATTTAGGCATTACGTTTATGGGCCCCTGTTTTTACTTTGTCTGAGAACACATAAATGTTAAGCAGGTTTGCTAGACTGGTATGTAGTGGCCAGAGAACACAAAACTTGGCACAACCATGCCTCTTGAAATTCAATGTACCTGTGAACGATCTTGGGATCACGCAAAAGTGCAGACTCTGATTTTGCATCTCTAACAAGCTCCAAGGAGATAGCTGGATAGCTGAAAGAGGGACCACAGTTTGAATAACAAGGCTGTAGAACACTTTAAGTTTTTTTTTATTTTAGTTTTTATCCAAAGGGCCAGTAGACGTTCTTGGGAGATTTCAAGCAACAGATTTTCTTTCTGAAAAAAGGACCATAGCTGGGACATAAGCACAGATAAAAAGGTAGAGGTATGCACTGACTACACTGCACAGGAGAGGAAGTAGCCACATGGAGAGAGATTTAGAAGGTCAGACATGCTGAACTGAATAAGGCAGGGAGACGATGGCATAATTCAGGAACTGAGTTACAGGATAAATTAAACTGAGTAACAGGATAAATTAAACTGAGTAACAGGATAAATTAAAGAAACGCCATTCTCTCAGCCGGGGTTTCAGAACAGCGGGACTCAGAATAGTTCTTGTTGTGTGTGATTTCAGAGAATTGAGAGGCATTTTTTTCTGTCCCCTTGCAGATAGTTGAAAGCCATTTTCACCCAAACTATCTTTTTACCTTCTTCTCCCTGGTCCTGCAGAGATCTGCAATAATAGAAGTTAATAAGAAATAATACCAGTTATAATTATAACCATAACCATCTTCACTCATCTGCATTTCTTCTGCATTTAGTAAGGCCATCTTAGCAGTTTCTTCCTTCAATTAAGTGATTATAACGGCACCTGCTCTTCTCTAAGTGATTTCTCTGGTGCATGAGTGATTAAATAGAGAACTCTGTGCACTCTACGTTTTTTTTTTTGGAGCAATACTCTGGACCCCTGAGATCCCAAGCATCCTAAAGGAAGATATTCTCTCCTAGGGGCCTGGTCCCTCCAGAGAGGCTCACTGGCTCCTGGGAACGTTTCCTGCTTTCAGAAACCTTCACTTTCTTTGGGACATAGGAAGGGCATTCAAGGTCCCTCTGGTTTAATCACTCAGTAGCACCAGCTGCAGAGCTACAGAAGCATGCTGTCCCGAGGGGGGTGAGGGGAGGTGCTGGTGCCTCCAGAGACATGTGGTTATCTCCAGCACCATGCAGTGTCTTGGGATACAGTGCCTACAATGTTTCCCTACTCTGCTTATCCCACATCAACCTCCCCCTTCTCCAGAGTTCTGCTGTGACTCACGAAAGACATCAGAGGTAATCCTGGGAGGAACTTGCAGCCTAAATTCAGGAAATCTGTCTTAGCTTTCTCATAAATACCCAAGGGAGAAAAAATTAAATTCAATGCACGGCCTTCACAGCTCGTGTATCACTTTTTTTCCCCCCATTCTCACGTTATAATGGTCTCAAAGATGGCCGGCTTGATTTGCATACATTTCAAGAGCATCTTTATCTTTTTTATCTTTATTTATTGTCCTCCCTGTCTCACGCGCTGCTTTAGAACTCTGTATCAAATATTTATATGTGTTTACTTCCTGGCTTTAACCCACTTCATCATTCCCTTCCATGGAGCTTCGTATTTCATGAAATCTGCTGCCTTCCCACCGCCCCTGCACACACCCCTGTCTTCTCCCTCCGCACTCACCATGGGAAGCTGTTAGTTTGGAGCTTCGCTTTTGGGAGTCTTTGTTTCTCCCCCACTGGATAGTATAGCCTCCAAAGAAGGCGTCTGGGAGACGTGGCGGGTCTTCGGCATTTCCTTTGCTTGGTCGTGATGATTCACAGACGGGCCCAGGTGATTGATGCTAGGGGCTCCTAACGCAGTGTGGAGCCCACGGGGGCAGGGTGTCAAGAAGGTTCGGGGTCTGGAGATTCAGCAAGCCAGAGAGCATGCATCCCACTGAAAGGCGACAACCGCTTCTCAGGTCCAGCCTAGCATGCCCTATAGACTTATTTTCATACCTTCCGGTTTTCCACCAGGAATGGGAAACCTAATTTTAATGTGAAATCTTCAGATTTTTGTCTTCTGGCCCCATTAAATAAAAAAAAAAAAATAATGAACTAGCACACCTCTGGGCATTTTTCTCCTGTTTATGTTCTCCTGTTTCTAATTCGCTTGACCTAATCTCATAAACACATTCCAACCCCCAGGCATTTGGAAATACACTGTGTTAGCTCACCAGGCCCTTCCTACTCATAGCTCCCTGGATGTCAAAAGGAAGAGAAAGGAAAAGAGCTCCGAGTGTTAGTCTGTATCTTCCAACATTCCTTCTGCCAGATTGTAACCCAAATAGCTGGGCCATCTTGAAGCTGCTCTCTGCTTGTCAATGCAAAAAAAAATCTGTACTTAGAAGCTTGAAGAATAACATTTGTCTTTGGAGTTCATTAAAGGGATGACACAAGAGCATTGCCAAGGGCATTGCCAAGGGCATGGAATTCCTCCTCTTACAACTCATCGTCAGATAGCTCTTTTTCTGCCCAGAGTTTCCCACTCAACATCGGTCAAGCTTTTCTCTTGTTGCCTGTATGTAATCCCAAAACATTTGATTCTCCCTTTTAGTACCCTGTGGCTCAGCCCATGACTCTCCCATTCCAGGAAAAGTACACTGCTTTTTTCTCAAACAAATCAGCCCTCTGGCCCTAGAATTGTGGCAAGAAAAATCATCGGCCTAGAATCATTCCTTCATCCTTCAGATATTCTGATATGCTTCCGTACAACCATGTGATCTCGAAAGAGCTTGTCCCCGACTTGCAGTACACTGCCACCACTCAGAATCCCCGGGGCATTAGTCATGATCACGAGCATCTTCCAGGCAATCTTTTTGGACTTGAGCTAATTCCCTGTAAAGCTAAATTTCTTAATGATTAGTCATCTAAGGACCAATTTATCTACTATTTAATCTCTCTCCCTGAGTCCTTTCCAGGGTCTCTCTTTTTTAGAAACCTGTTTGGCTTTTCAATCATTTTTTAAACACATTTGCCTGTGGCTACTTCTGAATTCTTCTTATAGTTTTAAATACTGAACTTCCACCAAGGTTGCAGCATACTGTAAACATGCCCTTTTGTGTCCTTGGCTATTTTGTGTGAAATTCAGCATTTTTTTTTTAAGATTTTATTTATTTATTTGACAGAGAGAAATCACAAGTAGATGGAGAGGCAGGCAGAGAGAGAGAGAGGGAAGCAGGCTCCCTGCTGAGCAGAGAGCCCGATGCAGGCCTCAATCCCAGGACCCTGAGATCATGACCTGAGCCGAAGGCAGCGGCTTAACCCACTGAGCCACCCAGGTGCCCAAAATTCAGCATTTTAAGGGTATTTTAGCCAACTGTTTGAAGGATTTATTTTTGTATTTAATTGATACCTTATATTTAAGATAAAAAAATTTGGGATTCTAGATGATCTCTACATGAAGTGATACACTGGCAAATTTTCTTCTTTCTTTCTTTTTTTTTTTTTTTTTTTTTTTTTTTGGTGCCTGGACAGCTTTATTTATTTTTTTTTTTTTAAGAATTTATGTATTTATTAGCCTGAGAGAAGAAGCGAGGCAGGGAGCGGAGAGCAAGCACAAACAGATGGAACTGCAGGCAGGGGAGAATCAGGCTCCCCACTGAGCAAGGAGCCTGATGTGGGGCTCAATCCTAGGACCCTGGGATCATGAACTGATCCAAACGCAGACACTTAACGGACTGAGCCACCCAGGCACCCTAACTGGTGAATTTACTACACTACCAGGGTGACTGGCTACAGGGTGCTCCCTACCCCCAGTACCAGCTCTGCTCACTGGCACCCACTCAGGCTTGCCCCTCCAATCATAAACTTCTCCAAGCTTTGCTTTTCTGGAGGAAATGTCTTGTCTCTTCTAGAAAGACATTGGCCCTATAATCTGCATCACCCAATACTTTATCTGGGAAACTCTACACCCGTGTGGGGAACTTAGCCCTAACTACCAGAAGTAGCCAGGTTCCCTGCCTTCAGGGTATGAAACATCCCCATATAACATGAATCTGGAGCCCATTCCAATATCCTCGCAGCAAGTGGCGTTGAGTAGTAATTCACCTCTATGCACCTCTAAGAAGTCCCTGCTACTTTAAAGGAGAAGAATCCTAACAGCCATCATAGAGTTCTTGTGAGAACTGAAAAAAACCTACATAACATGCAGGATACATAGGAAGTACTCAATGAGGGGAAAGCAGAAAGAGAAAATTGCTTTGTTATGCTATAGAAAAGAGCACTTCAAACAGAACTGGCAGAACACCATCTAAGAATTAGTCAAAACTGTTCATATCCACCGTGCTTATGACCTTCTGAAAAGCAATAATCATTCCTTGACATTTTCTCTGAAAAATCAGCAGAGAAAAACCACAAAAGCAATCTGTAAAATGTTACTTCTAGCAGGACTAAAATGGGGGGGGGGGGATCCAAACTTTAGCCTTGTCCATTAGAGTTATACGACCTGCTGCATCACCACCCAGTCCTCATAAGTATTTATGGACATAGTCTTGTCCAGGAAACCCTATGAATGACTGGGACCAAGTACTAAGTGTTTGTTCTCTCAGGACTCCTTCAGCCAGCCTCCCTCCCAAACTGTCTCAGATCCACCTGTGCCTGCCTTGGGCAACCCATCTTTATTAAAGATTCACAGGTGATAAAAGAAGGTATGCAAGGCCAGAAGCATCTGTATGAGGATTTTGCCCTTATGCAATGGAACTTGAAAGTAAAAATACAGAATATTGATGACAAAATATTTTAATCTTGAATTTTTTTTCAGAGATCTTTAGAACATGTGTCTCAGTACAGAGGGATAGGAAAGATATATTCTTTCTGAGCTGCCTTTAGATGCACCAATGCCATCTGGTCCCCTAGAAAGCTTTAGAAACTGAATATCTGAATTGTGGGGCTCCTCCCCTGAGCCACCCCTAGAGCTGGATCTTTATCATTTTCCCCTTAACCAAGAAAGCTCACAGTCGTTAAGCTTATTCCCAGTCCTCTCTCAAGTTCAGCTTCTTTCAGAATAAAATTGTCACCTGTCATTGGATATGACCAACGACTGCTAAGTTTATCGCAACACCCAGCCCAATTTCCATAAAATCACACTCTGCTTTCCTAAGCCAGAAGCTTCCACACATCCTCATAGATACAGTGCTGTAGGCAAGACGCCCACTGGGAGTGGAAATGTGTCAGTCCTTCGTGTAAGGAGCAGGCAGCTGCTGCTTGTCACTTCATTGACAATGGCAGCAGGTGGGGGGGAAATACGTCCTGGCCAGGGACCTAGCAGCCAGTGCTCCCTGCCAAGCCCTTCCACTAACTAGCCATTTGGCTTTGCACAAGTCTCTCCCCTTCCGACTTCCCCTCCCCAAAGCTTGAGCTTGCACATAATGAGGCAAAGATTCTTCCCCGTACCCAGTGCCCCCTCATGTCTGCCGAACCAGCCGGCCCCCAGGCTTCAGAAGGTGAGACTACCCCCTCTCTCTGCACATGCACATACGTGCACATACAAGAACTTGACCCAAACTGTTTCTTCGACTTTTGAAACTAATGCAGATATTTTCATTTCTCCAAACTCCTCCTTCCTTCTATCTCCATTTATTTTAATGATTACAAAGGCAGCGTATGCTTTTTTTTTTTTAATTTATTTTTTATTTTCAGCATAACAGTATTCATTATTTTTCACCACACCCAGTGCTCCATGCAATTCGTGCCCTCTATAATACCCACCACCTAGTACCCCAACCTCCCACCCCCCACCCCTTCAAAACCCTCAGATTGTTTTTCAGAGTC
The DNA here is from genome assembly GCF_964662115.1 of Mustela nivalis. Taxonomy (NCBI): domain Eukaryota; kingdom Metazoa; phylum Chordata; class Mammalia; order Carnivora; family Mustelidae; genus Mustela; species Mustela nivalis. Next base: position 104,172,069 of record NC_139027.1, on the reverse strand, counting down.
CATAGTCTCTCATGGTTCACCTCCCCTTCCAATTTCCCCCAACTCCCTTCTCCTCTCTAACTCCCCATGTCCTCCATGCTATTTGTTATGCTCCACAAATAAGTGAAACCATATGATAATTGACTCTCTCTGCTTGACTTATTTCACTCAGCATAATAATCTCTTCCAGTCCCGTCCATGTTGCTACAAAAGTTGGGTATTGGTCCTTTCTTTTTTTTTTTTTTTTATAAACATATATTTTTATCCCCAGGGGTACAGGTCTGTGAATCACCAGGTTTACACACTTCACAGCACTCACCAAAGCACATACCCTCCCCAATGTCCATAATCACACCCCCTTCTCCCAAACCCCCTCCCCCCAGCAACCCTCAGTTTGTTTTGTGAGATTAAGAGTCACTTATGGTTTGTCTCCCTCCCAATCCCATCTTGTTTCATTTATTCTTCTCCTACCCACTTAAGCCTCCATGTTGCATCACCACTTCCTCATATCAGGGAGATCATATGATAGTTGTCTTTCTCTGCTTGACTTATTTCGCTAAGCATGATACGCTCTAGTTCCATCCATGTTGTCGCAAATGGCAAGATTTCATTTCTTTTGATGGCTGCATAGTATTCCATTGTGTATATATACCACATCTTCTTGATCCATTCATCTGTGGATGGACATCTAGGTTCTTTCCATAGTTTGGCTATTGTGGACATTGCTGCTATAAACATTCGGGTGCATGTGCCCCTTTGGATCACTACATTTGTATCTTTAGGGTAAATACCCAATAGTGCAATTGCTGGGTCATAGGGCAGTTCTATTTTCAACATTCTGAGGAACCTCCATGCTGTTTTCCAGAGTGGCTGCACCAGCTTGCATTCCCACCAACAGTGTAGGAGGGTTCCCCTTTCTCCACATCCTCGCCAGCATCTGTCATTTCCTGACTTGTTGATTTTAGCCATTCTGACTGGTGTGAGGTGATATCTCATTGTGGTTTTGATTTGTATTTCCCTGATGCCGAGTGATATGGAGCACTTTTTCATGTGTCTGTTGGCCATCTGGATGTCTTCTTTGCAGAGATGTCTGTTCATGTCCTCTGCCCATTTCTTGATTGGATTATTTGTTCTTTGGGTGTTGAGTTTGCTAAGTTCTTTATAGATTCTGGACACTAGTCCTTTATCTGATATGTCGTTTGCAAATATCTTCTCCCATTCTGTCAGTTGTCTTTTGATTTTGTTAACTGTTTCCTTTGCTGTGCAAAAGCTTTTGATCTTGATGAAATCCCAATAGTTCATTTTTTCCCTTGCTTCCCTTGCCTTTTGCGTTGTTCCTAGGAAGATGTTGCTGCGGCAGAGGTCGAAGAGGTTGCTGCCTGTGTTCTCCTCAAGGATTTTGATGGATTCCTTTCGCACATTGAGGTCCTTCATCCATTTTGAGTCTATTTTTGTGTGTGGTGTAAGGAAATGGTCCAATTTCATTTTTCTGCATGTGGCTGTCCAATTTTCCCAGCACCATTTATTGAAGAGGCTGTCTTTTTTCCATTGGACATTCTTTCCTGCTTTGTCGAAGATGAGTTGACCATAGATTTGAGGGTCTATTTCTGGGCTCTCTATTCTGTTCCATTGATCTATGTGTCTGTTTTTGTGCCAGTACCATGCTGTCTTGATGATGACAGCTTTGTAATAGAGCTTGAAGTCCGGAATTGTGATGCCACCAACGTTGGCTTTCTTTTTCAATATCCCTTTGGCTATTCGAGGTCTTTTCTGGTTCCATATAAATTTTAGCATTATTTGTTCCATTTCTTTGAAAAAGATGGATGGTACTTTGATAGGAATTGCATTAAATGTGTAGATTGCTTTAGGTAGCATAGACATTTTCACAATATTTATTCTTCCAATCCAGGAGCATGGAACATTTTTCCATTTCTTTGTGTCTTCCTCAATTTCTTTCATGAGTACTTTATAGTTTTCTGAGTATAGATTCTGTGTCTCTTTGGTGAGGTTTATTCCTAGGTATCTTATGGTTTTGGATGCAATTGTAAATGGGATTGACTCCTTAATATCTCTTTCTTCTGTCTTGCTGTTGGTGTAGAGAAATGCAACTGATTTCTGTGCATTGATTTTATATCCTGACACTTTACTGAATTCCTGTATAAGTTCTAGCAGTTTTGGAGTGGAGTCTTTTGGGTTTTCCACATATAGTATCATATCATCTGTGAAGAGTGATAATTTGACTTCTTCTTTGCCGATTTGGATGCCTTTAATTTCCTTTTGTTGTCTGATTGCTGAGGCTAGGACCTCTAGTACTATGTTGAATAGCAGTGGTGATAATGGACATCCCTGCCGTGTTCCTGACCTTAGTGGAAAAGCTTTCAGTTTTTCTCCATTGAGAATGATATTTGTGGTGGGTTTTTCATAGATGGTTTTGATGATATTGAGCTATGTGCCCTCTATCCCTACACTTTGAAGAGTTTTGATCAGGAAGGGATGCTGTACTTTGTCAAATGCTTTTTCAGCATCTATTGAAAGTATCATATGGTTCTTGTTCTTTCTTTTATTGATGTGTTGTATCACATTGACTGATTTGCGGATGTTGAACCAACCTTGCAGCCCTGGAATAAATCCCACTTGGTCGTGGTGAATAATCTTTTTAATGTACTGTTGAATCCTATTGGCTAGTATTTTGTTGAGTATTTTCGCATCTGTGTTCATCAAGGATATCGGTCTATAGCTCTCTTTTTTGGTGGGATCCTTGTCTGGTTTTGGGATCAAGGTGATGCTGGCCTCATAAAATGAGTTTGGAAGTTTTCCTTCCATTTCTATTTTTTGGAACAGTTTCAGGAGAATAGGAATTAGTTCTTCTTTAAATGTTTGGTAGAATTCCCCTGGGAAGCCATCTGGCCCTGGGCTTTTGTTTGTTTGGAGATTTTTAATGACTGTTTCAATCTCCTTACTGGTTATGGGTCTGTTCAGGCTTTCTATTTCTTCCTGGTTCAGTTGTGGTAGTTTATATGTTTCTAGGAATGCATCCATTTCTTCCAGATTGTCAAATTTATTGCCGTAGAGTTGCTCATAGTATGTTCTTATAATAGTTTGTATTTCTTTGGTGTTAGTTGTGATCTCTCCTCTTTCATTCATGATTTTATTTATTTGGGTCCTTTAACTTTTCTTTTTGATAAGTCGGGCCAGGGGTTTATCAATTTTATTAATTCTTTCAAAGAACCAGCTCCTACTTTCGTTGATTTTTTCTATTGTTTTTTTGGTTTCTATTTCATTGATTTCTGCTCTGATCTTTATGATTTCTCTTCTCCTGCTGGGCTTAGGGTTTCTTTCTTGTTCTTTCTCCAGCTCCTTTAGGTGTAGGGTTAGGTTGTGTACCTGAGACCTTTCTTGTTTCTTGAGAAAGGCTTGTACCGCTATATATTTTCCTCTCAGGACTGCCTTTATTGTGTCCCACAGATTTTGAACTGTTGTATTTTCATTATCATTTGTTTCCATGATTTTTTTCAATTATTCTTTAATTTCCCGGTTGACCCATTCATTCTTTAGAAGGATACTGTTTAGTCTCCATGTATTTGGGTTCTTTCCAAACTTCCTTTTGTGGTTGAGTTCTAGCTTTAGAGCATTGTGGTCTGAAAATATGCAGGGAATGATCCCAATCTTTTGATACCGGTTGAGTCCTGATTTAGGACCAAGGATGTGATCTATTCTGGAGAATGTTCCATGTCCACTAGAGAAGAATGTGTATTCTGTTGCTTTGGGATGAAATATTCTGAATATATCTGTGATGTCCATCTGGTCCAGTGTGTCGTTTAAGGCCTCTATTTCCTTGCTGATCTTTTGCTTGGATGACCTGTCCATTTCAGTGAGGGGAGTGTAAAGTCCCCTACTATTATTGTATTGTTGTTGATGTGTTTCTTTGATTTTGTTATTAATTGGTTTATATAGTTGGCTGCTCCCACGTTGGGGGCATAGATATTTAAAATTGTTAAATCTTCTTGTTGGACAGACCCTTTGAGTATGATATAGTGTCCTTCCTCATCTCTTATTATAGTCTTTGGCTTAAAATCTAATTGATCTGATATAAGGATTGCCACTCCTGCTTTCTTCTGATGTCCATTAGCATGGTAAATTCTTTTCCACCCCCTCACTTTAAATCTAGAGGTGTCTTCGGGTTTAAAATGAGTTTCTTGGAGGCAACATATAGATGGGTTTTGTTTTTTTATCCATTCTGATACCCTGTGTCTTTTGACAGGGGCATTTAGCCCATTCACATTCAGGGTAACTATTGAGAGATATGAATTTAGTGCCATTGTATTGCCTGTAAGGTGACTGTTATTGTATATGGTCTCTGTTCCTTTCTGATCTACCACTTGTAGGCTCTCTCTTTGCTTAGAGGACCCCTTTCAATATTTCCTGTAGAGCTGGTTTGGTATTTGCAAATTCTTTCAGTTGTTGTTTGTCCTGGAAGCTTTTAATCTCTCCTTCTATTTTCAATGATAGCCTAGCTGGATATAGTATTCTGGGCTGCATGTTTTTCTCGTTTAGTGCTCTAAAAATATCATGCCAGCTCTTTCTGGCCTGCCAGGTCTCTGTGGATAAGTCAGCTGCCAATCTAATATTTTTACCATTGTATGTTACAGACTTCTTTTCCCGGGCTGCTTTCAGGATTTTCTCTTTGTCACTGAGACTTGTAAATTTTACTATTAGGTGACGGGGTGTGGGCCTATTCTTATTGATTTTGAGGGGCGTTCTCTGAACCTCCTGAATTTTGATGCTCGTTCCCTTTGCCATATTGGGGAAATTCTCCCCAATAATTCTCTCCAGTATACCTTCTGCTCCCCTCTCTCTTTCTTCTTCTTCTGGAATCCCAATTATTCTAATGTTGTTTCGTCTTATGGTGTCACTTAATTCTCGAATTCTCCCCTCGTGGTCCAGTAGCTGTTTGTCCCTCTTTTGCTCAGCTTCTTTATTCTCTGTCATTTGGTCTTCTATATCACTAATTCTTTCTTCTGCCTCATTTATCCTAGCAGTGAGAGCCTCCATTTTTGATTGCACCTCATTAATAGCTTTTTTGATTTCAACTTGGTTAGATTTTAGTTCTTTTATTTCTCCAGAAAGGGCTTTTATATCTCTCGAGAGGGTTTCTCTAATATCTTCCATGCCTTTTTCGAGCCCGGCTAGAACCTTGAGAATTGTCATTCTGAACTCTAGATCTGACATATTACCGATGTCTGTATTGATTAGGTCCCTAGCCTTTGGTACTGCCTCTTGTTCTTTTTTTTGCGTTGAATTTTTACGTCTTGTCATTTTGGCCAGATAAGAGTAAATGAAGGGGCAAGTAAAATACTAAAAGGGTGGCAACAACCCCAGGAAAATATGCTTTAACTAAATTAGAAGAGATCCAAAATCGTGAGTGGGGAGAAATGGGATAAAAAGAGGTTCAAAAAGGAAGAAAGAAAAAAAAAGAAAAGAAAAAAAAATTTTTTTTAAAAAAGAAAACACCTGAGAAAAATGTAAAAAAGAAAAAATATATATATTAGATAAACTAGTAAAAAATCGTTAAAAAAGAAAAAGGTAACAGTTAAAAAAAAAAAAAATTTACCCGAAGGCGAGAAGAAAAAGAAAAAAAGAAAAAAAATGAAAAAGAAAAAATTAAATTAACTGCAAGACTAAAAAAAAATCACAGGAAAAGAGCCATGAGTTCCGTGCTTGGCTTTCTCCTCCTCTGGAATTCTGCTGCTCTCCTTGGTATTGAAACCGCACTCCTTGCTAGGTGAACTTGGTCTCGGCTGGATTTCTTGTTGATCTTCTGGGGGAGGGGCCTGTTGTAGTGATTCTCAAGTGTCTTTGCCCCAGGCGGAATTACACCGCCCTTACCCGGGGCCGGGGTGAGTAATCCGCTCGGGTTTGCTTTCAGGAGCTTTTGTTCCCTGAGCGCTTTCCGTAGAGTTCCGGAGGACGGGAACACAAATGGCGGCCTCCTGGTCTCCGGCCCGGAGGAGCCGAGAGCCCAGGGCCCCACTCCTCAGTGCGCCCTCAGAGAACAGCGCCCAGTTACTCCCGTCTGCCTGACCTCTGGCCGCGCTCCGAGCTCACCGAGCCTGCGATCGGTTCAAGGTAACACCGAGCTGTGAGCTTACTGTTGGTTCTGTTTCTGTAGCCGGCTTTCCCGTTCCAATACCCGCAAGCTCTGCGACACTCAGACACCCCCGATCCTTCTGTGACCCTGCGGGACCTGAGGCCACGCTGACCCCGCGTGGGCTTCGCCCCGGTTTAGCCTCTGGACTGATGTCCCTCAGCGGAACAGACTTTTAAAAGTCCTGATTTTGTGCGCAGTTGCTCCGCCGCTTGCTGGGAGCCGGCCCCTCCCCCCGGGGTCTATCTTCCCGTCGCTTTGGATTCACTTCTCCACCGGTCCTACCTTTCAGTAAGTGGTTGTTTTTCTGTTTCCAGAATTGCTGTTCTTCTTCTCTTCGGTCTGCCGATGGATTTTCAGGTGTTTGCAATCTTTAGATAAGCTATCTAGCTGATCTCCGGCTAGCTGAAGCAGTCTCAGCTTGCTACTTCTCCGCCATCTTGACTCCTCTTTTTTCCAGCGTATGCTTATTGTAAAAATATTCATGCATATGGATAAGCAGAAGAAAAGAGAAATCGGTGGCGCCTGGGTGGCTCAGTGGGTAAACCGCTGCCTTCGGCTCAGGTCATGATACTCAGAGTCCTGGGATCGAGCCCCGCATCGGGCTCTCTGCTCAGCAGGGAGCCTGCTTCCTCCTCTCTCTCTGCCTGCCTCTCTGCCTGCTTGATCTCCGTCTGTCAAATAAATAAATAAAATCTTTAAAAAAAAAAAAAAAAGAAAAGAGAAATCATCCGTGATGCCAGATTCTCTCAATCCGTGACTATACGTAGAGGTTCTACATACTAACTGTAGCATTTTCAGCTTACTAATACATTGACACATTTCTCCTTATCTTTTTCAATTACTTGAAAACATAATTTTAGGGGCACCTGGGTGGCTCAGTCAGTTAAGCGGCTGCCTTCGGCTCAGGTCATGATCCCAGGGTTCTGGGATCAAGCCCCATGTGGGGCTCCCTGCTCACCAGGGTCTACTTCTTCCTCTGCCCCTCACCCCATTCGTACTATCTCTCTCACTCTCTCCCTCAAATAAATAAATAAAATCTTTAAAAACAAAGAAAAGAAAAGAAAACATAATTTTAATGACTACAGCTGCTATATCATAAGATTGTGTCCTGACTCCATTTACCACTGTAGATGTTTTTCTTTTGGTGTTGTGGGTTGTGTCACCATGCTCTCTTTGAGTGGTGTACCTCTTTGCTCTAAAGAATATCAGTATATGAATGAATGTTCTTTACTGACTTATGACAGTGATACTAATAGCTGCAATTTCTTGGAAATTCTTCCATTTGAGAAGCAGAGTATCTCTCCATTCCTCTTTAAGCTGAATTTATTAATTACTTATAACTAAGAGAACAAAGTGGAATAGGTGTTGTGTGACTCTAAGGCTAGATCAGAAGAGGTCATGGAGCTCTCACCTGATTATCCTGGTAGACGTCCTCTCAGATTGCTTCCTCTTCAATACAGACTCTCTGGGAACACAGCCTCCATTTTGTGAGGAAGTCCAAGTGATATGGAAAAACCATGGGTGGATGCTGTGGTCAACAGCTTGTCCCCAAACTCAAGAATCAGACATGTGAATAGGAAAACCACCATGGAAGCTGACCCTCAGCCCCAGCTCCCTAACTCCCACGTGTTCAAATCACACCAAGCTGAGTCTTCAGTCATCATGAAAGCAGGGAAGGGTCCTTCATTTGCCAAATATGAATTCCTGGCCAACGGAATACATGACAAGTAAGAGTTGTTGATTTACACAACCAACTTTGTGAAGGTTGGGCCAGGAATAGTACCTGGAGCATCATTTAACCCTAATACCAACATAATTAAGAGGCATGGTGGAAAGCACATTCTAAAGAACAGGGTTGGAATAAGAAAGTAGACAAACAAATTTATCTTAACTACCAGGGGAAACAGAAAGACTATAATTCTGGGAGTAGCAACCCTTAGACAAATCTGTCTGCTTCCTATATAAATTCATCATCAGTGTCATATTTTATGTTTGAAACAGCAAATCATGGATGCTTAGATCATGACTAAGATTCTGAAAGGGGCAGTATTGAAAAGCAGTTCATAGCAAAATTTGGGAGTCAGATTCACCTGAGTTTAAATCACAGCGCTACTATCACCTTACCAATTCCCTCATCTCTAAAACAGGAAGGACCTCTCACTCCAAGGTTGTGGGAGGGCTAACAAACATAATGATGTCATGTGCTCAGGACAACAATTCACAAGCAGTACTCAGTTAACTGTCACTGTTATTGTTGGTGTTCCTATTATTAATGTTATATTATAGGTTTTATTATCATTAGAGTTGTTCAAATCTAGCAGAGGGGGAAGGATGATCATTTTGTTCAGAGAAAGAGAGAATGAAACAGAGAATACATTATTGCATCTTTGACCCAGGGGCCATTTTATGATTATAGGGGGAGAGCTTATGGAGTAAAGGGAAAAAGATGGGTGGATGATGAAGGGAAAGCTATGATTTACAGTTCTTGTAGAATATTAGGGTAGAGTCCTGAGAGACTTACATTTAAGTCAGAAAACCAGAGGGTTTGAGTATGTTCCCTTTCATTACTGCATTGGTGAGGTTCAAAGTTCACTCATTCAATCACCTATTCATTTAGCAGATACTTGTTAAGTATCATTATGTGCTGGAATCTGTGGTAGGCAGTGAAGACACAGAAAATTAATAATAAATAGGACCCTCTCCTGTGGAAGACCTCTCTGTTCATGATCAAGCCTCATAACTCACTTTTAGTATAACGTAAGATAACACCAACTATTGAGGGAAAATGGAAGGGAAAAAAAATCCTGTGAAGGTTCTAATAGCATTGGAGACGTCACAAAACCTTTTTCACATTTACCACCTCAATTAATGTTCTAAACAATCCTGAAAATGGATATCATCATCATCATCATCATCATCATAACCATTTTATAGACAAGAAAAGTGAAACAAAGAGGCTAAGAAGAGTATCCAAGATCACAGGACTAACAAGAGATGATCTGGAGCTTGGAGTCAATCTCCTTTATCCTAACCAGGTTGACATGTGTGCTGTGTCACCAGATCTCCATCAACTGCATGGCTTTGTCATCGCATGGACGCAAAGACACTAGCCCTCACTTAAGGCTACCTGTGCTTTGAAACCTCCCTGAGGATTCTGAGCTACAGCAATTTGACTATTTCTGCACTCAAGCAATTAAAATCCAGTGTGCCTCCACCATCACTCTTTTCCTTTTGGAAAGTACCATGGAGACCATGTGTTGAATTGGCAGAGGTTCTAGAGGAAGTGGCCTGGATTTCTGAGTGTCTGTGTGGAGGAGATCCTCTGCCAATCTTGCACAGGATAGAGAAATCACTTCTTGTTGTGAAGCCTCTGAGATTTCAGGGCTTATTTGTTAAACAGCAGAGCCTCTCCTATCTGACAAATATAATTACCTAATCATTACCCAATCACCCAGTATGCTGGGTTCTGAGGGTAAACGGAATTGTAAATCATTCTCCATCTTTGAGGAACCAACAAAGTTACTGGACCGTTACTCAAAGTGAAGGTTTTCTGAACAGATGGTCAGGTTGAAGTAGCAACTTAAGACCTATAAATGCTACTGAGAGACCCTGTCATCACATTTAAGGCACTGTTAGATGATAGCTGCCAAATATTTTAAAGACGTTGTTTTATGTGAGCTGGAGGGCGAGAACTGAATCTAAGCTCTTAGAATTAACCCTTGGGATCAAGTTGTCTGTTTCTCCTCCTGAAGCTCCAGGAGGGGGCTCCTCTGAACCCTTTAGCCCAGAAGTTATCTTTGCTGATTCATGATTTTGTTCCATTTCAGGTCGGTCATTGTGACATCTCTCTTGGTACCTTTTGTCTAGAGACCTGGTCAGTGGCCTTGGCTTCATTTCCCTACTTTATACTTGCCTTTTGTCTTGGAGCTGATAATTTCCCATGATGGCTGGTTTCAGTCACACGAGACCCTCTTTCCTGGAAACCAAGTAAATGCACCATGCTCAACATTCAGTTGGAGAAAAGATCTGTCTCACTTCAGCCAATGCCTTGTGTGTAAATTTTAGTGAGCCACCTAACGATTCTGGGTCTCGGTTTATTCGTCTGCAAAGTGAGACAATTGGACAAGATGGACACCAAGATGCCTTACAGTTGAAAAAAATAATCTGCAAAGTCATATAATTATAATCAGTGCCAGAGAAGGGATTATAACTCCAATTTTGATCCTTTGTCCTTTTCCATCTGTCATCTAGTAAGGCTCAAGTATTACATATCTTGTGACATGTGGGAATTTCTTAGAATGGCCACTCAAAACCTTGGATAATCCTCATCACTTCCATAGTCAGTGTTTTGAAATCCCACTTACAGGTTGAAAAAATGTCCCCCAACCTTGCCTTTTATCAGCCTGTCTCTTGCTATTTTCTCTCAACTCTGAGAATTTTCTCCAGTATTTATTCACTTAATAAACATTTACTGAGCATCAGTGCCATTCTAGTGTTGTGCTAGAGCTGGAAATACAAAGATTTAAAAAAAAAAAAAAGTGATCCCTGTTTTGGGAGAACTGAAGCATTTTTCAGAACATCGGCCCATACTCAGGGGCATTATGGAAGTTATAAGATTTGATCCTCAACTCAGGCCATGTAGACAGGGAATTTGGAGTTGAGTCTTAAACCATAAGTAAGAGTTCACCAACTCTTACAGGCTGTGAGTATTTTACCCAATTTGCTCTTCAAAGATAAATGGTCAGGTCTTCCATGCAGAAAAAATGAACAGCATATTCCTTTCATTTCTCAACTGCCGGATTCTTTCACTTTACTTTTGAGACTCATTTCTCCGTAAACTCAAGAGAAGCCCCAAAAGCCAAGAACTCAACCTTTGGTTTACTCTGAGTCGTTTTGCATCCTCCTTTTTCTGGGGCAATCTCAGTTTCTTTGGTTTTAAAAGTTCAAACCCTGCAAGGAAAATAATGTCCAAAAGAATAATTACAAAGGGAAATATTTCAAAATATAATCCCTGTTAACAGAGTTAGAACCAAAAATCCATGAGGTGGCTGTGGTCTTTTAGTGAGGCAAGGAATCCAATCCCATATGCTGTGGCCTGGTATAAGGCCAAAAATTTGAATCTCCTTTCCTGTGAGAGTGTTAGGCGGATTAAAGTCCCTTAGGGAGAGAGGCATGGCTGGGCCTCCTACATGTCACCAGTAGGCTTCGTGCCTCTCTCCTCCTAATATAAGCAATAATCTTCATTATGGGTCTGAGGAAGCCATTTACATTTTAAGTAACTTACTGAGTTCTCGGGGGATATCTCTCCAAGAAGTTGCCCTCACCTCCCTGACCTCCCATAATACAACACCAAATGCTCCTCTGTAATAGAGTATATCATATCCCTTGATTCTTATTTAATTTATCAAGGGGAATTTCTCCATTTTTCTCACTACTGAGACCTCATGCTTAGAAAAGCAGTGACTAGAACATCATAGGGTGAGTGAATAACATTTGCAAATAGAAAAATTTCCAAAATCTTTCAGGAAAGCCTAGACTTTGCCTCCTCCCCCATTGGTCTGCGACTAGATGCCACCCTTAGGGAAATACTTGAAAACTTTAGCAAAAATGCAAATAGGTTTTCTGAGAGGATTAAGAAAGAAAGCTATTATCCATAAAACCCAGGCCATTATAGCAAATACCTAAGATAGTCTACATCCAAAATGACCCACTGAGAGTCAAGGAACATATGGGATCTGACTTACTCTTCACAAGGAAAACCAGGGATAGGCTGGGTAATACCCAAGGACCAGATCCATGGTTCTAAAGATAGAAACAAAAGCCCTCATTTGAGACAATGCAAAGTGGGAGAAAGGGACAAGGGGAGAAGTCAGTCCAAAATAAATACTTGAGAGCCAGTATAAGAAGAGGCAGGAAGGTTGTTAAATCCCAGGGTAGGAGTCCAGAATTCTACATCAAAGTCTGACCATGAATCAAAGAGTCAGTACCTGGGCGGTGAGAGCAATCAAAATAAGGTAAAAGTTGTGTGGGGGTGGGTGAGGCTGGGAGGGAAGGAGAGAACTGTCTGGAGCATTATCACTGGGATACCATTACATCAGAATAAGGGCCGCTGCTCTGGGCCTCATGCTTTAGGGAAGCATTGTCTGAGAAAGCCACAGATGGGAACCACATAGGTAATTAAAAGTTTTCTGTATATTCATTTTAAAAACTTAGAAAAGCAAAAGAAGTGACTGCAATACATTTAATGATAAATTTTACATTCTTTTAATTTTTTGTACTGTATTTTTAATATGCAATATGCATTTTACAATCAACTCATTCCCTGCAACTCAGTTCGGAGCAGCCACATTGCATACAGGTGCTCAAAAGCCACGTGTAATTAGTGGCTGCCATATTGGATAGCACAGCCTTGAAGGGCTCCACTTTGGTCCTCTTCTGGGTATACCATGGGGTAAGGAATCTGTGAGGCCAAAGTGTTCTATATACCTAGATGCACAACACCTCCTTCTAGATCACACACCAGATAAATGAGACTTTCAAATTCCCTGCCTGAAAAGTCCACAGTTCACTTTCAGGGTTTGCATGAACTCTTTCCCTGGGTCCATCATAAGGGAGAGTCAACCCTTCTGAGGGCGAACTATGCTGCTGCTCTCTGTGCCCCCAGACTTGAGAGGGTCCAAAGGGTTGGCTGCTTGTGGGGACATATGGACAGAGCATGGGCTTGTGGGTTGAGATTCCTGTGTAAGACAGAGCTGAGAGTGGGGAAGAAAAGAGAGACAGGTCATCCTCTAAAACAGGGAGCCTGGCCATCTCCCCCCACACTGCCATATGCCAGCAGAGATTTCTGAAATGGCTGAGAATCTTGCATTCGAGGCTAAATTTGACAAGGCAGGAGAATAGAATATATTTTATTTAAGAGTTTCTTACCCTAACTCGTAACTTTAAAGTCTTTAGTCATTGTATGTGAGCCTTCATTTTTACTTCTGCCCTGGACCCCAGGAATGCTGGAAGCAAACCTGATCCTGGGTTTACTTACTGTAATGTCTGGATTGTATTTATTCAAATTCTAATTTGTCTTTGTGGGGGAAGTGTGAAGAAATTGGCCCATCTTAAAAGATCTAGGACACAGTGAACTCTGTAGCAGAAATTATTTGGCATAAGGGTTCTAGGCTGCTTTACTGAAGGTGGTCTCAAGGAGACGAAGTCATATCACCACTACTGTGGAGATCACCCCAATTTTAATTAGTATAATAATTATTATACTAATAATTTCTTTCTCTTTGTTCCTACCTAGCACTTTATTCAAAATATCTTTTTTTGTAGAATATACCATGTGTCTTTATTTTCTTCTGAAACACTTCATCTTTATCTGTGGGCATCATAGATCATTTTGAGAATAGTATAGCGAAAGTCGTGAGTCCTTTCTCCAGCGATTTGGGGGAAGGAAAAAATATATATTACAGGTACAGGATCAAGCATATGATAGACTTCCATAATTATTTGAGGGGGGAGGGAAGGAAGGAAGGAAGGAAAGAAGCAAAGGGAAGGAAGGAGGGAAAAGAAAGGGAGGAAGTCTGATCTCAGAGCCTACACTGTTAATCACTCTTAACCATTAGATCAGCTCTAAGTACAAATTAATATTTAGAAGCAAAAAAGAATACTTAAGAAGGCAAACTAACTTGTGTGTGCCCTCAAGGACTTTCTGAGAAAAGATGAACACACAGGCAAAAGGAAACTGAAGAAATGCTTGTTACTTTGTGGGGCAAGGGGGGGGTATTTCAAAAGAATGGTGGAGATCAAGCAGGAAAATGGAGTGAAAAATGAAAGCATCAGGGAGATAATGAGGTGGAAAGGACTGAGACAGGGAGGGACGCTCAGGGGGGTGGACCACATTTCATTAGAGAGGGGGCGATGCAAACACCTCCCAGGTGAGCAGAAGGATTAAAGTATTCAGATTGGCTTTGCGAAATGCAGTTCTCAGGATGAGTCATAATTTCAAAGATTATGGACAAAAAATGTGCAAAATAAAAAATTTAATAGCAGGTGCAAAATTTTATTAATCACAAAACTCTTATATGAGACTGCTGGTTTTCTGCTCCAAAAAGGGATAAAATATATAAATCTTTCTTTATAGTTAAATCAAAAAGTCAGAGCCCACCAGACTAGCTAAAATAAGAAGAGATGGGTAAAACCAAACATTAGAAAGGGTTTGGAACAATGGAACTCTCATACTGTTGGTGGGGATGAAGTCCAGTATACCAACTACTGAAAACTGTCAGCATCCACCAAAGCTGAACACACACACATTTTCTATGACCTAACAGTGTCATTGCTGATCTATACTCAATAAAAATGCACCCATGTAGTCCTCAAAAGACGTTCTAGAATGTTCACAGCAGCACTATTCATAATGAGCTCCACTAGAAACCACCCAACTGCCCATCAACAAAACAGATAGGGGTACCTGGCTGGCTCTGTTGGTAGAGTGTGCAACTTGATCTGAGAGTCGTGAGTTCAAGCCCTACTTTGGGGGTGGAGATTACATTAAAAAACAAAACAAAGCAGTAGAGCAGATAAATCACGGTTATTCACACACAAATACTACACAGTAATGAGCATGAACTATCACACAGTTAAGTACAGAACTATGGTTGAACCTCACAGACCTGAACATTTAAAGTAAAAAAAGAAAAGGCAAACTACGCTGGGGAAGTCAGGATAGTGATTACCCTTGTGGGAACAGGGAGGAGCTTCTGCAGGGGGTCCGGGGACAGACTTTTTGGGTTACAAGGGCACCTTTCTGTGTGGATATTTTGTCTCAGTCAAACATTTCAAAGAAGCTGTAGTCATTTTCAAAAACAAGATAAACATCTTCAAGAACCTAAAAAGGAGTTGTTCTATCACTATGTTGTACACATGAAACTAAGGTAGCACGGTGTGTCAACTAGACTTCAATTAAAAAAAAACTGAATAGGGATACAGATACAAGACTGAGAAGAAGCAGTGGGTAGAGGAAAAAAGCCAATGAAGTTGTGTAACAACCTCCTTTCATGATCTGTTTGGAAGACACAAGGGGATCATTCTGGGGCCCCTGGAGGAATCGTTAGGCTGGAGAAATCGGAGAATCCACATCCCTCTCTCCTTATGGTGTCTTATCTTAAATCACTTCTAAGAAATAGGAAGGTACATGTCTGTCCTCTTTCCTTCCTCAGCTCCTAGCATTTTACCTCAAGCATGGTGGGCTTGCAGTAGAAGTATGGTGAATAAGTGATAAATAAATACAATTAAGTGTCTCTTTTTAAAGGCTATGTCTTTAGTTGAGTTCCTCTAGTGGCAAACCCTAACACAGGAGTATATGAGTTTGTTTGGGTACTGCGCCTCAGAAGTAGCTGTAGGGAAGTGAGGCCAAGGAGGCAAGAAGCCAATACTGAATGAAGCAATGAATAGACTTCCACTCTGGGCAGCTGGGGCTTAATCCCCCTGGGGAGCTCACAGTATGAAACATACCTCAGATGGGTCCCACCTGAGGTGTGAGAATATGGAGGCATTGACCCTCCAGCTTGCGTATGTCCTTGGCCAGAAGCTGTTTCCAGAAGGCTAACCCCCTGACGTGTCTTGAGAGTCACAAGTCCTTCCAGTAGAATATCTTGGAATGGGAGGGGAATCCTGAGGGGAGGAGTGCGGCGGCAAATTGGAGAGCATCTGCCACAGCTGGTCATGAGAAATCTTAATAAGAAACATAATTTTGTTTTCCTCCAATGGTGGATGTTGGCCATGGACTGAAAATGAGAACTGGGTTTCAAGAGCTAAAAAGAAAAAATCATAACATTCTCAGTAGAAAAGCACTGTAAGACTTTCTTCTCTGACCACTCTTTGATGTTTAAATCCCTCTTCACACGGTTCATTCAATGAACACCCCTGAAGCAACCTACCTGAGGAGCTTTAAGAAAAGCAGCGCTGAATTCCATATGTTCCATCCCTTTTTCCATCTGCCTGGAGCCTCGCGCTTTTAAATAATTCTCTCTCGGAAGGGACACGGCCTTCGCTGGTCCATGTTATTATATGACTTACAACATGAGCTTCAATATAGCTCTCAATGATGAGGCATGGTGCAAATTGGCTTTCTGTCATCAGTTTCCATTCCAGGATCCGCCAGAGGCTGGAAAGCACACAAGATTCATTTTGAAATCTCCAGAAAAGTCATTCAAATGCCAGATTTTAAGATCAATGTTTAGAGCCTGTAAGTCCCAGCTACTTTAGAAATAAAGACACGCCTGCCTTATTTTCACCCAAGCCCTTTGGTCTCATTACAATTCTCCCCAGCCAGGGCTGTGAGTACTAATTCCATAATGACAGCGGAGCATTGACATAAAATGTAACAGTTCCTCGGTTAATCATCAAAATTAGTCCATCATGGTAAATCGAGGAATTTCTATTGTTTCGGTGCCATGTAATTGCAGATAATAAGTGAGACGGTGAAAGAGGAATTTTAATGCATTATAAAGCCCATAGAGGGCATTGAGCTTCCTTGCATAGAAGTTTTGAAATTCCAGAGAAGAGAGAAAAAACAACAGGGACAAAAACCTAGCTCCAAGCAAAGTCTCTTTGGATACAGTTCCTAGAGATGAAAGCAGCAAGGGCTTGAAGATCTGGCAAGGAGAAGTTATTTGGAGATGCTTTTTTATACCTGCTCCTCAGAAAAAAGCAAAGTCCTTGAGTAACATTTTGGCTCATGATATGGTGATAACTTAAAGCCACCAAAGCCAAGATCAAATCTCTATGTGGAAAATATTTATGACTGATTGTGAACCTAAAAAAAAAAAAAGGTTTAGTATAAAAAATACCAACTTCTTAAAGGAATCAACCTTACCTAAGAAGCAGAGTTATTGTTTATTAATTATTATTATCTGCAATGGTGACCAGCTCAGTAGTGGGTACTTACAGGGGTTCTCAATGAACTACCGATTAGAATGAATATTTTAAGGTATTTTCCATGGAGCAACATTTTAAAACATTTTTATGTGGAAATTATTTCCAAACTTACAAAGTTTGCAAATGAGCTACATTTCAAAAATCAAAACACTTGTGTAACTAGGAAGCATACTGACAGCTACAAAATCCAGAAACACATTTGTAAATCCACTGTGAAGAGCTGCTTTCCTGTCCTACCAGGACAAGATGGTGGGATTGGAAGGAAATGGTTGAGAACACATGACTTCCTCAGACAGCCCACTTCCCTTCTTTGTCCTTGTGTCCCATCACGGGAGACGCTGCGAATGAGACCATCCAAATGGGGAGCAAAGTCTCCTTTCTTTTATTTTTCTTTTGTATTGAGCTTTTGCACGAGTTGAGCAATATTTCCCTACTGCCTATAATCCCAGGGTTTCTACAAGTTTTAAAGACATTAAATCAGTTCCACACAAAAGATCTGAATGATACGTGAGACAATGATGTGTGCAAGTGGGTTCCGTCTAAATGGCCTCCCTCAGCAAACTTCCTCCCCGTGGAAGTTGGATTCAAGGATATTCTGATTAATGTTTTTGTTCTTTGTGGGTTTGTTTTTTAATTGTAATTTTTTTTTTTAACCTAGTGTTCTCCCAGACTTCTGAATTTCCTTGCCTATTAAATAGATCAGAAGTACTGAGTGAACAGCTGAAAGCCCTCTGGTCCTAGATGACTTACTTCACCTTTGCCCTGTCATGTTGGGTTTTTGTGCTTTGTTTTTGTTTTTGTTTTGTTTTAATTTTTTTTACTGTGTTATGTCAGTCCCCATATAGTACATCATTAGTTTTTGATGTAGTGTTCCATGATTCATTGTTTGCGTATAACAACACTCAGTGCTCCATGCAAAACGTGCCTTCCTTAACACCCATCACTGGGCTCACCCGTTCCCCCACCCCCTTCCCCTCTAAAACCCTAAGTTTGTTTTCCAGAGTCCATAGTCTTTCATGGTTCATCTCCCCCTCTGATTTCTCTCCCTTCATTTTTCCCTTCCTTCTCCTAATGTCCTCCACGCTATTGCTTATGTTCCACAGATAAGTGAAACCACATGATAATTGTCTTTCTCTGCTTGACTTGTTTCACTTAGCATAATCTCCTCCAGCTCTGTCCATGTTGATACAAATACTGGGTATTCTTCCTTCCTGATGGCTGAGTAATATTACCTTGTGCTTTGTTTTGTAACTAACTTGTTGTATGCGGACACTGATGGAGGCAGCTAGTTGGGGAAAAGAACGCAAATGACAGGGGTGCTTGGGTGTCTCAGTCTGTCAAGTGTCTGTCTTCGGCTCAGGTCGTGATCCTGGGGTTCTGGGATCGAGTACTGCATCGGGCTCCCTGCTCAGTGGGGAGCCTGTTTCTCCCTCTCCTGCTCCTGCTGTTTGTATTCACTCTCTCTGTCTCTCTCTGTCAAATAAATAAATAAAATCTTTTAAAAAAATGATAACACTGTGGTCAATTTTATTAAATTACTTTTATTCAGTCTGCTAGATATTCATGAATATGGTTACATGTTGTATAACTGATTTTTCAAAATGGAATAATCCCCAGGGTTTGGTTTTTTTTTTTTTTTTAAGACATTTATTTATTTTAGAGAAGGTGAAGAGGAGAGAGAGAGAGGGAGAGAGAGAATCTCAAGCAGATTTCCTGCTGAGTGGGGTTTGTTCCCATTATCATGACCTGAGCGAAAACAGAGTCAGCCTGTGCTTGACTGAGTGAGCCACCCAGGTGTCCCTTCCCAGTGTTGATAGTCTGAGCTTACAAAAGTCCAACTCAACAGGGACTTGGTTTACTTGAGTCGGATATACTTGGCTCACCTGCTACCTTAGGCCAGGTAACACAAGGTCTCCAGATTCCAGGAGCAGCCAGAGAGAGCAAACCCCAGAGCACGAGTTCCCTGAAAGCCTCTGCTAATGCCTCATGGAACAAAACAAAGCCCATGTCTGAGCCCAGCTTCAAGGAGCAAAGTTCAGGCTCCCCCCTTAATGAGAAGAGGGACAAAATTCACATGGCAAAGAGGCGTGCATTCAGGAAAGGGCAGAATTGGGGGCCATTTTTGCAGTCTGGCTTAGAGAATTGTTCATCGTCATACCATGAACCTATAGCAAAAATCTGAGAACTGCTGTTTTTGTTTCATTCACAAGTTGCTGCTGAGAGGACCAAGGAGCAAACAAACAATCCCGCCACCCTTTCCAAATCTCTAATCGCTTGTCATCTTCTGAAAAGGGCCAGAATATTTAGTTCTGGGTAGTTAGCTCTGAGACACAGAGCATAATATTTTTTTAAACACATAATGATACTGATTCAATATAACATCTGTGGAAAGACCATAAAAGGAGAAGTTAGGGAAAGGCCCATCGGAAATAAGATTAGAGATGATGTTTCAGCTTCGCAGCTTTCCCTGGGCCCTGGGAAAAGAAACACAGCAAAAAAGGTTAGTTAACTTTCTCCCTCCTAATGAACATTATGAGGACAAATATTCTGTCCGCATGTACCCTTTTGGCAGCCTGGTTAATTTGTTAAGCCCAACTGGACACATAAAGAGAGCCCCTTTATCTTCATTAAACCCGATGAGAATGAATGGCAAACAGCAGCATCATTAGTCTGGCCTGATAGGTTTCATCAAAGAGCCTGGAAAGCTCTTAAAAACCCAGATGCCTTTAAGGTTGGCTGGGTTAGGGCTTGTTCATCTCTTATAACAAACACCGGCTGCTCTCACATTCATCCAGACTCAGGCGAGTCACGATCGGCTTTCAAGTAGACACAGTAGAGAAAAACATGGGTGCACAGGCATGCACATGTCCACATGCACACGCTCACTCACTCACACACGCACAACACACACACATTGATCAACCAGCAAGGTAACCTGGAAGGAGGCCTAAGAAAGACAAGGAAGGTAGAGGAGATAGCATGGACTCTGTTCTCTCCCTGGTCACACTGACTGGATGAGAGCCACCAAGAACCGGTAAGAGACCACGGTTAAAAGCATGGGCTTTGGGGCCACCTGGGTGGCTCAGGTGGCTAAGTGACTCTCTGCTTTGGCTCAGGTCATGATCTCAGGGTTATGGGATCAAGCCCCACATCACGCTCTGCACTCAGCAGGGAGTCTGCTTGAGATTCTCTCTTTCCCTCTTCCTCTGTCCCTCCCATCACTCAGGTGTGCACTCTCTCTCTCTCTCTCTCAAATAAATATTTTTTTTTATTATTAAAAAGCATGGACTTTCGATTGGACCACCTGGATTTAAACCCTGGCTCTCTGACTATAGGCTGAGTGAGCCTGGGAAAATTACTCCCACTCAGTATCTTCACCTGTGAAAACAAAACAAAACTCATGGAGCTGTTGTGAAGTTTAAGTAAGTTAATATTCTTGAAGTGGTTAGAATAGCCCTGTGCCCCACTGTAAGTGCTCTTTAAGAGCTATTGAAGAAGACATGGTGACCAGGGCTGGCGTGAAACTGCTAAGGGAGGGCTTTGTGTCACCCTGAGCTGTTCTGGAGCCCAGGTGACAAAATGTGACCAAAAATTAGGGACACGGGTCTCTTCATGCCCCAACACTGAAGCTTCACCAGCCTTGGAATTACCAAGTACTGGAAGCTTTAGAATCATTCTTCTTCAACAAGGACTTTGAAATGAGAGAGGAGGAAGGGCAAAGGTAAGGATAGGAAATCTCAGGCAGCATCACAAACACGAGGAGAAAGACAGGGACAAGGATGGATCTGTGACCACAGCAGAGACAGCAGGCAGCGACCAGTTTGTGAGTACATGCAAGAGACCCTTTCCAGACCTCCCAGAAATAATATGCTGAGTCTGACTGGATGGACCTTGACCTCACCTCAATGGGTCTTCATCCATGTGTCTGGTAATTGATACTGATTTCCGTCTGGGATCTTCTCTTGAACTATCAGCTCCAGGACCCACACATGGTCTCTCCATTGACCTGCGCCTCCTCACAGTGTGGTGGCCTCAGGGTATTCAGTCTTACTCCCTGGTGGGTCAGTGCTCAAAAAAAAAAAAAAAAAAAAATTGTCCCAACTAATAAGGTAAGAACAGCATTGCTATGATGACAGCCTCAGAAGTCATACTGCCTCACTTCTGCCACTTTCTGTTCATTACTAATGAGACACTAGGTTGCCCAGCTCCAAAGGAAGGAAACATGGACCACCCATCTTGATAGATTAAGTGTCAAGGTCACACTGTAGAAGGACACGTGGGATGGGAAATATCAGTGCGGCTAAAATGCAATCAGCAGCAGGAGATATCAAGCCAGGAGATAGTTGCATTACATATATTTTATTTATATATGTTTTAACTTTAATGAGATAATAATCTACTTAGCCTACAAAATCTTTATATTTCTCTATGGCAATATTATTACAAAGGATAATCACAATATTATGCAGCCATCATGTGCTTCCTTATGGAGTGGAAATAAAAACCCAGGAGTCAACTGTGTTCTTTGAAACATAGCAATTCTATATGGTGAAAGGTTGATAAGCACAAAAGGAAGGTATTGGCTTTTGTAGCAAGGAAAGTTGCTAAATGGCTCACAGAACTGAAAGACCTTCATGACCCAGGATCTACAGGATGACAGGTGGGGTCTCAGTCCTGACACCAACTTTTTCTCTGCCATCTCTCATCTCTGCTTGTCTCTTTCCTTTTTGTGTATTGTCCTTGTTGTCTCCTACTGTAGACACAGGACCTTCTCTGTAAGGCTGGTGAATGACCCACCAGCAACCACACAGTAAGTCAGAGCTTCTTTTTTCCAGTGTCAAGACTGATCTGCTCCACTTTAGTCACATAACTTCTCCTTGGAATTACTCTTGCTGGGGGATAATGCCCTCTACTTAGCCAGGTCACATATTCACTCCTTGGCCCAGAGGTCAAGATCTGTGGCATCTATTGAGTACTGTTGTTGTTTGAACATATGAGTGTATGTATCGGGTTGGTCATGAAAATAAACAGCCCTAAAAAAGTCAAAATATTCCCACAAATTTGCAGGTACCCCAGTGTATACTGTTTTCCATAGCAGTCTTGGTTGAGAGAAAGAGCCGATTATCTTACCAGTAAGAACAGACCAGTATTCTTGTCTGGCAAGGACTAGAAAATACCTAAAGACATTACCTGCTGCTGCCTGGGACTCATAGGCAAAGGAATTCAATGATGTACAAGTATTCAATTCTAGTATTAGGATTTCGCAGTGTCCCTTGTCCTTTGGAAAGTTGATCATCCCCCCCCTTCTAGGGATGGGGGTAACTGTAACTCCTGGCTTCAGCTAGCTTTTGGTAGGGAACCATGGAAGATCTCCCAGGGTCATTCATTGACAATAAGAGGAAGTGATACTGGGAAATGATAGCAGAGCTAAAATAAACAGTTTGCCTGATGGAAACTAATAATAATGTATAAGGTATTTTAAAAATTGAAATGGGTTTGTCCAACCTAAGGGGATGAAACAATGCCTCAGTATTAACCATCCAGCAAGACAGCTCCCTCGAGTTTTTCTGGAAGATATTAAGACACTGACTTCATTCAGCTCCGTTATTGTCTGGCTTCAATACTGTAAAATTTTTTTTTAAGATTTTATTTATTTATTTATTTGACAGAGATCACAAGTAGGCAGAGAGGCAGGCAGAGAGAGAGAGAAGGAAGCAGGCTCCCCACTGAGCAGAGAGCCCAATGCGGGGCTCGATCCCAGGACCCTGAGATCATGACCTGAGCTGAAGGCAGAGGCTTTAACCCACTGAGCCACCCAGGTGCCCTTTAATTTGGTTTTAATCAAGTGTCTCTTTGAGAGATACCTTTAGACCAGACAGATGAGTGTGGAAGCCAGATGATCAGTGAGGACCTTAACTGTTCCATTGAAACACCTTGCTAGCATATTGGCTTATTCTGGTGTCCATAGCATATGTGACAACCAAATTTTGGACAGTGGGGTTGCTGGAGAACAGGCAACTTGCTTGGGCTCAGTTTCTCTAACTTCAGGGCTCAGAGATAAAAGGGCACAACAATGACTTCCAAGGTTGACTGAACATTCAAAAGTGATTATAGTCTCCCCACCCATGGCAGATTGTCTCCTAAGATCACCACATAAAACCACCCCCCCCCCTCACTCCACTTCTCATGCTCTTTGCAGTGTGAATGTGCTGCTCTCTCTTCCAAGAAGGGGTCTAGTCCCCTTCCCTGAGCCTCAACTGACCCTGTGTCTTGCACTGACCAAAAGAATGTGGCAGAAGGGAACTTGTGGGACCTCTCAAGCTAGTTGTGAAGAGGCATGGCATCTTCATTTTTTGTCCTTTTGCCAAGTAATGATGTCCAGTATCCTCACAGACTAAGGCCATGGGGAGCAAGAAACCCCAGAGAAGGAGAAAGGATGCAGGGAAGAGAACCAAGGCACCCCAGCTGATAGTCATTACCAAAAGCCCAGCTGTGTGAGTGGGACCATCTTGGCTCCTCCATCCCCAGTCAAGATGCCGGCCCACCTGGCAACACCTGGAGCAGAGATGAGTACACGCCTTCCCCGAATCCCTCACTTACAGAATAATGAACAATAAAATAGTTGATGTATAAAGCCACCAAGTTGTGCAACAACAGAACCTCATCCACCCTCTTGTTCTACTTGGAGAAATTGGCCCCTTAAATTGGGAAGGCCTGCCCAAAATGGGGCTATTGAAAAGATCAGAATAGGCTTTGCATCTTTATCACTGGATACAGAGCATTTCTCTCCAAAGATTAAAGCCCAAACCAAATGAGTTGCTTTTCTGCAGAGCTGGGCCGTGCCATTCAAATCCAACCATTTTATTTGGTCCTCAAATCTTTTCGGCAGCCTTATGTGAGGTCAGCGAGCATCCCCCCAGTTTTCTGAGAGCCACTGGTGCCATTTTAGCAATGCTGAATCTCTTCAGTTTTTATCACTCTTCTTACTGAGCTTGACAAATGACTGTTAACAGAAATTTTTTAAAATTGAGATTTGATCCCCCACTGAGTATAAGTGCAACAGAGTTTCTGTTAGCTATGGAGGGGAACACACAGACTGCTGAGCGGATCATTTCCCATTTTAGCACATACACACTGAGAGTGATCAATTCTCCGTATCGTTCTCCATGGACTGAGGAGGACTTTCCAGCAGCTTAAGCATGTTCCCTCATTATCATATGGTCAATAAATTATTTGCCGAGGTGCATTTTATGGTTGCCTGATCCACCAGCATAATAAAAGTTTGAATTAGGTAATGCTCCTTTTTATTATCAGAAATGAATTACCTCACGGGGCCAGCAGATACACAAATGCAGTGTGGCCTTCCACTAATTGGAAGGTTTTTTTTCAATCTGCTTCTGACAAATGCAGAAGAAAAAACAAAATCACCACGTTCCAAGACTGTTCGATTATCAATATTATAGATTTATCTTATTGGACTCATTTTTGCTCTTCATTCAATAATAAACAATACCACCATTTCCATAGCAACCACAGCATACCATTAGGACAATGCCAAACATAAATTCCAAACTTTCAGTGCTCTCTCTGAGCCCAGAATGGGAAGGTTTTCTGCAGGGCATGGCGAAATGTTCATCCTGGAGAAAACTTCCATTTTTGTTCCTGCTAGACCTGAGATGCTGGCAAAACAGCACATTACACTAGTAAATACATGTAATCACACTGGCATTTATGTTCACCATAAAGGGAATATCACGCTTTGATATATGAGTGATGGTGTATTCCTATGACTCGAAAAGCTCGTATTTCATTTCTAACTTTTAAACAAAATTCAGCTCGTAATGATTAAGTGCTTCCTGTATACAAGGGATGGTCTGTCGATTTTCTCACTCCTTGCAGCTCATGAACTAGGAGCAGGACACTTGGGAATCCAGTCTGCGTGTTCCTTAAGGGCGAAGTCTGAGTCCTTGCCTTGGCTCTATTTCTAACACCTGGCATGTAGCAGGCAAACAGTAAATGCTTATAAAAGAACAAACACTTCTTAATAATGCTGAGAAGTTAGAAGCACAGAAAATTAGAGAACCATAAGTGTTGTTTGAAAGGATGGATAGAGTTTAGTCCAGTAAGGAAAAATAGGAGAAGGACATGGGACATGAGAAACAATAAGGAAGGTGAGGAGGGGGGCTGGGCAGGAGAAGCAGGAGTTTGCAGACTCTGAAGCCCCTGGCAGCCCATGTCTGCAGTAGGCTGAGGGCAGAAGGGAAGCCAGGGAGGGAGAGACCAGACAGGTCATAAAGCACCATAGAGCACGAACTGAAGTCTGGGCATCACGAGGGGTATTGAAGCAGAGACACGTCTTGGTTGGGCTTTAGAAAGATTATTCTTTAGAAAGATTATTCAAGCTTAGTATGGAAGTGGAATCCAGAAGACAGAGCAAGAGTGAAGGAGACCATCTACTGGAGAAGTCCAGTAGAGTTTTGGCCATCCTGACATCCCTTCATTGCCACCACAGGTAAATAGCACAATCGAGTTCTGGCACCCTTTCCATACCAACGCCCCCTGAGATTCTCAACAAGCTCCAAAAAAGCATCTCAGGGCTCCAGTTCTTGAAGCATCTTGAGTCTTGGACACTGCTTTTTGGGAGACGTTTTGCTCCACAGTAAAATGCTAGCCCTCACACCTTCTCTCCGCCCTGACCTGTTCCCATTTGTGGGCACTTTCCAGGAGGATGGGCAGGGTAGAGAAAGGGGATGGGGTGTTGCCTTCTCTTGCCTAGTTTCAACATTTATGAGGACAAGCCTCTCTCGGGGACAGAATCCTGGTCTTGAGCCAGCACTGAGAGGACAAGCCGTACAGGCTGAATTTGCCGACAAAGAGCTTTCCACCACAAGGCGGGGGTGGGGGGTGTGAAGCCACTTTATTCCCTGATGATTCTCATCAGAAACACACCCAAAACCACCAGCATTTAGGATCATAGACCCTCCCAGCCTAAAGCACACCATGAGCCTACTTGAGCTCCCTCAGCCTTTGCTTTCAAGCTGCTTTCCAGAACCTTGTAGGTTTTAAAAGAGAAGAGCCCAAACCTTGTACTATTTTGTAAACATCAAAAACCGCCTGTCTAATGTGGGCCTTTTCCAGATTAGTCTGTGAAAATAGTAAAAAAGTTTCTGAAGAAATATTCAAGACATGGAGATTACTCAGAGTAGATGAGAAAAAATCTTCAGCAAAGACTCAGTGAATCCTTTGAATCCAGGTTACTGTTCTTAATGGCAATGGGCGCCTAATTGGTTTGCCAGCTACATCAGAAACCCAGACAAGGAAATGCTGGCTTTGTAGCAGAGGGATTTAATTTGAACAGAGGGAAAACTTACTGGTAGGAAAGGTTGTTAGGTTGTTACAAAGAAAAACCCTTTCAAATTCCTTCTTCCTGCAAATATTTATTGAGCATCCTCTCTGGACTAAGTGCTGCTCTGTGTTAAGGGAATTGATTTATGAATAAAACCAAGACTCCTGCCCAAAGGGAGCTTACGTTCCAGCACAGGGTCTAAGGAAGACCAAACAAATGAGATTGCCGGACACCTGAGCCCAGAGTGGTACAGTCAAGTGCGGGTACAGTGGGTACAATCCAGTGAGGGACCACCGGGAGTGGGGCAGTGCAGGGAGGAACAGCCCAGTGAGAGCGGTGTGGGACATTCCAGTGTGGGACAGCTTGGTGTGGGGAATTCCAGTGTGGGGCAGCTTAGTGTGACACAGTCCAGTGTCGGACAACCCAGTGTGGGACAGCCCAGTGTGACATAGTCCAGTGTGGAACATTCCAGTGTGAGAAAATCCAGTGTCGAACATTCCAGTGTGGGACAGCCCAGTATGGAACATTCCAGTGTGGGACCACTTGGTGTGACAAAGTCCAGTGTGGGACATTGCAGTGTGGGACAGCTTGGTGTGACACAGTCCAATGTGGGACAGTCCCAGTGTGGGACAGTCCAATGTGATAAAGCTTGGTGTGGGACATTTCAGTATGGGGCAGCCCAGTGTGAGAAAACCCAGTGTGGGACATTCCAGTTTGGGACAGTCCAATGTGAGACAGCTTGGTGTGACAGTCCAGTAGGGGACATCCCAGTGTAGGACAGTTGAGCCTGGGACATCCAGAGTGGGATATTTGGTGTAGAACAACCCTGTGTGGGACAGCCCAGTGTGGGGATGGTGGCCACAGCCAGGTACAGAGGGAGGAGAACATGCTTGCCTACCCGAACATCAGGATGTGAATAAACCACTGGGATGGGCTAGAAGGCAGGGAGGAGTGTGATCCTGGAAAGGAAGGTCCAGGTGAGGGCCGACTGTGAGGAAGCTTGCAGGCCACCACGAGGAACTGGGACTACCCTGGAGAGAACAGCACTGGTGGCGGCATGAGGAGGGAGCTGGCTGGGGAAATGAGCCAAGGATGCATGGGGAATGGCAGGACAAGAAACCAAGCAGGCCTCTTTAGAGACGGAGGACACCAGTGACAAATGCCAAGACCCCAAGATGGAATCTGTGAGAAGCAGGAGGCAGCTCTTGCGCTCAGGTGATGGAAAATCAGGTGGTGGCAGGAACACCCCTGGGAAAGAAGGCAGGAGAGAGTGCTGGGCCAGGTTCAGCACCGCCTGTGAAGTGCCTCCCCTGAGGGTAGAGCAGTCACGGCCAGCATGAGAAAGTCACTTACAAGTTACCTGTATGTGCCATGTACGGCCCCGGGTCAGGCAGCTCCAGGTATGTGAGCCCATGGATGTAGGTGACTGAGATGACACAGCTTCAGAAAAAAGCAACGTGAGCCTCCTTCCGACAGACTGGACCAATCAATGAAATGGCTACTGCTCAGCCAATGCTGGCTCAGTCCTGGGGTGCGGCCTCATTCACTAATCCGAACCTTTGGAAACACAGTCTCCTAACCCCTTACCTGGAGCACGACTCTGAAACTCCAGACTCTGAGCTTCCCTAGATGTTTTGCTCAGCCCGGGTCCTCAGAGAGGCATTGGATTAACCTCACTTGACCCCCAAACTCTCCAAACAGATCCCTGGTTTCAGGGGCACAGCAGATAAAAGAGCAGCACAGTGTGCCTTAGAGGGTCTTCAGCCCCAATCCCCCGGTCCTCAAGGCGAGGTGATTTCTAGCCAGGGCTCCCTGCCCGGTGGTCCCCTTGGAACAGAAGCAGTGGCTGCACTCAGCCGAATTCTTCTCCACCTGGCCTGGAAGCCCGGCCTCTGCTGGACTTCACCGTTACTTGGGTTGCAGTAAGACCCTGGAGTCAGATTTATCTCTATAGGTTTCTCCATTAGCTCCTTGACCCTGTGGTTCTAATTCCTTGCTTCTTCATTTTTTTTTTTCAAAGATTCTATTTATGTATTTGAGAGAGCGAGAGAGAGAGAGAGAGCAGGAGCAGGTGGAAAGGACAGAGGAAGAAGCAGACTCCCCAATGAGGAGGGAGCTCAATGTAGGGCTGGATCCCAGGACCCTAAGATCATGACCTGAGCTAAGGGCAGATGCACAACTGACTAAGCCACCCAGACACCCCGAATTCCTAGCTTCTTGATGTCAGAGGCCCAGGTACAGTCTGGGGCTGGTCAGCAACTCCATTCTCCAGAATCAGAAAATCTCCTGTTCTTCATGAATTCCTGATAGAGCGCTGTCAAATGTCACTGTGAACCTTTCATATACACCTACCCACGATGTGGTTATGTTGACATCCAATACAAGATACCCCACAGCATCATTCTCCTGAAGATGCTTCGTGAACTTTTCACAGTAGGCAGAACATGCTCCAATTTGAAACACCATGTAATTTCAAATAATAGCAGACATCAAACGATGAGACGCAGAATGCAACAATGAGGCACTTCGGAAGCCTTCTTTCCTTCAATAAAGAGACACATAGCCGATATTTTAGGCTTTGTGGACCAGAAGGTCTTTGTGGATTCCTAATCAGCCATTAGAGCCCGCTCTGACAAGCCAGAAACAACTGGGTGTGGCTGAGTTTTTGGGAAACTTTATCTACAAAATGGGCAGTAAGACACAGGTGGTCTGCAGGCAGCAGGCGATTGATTGACACAGAGCAAAAAGGCAAATGGAGGAAAAGAGAAGACAACACCTCTAGCACAGCAAAGTGTCAAGGCTGGGCTGTCTAGGCACATATGAAAATGTGTGTGTGTATGGAGATGTAGAGATGTAGGCACATACATATCCCTCGCGTGTGTGTATCACACACATAGACTTGGAGATCTTTATTTCTGGCAGTTTAGAAGATTAGATGCACTGAATAAGGTCCCTCTTGTGAAAGCAATTCTGGGGCACTTGGGTGGCTCAGTTGGTTAAGAGTCTGCCTTCATCTCAGGTCATGATCCTGGGGTCCTAGGATTGAGTCTCGAGTTTGGCTCCCTGCTCAGTGGGAAGCCTGCTTCTCCCTCTCCCACTGCCCCTCCCTCCTGCTTGTGCACTCTCTTTCTCAAACAAAAAGAAAGAAAAGAAAAAAAAATGTGGATAAAACACATCTGTGACCTGGATAGGAAGTAAGGAGTCCTCAGAGGAATCAAAAAGCAGAGTGAAGGGAGGAGCCCAGTGTATTTTCAGCAAACCATGAAAGACATTGAGATTTCCCTTCTTCGGCTCCTCAGAGCTCTGGGAAGACAGTGAAATAGCCTGAACAAGGTGGGGACTCCAGAAGGAGCCTCCAGTATGTTTATTACATATCAATCCCCTCAGGTGCTTCACTGCTGAAAAAACTCACAAGATTCAGTTTAAACTCACAAAACAGCTGACAAAAGATTCAGCACACCAGCAGCAGTAGAAGGACATGCATGGAAAGGGGTCAGGAGACTGCAGGCCTCAGCTTTTTTGTCCTTCCATGCCTGGGTCTCCTGGGAGAATCTTGTCTCCGGGTGGTAATAGGAACTGGTATGTGTGCTTGTGTGTACTTGTGCTCTTATGGATGGGAGGCCAGGTGGGTGAGGCGCGGGGGTGCCTTGGTACAAGGAAATGCTCGTGGTGGGGGTCTCTAATAGATAAATTCTAGCTACATGACCAGTCTTAACCATTGAAACCCAAACTGCCTCCCCAGATTCCACAAAAATCAGGGACAAATCATAAATCCAAATATTGTTACTCAACAATACCGACAAACTGCTACATTTTATTCTGAAATGAGTCACCGATCCACGATCACAGAACGTCATTTGTAGTCAGGGAACAGGTGCCAAAGCCTTGTCAGAGAGTCAGTAGCTCAGGAGACAAGCAGGAGTCAGTGTAGCTTAGTGGAGGTGACCCCTATGCTATCCACCACATCCAGCTGGGACTCCTCAGTGTCAGGAATACATTTGTGGTTCAAGAAACCACAAAAAACCTTAACGTGATCTCAGATTGGGGGTGTGCCAGGTGGTAGTCAGGAACAGATATAAATCCTTTAGGGAGAAAGTCAACTTCAACCAGAGCCCCAGAGAAATCACACAGGTCAAGCTGCCACAAAGCTGAGGGACAAATCAGGGCACACACAGAATCACAACGTCTTCAGATATTAGAGTCCTGAGGCTCACAGGGTAATATAACTATTTTTCATAAGCTTTAAGGAATTAAAAGTATGAAAACACATTTAAAAAAAAGAATCTCATACTATAAGGAATGGTCAAAACAGTCAAGAATTTGAAAAAGAACCCAATACAGTTTCTCAAAATGATAACTATGATAATGGAAAAAAAAATTTAATGAATTAAACAAAAGATTGAACACACTTAAGAACAGAAGAAAGGAGAAAGATGGGATGGAATTATCCATTTTATTTTATTTTATTTTATTTTATTTTATTTTATTTTATTTTATTTTATTTTATTTTTAAAGATTGTATTTATTTGTCAGAGAGAGAGAGAGAGAAAGAGAGTGAGCGCACACGCACAAGCAGGCAGAGGCAGAGAGAGAAGCAGGCTCCCTACTGAGGAAGGACGCCGATGCGGGACTCGATATCAGGACCCTGGGATCATGACCTGAGCCGAAGGCAGCAGCTTAACTGACTGAGCCACCCAGGTGTCCCGGAATTATCCATTTTTTTTAAATTTTTTATTTTTTATAAACATATATTTTTAGGGGCGCCTGGGTGGCTCAGTGGTTAAGCCGCTGCCTTCGGCTCAGGTCATGATCTCAGGGTCCTGGGATCGAGTCCCGCATCGGGCTCTCTGCTTGGCAGGGAGCCTGCTTCCTCCTCTCTCTCTCTGCCTGCCTCTCTACCTACTTGTGATTTCTCTCTGTCAAATAAATAAATAAAATCTTTAAAAAAAAAAAAAAACATATATTTTTATCCCCAGGGGTACAGGTCTGTGAATCACCAGGTTTACACACTTCACAGCACTCACCAAATCACATACCCTCCCCAATGTCCATAATCCCACCCCCTTCTCCCAAACCCCCTCCCCCCAGCAACCCTCAGTTTGTTTTGTGAGATTAAGAGTCACTTATGGTTTGTCTCCCTCCCAATCCCATCTTGTTTCATTTATTCTTCTTCTACCCACTTAAGCCTCCAAGTTGCATCACCACTTCCTCATATCAGGGAGATCATATGATAGTTGTCTTTCTCTGCTTGACTTATTTCGCTAAGCATGATACGCTCTAGTTCCATCCATGTTGTCGCAAATGGCAAGATTTCATTTCTTTTGATGGCTGCATAGTATTCCATTGTGTATATATACCACGTCTTCTTGATCCATTCATCTGTTGATGGACATCTAGGTTCTTTCCATAGTTTGGCTATTGTGGACATTGCTGCTATAAACATTTGGGTGCACGTGCCCCTTTGGATCACTACGTTTGTATCTTTAGGGTAAATACCCAATAGTGCAATAGCTGGGTCATAGGGCAGTTCTATTTTCAACATTTTGAGGAACCTCCATGCTGTTTTCCAGAGTGGTTGCACCAGCTTGCATTCCCACCAACAGTGTAGGAGGGTTCCCCTTTCTCCGCATCCTCGCCAGCATCTGTCATTTCCTGACTTGTTGATTTTAGCCATTCTGACTGGTGTGAGGTGATATCTCATTGTGGTTTTGATTTGTATTTCCCTGATGCTGAGTGATATGGAGCACTTTTTCATGTGTCTGTTGGCCATCTTGATGTCTTCTTTGCAGAAATGTCTGTTCATGTCCTCTGCCCATTTCTTGATTGGATTATTTGTTCTTTGGGTGTTGAGTTTGCTAAGTTCTTTATAGATTCTGGACACTAGTCCTTTATCTGATAAGTCGTTTGCAAATATCTTCTCCCATTCTGTCAGTTGTCTTTTGATTTTGTTAACTGTTTCCTTTGCTGTGCAAAAGCTTTTGATCTTGATGAAATCCCAATAGTTCATTTTTTCCCTTGCTTCCCTTGCCTTTTGCGTTGTTCCTAGGAAGATGTTGCTGCGGCAGAGGTCAAAGAGGTTGCTGCCCGTGTTCTCCTCAAGGATTTTGATGGATTCCTTTCGTACATTGAGGTCCTTCATCCATTTTGAGTCTATTTTTGTGTTTGGTGTAAGGAAATGGTCCAATTTCATTTTTCTGCATGTGGCTGTCCAATTTTCCCAGCACCATTTATTGAAGGTCCTAGCCTCAGCAATCAGACAACAAAAGGAAATTAAAGGCATCCAAATCGGCAAAGAAGAAGTCAAATTATCACTCTTCGCAGATGATATGATACTATATGTGGAAAACCCAAAAGACTCCACTCCAAAACTGCTAGAACTTGTACAGGAATTCAGTAAAGTGTCAGGATATAAAATCAATGCACAGAAATCAGTTGCATTTCTCTACACCAACAGCAAGACAGAAGAAAGAGAAATTAAGGAGTCAATCCCATTTACAATTGCACCCAAAACCATAAGATACCTAGGAATAAACCTAACCAAAGAGGCACAGAATCTATACTCAGAAAACTATAAAGTACTCATGAAAGAAATTGAGGAAGACACAAAGAAATGGAAAAATGTTCCATGCTCCTGGATTGGAAGAATAAATATTGTGAAAATGTCTATGCTACCTAAAGCAATCTACACATTTAATGCAATTCCTATCAAAGTACCATCCATCTTTTTCAAAGAAATGGAACAAATAATGCTAAAATTTATATGGAACCAGAAAAGACCTCGAATAGCCAAAGGGATATTGAAAAAGAAAGCCAACGTTGGTGGCATCACAATTCTGGACTTCAAGCTCTATTACAAAGCTGTCATCATCAAGACAGCATGGTACTGGCACAAAAACAGACACATAGATCAATGGAACAGAATAGAGAACCCAGAAATAGACCCTCAAATCTATGGTCAACTAATCTTCGACAAAGCAGGAAAGAATGTCCAACGAAATTATCCATTTTTAGTTCAAGGTACAAAGGATGGACCGAGCGCAGGAAGAAGGGGGGTGGATCAACTTTGGGAACAGATTAGACGCTCTCCAGGCATTCCTTCCAGGTTAGCCCAGGTCACTAGATCTTCTCTTTTGTCTTGCTTGGGTTTCAATGAAAAAACAAAAAAATATGACTTCTCTGTGAAATCTTCTGATCTTTAAATGTTGGGCACTAATTCAATTAAAATGAACAGGTCCATGGGCACTGCAGCTAATCTGTGACCAATGTGTGCCTTCAGAGTATTGAGGACAGAAAGACAGGAGTTGAATTCTAGGAAGAATTCTAGGAAGAGAGAGAGAACCTACAATGGGAGATCGCTACAGGCCAATAGCATGGAATCCTACTGAGTCATGGGCATTGAGGGTAGCTGATTGTCCTCGAAGACGTGAAAAATAGAGCTGCCCAGAGATGTGAGTTAAGCTTAGTATATCCAGACCAGCTTAAGGAGTTCAACCTAAGATCCTGATACCCTGTTGAACAAGCTGCCTTTGACTTTTAGCCAAGAACACTAGAGTCAGGGAGTGTCTGAAAAAAAAAAGAAAAAAAAAAAAAGAAAACCTGAATCTCATGTCACAGCACTGGGACAATGAATGTACTACTTAGTACTACGTAGTACTAAGTAGATACACATTGGGGCACTGGATCTTACATTGCTATAACCATGTCAGAATTGCCAGAAAGAATCTTGGAAACATCATCTCTCCTGCTGCCAGGCAAGTAGACAGAAATTTCCAATAGGAAAAGCATACTTAAATACTCACCAAAGGATTAATGAAATCTGGGAACAATGTAACCAGGAAATAGCTTTTCTGATGCTGATTGCTAAAAGAAGACTGTCAAAACGCCAGAAAAAAACAAGGGGCAGCAAAGAAGTTAAGAGAAAAGAAAGGAGAAGAAGGGAAGAGAATGGTTTAAATACCACCCTGATGTTTTGAAAGGCATGGAAAATTGGCAAGGTGGATTCTGGGGCTCAAGGAAAAGGCCATACTGTTCACTGAGGTCCTCAAGACCTTCCCAGTGACTTGGAATTACAGAGGAAGAAGAAAGAAGTCTGGTTTCATGTCCACTTCCACTTTTCAGGCAAGGAGCTCACTTTCGAAGGCTCAATCTGCTTGCCACCCTCTGTATTTGGAACACCCAGCATGGTAGCCAGCAAATGAGGTCTCACAGAAGGCAATTTCTCTCTTCAGCCTAGACCTCCCCATGTCTGAATGTTTATTTTTGCGTGTGTGCTCATTCTCAGCAGCTACTGACCTCTCTTTTCTGCTATTTTAAAGAACCAACACTCCATCTGAAAAAGCGGTGTGCTGTGCCCAAGTCTTAAACTTAGGATAGAGAACACATATTTGATCAAGATTTATGTAAATTCCACCCACTGACAGTGTGAATATTTTCCTTTGCTTTGAAAATACAGTTCACCTCTCTGTTTGCATTTGTGTTTCTACAAGTGGCGAAGCCTCCATTCATTGTTTTTCAATCACCCTTTTTTATTCAACCTCTCCCTTGAAAAAGTAATGTCTCCCCCGGAGGGATACAAATTAGTACCCCTAAAAATCACAAAATAATTTTTCATACCTTGTGTCCTATATATTTGTGTGAGAGGCTTTCAAGAGCATCACTAAGCCAACCAAAACCCAGTGCTTGTCGTCTATGGCAAATATTGTTTTGGCTACAATTTTGAATCACATTTTTCCTGCAAAATTACTAAGCAGGCTCCTCTAGAGTCCAAATGTAATTTTTAATTTTAAGTATTTAAGTAGCATTTTTTAAACACATTAAAAGGTATGTGATAATATGGGACTTATTTTCACTCTAATCTAATTTTCACATTAAGACTAAAAATATGGAAATGTGTGGATGGCTCAGTTGGTTAGGTGTCTGTGTCCAGCCTAGGCCATGGTTCCAGGGCCCTGAGGTCAAGTCCCGCATCAAGCTCCCTGCTAAGCAAGGTGTCTGCTTTTCCCTCTCCCACTCCCACTGCTTGTGTTTCTCTCTCCCTCTCTCCCTCTCTCTGTCAAATAAATAAAATCAAAAAAAAAAAAAAGAGAGAGAGAGAGAGAGATAAAAGATATGGATTCCTCTATTATTCCTGTTCTTAGAAGTCTTGTTACTAGATTGTCCAAAGGGAAAATAAGAACTATATGTGGATCTTGTTAAAAATGCAGATCCTGACTCAGTAGACCTTGGGTAGAGCCAAGCTTTTGTATTTCAGAAAGCTCCCAGGGGACACCAGTGCTGCCAATCCAAGGAGCACATTTGGAGAAGCAATGCAACCAGATCAGTGGCTCTCAGCCTTGCCTCCACATGGGAATCCCCCATGGAGTTATAAAAGCAGTTGCCCAGGTCTCATTCCAAAGATCCCAATTTAATTGATCTAGAGGGTGGCCTGGTTCTCAGAAGTATGAAAAAGTCTTGGGTGATTCCAAAGTGCAGCTTAGATTCTTCTAAGGAAGAATCCATCTGGTAGACCCTCTGTATCATTGACTGTGAGCCCCTGAAGGGCAGAGTCTGTGGCTCTGACATCCTTATTTCCTTAAAAATGTTATATTTAGATCATTATGATATTACAGCATTGTAATATCATACAATGTAATGACATTTCACAACGTCATCAGTGTGCTTAGCATTAAACACGGTCCAATGGGGTGAATGATTAGGGTCCCTTTACCACTTATAAGAAGACCCCGTACATTTGAATCAGTGGCTGGCATGGCCCAAGGTGAGAGGTTTGGAGACTTGTATCTTGGATCTCATTTAAGCATCATGCACAGAAAATCAGGGTATAAGATAGAGTCTTCTAGGTTAGGAAAACTGAGGCCAAGATCGATTAAATATTTGGATAATTAGGTGGGTGGCTCAGTTGGTTAAGCAGCTGCCTTCTGCTCAGGTCATGATCCCAGCGTCCTGGGATCAAGTCCCACATCGGGCTCCTTGCTCGGCAGGGAGCCTGCTTCTCCCTCTGCCTCTGCCTGCCATTCTGTCTGCCTGTGCTCGCTCTCCCCCCCCCCTGATAAATAAATAAAATCTTAAAAAAAAAATATTTGGATAATTAGGGGCTAGTCTGAGGCTGTGTTTCCTGAAAAGAAGCAGTATTTTTTCTGCCTTATGGAGTAATAGTAAGTACTTTGGCAAAGACTTAAGGTAAGGAACTTAGGTCCCTGAGGACATCACCATCAACCTGTGATTTTCAAAGAGCCCAAGCTATAGCCCAGCTGATATTGGATATGGGAAGTCTAGGTTCTGTCCCTGCATAGCTTAATGACCCTCCAGGGTGTCTTCACACATGCAGAGACCCCATCTGTGAAGATAGATGTTCTATGACTATCAAGGTTCCAACATATGTTGAAAGGAAGGCACATAAAATAAAAACAATGCATTGTGGAAAACACATTTGACGGAGGACACAGGTGGAGAAAGAGGTACTAGATTAAGAACTCTCCCTGGAGAAATTTAAAGACCCCCCCCCCCCCAGGTTTCTATTCTCATGGTTTGGAATTGGTGAGAGTAATACTCCTTCACTAATTCACTTTTAGAAACCTATCTCAGGTCTAAAGTTATAACTCATAACTATTGGCAACAGGACCCTAGGCTCTGGTGACTTTCTCCAATGTAGTTACACTTCTGTATGAAAGGTCATCATTTCTTCTGTTTTTATTTGTTTTTTGTTTGTGTTTTTGTTTTCATTTTTAAATTTTTATTTATTATTTTATTTTATTTATTTATATTTATATATTGTATATTATATATTTTATATTTATATTTATATTATTTATTTACTATTTTATTTATTATTTTATTTTATTTTGTTTTGTTTTTCTTGGTCTTCTTTCTATGATCTCTAGAAAATAACCCATAAATACTACTGAATAAGGAAATGACCTTGAGGACACCAAATGAGAACTCCAGAGGCCAGATTCTGCTAGATCAGAGAGGAGTCATAGGTTACAATCATGGCAAGGTTCCTACCACATACATCCCTATTCTGCCATATTTGTGTGTTGCAGAACAAACCATCGAAAAGGGATCGTTTCAATAGAGAGTACAAGTATACAGTACGTGGTGAAGGCCAAGTGCAACTGAGCAGCGCCAGTATGCGAGTGAGTACAGATGGGTAGCACAAGATCGGGATAATCATTGGTGTGTATTAAGACTTCAGCAAATCTCTCCAAGTATTTCTGAGTCTCCCAGGAGATTCTGATATGAGTTCAAAATCCTAGAAGACACTGCTGTCCTTCCAGATCCCACCCCTCTGACCCTGAGCCAGTAAGCACTACTGGTCTGCAATCTTGCCCACAAGGCACAGGGGTGATTGCACATGGAAAGGATCCCCAGGCAGGGTTGCTTGCATCCCAACGTGTTCCAGTGTTTCATTCTGTGTATCCAGAACACAGACATCCATCATTCTCTCTGAAACAGACTAAATTTGAGTCCTATCCAGCACATCTATTCACATTGTCTCCTCTCCTTCCATGTTGGCTAGGACTCTTCCTACAGCCCTTTTTGGTAATGACTTTTCTTCCAGCAGATGTTGAGCAAATAAGTGTCAGTCATGCATACCCACCATGCCCAAACCTTCTAGGCACAAGCAATGGGCACAACAGAGACTAACCAAGAGCAGGAAAAGTGTTTGAAAGGCGTTTGACTGTAGATCCAAGGAATATATGGGGGAAATGTCATTTTTATTTACTGTCCTTTTTTCAAAGCCAACAAGCAGATGTTTTGCCTGGAAAATGATGGGTGGTTCACTGCATGTGACATTTGAAATGAAGACCAAAATTTCCAGAACAATAGGAATCAACCATGTGGTCTTGTTATAGATGTTCCTGAGATCAGAATAAACTTGCCAAATGGGAAAACCCAAATCAAATTATTATTCAAGTAAACAAATTGAATATGAAGGCATTCCCTGATGCTTTTGACAAGGGGAAAATGGACCACTAAATCAAACATTTCATAAATATATTAGGAAAATGCATTATGTAACACTAACATTAATGACACACACCAGATTGCCAAGGTTTTTAATCAAATCTTTTCAGTCTAGGCCCTTATACTGGGAAACAGTCGGATCTTACAGATAGCTCATAACACAAAGCAAGTCTCTCCACTGATGTTTCTGCCATCACCAAATGTTTTCCTTCTGATCTGTCTCCAGGCCTGACATTTTTGCAAATTAAACTGGATTACATTATCCATGATGGCTTGAATTCAATTATCCAAATAACTAAACAGCCAGCTCCATGACTAAATTACCCACCTGCTGCCTGAACTTTTGGGGTTTTGACAATAGGCTGGTTTCATTCCTATTTTGAAAAGTAGTAGACCTGGATTTCTCTTGGAAAAAAAAAACTCCATGTGGCCTTCCCTTTTAATTTATTTGTTTGTTTGTTTGTTTGTTTATTCATTCATTCACTCAGGGGAGGGGGGCCTTCCCTTTTTAAATTACTTTAGAGATCATGGTCAGATCCTCACTGTAAAATGTGCAACAATACAGAAGTGATCAGATGTCCCCACTCCCCCTCTTCTCCTAATGTTATTACCTGTGCTGTTTTCGCCATTTACTTTCCAATTTTACATAGTCTCAAACAATGCTAGAATAGACATCTTTACTGTTGTGCACATCTCCAGGTCCAAGGGAACTCACATTTTTTGGTATCAAAATACTGTCATGTTTCCTTTCCAGGAAACTGTGTAGATTTACACTCCTTCTAGCAGTGTGTAAAACCACACACTTCCCTTCACTTTCAACAACACATCGTATGATACATCATTTAAGTTTGCTGTCTGGTGGGTCAAAACCACTCATTATTTGTTATACATTCCTGTGGTTACTTGAGATTGTACATCTTTTCAAGTTAGTGGTCCTTCTGACACCAGATTTAGTTTTTAAACCTGGTTTAGGGAGTTAGAACAGTCTTTTAAAGGTGTAAACAAACAAAATCACGAGACTAAAAACTGCCAAAGTATTAGTCGGTAAAAAACTTTTAGCTAATAATTGAAGATAGTAGAGTCAAATTTCCAGCAAATCTGAATGAAAGTTAGAAACCATAAAAGAGGGGGAGGAGTCAAGATGGCGGAGAAGTAGCAGGCTGAGACTATTTCAGCTAGCCGGAGATCAGCTAGATAGCTTATCTAAAGATTGCAAACACCTGAAAATCCATCGGCAGATCGAAGAGAAGAAGAACAGCAATTCTGGAAACAGAAAAACAACCACTTTCTGAAAGGTAGGACCGGCGGAGAAATGAATCCAAAGTGACGGGAAGATAGACCCCAGGGGGAGGGGCCGGCTCCCGGCAAGCAGCGGAGCAACCGCGCAAAAAATCAGGACTTTTAAAAGTCTGTTCCGCTGAGGGACATCGCTCCAGAGGATAAACCGGGGCGAAGCCCACGCGGGGTCAGCGTGGCCTCAGGTCCCGCAGGGTCACAGAAGGATCGGGGGTGTCTGAGTGTCACAGAGTTGCGGGTATTGGAACGGGAAAGCCAGCTACAGAGACAGAGCCAACAGTAAGCTCGCAGCTTGGTGTTACCTTGAACCAGTCGCAGGCTCGGTGAGCTCAGAGCGCGGCCAGAGGTCAGGCAGACGGGAGTAACTGGGCGCTGTTCTCTGAGGGCGCACTGAGGAGTGGGGCCCTGGGCTCTCGGCTCCTCCGGGCCGGAGACCAGGAGGCCGCCATTTGTATTCCCATCCTCCGGAACTCTACGGAAAGCGCTCAGGGAACAAAAGCTCCTGAAAGCAAACCCGAGCAGATTACTCACCCCGGCCCCTGGTAAGGGCGGTGCAATTCCGCCTGGGGCAAAGACACTTGAGAATCACTACAACAGGCCCCTCCCCAAGAAGATCAACAAGAAATCCAGCCGAGACCAAGTTCACCTACCAAGGAGTGCGGTTTCAATACCAAGGAGAGCAGCAGAATTCCAGAGGAGGAGAAAGCAAAGCACGGAACTCATGGCTTTTTCCCTGTGATTTTTTTTAGTCTTGCAGTTAATTTAATTTTTTTCTTTTTCATATTTGTTTTTTTTTTCTCGCCTTCTGGTAAATTTTTTTTTAACATTTACCTTTTTATTTTTTAACGTTTTCTAACTAGTTTAATATATATATTTTTTCTTTTTTATATTTTTCTTTATTTGTTTTCTTTTTTAAAAATTCTTTTCTTTTCTTTTCTTTTTTTTTTTTTCTTTCTTCCTTTTTGAACCTCTTTTTATCCCCTTTCTACCCGCTCACGATTTGGGACTCTTCCAATTTGGTTAAAGCATATTTCCTGGGGTTGTTGCCACCCTTTTAGTATTTTACTTGCTCCTTCATATACTCTTATCTCGACAAAATGACAAGACAGAAAAATTCAACACAAAAAAAAGAACAAGAGGCAGTACCGAAGGCTAGGGACCTAATCAATACAGACATTGGTAATATGTCAGATCTAGAGTTCAGAATGAGAATTCTCAAGGTTCTAGCCGGGCTCAAAAAAGGCATGGAAGATATTAGAGAAACCCTCTCGAGAGATATAAAAGCCCTTTCTGGAGAAATAAAAGAACTAAAATCTAACCAAATTGAAATCAAAAAAGCTATTAATGAGGTGCAATCAAAAATGGAGGCTCTCACTGCTAGGATAAATGAGGCAGAATAAAGAATTAGTGAGATAGAAGATCAAATGACAGAGAATAAAGAAGCTGAGCAAAAGAGGGACAAACAGCTACTGGACCACGAGGGGAGAATTCGAGAGATAAGTGACACCATAAGACGAAACATCATTAGAATAATTGGGATTCCAGAAGAAGAAGAGAGAGGGGACAGAAGGTATATTGGAGAGAATTATTGGGGAGAATTTCTCCAATATGGCAAAGGGAATGAGCATCAAAATTCAGGAGGTTCAGAGAACGCCCCTCAAAATCACTAAGAATAGGCCCACACCCTGTCACCTAATAGTAAAATTTACAAGTCTCAGTGACAAAGAGAAAATCCTGAAAGCAGCCCGGGAAAAGA
The DNA here is from genome assembly GCF_964662115.1 of Mustela nivalis. Classification (NCBI taxonomy): domain Eukaryota; kingdom Metazoa; phylum Chordata; class Mammalia; order Carnivora; family Mustelidae; genus Mustela; species Mustela nivalis. Next base: position 104,130,645 of record NC_139027.1, on the reverse strand, counting down.
AGTCTGTAACATACAATGGTAAAAATATTAGATTGGCAGCTGACTTATCCACAGAGACCTGGCAGGCCAGAAAGAGCTGGCATGATATTTTCAGAGCACTAAACGAGGAAAACATGCAGCCAAGAATACTATATCCAGCTAGGCTATCATTGAAAATAGAAGGAGAGATTAAAAGTTTCCAGGACAAACAAAAACTGAAAGAATTTGCAAACACCAAACCAGCTCTACAGGAAATATTGAAAGGGGTCCTCTAAGCAAAGAGAGAGCCTACAAGTGGTAGGTCAGAAAGGAACAGAGACCATATACAGTAACAGTCACCTTACAGGCAATACAATGGCACTAAATTCATATCTCTCAATAGTTACCCTGAATGTTAATGGGCTAAATGCCCCTGTCAAAAGACACAGGGTATCAGAATGGATAAAAAAACAAAACCCATCTATATGTTGCCTCCCAGAAATTCATTTTAAGACCGAAGACACCTCTAGATTTAAAGTGAGGGGGTGGAAAAGAATTTACCATGCTAATGGACATCAGAAGAAAGCAGGAGTGGCAATCCTTATATCAGATCAATTAGATTTTAAGCCAAAGACTATAATAAGAGATGAGGAAGGACACTATATCATACTCAAAGGGTCTGTCCAACAAGAAGATTTAACAATTTTAAATATCTATGCCCCCAACGTGGGAGCAGCCAACTATATAAACCAATTAATAACAAAATCAAAGAAACACATCAACAATAATACAATAGTAGTAGGGGACTTTAACACTCCCCTCACTGAAATGGACAGATCATCCAAGCAAAAGATCAGCAAGGAAATAGAGGCCTTAAACGACACACTGGACCAGATGGACATCACAGATATATTCAGAACATTTCATCCCAAAGCAACAGAATACACATTCTTCTCTAGTGGACATGGAACATTCTCCAGAATAGATCACATCCTTGGTCCTAAATCAGGACTCAACCGGTATCAAAAGATTGGGATCATTCCCTGCATATTTTCAGACCACAATGCTCTAAAGCTAGAACTCAACCACAAAAGGAAGTTTGAAAAGAACCCAAATACATGGAGACTAAACAGTATCCTTCTAAAGAATGAATGGGTCAACCGGGAAATTAAAGAAGAATTGAAAAAAATCATGGAAACAAATGATAATGAAAATACAACGGTTCAAAATCTGTGGGACACAACAAAGGCAGTCCTGAGAGGAAAATAATATAGCGGTACAAGCCTTTCTCAAGAAACAAGAAAGGTCTCAGGTACACAACCTAACCCTACACCTAAAGGAGCTGGAGAAAGAACAGGAAAGAAACCCTAAGCCCAGCAGGAGAAGAGAAATCATAAAGATCAGAGCAGAAATCAATGAAATAGAAACCAAAAAAACAATAGAACAAATCAACGAAACTAGGAGCTGGTTCTTTGAAAGAATTAATAAAATTGATAAACCCCTGGCCCGACTTATCAAAAAGAAAAGTTAAAGGACCCAAATAAATAAAATCATGAATGAAAGAGGAGAGATCACAACTAACACCAAAGAAATACAAACTATTATAAGAACATACTATGAGCAACTCTACGCCAATAAATTTGACAATCTGGAAGAAATGAATGCATTCCTAGAAACATATAAACTACCACAACTGAACCAGGAAGAAATAGAAAGCCTGAACAGACCCATAACCAGTAAGGAGATTGAAATAGTCATTAAAAATCTCCAAACAAACAAAAGCCCAGGGCCAGATGGCTTCCCGGGGGAATTCTACCAAACATTTAAAGAAGAACTAATTCCTATTCTCCTGAAACTGTTCCAAAAAATAGAAATGGAAGGAAAACTTCCAAACTCATTTTATGAGGCCAGCATCACCTTGATACCAAAACCAGACAAGGATCCCATCAAAAAAGAGAGCTATAGACCAATATCCTTGATGAACACAGATGTGAAAATACTCAACAAAATACTAGCCAATAGGATTCAACAGTACATTAAAAGGATTATTCACCACGACCAAGTGGGATTTATTCCAGGGCTGCAAGGTTGGTTCAACATCCGCAAATCAGTCAATGTGATACAACACATCAATAAAAGAAAGAACCAGAACCATATGATACTCTCAATAGATGCTGAAAAAGCATTTGACAAAGTACAGCATCCCTTCCTGATCAAAACTCTTCAAAGTGTAAGGATAGAGGGCACATACCTCAATATCATCAAAGCCATCTATGAAAAACCCACCGCAAATATCATTCTCAATGGATAAAACCTGAAAGCTTTTCCGCTAAGGTCAGGAACACGGCAGGGATGTCCATTATCACCACTGCTATTCAACATAGTACTAGAGGTCCTAGCTTCAGCAATCAGACAACAAAAGGAAATTAAAGGCATCCAAATCGGCAAAGAAGAAGTCAAATTATCACTCTTCGCAGATGATATGATACTATATGTGGAAAACCCAAAAGACTCCACTCCAAAACTGCTAGAACTTATACAGGAATTCAGTAAAGTGTCAGGATATAAAATCAATGCACAGAAATCAGTTGCATTTCTCTACACCAACAGCAAGACAGAAGAAAGAGAAATTAAGGAGTCAATCCCATTTACAATTGCACCCAAAACCATAAGATACCTAGGAATAAACCTAACCAAAGAGGCACAGAATCTATACTCCGAAAACTATAAAGTACTCATGAAAGAAATTGAGGAAGACACAAAGAAATGGAAAAATGTTCCATGCTCCTGGATTGGAAGAATAAATATTGTGAAAATGTCTATGCTACCTAAAGCAATCTACACATTTAATGCAATTCCTATCAAAGTACCATCCATCTTTTTCAAAGAAATGGAACAAATAATGCTAAAATTTATATGGAACCAGAAAAGACCTCGAATAGCCAAAGGGATATTGAAAAAGAAAGCCAACGTTGGTGGCATCACAATTCCGGACTTCAAGCTCTATTACAAAGCTGTCATCATCAAGACAGCATGGTACTGGCACAAAAACAGACACATAGATCAATGGAACAGAATAGAGAGCCCAGAAATAGACCCTCAACTCTATGGTCAACTAATCTTCGACAAAGCAGGAAAGAATGTCCAATGGATAAAAGACAGCCTCTTCAATAAATGGTGCTGGGAAAACTGGACAGCCACATGCAGAAAAATGAAATTGGACCATTTCCTTACACCACACACAAAAATAGACTCAAAATGGATGAAGGACCTCAATGTGCGAAAGGAATCCATCAAAATCCTTGAGGAGAACACAGGCAGCAACCTCTTCGACCTCAGCCGCAGCGACATCTTCCTAGGAACAACGCCAAAGGCAAGGGAAGCAAGGGCAAAAATGAACTATTGGGATTTCATCAAGATCAAAAGCTTTTGCACAGCAAAGGAAACATTTAACAAAATCAAAAGACAACTGACAGAATGGGAGAAGATATTTGTAAACGACATATCAGATAAAGGACTAGTGTCCAGAATCTATAAAGAACTTAGCAAACTCAACACCCAAAGAACAAATAATCCAATCAAGAAATGGGCAGAGGACATGAACAGACATCTCTGCAAAGAAGACATCCAGATGGCCAACAGACACATGAAAAAGTGCTCCATATCACTCGGCATCAGGGAAATACAAATCAAAACCACAATGAGATATCACCTCACACCAGTCAGAATGGCTAAAATCAACAAGTCACGAAATGACAGATGCTGGCAAGGATGCGGAGAAAGGGGAACCCTCCTACACTGTTGGTGGGAATGCAAGCTGGTGCAGCCACTCTGGAAAACAGCATGGAGGTTCCTCAAAATGTTGAAAATAGAACTACCCTATGACCTAGCTATTGCACTATTGGGTATTTACCCTAAAGATACAAACGTAGTGATCCAAAGGGGCACGTGCACCTGAATGTTTATAGCAGCAGTGTCCACAATAGCCAAACTATGGAAAGAACCTAGATGTCCATCAACAGATGAATGGATAAAGAAGATGTGGTATATATACACAATGGAATACTATGCAGCCATCAAAAGAAATGAAATCTTGCCATTTGCGACAACATGGATGGAACTAGAGCGTATCATGCTTAGCGAAATAAGTCAAGCAGAGAAAGACAACTATCATATGATCTCCCTGATATGAGGAAGTGGTGATGCAACGTGGGGGCTTAAGTGGGTAGGAGAAGAATAAATGAAACAAGATGGGAATGGGAGGGAGACAAACCATAAGTGACTCTTAATCTCACAAAACAAACTGAGGGTTGCTGGGGGTAGGGAGTTTGGGAGAAGGGGGTGTGATTATGGACATTGGGGAGGGTATGTGCTTTGGTGAGTGCTGTGAAGTGTGTAAACCTGGTGATTCACAGACCTGTACCCCTGGGGACTAAAAATATATGTTTATAAAAAATAAAAAATTTAAGAAATAAAAAATAAAAAAATAAACCATAAGAGAAATGTATTTTTAAGTTCTTGTTTGAATAAGAGACTAGAAATAGGGAAATGGGTCTTAGATTGGGAGGCAGTTCCGAAAAAAATAATTTTTTTTCTATTTAGGTTTATTTGAAAAACTGAAGAATAATTGATATAACTATATTCATTTCAGATATACAATGTAATTATTTAATATTTGTATATATTGGGTATTGGGAAATGATCACCACAATAATCCTAGTTACTACCCATCACCACACATCGTTATAAAATTTTTTCTTGTAATGAGAACTTTTTAGATCTATTCTTTTAGTGACCATCAAATGTCCAATTCAGTATTACTAACTACAGTAACTATTCTGTATATTATTAATTTTTTTGTTATGTTATGTTAGTCACCATACAGTAATCATTAATTTTTGATGTAGTGATCCATGATTCATTGTTTGCATATAACACCCAGTGCTCCAGGAAATCTGTGTCCTTTTTTATACCCATGTTTAAAGATGTGGAGAGAATGGATGGTCTGGGCCTCTTCATTTTGATTACCATAATTGTTTTCTTTTGCTGTCATTGCAGATTACCACAAATTTCCCAACTTAAAGAAACACAAATTTGTTATCTTATAGTTCTGTAGATCACAGGTTGGCAGGTGTCTCAATGCAAAAATCTAGATACCAGTAGGTTGCATGTCTTTCTGGAGTCCCCAGATTGTGAGGGAACATCAGGTTCCTGCCCTCTTGGGTTGTTGGCTGAATTCAGTTCCTTGAAGTTAGAGGCCTAAAGTCCCACTTTCTGGCCAGCCAAAAACTGAGAGTTATTCCCACCTTCTAGAAGCTGCCACATTCCTTGGCTCATGGCCCCCTTCCCACGTCATCTAAGTCAGCAATGGCACCTTGAGTTCTCATATGATGCCTCTTGAGCCCACTCTTAGCCTCCTTCTTCCCCTATAAAGAATTCTTGCTATTTTAAGGTCAGCTGATTCACAACCTTAATTTCATCTGCAACCATAATCTCCTTTTGCCATGGACTATAACATATCCACAGTTTACCACAATTAGCTTTAATGGAATGTTCACGGAAGTCCCAAGAATAATAAACCTTGTGTCTGACTGGATTTTGTCCCTCACTGCTGATCTAAAAGAAACAAAAACAAAAACTCTGACTCTCCTTAAAGCTCATTTGTGGAAGCTTTGGGTTCAGTCAGCTGGCACATGGAGTCTGCAATCTCTCTTTTCCTCTTCCTCTTGACCTTCTTCCCTAATTGCCAGTCACTGGACACCACTGTGACTTTCTCTGGGGTCTTCCAGCATGAAGGAGCTATACCCTGCTTCAACAGAAAGTAAAGGCCATAGCTGCTACCATAATGTGTGGCCTACTTCACTACCTGGGTACCCCAGCAGCACTGCTTCTCCTGCCAAGTCTCCCCAGATCTCCTGCAAAAATGGCTTCTCCTGTTTCTTATGAATCTTGGGAGGAGCTGGGTGATATAGAAGGAAACTTTTTACCTCCCCTCCTTTCCCCTTTGGTTGGAGGGGACATTGGGCACATTGACATTTGATAGATCACAGCTCAGCAGATATGTACAGAGAAGTTTGATTCATATATGTGTGTATACATACATAATAAGAGTCTGGTACACACACAACAAAACAAATAATTCACTTTTCTGCCGAGGAGTTTAAAACAATATTTTTATTATACTATTTATTCTAAAAGGTCTTTGTAGGGTATATGTAGACAATAAATGGTCTCATTTGTCCGATGGCAACAGTTAGATCTGAGAATAAGTCTTTCTATCAAACTCATCATGACAAGTTCAGTCATCAATCCTGGCACAGGGAGTCTGAACTGAAATGGACCATTATTATTATGCTTTACTCAAAGAGTTTATGCTACAAGGAGACAACCTACACTATGCACTACATTCTAAGGAGACTTGGCTAAAATGCCTGCGTCTTAGAATTCCTACTAATGGCCTGTCCAAAGTGGAGCCAGGAAAAAGCCTTGGGAATAACAAAGCGCATAGGGCCATGGCTGATTAACTGTTGGCTTCCTAATAAACATTATCATCCCAAAAGATGGCATATGCTTCAATGTAGCAGAACTGCTAGAACTTTCTGTCTGGAGATGAACCTAAGGATTTGGGCACCATGCTCAGAAGCCTACTGTGATTCTCGTGTGTACTGGGATAGAAAGCTAGTAAGATGGTATTTTTATACCATAAATTATTTTATCCAATATGCTAAGAAAAGTGGAGTTGGGTGTAATCAACTCAGAATCTTGGGAAATTGAAATATCATGTAGAATCATTGATGAGGCTTTCACATTTATCTAATCCAATGCCTTACTTCACAGAAAGTAAATCTCAACAAGAGCCAAAGACTTACTCAAGCTCATGCAGATAGTTCACATCAAAGCTGGGTCACCACACACCCTCTCTGTATTGTGCTATCTTTTTAAAAAAGATTTATTTATTTATTTTAGTGAGAGAGAGGGTGTGGGGGAAGAAGGGCAGAGGCAGAGGGAAAAGGAGAGAGAGAATCCCAAACAGAATCCTGCTGAATGTGGAGCCAGATGCGGGTTCGATCCCATGATCCTGAGATCATGCCCAACCCCGAAAGCAAGAGTCAGATGCTTAACCAACTGAGCCACCCAAGCATCCCTATTGTGCTGTCTTTCTGTCACTACTCAGTTCCTGATAGTCTAAGAATGAAATTAGCAGGTTTTGATTAAAGATGATATGAGGACTACACTGTTTTAGATTCTCTTCCTCCCCAAACTCCAATAAAGTGTCAGTAAGAAAATAGGAGAAGACAACAGGAACAATATATTGAAATTTAAAAAACAGATGTGTTAAGTAACTCTAGAAATCTCCTCCTCTGAGGAGAACCTGAAACACATCACAGAATTCCCCCAAAGTTTCAGGAATTGTTCACACCAAGTACTTCCGGAACTGAAAGTGTTGGAGGATCATAAAAAAGAATTGGCTGAAAGTCTACCTAAGAAGGAGTTGGAACCCAGATCTCTTCTGTATGTCCATGCAGCAAAGCCACCAGCCTTCCCTTACGGCAATGGAAGAATGAGAGCTGCTAAGTGAGAGTTCATATTTATGCATGTTGAATACAGTTTTAACTGCAGAAGCAAGGGCTGATGAACCTGACAAGAACAGATGCCCAGTGACTATCACTAATTATATTAACAATTGTTTTCTTAAATATTTGCTAGGTATCAATTCGCAAATTAAAAACAAGACACAGGGTGGCTCAGTGGGTTAAAGCCTCTGCCTTCAGCTCAGGTCATGTTCCCAGGGTCATGATCTAGCACCACACTGGGCTCTCTGCTCAACGGGGAGCCTGCTTCCCCCTCTCTCTCTCTGCCTGCCTCTCTGCCTACTTGTGATCTCTGTAAAATAAATAAATAAAATCTTTTTTAAAAAAGAAAAAGAAAAAAACAAGACACAGAAACAGTGAAGACCAGAGCTACCCTCGCTACGAACCCGCACTGGGTAGGATGGCAACAAAATTCCTAGGTCATCCTCTTTTTTGGTGACTTTGAGTTCATCAAAAGGAGATTACCCTGGGTGAGTTTTACTTAATCAGAAGAGCATATGTGGCCATATATCTGGAAACTATGAGTGGACTCTAAAGCAGTTCTAGTCAACAGATGAAAGAAGGGGGCCTCAGTCCTATAACCACAAGAAAATGAATTCTGCCCACAACCAGTGAGCTGGCAAAGGACATGAGACTCAGATGAGAATCACAACCCTAGCCAACACCTTAACTTCAGGTCAATAAAATCTTGAACAGAGGAACCAGCCAACCCATACCCAGATTCTTGAACCATGGAAACTAAGAAAGTGAATTTGTGCTGCTTTAAATCACTAAGTTCTTGGTAATTTATTATGCAGCAACAGAAAGCCAATATCTATGGGTAGTCTCACTGGAAAAAGATGGCCAAGAAAAAACAAGGCAGAAGTAGGCCAAGGACCAAGTCCACTGCTACTTTAGCAGGAATGAATTTTTCCTCTTAGAGGCTCCACATTTTCCCTCAATCCATACTTCTAATTGGATCACAGACTGCATCTTCCATGTTCCTGACTCAAATTGGAAACAGGCTTTGAAATTTCTCTTCCCAAGCTATCATCACATTGACTCCTAGGTGGAGCTGGATTCATTCAAAAGCAGCCAGACCCATAATTACAGAGAACAAACTGACGGGTGCCAAAGGGGAGGAGGATGGAGGGATGGAAAAAATGAGGGAAGAGGAGTAGGAGATACAGTTTTCCAGTTATGAAGTGAAGAAGTCCCAGGAATAAAAGGCATAGCATAAGCAATATAGTCAAGTCAATGATATTGCAATAACATTTATGGTGACAGATGGTGGCTACACTTGTGGTAAGCATAGCATAATGTATAAAAAGGTCAAATCACTACGCTGTACACCTAAAACTAATGTAACACTGTATGTCAACTATACTAAAAAATGTTTTTAAATTTAAAAAATTTTTAAGTGACCAGACTGAAAGCAGAGCACTCTAGACAATGTAATCTTAAAATGAAGGTGGTCAGAAACGTGAGTTAGAATCAGTATCCCAAGAGAGAAGAGGCAAAGACAGAAAGAACAAAACTTGGAGCCCTGATTACAGATAGACCAAAGCCAAGAACTGGAAATAACAATTTGAAGCAAAGAATGTGCCAGAAATGGCTTAGTGATTGATATTGATAACATGCAATGTGGGCATAAGTGGGCATGGCTGGAACCATAGCTGGTGAGTAGTGTGGAGTGTACCTAGCTCCTGTGAAAGCACAGAATTAAGAGATTCACAGTTACTGTGAGCCCTTACCCAAGTGCTCTCACACAGATTGGGAAGGCTCTGAAGCAAGTTCTCATTAGCTTCTCTGGAAAACTTGTACAGTCTACTTGGAAATCTAGGAAGCAAGCCAAAAACAAAACAAACAAACAAACAAACAAAAACATACACCATGGCTGGGGCCAGTTATGTGTAGGAAACTTCCCCCTAGAAGCCATCCAGCTTAAGGCAGGCCTTGCTAGGAACACCCTGATCGAGGTCTCAGTGGATGTCCAGTGGAGACCTCAGATGGAATCATCATAAAAATAATTTGATCTTAAGATCAAAAATGATCTTAGACGTGTCTCATGTAGTAAGTCAATTCATCTTATCCTCAGAACAGTAGACTAGAAGATCTAGAACATTTTGTCACAGGCTTACCCATTCACAGCTCATCCAAGAATCTAGAAGTTAGAAGGAACCATAGCGAACTTGCATCTCAATGCCCCTCACAGGTAGGGAAAGTTCAAAGAGAGTATGTGACTCTGGAAGAAACCAATACCATCTTCAAATATCCAAACACTGCTATCAGAAGAAGAAAGCATTGAGGTAGAATCCCAGCTCTGCCTTCATGAGTGCTCAGGCAAGTCAGTTCATGTCTCTGAATCTGAGTTTCCTTATCTATGAAAATGGATGAAGGGATGGCCAGGGAAATTTAACAAGCCCATTGTGGAGAAAGGCACAGCACAGTGCATGACACATAACTATCTTTTTTTTTTTTTTAAGTTTTAAAACATTTATTTATTTGAGAGAGAAAGAAAGAGAACATGAGTGGGGTGGGGCATGGAAGAGAGAGAGAGGGAGAAGCGGACTCCCTGCTGAGCAGGGAACCTGACTCGGGGCTCAATTCCAGGGCCCTGAGATCATGACCTGAGTTGAAGGCAGATGCTTAACTGGCTAAGGAACCCAGGTGCCCCAGCAAATAACTTTTCTATACATTTCCTTATGGGTCTTAGGACCAACCATTTTTCCCTTTCTACTCTTTGTACCCATTCCCCAGATCATTTTGGAAGAAACCAAAAGTACTCAGTTTTTGAATCTGTAGTCCTAAGTCTTGAACTTTAAAACAAACTCATCACATTCTCACCAGAATTAAAATATGACTGGTATTTCCAGAGTCTTACAACAGCCTTCTGGCCTTGGAAGAAAACCCAGAGGCTGGTCTGCAGAAGGGAGGCAGGAAAGCTGAAAGCCCCAAGTCCCAGTCCTGAACGCAGTGAAAGACAAGCTTTCTTGAAAGGATCAGTTTGCTCAACCATGGATGCTTCCAACATGCTAAACAGTACCTGAAGAGCAACAATGGAAACAAGACTCAGGGCAACAAAAGTACAGTCATTAAATGTTCATGATTTCAAAGCTCAGAACATTTGTGTTCATCACGGTGGTGCTTTTTAGGCCGGTGAATTTATAAGGAAGATAACTGTTGGAAATCAGTGCTATTCACAGCAACAACTTAATGCATAATGCTGGCATTTTAGAAATTGTTATCAAGACTATTTCACTATAAAAGCTACAGAAACCTTTAATAAGAAAAGGAAACTAAACGTCTTAGCACCACTACCATTTTCAATAGGCTAAAAAAGGTACATGGCTGTCAGCTAACACTCACTTATCCTGGTTCTTTGGTGAGGTCAGCAGGACCATTTTTTTTTTTCTCCCAGAAAGAGGCTTAACACAGAAAAGTTTAGTCCTTTGTTTAGTTCAAGGGGACTGAAATATAGGCAGACTTCTAGCTCATGTGCTCCAGTCCAGAGTTGTTTTCACGATATTAAAATCCTCAGCCCACCATTATACACACATACACACACGCAAAATTTAGTAAGAGGAACTCCTCAGGAAACCAACTTGTGTTTTGAAATTTTTGCTTCTGTTTTTCTGTCCTAGGAATATGGCTCTGACTTGCCTCTTATTGGCTCTGCAGCTTGAGGACCCTCTTTTCAAGTTAGGTTCTCCTAAACAACAGACCCTGAGATAAGGATTTGAGTGTAAATGGTTTACCAGGGTGAAAAGTGACCTCAGGAAGAACTGGTAGATAGTGAGGAATGAGACAGAATGGGAAGGCAGCCAATATAGGTGTTTTGATGAGCAAGTTACATCGGTGGACAACTGGAGTTTTCCATCCCACTGGGGACCTCTGTGAGATCGTGTACAACACGTCTCACAGAAGTTCCCCCAACAATGGGTAAGACCGCTGAGGTATTTATCCACCAACTTCTTTTTGTCATTGGTTCAAGGCTGCTCCTGTGTGCTTCTGGCCTGCCCCAGGCACAGACCAAGCACGCTCCTGAAGCCAGTAAAGGCCCATAGGCTTTTCTAAGAGCTAGTGATAAGAAGCAATCAGTATAGCATACATGAGAATGCTGAGTGGCAAGTGAAGATGGACAGGGCTCTAACAACGTCCATTTCATACTACAGACAAATCTCTTCAATTTTAGACTCTCTCAAGTGACCTTTCTATTCTTTATCTTCTCCCTCCTAACAATCAGGTTACTCAGTTATGGACCCTGGACATTGTCTCTACAGACTGGCCCTTGTGCGCAGTCTTCATCAAGACCAACACTGGCAAATCTGAAAGGGGCAGATGCAGACAGGCACACAATGAGAGGCAGCATGTGTAGTGGTCAAAAGCATGGATGCTTGTGTCCCACAGCCTGGGACTGGAATTCTCATGCTTCACAGATCTCTTATTTCCCACTCCAAAATTATGTCAACAGTGGGCCCCAATATTTTCCATGAACCAACCCTGTCAGCCAGATTTCTAAAAGACACCCAAAAAGAAGCACCAAATATGTTATATTAATTCTAGATTTGCACGAACTCCACCACAAAGCTAGCAGGAGAGGCATAGTGCTCAGAGAGCTAAGCCATCTAACAAGAAAAGGCCATTGTTTTCTGGAAGAGCCTGTAGACGTTCTGGGAGGGAGCTATAAAGGATAAGCTCCAGCTTGGCAAACTAAAAACAATGGCAGAGAATTACAGATCTATTATAATCCCAAAGACCACCAGCCATGGAGGGAGAGCCATGTGGAACTGATTAGGCATAAGCAAGGCCCAGAAGATTTTAATTTAAAAACAATTTAATTATGAGAAGAAAAGAAGCAGACCCTGCAGGGGAAAAAATGGTGGAGAACGCATGTGTGAGAAAGTTCTCATTTGTGTATGTCTATGAAAAGAAACAGCAAGAGAAATATACAGAACTAAATAGAAAGACAGAACTAATGGTGGGGGTAGGGGTGCATAAAGGGGAGAAAAAAATAAAAGGGGGAAAGGGAGGAAAATAATTTGTCAGCTGAGATTTTTTAGTTCCAGATAACAGAAAATAATTCTGACTGACTCGAATTTAAAATTACCTGTTGGAAGAATAATTCACAAAGCAGGTAGAATGGAAAAGAATTAAATAAGACCTCAGAACAGAATGAGGGAGTTTCTTAAATGAAGGAAAAGGTGACCCTTTTCCTCCTCCTAGGCAGGGGAGTCACCTCTTTAGAGATCTGTGCTTAGTAATCACCACTTTTCTATGGATACCCCACTGAAGACTCTGATTACCAAGGGAAAGATTCTGGCCTATTTTTGACCACACGACCTACCTTTGGCTGAGGATTTGGGGAAAGGGTCTTGACCAACAGTCTTAAATGCATCACATAAATGAGGGAGGGGTATCTCCCTGATGGCACTAAGACAGAGAGCAAGAAATGCCAGGCAGGCAGGAGCATCAGTGGTCCACTGCAGAAAGGGATCCCAAAGGAAAGGAAGGCAGTGTGATTCAAAGGGATTTAAGGGAGAATCAGTTACAAACATGAAAAGACTAAGATACAGGAAAGGGAAGAGAATAATGAAGAGGGGAGGAAGGGTAAGAATGTAAGAAAATGGCACAGAAGAAAGAAACTAGATAAAAAAGGGAGAAACTCAGTTTCCATAGGAGAAGTAAGCAGACAATGAGTAGGGAGAGAAGAAAGTGGTATGGCAATGGTAATAGTAATGATAGCAAGGAATCACATAGGGCTCACTCATGACTTCATGAGTCTATGACAGCCTCAACTACAAGTATGCTACTTCCTATGCCTGTGAAGTGGAAGGCAAGTAGGAGGGGTCTTAGAGCACTTCAAGAGAATGAAATTTGGTATCCATTCCACTTGACTGGCATGAAAATCTATCTACTAAATGATTTGGTATCCATGATTGGTATTTTTCTGGCTCTCTATTCCTCCACAACAAACCATCCCAAAACTTAGTAGCTTGAAACTACTTATTATAATCTCCCATGGTTATTTGGTTCTATTGGACTCAGCAGAGTAGTTTTCACGTGGCATATCTCATGTTGTTTAGCCAGAGGGTAAGCTTGGGCAGCAGTCATCCGAAGGCTCAACTGAGCTGGAATGTTCAAGTTGATACATTCACATGACAAGCAGTTAATACTGAAGTTCAGCTAAGGTTGTTAACTGAAATATCTCCATGTGGCTTGGGAGTTTCACATCATGGCAGCTGGGTTCCACAGGGGAGTGTCCCAAGAATGAGTATTCCAGGAAGCTCCAAAAGGCAGCTGTCAATCAAATTAAACTAAGTCTGAAACTGACACAGCATCATGTCTGTCATAAGCTATTAATCAAGATAGTCCTGGGGAAACCCAGACTCAAGAGAATGGAAAATGGATTCCTTCTCTTCATGGTAAAGTCTCTTGATGGGTTTGACAAAGTTAACATTGCAAAAGAGCATTTAAGATGAATAGCCATCTTTAGAAAATGTAATCTAGGTATCTAGGCTCTTGACAATGAGGAATAATGTATTGACTTTTTACACCTTTTTGAGATGATAGTTGGAAATTGAGCATACAAATTTTGAACCTCCAATCCCTCTGACCTTTCAGGATATCCTCACTTCAAATGCAAGTTGGTTGGTCCGTGAAAATGTTATCTTTTCTGAGAATCTAATTTTCTTGAATATAATGTCCAGTTGAAAGCCTAACCAGTCTGTACAGAGCCCACATAAAATGGGCGTTTGCAGTACCATCCTCTTTTCATTCATCACTCATTCAGTTATTCCACAAGTATTTTAGTCCTAGGCACCATGTTAAGTATTGAGGATACAGAGAAAGGCATAGTCTCTACCCTCAAGAGTTGAGTGCTATGAGAGAGGTTCATTCACAACTCATTTTATAGAAGTCTTGGGAGTTAGAGTTGATTTTTTTTTTAAGATTTTATTTATTTATTTGACAGAGAGAGAGAAAGATCAGGAATATAAGCAGGGGGAGGGAGAGAGGGAGAAGGAGGCTTCTGGCTGAGCGGGGAGCCCAATGTAGGGCTCAATCCCAGGACACTGGGAGCATGTCCTAAGCCAAAAGCAGATGCTTAGTGACTGAGCCACCCAGGCACCTCAGGGATTAAAGTTTAAATTTATCAAATAAAATTGCTTATTTTCAATATCTCTCTTAAAAATCTCTTAGGAACTCTTAATGTCACAAAACAAACTGAGGGGGAATGGGGGAGGGGTGTAGGGAGAGGGTGGTGGGTTATGGACATAGGGGAGGGTATGTGCTATGGTGATGCTGTGGAATGTGTAAACCTGGCAATTCACAGACCTGTACCCCTGGGGCTAATATGTTTATAAAAAAATAAAAATGTATATTTTTTAAAAATCTCTTAGGAAGTCATCGCTTTGTATACTATCTTGCAATAAGACCAATACAGATATTTTTCATCCATTATTGGAAATTAATCATTGTTTTATTTTGTTGAAAAACACATAAAATAGCAGGTTGCTATTTAAAGGCACTTTTCTCCTCCTCCATTCTTACCATCCTAGACCTTTGAACTGGAAGGCCCTCTCAGTTGATCTTCCTACTTTCACCCTTACCCACATATAGCCAGAGCATCATTGCTTAAGCAAAAGTCAAATCACGTTACTCCTCTGTTCAAAATCATCCAATGATGACTATGTCACTCAAAATAATAATCTAAGTCCTTTCCATGGTCATCAAGGCCCTACATGATATGGCTCCTGTCTACCACTCCAACATTTCTCACCACACTCCCCTATACTCCAGCCACATGAACTACTTCCTCCTTCATGTGAAACTCAGGTATGCCTCAAGACTCTTGAACTTGCTGCTCTTTCTGCCTAGAAAATTCCTTCCTTAATTGATCTCCGTGGCTCCTCCCCCTCAATCAGGTTATTGCTCAAAAGGAATTTGGGAAGAAAGCTCTTCCCAAAACACAGTATATAAAGTAGCATCCTCCATCATTTTCTGACCCTTACCTTGCTTTATGCTTCTTTCTAGGCTTTATCACTACCTGAAATTGGGCATCTGTTCCCTCACTGGAATGTAGCCTCCATGAAGGCAGCTCTGCTCTTTAGTGCATCCCCAAGGAGAGTAACCAGCACATGGTACTCAATGAATATGGGTAAAGTGAATGGAATGGTGGATAGATGGTGGATATATGAATGGGAGGATAGAAAAAGAGATATATGCAATAGAGGTTGTACCCAAATCCCCTTTTCAGGACTAAGGCATCTGTTTCTCCAACTGCAAGCAATATTACTTGCTCTTGGCCCCCAGCTGTTTGCCCAAGGTTATGATCCTTTCCTGGAAGCAACTGCTCCCACTGACTGGTTGACATGGAGGTATGTAGGCCTGGCTCTCTTGACTCAACTTAGGACAATTCTGAAGGTTTGGTTGCAAATGCACCACACTTCAACTTCTCCATACCAACTCTCCTCCCACAACTCTACAGATGTAAGTTCCCAAGATCTTTCTCCAATAAATGTCCTAGCCACAAATTTCCATCTCAGAATTTGTTTCTTGGAGAACCAACCTATGAAAGTATGGTACCAAAAATATCCACATTCAAGCACTGGAATCACATGCAGTTCACATAGGAAGTGAGGGAAAAAAAAGGAGCTCAGACTCAAATCACCCACTTTACTCATCCCAGAACAGTTGCTCACAGTAGAAATGCTGGCAAATCACAGGCTTTCCCTTTTCCATTCCCTCTGTCTCTTTCTATTTCTCTCTCCACATAGCTTATTTAGTTGAATTCAGTTATTCAGTTTAGTTGAATTCAGTTAGATGCAATCCCACAGTGTCCATTTTGACCAGAAAAGTCATCTAACCCAAGGTAGCCAGATCAAGGCTTATCATATAATCTGGAAAGAAAATCTCTCCCCAAAAAGCAGTGAGCAAGGCTCTGACATCCCTGAACTCTGAACTGCTAATTGCAGAAATGTCAGCAAGAACTGAAAAGATGCTCTGACCAGCTATTAGAATTGGAAGAATAATGAAGATAAAAGAAGACAATGGAATAAATGGAAAGGGGTCAGGATAATAGGGAGATTCCAGAACAGAGAGCCACAGACTCTGGCTGCTGAGAGCTTTCTTGAATGCCAATTGATGATCCAGTTCCATACTCTGCAACGCTCAGACATGCTAGGGCTCTGGGGCCCTGCTTGTTGAGCTCCCCCTTTTCATTTATGCCAATATGGCTAGGATTCCTGTTTTTCTAATTGCCATATATATACTCTTCAATAAATCTATTACTTGAAGCTTAGGGAGTTCTTTAAATCCCAAAATATCTTACCAGCAAATATAATTATTGAGAAGTAATAATCAGTGATGATTAAAGAGTGCTTACTCCATACCAGGCATTCACCGCATCATAAATCCTCAAAACTGTTTGAAAGAATTTACAAGTGAAGAACTGAGGGAACTGGTAGGATAAATTATTCAGTCAGGTCAACATAGCTGAACTGAATTCAAAACTAGGTCTCACACATTTTAAGTCCCCAATCAGTCTGATTCTTCAATGTCTTTCTTATGGCTGAAGCCTGTCCTGCAGTAACATGTACCATCTTCAGAACCCATCAAAGTCAGGGAGTTAGTTCAAGTACCCTGCAATGTTATTAGAACCACATTTTGCGCTTGGTTCTGAGTTGGAAGCCACTGGCTGATCATCAGTGGATTCTCAAAGGAACATTCAAGACACTTTGACTCCCAATGAACTCCTTCTGGTCTGAGAGAATAAGAGAACTATTGTGCAGGCCAGCCCTGAGGAAGCTCAGGTGTAGATTCTTAAAGAAAACCAGAAAAAAAGACCACAAAGAAATGCCATCCTGTGACTTGCTCTGCTGGGCCATATGATTAACAGAAATCATCCCACAACAAAGATCCTCCCTCTCAGACGCAATCCAAACACCTACTTAACTAATCGTGCTTTCTTTTATGCACACATGCATGTATATTTTACAGCTGAGCCATCTGTGTTACTCTAGTTATGGTCCTATTAGCATTTTTATAAAAATGATTATAAATCTTTGTTTTCTGAGGTTCAGAAATAGCCTATAAAACTGGGTCTTGAGGCTAAATCTCATTCCCAGCGGGTTCCAGCCAAGAAACTAATAGATTTTGTTGGCCAATTAAACAAATATCAATTTACTTGGTGAGCTAAAAAAGTATAAAAGTTCACTATTTCCAGAGGCAAATATGCATTCATAAAGGAGAAAAAAACTAAATCCAGTATAAATAAGATTATAGGTTTAACCTTAATTGTGGTGTCTATAGGTCATTCCTTTGATTAATTTAAAATGTTAAAAAGTCAGGTAAGTGCTGTACAATCTACAGAGGTTCCCCAATTGCATTTGCTGTAGAAATCTTTCAATAACAAGCAGCATAAATGGGTAATGGCTACTTTAGGCAAGAAGGAAATTCATCAGAAAGATTTGCTGGATCTCACACGATTACAAAGAGGAAAAGAAGGGGATGCTGAATGATCATGGTTGAAATGGATGGAAGCAAACTGAAAGTCTTCTTGAGATCACTGTGTCTAGAATGAAGGCATTGTAACACTTTCATTTTTGTCTGTATCCTTTTGATCTAGATTCAAAATTCCAGGAAAGGGTTTGGTTAGCTAAACCTGTCATGTGACTGTCTCTTGTTTCTATTACACTTGCCCCTTGGGACTATCACAGTGGTGAGGGAAGCATCCAGCAACATCATCTATAACTCCTAAGGAAAGGAAGAGAGAAAGGGAAAGAAAAAGAAAGAAAGAAAGGAGAAAAAGAAGGAGGGAAGGAAGGAAGAGCGGGCGGGAGAAGGGAGGGAAGAAAGAAAGAAAGGAAGGGAGAGGGAAAGAAATAAAAAAAGAAGGAGTTGGGTAGGTCTGAGAGAGAGAAAAGGCGGAGAGGAAAAAAAGAAAAAAAAACAAAAGAAGGAAGAAAGAAGAGAAAAAGAGAAAAGTGAGAAAGTAAGAAGAAAAGAAAGCCTGGAAGACAAAAAGAAAAGCAGAAAGAGAAAGAAAGAGAGAAACTACATGAATGTGCATTTGAAACTGGTTGGATAAATTATGCTCCAAATACACAGAATATTATACAATCATGAAAAGTTATGGGGAAAACATTGAATGACTTGAAAACCTGCATTCAATATAGTATTAAGTAAAAAAAGTAGGTTACCAACAGTATACTCAATATAATCCCATTTTTTGAATGAATACATACATACATAAGAAAACATGTATGCATAGAAAAAATGGTGATGGGATTTCAAATTATTTTAGTGTCTTACTTTAGCTAATCTTTGTGATCTAAGTTTTAAAAATAGATATATACTGCCTTTTAAAGGGTTATTTTTTTTTAAGATTTTATTTATTTATTTGACAGATGGAGATCACAAGTAGGCAGAGAAGAAGGCAGAGAGAGAGGATGAAGCAGGCTCCTTTCTGAGCAGAGAGCCGGATGCGGGGCTCGATCCCAGGATCCTGGGGTCATGACCTGAGCCGAAGGCAGAGGCTTAACCCACTGAGCCACCCAGGCGCCCCTGAAAGGATTATTTTAAAAGAAAACACTTTTCAGGTTTCTAAACCTCCTCCTGCATCTCTGAAGTAACTACAATATTATTACCTCATTCTATATATGGAGAAGCTGAGGCCCAGAGAGAATATTATCAGACAGAATCACAAAGCAAATGTAAGATAAGAACCTAAAGCCTTAGTCTCAAAGTCTTGATCCTCTTTTCTTCTGTCTTCTATGAGGCCTGGAGTAACTGAATGTGTACAAAGAGGGTAAAAACCACCCTTCTTGTGAATCAGACCAACCTCCATTCCTTCTTGAGATTTGAGACCTGCCTTTGAAGCTTCTTGAGCTTGGGCTTTTCCTCCATTTTTGCAAGAGAGGGTCATTAAAGTGATATTGGAAATTCTGTGTGTTGTACCGGAACTACTGGATGCTATCTTTCACATGCCATTTTGAAATCGTCTCTGTTTCTGAAAGGTCACTACCACTGGCTAAATGGCATTGGTTTCCAGGCATTTACAGATGTACATGATGACTCCTGAAAGGGGTTTTCATGGATTGAAGAACCCAGCCAATGTGACATGAGTAGTAAACATCTCTTTGAACATTAGAAGACAAGATAAACCTGGAGGTGCATGTCACCAGCCAACTAGAAAGGGAGCCATGCTTTCCTGAGATGACTACTGTCACTGCACCATTCTCACAGCCTAACCTAGCCCAGGCCACAGCTTGGGAGCTGGCATTTTGTTCACACAACACCGTGGTGCTCATGAGAACAACTCCTATTTGCAGCTCCTCCATACCCTGGTGTTCCATAAGAGGGACTGGTGTTCTGTAAGAGGAACTCCAATGAGACTTAGTGATTTTCAGGGGTGAGGCTAAGACACAGGATCAATGGATGCTGCTTCTCACTGTGAATTCTGAAAGCTCTCAGAAAAAGCAGTCAGATTTCATATAAATTTCTTTGAGGTAGTCAGTGTGTTGAGGGATCATGGTCATTTCTGACTTCAGCCATGTCCACCATTTTCTAGCACCAAGTGTGATGGTATAAAATGATTCTGTATCATATTTCCCCCTGTACCTTTGTCTGGTGGCACAACCTCGTGCCCCACAGTGAAGCACTTGCTGGAAGTTTCAGATGAGACTGTGTGAAGCCAGGTGACTTCCACCCAGGGAAGAGGCCATATTGAAAGCCCAAATGAGGTAGTTTGCTAATCTCCCAAACTAAATATATATACCAAAGTAATCCTAAGAAATCTGTATTCCAATCAAGATGATTCATGCCTACTATGTGGGTTTCTATTGTTTGCTCTTTCCCAAGGCATCTAGGGAAGGGTAAGAGCCTGGATTCCTTCCTATGAAGTATCACATTTTTGATAGAAATAAAAAGAACATTGGATGTAATATCAGATCTGAATTGAAATACCAACTGAACACTTACCAGCATGTCAGAATAGTTATCTAATGCAATGGTTCTCAGAGTGTGATCCCCCTGAGGGTCCCTGAGACCCTTTCAGGGCTATACAAAGTCAAATCTATTTTCACAAAAATACCAAGACGTCCTTTGTCTTTTCACTATCATTCTTTCACAAGAAGTTTGGAGAGAATATGAAACATGTGATGTTGTTATTGCACTGATGGATATTAGGTGTGTTTGTGGGGTCTTGTGATTTAAATTTTTGTGTTTTAATTTCTAATATATACTAATAAAATTAACCCACATAAAAAATTTTGAGATTACATGGGAATTATTGATCTAATCTCTTTGCACCTCTGCCTCCCAACGTAGCAACAGGCTATTAAATAAATAAATAATAAATGAGATTAAAAGTACCTGCATTAGGAGCAATACATCAAAATATATCTCTCCCTACTCAAATACAGGCATTGTCCCAAATTCATAGGAGCACTCAGTTTCATCCTTTATGGGAATGAGTTTCATTCCTGCTTAAAAACGTCCATTGTCCCCCTCTCTTCAAAGCCAGACCCTTGATAATCTTGGATTGACTGTTCCAAGGCCTTCCCTTTAGATCCAATTTCCTGCCTCAACTTCCCATCCCAGGTTTCTCTGTGTCAATCCTGGAAATATTAAGTGCCCTGTACCTGTTCAAGTATATCTGATAGATGCCATAGAACATCTTTGAGGAGTAAAGGCAGAGTCTTTCTCAAAATGAGTGGTCATTTCCAGTGTCAACCATTCCAGGAAGTCGAGTGGTCCAGGACAGAGCTTGGGAAGAAATCCTTCAGTAATGGTCCCCTGGGTCTCATTCTTCTTCTTCTTCTTCTTTTTTTTTTTTTTAATTTTTTAAAAAGATTTTTATTTATTTTTATTTGACAGAAATCACAAGTAGGCAGAGAGGCAGGCAGAGAGAGAGAGGAGAAAGCAGGCTCCCTGCTGAGCAGAGAGCCCCATGAGGGGCTTGATCTCAGGACCCTGGGATCATGACCTGAGCCGAAGGCAGAGGCTTTAACCCACTGAGCCACCCAGGCGCCCCCCTGGGTCTCATTCTTGGGTCAGATTTGTGTTGCCTCCTAGAAGTAAAGGAAACTTATAGAGAGACCAGAGCCTGGCAGAAAGAACCCCTATATTGGCAAGTCTTTTCATACCTGTTTATCCCCAAATCCTCTGTACCAACTCCTCAGGGACTCATTGGTTCTCAGAATAAAATAACCCTATCATTTCTCTATCCTGCCACAGCTGAGATACCAGCATTCCCATTTCCTCTATAAGAAGATGGCTCTGGCACCCTGTGTCAGATGAAATAGAACAGGAAAAGCTTGGTGGCAGAAAAATGCACCAAGACAGTGGGGACAGAGCAGTTTGAATTGAATAAGTATTTCCCAATAACATCAGGATTGATTAAATGTACTCAGTGAGGAAAATAGAGCAGCTGAGGAGTTACACTAAGGATTCTGGCTTGGAACAGTGAGGGAAGAGAAGCTCATCATTGAGACAGAGTAGTGAAGGAGAGCTGGACTGAGAGGGAGGGAGAGTCAGAGAAACTCTGGTCTACAGCTCAGCTAGAGGTAATCCTGAAGGTCACAAAATGGCAGCTAAATCCCACAGGGATCGTACTATGCCTCTACAGATCTTGCAGCTGTAACAATGAAGCTGTCAAGAAAGCAGCAATCATTTTGTAAAATTCTCCAGAGTCCCTGTTGCTGATTCTTATTGTCAACTGCCTTTCTTGACTGTGCTTCTGGCCCCTGACTTGATTTCCCCCTTGGCCTTCATAGCTGCTTTTGTACCCCTAAGCCCTGGCTCAATTCAGCACACACTTTCATTCATGACTCCCAAGACCAGCTCAGAAAACCCTTTATTCTTCCTGTGCTACTAGTTCTCTTCATTAGAAACTGAGGAAAGGAAGGACAAAGAAAGAACATGTAGAGCAAGAAGAGAGAAGGATCCCAGGAGAATGAGAATAATAAAGCAGCCATTAGCAAACTCGAAAAGCTCTTCTTTCTTCTGTGGTGTACTTTTCCAAGTCTTACTTTCAAGGGAATTATTTTAAATGGCTAATTTGGAGAATTTGTGTCATTTGGGTAAATTTGGATTGAGAGCCAGATCTCTCACCCTCAGAATGATTCAATTCATTGTAAGCAAATATCATTTCATTCAAAAGTCAATTGTTACCATAGAAACAATAATAATAAAAATATACGATGTCTTCAGAGTGGCTTGTTAATTTCTAGCTATTGTTTATATAAATGACCTCTTATTATCCTAAGGATATAAGCAGCCCTTGATAATTCATTATAGACAAAAATTTGCCACTTCCTAAATATTTTGCAGGAAGATGAGAAACAGTATAAGAGCCAAAAGTTTGTTTTGTTTAAATCGCTTGCAGGTTTTTGTCCAGCGACAGGTAAAGTAATGATCTATAACAGCTAAGTTTCTTCCTAGGTGGTATTACAATGCCATGTCAGAGGTATGGCTTATCTGTCAATTCCGACCTAAGTGACAATAAATTCCCCAAAATGCTACTTGTCAATAATCTACTTGTAATGGATGAAGGAAGTTGTTCTAATCAGGATAGGCTAAGTTATCCTGTAGTGACAAACAATCCCCAGAGTTCAGTGGTGTGAAGAGCAGACTTAATTGTGCTGCAAGTACATTACTTGTAGATGGAGGGGTTTGTTGCACATCACCTTCACTCAGAAACCCAAGCTAGTCACAGCTGTGGGAGGGAGAGAGAGACGATGAAGAATCATCATTCACTCTTAATCCTACAAGTAATATATGTCATTCTGCTCTCATTGTTTTAATGCTAAAGTCACATGAGTTGGCCTAAATTCAATAAGGAGCTGAAAATAGAAAACTAAATATTAAGGAACAAGTATAAATTTTAACAGAACAGGAATAAAGACACCTTCATTTTAAACTCTAAGCTCATTAACAAAATATTTTGCATGAAGACAAAAGCAAAGAGAATAAAAAATACAATGAACCCAGAACGCATGTTGAAAATCTGAATTATATAACATCAGGAACAAGATATTTGGGGAGGGGTAAGGTCATATAATTTGTATCTTATTTTATCAGCAAAATTTGAACATATTAAGTGACTTATCCAAGATCACACAGCTAGTTTGCAGTGGCCTTTTTACTTACAGTTAGTAGTCTTTGAAGTAGGAGCCCTGTGAAGACTAAATTTCAAAACCACAATAGTAATAAAGGCACAGCTAGCTTGAGAAGTCTTTTATGTTAAAAATCATTGATCACATCTTCATTCTATTTGTAAGGAGCTAATTATCATTTATTGCAATAAATAAAGTCAAATCACCACTCAGAGACGCCATGTTCTCTGTTGTAAACCTGGACAATCTAAACAGATAAGTAGTTGCCCATTACTTTCTCTAAGAACTTACCCTTCAGTAAAGCCTCAGGATAAATCATGAGCATATGCTTAAGCATAACATCTGAAGTCAAAGAGAAGGATTGGCGGGGCGCCTGGGTGGCTCAGTGGGGTAAAGCCTCTGCCTTCAGCTCGGGTCATGATCTCAGGGTCCTGGAATCGAGCCCCGTATGGGGTCCCTGCTCAACAAGAGGCCTGCTTCCGCCTCTCTTTCTGCCTGCCTCTCTGCCTACTTGTGATTTCTCTCTCTGTCAAATGAATAAATAAAATCTTAAAAAAAAGAGAGAGAGAGAGAGAAGGATTGACAAATATTAAAGAGACCTGAGAGAGCCTGATTCACCCCAGAGTTCTCCAATAACCATGTGCTCTTAATATTCCACAGAGGAAATGAAAGATACAGAAAATTAATTGTAGAACAAAATGTCTTGACCATGAACTTTGACATAATTTTTTCATTCTGAGCTTGCTTAATAATAAAAAATAAATAAAAACATCATGTTGGTGAGCATTCTTTTCTCAAAAGAACTTTATTGTTGGAATCAAGAATTTGTCTCAGAGAATCACAAAGAATCATAGAAACAAAAATAATAAAGTAATGAGAAGAAATGACAACCCTATTTCAGGGTTTGAATAGGCGTGCCTGATGGCCTTTGCATCATACTTTAATGACAGAATTGAACTTTGAGGTCTGTGGTTGAGAGAGAACCATTAAAAAATCATCCATGTCTTTAATAAAGACAATGTGGGTCATCTGGCTGTGATACTTATATAAGAACAGGTGATAAATTAGTAAACAAGACATCTTAGAAGTTTTCTGCACCAAACATGGTCCCAGTATAAGACCTTCTAGATCATCTGTTTGATGGTCACATTACCCCAGGTCCTGTGATGGGGTAGTTCACAGCAACTCAAGCTCTCAAATTTAGCAGGTCTTCCACTAAACTGAGCTGAAATTTTCTCAAGCGAACTCCTAATATTTGTTCTTAGCTGTCTTATACGGTGAGACAGAAAAAGACTACCCCTTCTTCCTATTCTTTTAAATATTTTAAATTGGTTTTCATGTCCTCACTCAATGTTTTGTAACAGACAAAGGGAGCTACCAACTAAGAATCTTGTGGATACCTCAAGTGTATCAAGGTGCTGCAGTACCTGAAACTACTTTCTGAGGGTACAATCCTCAGAAGAAGAACCTTAATCTTCTGTATGTTGGGAGTGAAAGTTACCCTGCTGTAACAGTTATCAGGAAGGCTTTTACCATGTCATTGTTGATTGCAGCATTGTTCTTTGGCTGTATTTGAGGAGGTGAAAAAATTAACCATTATAGGAACATAAGCATATTGTTTCTTGTTTAGATTTTATTTAATAATCACAAAATTCAAAATGAAATTCATCTCAACTTGGAAGGAGGTAAGGAGTATATGAACCACAAAGAACCACAACAAATATTTACAGCCCAACTATTACAGGATATAAGAACAAACTAGAGATTAGAAAGTCTTCTCTCCAGCTGAAGAAGAAATTGTTTGGTAGTTAAGATAAAACACAAAATCCAGTCTATGAGATTTGCATCTGATTATCAATAGTGATCTTCCTGCTGTCTATCCAATCTTAGATCCAAAGCATTTCATAGATTCCACAATAGTAATACCCAAGACATATACTTGCCTTCTGGCCACTGAGTCTTGACAGCGTAGACTTCAAAATCAAGAACCATTTGTATGGGGTCCATCATCAATCTTGGATGAGATCCCAAAATTCATAAGGTTCAGTGAGATGTTCTCATCAGGAAATTTCTTCCCATGGGTGGGCTTGCTACAGAGCCATTATGGTAAGTAAAGTCTCCACCCTGCCACATAAACTTTAGAATAGTTCTGTGAAAGCCTAATTCTTAAAACCAAATCCATTCTTTCCTATGCTGAAATCACTAACATTTACTACCATCTTTGGAGCTCAGACTGAACACAGTTTGAAAAGATACAGCCTGGGCTCTCCTTTAATGTTGATGTGTTGAATCATAGAAGTGGGTTGCCCATTGCTGGGAGTGGAAGCAGAATGGGCTGGCAAAACTGTGGCTCTAAGTGATGTCATATGCAAATCAGGGAACCAAACATTTTTAAGAGAGCAAATTTGGAAGTGTGTATATGAAAAAATCTAGAAGTGTATTAACACATTTATCATTTCAATGAGATCCCTCACAAGAATGCAAGATGAATTATAGGATAGTGTTTAATGATAAATGGATTTAGGAGTTAAGTATAATGAACATTTTACCATCAGTACTTTTACTGTTTTAAAGAATGCCTCAAGGACACCTGGGTGGCTCAGTTAGTTAAGCGTCTGCCTTCAGCTCTGGTCACGATCCTAGGGTCCTGGGATTGAGTCTCAAATAGGGCTCCTTGCTCAGTGGGGAATCTAGTCTGCTTATCCCTCTCCCTCTGCCCCTCCCCTCTACTCATGCTCACTCTCTCAAATAAATAAATAAAACCTTTATTTTAAAAGGAATGCTTTCACTAAATGAGAACTGCTAATCTGAATTTTGTCTTATTTATAAGAAAGTAAATTGAGGGGGACCTGGGTGGCTCAGTGGGTTGGGCCACTGCCTTTGGCTCAGGTCATGATCTTGGGTTCCTGGGATCAAGCCCCACATCGGGCTCTCTGCTCAGTGGGGAGCCTGCTTCCCTCTCTCTCTCTCTCTGCCTGCCTCTCTGCCTACTTGTGATCTCTACCTGTCAAATAAATAAATAAATAAAATCTTTAAAAAAAAAAAAGAAAGTAAATTGAGACACAAAGTATTGACCACCATACTTCATCTCTCAGCAACATTCAAAATATCTGTCCTCTCCCTCCTTCTTGAAATATTCTTTTATCATGATCAGAGCCCCGTGGAAACCATGCAATCCCAATCCTTGTACCTAACTAACCACAGGGACTACATCTGTCTGGGGAAACCTGTTATCGAACTCTACCTGCTATGGAGACACCAAAAGATAGAGAGCCATGTTTACCTTGACTTTCATTACTCAACACTGTTTGGGTTTCCTTCCTACCTCCTTCTCTAGCTCTACTTTAGTCTCACCCTCCTCTCTGGCCATTTGAACTTGGAGCTCCAGAAAGTTTGATCTTTTTTCTTCTCCCTCTATACTCTCTTTACTATAACTGTGAAACTGAGTATTCCATGGTAATTCACAGCAATGGAGCACTGTAGTCACCCATTCATATTGATTACAGCCCCATTCTGAGATGAGAATGAAGGATTTCCTGGACGAGTCCTAAGGGTGCAAAAAATGATGGTGTATGCTTGGACTGTTTCTTAGACAATTAAGCTATTTTGCCAAAAAAATGATGAAGATATATTTGTCTTTCCTCTGCTGAAAATATTCAAGCATTTCCTAAGCAACAATCATGGTCTATGAGTGAGTGATTTGCTATAGAAGTTCCAGTGTATGTTTAAGGGAAGAAAATAAAATTACATGAAATTATTAATAATAACACAAATAATGCAGTAGCATATACCTTATTTTTTAAAGTTTCCACAGAACTGAAATATAAAACTATAATAATAAGTAGAAAAATAACTTGAAGTTTAGAGTACATACACAAAAGCTTATTTTTTTTAATTTTTTATAAACATATAATATATTTTTATCCCCAGGGGTACAGGTCTGTGAATCGCCAGGATTATACACTTCACAGCATTCACCATAGCACATACCCTCCACAATGTCCATAACATTGTCCACCCCCCTCTCCCAACCCCCCTCCCCCCAGCAACCCTCAATTTGTTTTGTGAGATTAAGAGTCACTTATGGTTTCTCTCCCTCCCAATCCCATCTTGTTTCATTTATTCTTCTCCTACCCCCTTAGCCCCCTCATGTTGCATCTCCAAGTCCTCATATCAGTGAGATCATATGATAGTTGTTTTTCTCCGATTGACTTATTTCACTAAGCATGATACCCTCTAGTTCCATCCATGTTGTCGCAAATGGCAAGATTTCATTTCTTTTGATGGCTGCATAGTATTCCATTGTGTATATATACCACATCTTCTTTATCCATTCATCTGTTGATGGACATCTAGGTTCTTTCCATAGTTTGGCTATTGTGGACATTGCTGCTATAAACATTCGGGTGCACGCGCCCCTTCAGATCACTACATTTGCATCTTTAGGGTAAATACCCAGCAGTGCAATAACTGGGTCATAGGGTAGATCTATTTTCACCATTTTGAGGAACCTCCATGCTGTTTTCCAGAGTGGTTGCACCAGCTTGCATTCCCACCAACAGTGTAGGAGGGTTCCCCTTTCTCCGCATTTTTGCTAGCAACTGTCATTTCCTGACTTGTTGATTTTAGCCATTCTGACTGGTGTAAGGTGATATCTCATTGTGGTTTTGATTTGTATTTCCCTGATGCCAAATGATGTGGAGCACTTTTTCATGTGTCTGTTGGCCATCTGGATGTCTTCTTTGCAGAAATGTCTGTTCATGTCTTCTGTCCATTTCTTGATTGGATTATTTGTTCTTTGGGTGTTGAGTTTGCTAAGTTCTTTATAGATTTTGGACACTAGCCCTTTATCTGATATGTCGTTTGCAAATATCTTCTCCCATTCTGTCAGTTCTCTTTTGGTTTTGTTAACTGTTTCCTTTGCTGTGCAAAAGCTTTTGATCTTGATGAAATCCCAATAGTTCACATTTGCCCTTACTTCCCTTGCCTTTGACAATGTTCCTAGGAAGATGTTGCTGCGGCTGAGGCTGTTGCCTGTGTTCTTCTCAAGGACTTTGATGGATTCATTTCTCACATTGAGATCCTTCATCCATTTTGAGTCTATTTTCGTGTGTGGTGTAAGGAAATGGTCCAATTTCATTTTTCTGCATGTGGCTGTCCAATTTTCCCAACAGCATTTATTGAAAATCCTGTCTTTTTTCCATTGGACATTCTTTCCTGCTTTGTCAAAGATTAGTTGACCATAGAGTTGAGGGTCTATTTCTGGGGTCTCTATTCTGTTCCATTGATCTATGTGTCTGTTTTTGTGCCATTACCATGCTGTCTTGATGATGACAGCTTTGTAATAGAGCTTCAAGTCCAGAATTGTGATGCCACCAACTCTGGCTTTCCTTTTCAATATGCCTTTGGCTATTCAAGGTCTTTTCTGGTTCCATATAAATTTTAGGATTATTTGTTCTATTTCTTTGAATAAAATGGATGGTACTTTGATAGGAATTGCATTAAATGTGTAGATTGCTTTAGGTAGAATAGACATTTTCACAACATTTGTTCTTCTAATCCAGGAGCATGGAACATTTTTTCATTTCTTTGTGTCTTCCTCAATTTCTTTCATGAGTACTTTATAGTTTTCTGAGTATAGATTCTTAACCTCTTGGGTTAGGTTTATTCCTAGGTATCTTATGGTTTTGGGTGCAATTGTAAATGGGATTGACTCTTTAATTTCTCTTTCTTCTGTCTTGTTGTTGGTGTAGAGAAATGCAACTGATTTCTGTGCATTGATTTTATATCCTGACACTTTACTGAATTCCTGTAAAATTTCTTGCAGTTTTGGAGTGGAGTCTTTTGGGTTTTCCACATATAGTATCATATCATCTGCGAAGAGTGATAGTTTGACTTCTTCTTTGCTGATTTGGATGCCTTTAATTTCCTTTTGTAGTCTGATTGCTGAAGCTAGGACTTCTAGTACTATGTTGAATAGCAGTGGTGATATTGGACATCCCTGCCTTGTTCCTGACATTAGCGGAAAAGCTTTCAGTTTTTCTCCATTGAGAATGATATTTGTAGTGGGTTTTTCATAGATGGCTTTGATAATATTGAGGTATGTGCCCTCTATCCCTACACTTTGAAGAGTTTTGATCAGGAAAGGATGCTGTACTTTGGAAAATGATTTTTCAGCATCTATTGAGAGTATCATATGGTTCTTGTTCTTTCTTTTATTAACGTGTTGTATCACATTGATTGATTTGCGGATGTTGCACCAACCTTGCAGCCCTGGAATAAATCCCACTTGGTCGTGGTGAATAATCCTTTTAATGTACTGTTGAATCCTATTGACTAGTATTTTGGTGAAAATTTTCAAATCTGTGTTCATCAAGGATATTGGTCTGTAGTTCTCTTTTTTAATGGGATCCTTGTCTGGTTTTGGGATCAAGGTGATGCTGGCCTCATAAAATGAGTTTGGAAGTTTTCCTTCCATTTCTATTTTTTGGAACAGTTTCAGGAGAATAGGAATTAATTCTTCTATAAATGTTTGGTAGAATTCCCCTGGGAAGCTGTCTGGCCCTGGGCTTTTGTTTGTTTGGAGATTTTTGATGACTGTTTCAATCTCCTTACTGGTTATGGGTCTGTTTTGGTTTTCTATTTCTTCCTGGTTCAGTTGTGGTAGTTTATATGTTTCTAGGAATGCATCCATTTCTTCCAGATTGTCAAATTTGTTTGCATAGGGTTGCTCATAGTATGTTCATATAATAGTTTGTATTTCTTTGGTGTTAGTTGTGATCTCTCCTCTTTCATTCATGATTTTATTTATTTGGGTCCTTTCTCTTTTCTTTTTGATTAGTCTGGGCAAGGGTTTATCAATCTTATTAATTCTTTCAAAGAACCAGCTCCTAGTTTCATTGATTTGCTCTATTATTTTTTTTTTTTTGTTTCTATTTCATTGATTTCTGCTCCAATCTTTATGATCTCTCTTCTCCTGCAGGGTTTAGGATTTCTTTCTTATTCTTTCTCCAGCTCCTTTAGGTGTAGGGTTAGGTTGTGTACTTCAGACCTTTCTTGTTTCTTGAGAAAGGCTTGTACCACTATATATTTTCCTCTCAGGACTGCCTCTGCTGTGTCCCACAAATTTTGAACCATTGTGTTTTCATTATCATTTGTTTCCATGAATTTTTTCAATTCTTCTTTAATTTCCTTGTTGACCCATTCATTCTTTAGAAGGATGCTGTTTAGTCTCCATGTATTTAGGTTCTTTCCAAATTTTTTCTTGTGATTGAGTTTTAGCTTCAGAGCATTGTGGCCTGAAAAGATGCAGGGAATGATCCCAATCTTTCGATACCGGTTGAAACCTGATTTAGGACCAGGATGTGATCTATTCAGAAGAATGTTCCATGTGCACCAGAGATGAATGTGTATTCTGTTGCTTTGGGATTAAATGTTCTGAATATATCTGTGATGTCCATCTGGTCCAGTGTGTCATTTAGGGCCTTTATTTCCTTGTTGATCTTTTGCTTAGATGATCTGTCCATTTCAGTGAGGGGAGTGTTAAAGTCCCCTATGATTATTGTATTATTGTTGATGTGTTTCTTTGGTTTTGTTATTAATTGGTTTATATAGTTGGCTGCTCCCACGTT
Organism: Mustela nivalis; assembly: GCF_964662115.1. Classification (NCBI taxonomy): domain Eukaryota; kingdom Metazoa; phylum Chordata; class Mammalia; order Carnivora; family Mustelidae; genus Mustela; species Mustela nivalis. Next base: position 104,099,367 of record NC_139027.1, on the reverse strand, counting down.
AGGGACATAGATATTTAAAATTGTTAGATCTTCTTGTTGGATAGATCCTTTGAGTATGATATAGTGTCCTTCCTCATCTCTTATTATAGTCTTTGGCTTAAAATCTAATTGATCTGATATAAGGATTGCCACTCCTGCTTTCTTCTGATGTCCATTAGCATGGTAAATTGTTTTCCACCTCCTCACTTTAAATCTGGAGGTGTCTTCGGGTCTGAAATGAGTTTCTTTTAGGCAACATATAGATGGGTTTTGTTTTTTTTATCCATTCTGAAACCCTGTGTCTTTTAATTGGTGCATTTAGCCCATTAAAATTCAGTGTAACTATTGAGAGATATGAGTTTAGTGCCACTATATTACCTGTAAGGTGGCTGTTACTGTATTTTGTCTCTGTTCCTTTCTAATCTACTACTTTTAGGCTCTCTCTTGCTTAGAGGACCCCTTTCAATACTTCCTGTAGAGCTGGTTTGTGTTTGCAAATTCTTTCAGTTTTTGTTTGTCCTGGAAGCTTTTTATCTCTCCTCTTTTCAATGATAGACTAGCTGGATATAGTATTCTTGGCTGCATGTTTTTCTCGTTTAGTGCTCTGAAAATATCATGCCAGCTCTTTCTGGCCTGCCAGGTCTCTCTGGATAAGTCTGCTGCCAATCTAATATTTTTACCATTGTATGTTACAGACTTCTTTTCCTGAGCTGCTTTCAGGATTTTCTCTTTGTCACTAAGACTTGTAAATTTTACTATTAGGTGATGGGATGTGGACCTATTCTTGTTGATTTTGAGGGGGGTTCTCTGCACCTCCTGGATTTTGATCTTGTTCCCTTTGCCATATTAGGGAAATTCTCTCCAATAATTCTCTCCAATATACCTTCTGCTCCCCTCTCTCTTTCTTCTTCTTCTGGAATCCCAATTATTCTAATGTTGTTTTGTCTTAATGTGTCACTTATCTCTCGAATTCTCCCCTCGTGGTCCAGTAGCTGTTTGTCCCTCTTTTGCTCAGCTTCTTTATTCTCTGTCATTTTGTCTTCTATATCGCTAATTCTTTCTTCTGCCTCATTTATCCTAGCAGTGAGAGCCTCCATTTTTTATTGCACCTCATTAATAGCTTTTTTTATTTCAACTTGGTTAGATTTTAGTTCTTTTATTTCTCTGGAAAGGGCTTTTATATCTCCCAAGAGGGTCTCTCTAATATCTTCCATGCCTTTTTTGAGCCTGGCTAGAACCTTGAGAATTGTGATTCTCAACCCTAGGTCTGACATATTACCAATGTCTGTATTGATTAGGTCCCTAGCCTTCAGTACTGCCTCTTGTTCTTTTTTTTTTTTTTTTTTTTGTGGTGAATTTTTCTGCCTTGTCATTTTGTCCAGATAAGAGTATATGAAGGAGCAACTAAAATACTAAAAGAGTGGCAAAGACCCCAGGAAAATACACTTTTACCAAATAAGAAGAGATACTAAATCGTGGGGGGAGAGGAGATAAAAAGGGGTTCAGAAAAAAAAAAGAAACAATTTAAAAAAGAAAACGAATAAAGAAAAAAATATAAAAAAGAAATATATATATATTTATATTAGACAAACTAGTTAAAAAAGAAAAGGGTAAAAGTTAAAAAAAATTAGCAGAAGAAGGAAAAAAATAGAAAAAGAAAAAAAATTAAATTAACTGCAAGACTAAAGAATCATGGGGAGAAAGCCTTGAGTTCCATGCTTTGCTTTCTCCTCCTCTGGAATTCCACTGCTCTCCTTGGTATTGAACCTGCACTCCTTGGTAGGTGAACTTGGTCCTGGCTGGATTTCTTGTTGATCTTCTGGGGGCGGGGCCTGTTGTAGTGATTCTCAAGTGTCTTTGCCCCAGGTGGAATTGCACCGCCCTTACCAGGGGCTGGGCTGAGTAATCAGCTCAGTTTTGCTTTCAGGAGCTTTTGTTCCCTGAATGCTTTCCTAGAGTTCCAGAGGACGGGAATGAAAATGGCGGCCTCCCAGTCTCCGGCCCAGAGGAGCCGAGAGCTTGGGGCCCATTCCTTAGTGCGCCCTCAGAGAATAGCACCCAATTACTCCCGTCTCCCTGGCCTCCAGCCATGCTCCAAGCTCACTGAGCCTGCAACCGGTTCAAGGTAACCCCGAGCTGAGCGCTCACTCCTCGGCTCTGTCTCTGTAGCTGGCTTCCCCATTCTAATACCTGCAAGCTTGCAACACTCAGACACCCCTGGTCCTTCTGTGACCCTGTGGGACCTGAGGCCACGCTGAGGCCACCCCACATGGGCTTCACCCCGGTTTAGCCTCTGGAGCGATGTCCCTCAGCAGAACAGACTTTTTAAAGTCCTGATTTTGTGCTCCGTTGCTCCGCCGCTTGCTGGGAGTTGGCCCCTCCCCCCACGGTCTATCTTCCCCTCGCTTTGGATTCACTTTTCCACCAGTCCTACCTTTCAGAAAGTGGTTGATTTTCTGTTTCTAGAACTGCTGTTCTTCTTCTCTTCGATGTCAGTTGGATTTGTAGGTGTTTGCAATCTTTAGATAAGCTATCTAGCTGATCTCCTGCTACCTGATGTAGTCTCAGCCTGCTACTTCTCTGCCATCTTGACTCCTTCTCTACACAAAACCTTGTTAACAGAAGACCAAACTACCATACAATGGACATAAGAACTAAATTATACTTTTTTAAAAAACTAAATTATAAATAGAATCTTAATTTCTTAATATCATTTGCTTTCCAAAAACTCCCTAATGAAGACACAGCCATGAGTTAAGCAGAGTATAATGGATTAACTTGGGGTTGCTTGGTAGCCATTGGATATAGGGATATAGACACAACAGTGTCTATTCCAAGAGTGGGTATTTCCTAGAAATGGTCTCCTTCTTTTGCCTGTTCTCTTGAAAGTCCCATTAGTATCTATATACCTTGGCTGCCAATAAGTGGATTAGTGGTGCCTTTCATAGTAGATTAGTGTTCCTTCTGCATTTAATTAAAGTAGAGTTCATTCCATCATCCCTAAGAGCAAAATTATGCTGAGAGAAATTCCTTATGTGCAGACATTGACTACAAATATGTCTCCCATTTGGGTCCTTAAAGTGATCCAGTTGGCTGCACAGTTCAGAATTTCTGGAATAACATACAAATTCTGTGATTTTTCTCCTGAAAACAGAAGTGTCAACTCAGTAAGTTGGAGGAAGTAGGGAGGGTTCTATTCCTGACATGATTTCAATCTCACACTTTCTAATAAGATCCCACTTGCAAATCATTTTGTTAAATGGTAAAAACATTAATGTCCTCCTCAAGCTGATAAACTTGCCAAAGAAGAAGTCAAATCAGGGTATTTCCTTAGCTCATAGATGGACTCAGGTCATTAAATGCTTTGTCTCCAGACAGTACCATCTAAGGATTTGTTAATGCTATAAACATCAAAATAAATTGTTTCATAGATGGACTGACAACACTCTGGTCTGCAGCTGGGTTACCATTTTATGTAGCTTCTCACACAACAGCAAATATTTCAGCCTTGAGTCATTTTATGCCCCCAAATACATTAACTGTCTGACTCTTTTCATAAGGACTAAAACAAATGGCCACAAAACGTCTATCCTAGTGGTTTGCAACTCTGGGTACCCATGAGAAACACTTAGGAAACATTTAAATTGCATGACTGAACCTCACTCTTAGAAATTCTAATTTAACTACTCTCTGGAGTGGGGCCCAGACAGAGCATTTTTTTAAAAGATCCTAGGTAATTCTGCTGTTAAGATGGAGAGTCAAGGTGGAGAGCCACTGTCTGTTCTCTCCAATTCCATCTCTGTCTGGGGCTTGCAAATCTAAGTCTTTGTGAATACCAAGAAAATAAAATATTTATTTCTTTCCTTTTTTGGTTAATCCCCCTAAAGAATATTTTTATTTAGACTAAAGAGAACATCCATCTCTAACATTTGTCTTTGCCTCTATCCCTTGGCTTTCAAAATGGTGATGGACAATGTGTGAGAAAAGGGATAAGAGGAGAGAGCACTTGGGAAGGAAGTCCAGGCTCACCTACTTTCTGCTGCTCTTTGAGCTGTACATATGTCATATATGTCAAGATAATGGCAGTGGACCGGGAAGGCAATATTAGGTAGTATGCTACTACTCTAATGGGCAAGAAAGGAGACCACAAATGATTTGTGGGCTCGTCAGGAGATCGCTGGCAGGGGAAAATCCAACCATAAGAATGATCTAGGGGAATATCTGTGGCTGTGGCCATTGGTGACCATACCCACTGCTGATACAGGTGACCAAAGAATCCTTCCAAGAGCCAGTTCTAAATTGTTACTTGCTTGATTGTAATAGTCAACAAAGCCCCAAGGCATTTTTCTTTCTACTTCCAACCCCCTATCCCCAGCTTCAACCCAGCTTCAGAGGTTTTAAGATACTATTTTGTAGAGTCTGCATTTCTCTTTATTGTTTGTTTACATCTCACACATGCACAAAATCTTTACCCTAAAGACTGGATTGGGTCTTACAGATGCTTCCCTGGTGATGCCAAAAACGATGTGATGACAATGCCTTATCTGTGAGGAGGCACAGAAATTAAACAAATGAGACTTAACTCAAACCACTGACAACAACCAGTACCAAATTTATTTCTGATTTAAAGTTTACCAGAAATAGCAAGACACAGCCAACCTTTCCTCCCTCAGGAAGATCTAAGATGGACAACAAAAGTCCCTGTTGTCTGTTCTGTGCTGCTCTAGGACTACTTTGGCTAAGATTTCACATGTGAGGTCTAAGCACTGCATCTAGTACAACTGCTTGAACAGAGGAGTCCTTTCAGTTATGAAATACCTCCTTTTTGTATCTGTCTTTTCATACCTTACTTATGATGGCACCTGACATAACACAAAGTAATGCAAATGAGATTCAGTGTGAATCACTGATCAGACCCAGCACCAAGTTTACTTCTGATTCAGTTTACAAGCAATAGCAAAATATAGCAATTGGCAAATATATTACATAGCTTATGAAACTTTTTTCCAATGAGCCATGTCCCATAAATACATAAATTTCAGTTTTATTTACAATAAGCAGCCAACACAGAGTAGATTTATCCTGCTGTAATAGCTCATAGACAAAGATTCTCCTTTATTGTTCTGCTGGTAAATATAATTTACCAAATGGTTTTTCAGGAAATCTGGTTACTAGTGAGCTGGCAAGGGAATTTGCTGGTTTATCTTTTTCTTTCCCAGATGTCCCAAATAAATAAGTTGCAGGCCTGATTCTAAACTTTTTTTTTTTAAACAACTATAAATTAAAACAAACAAACAAAAAGCTTCCATACCCACTGCCATCTTGAATCCCCATGAAACCTTCGGAGCAAAGAGAGCAAGATTTCTCCTCCTTGTAGAGTGGGGGAAATTCCAATTCAGAAAACTTGATTGAGTCACCCAGAATCTTAAAGCAAGTTGATAATGGAGCAACTTGAGAAATTCAGCCCTTGATCCATAATATTCTGTGTTACACTTTCCCTTCTGGGTCATGATTCTTCATCAAGAACAACATGTGAGTTACCCCTGAAACTCACGTATATATAAAGGCAGAAAAAAATTAGAAGTGCTGTTTTAAACAGTGACCATTGGATAGTGTCTTATGTGCTCTGTAACTACCAATAGCAATAAATCCTAGAGATCTGAGCTGTGTGGCTGATGGAAGCATTGATAAATATCTCTCTAGTCACTGCTTCCAAGGAGAAGGGAACAACTCTCAAGGTGGTCATATAATGGTTTGTTCTCTTATGCACACAGGTGCTCCATCAGTTAGCATATGTAGCACGTTTTTTCTATGCTCATCTATGAACCTCTAGTGTCTGTAGGTGCATAGTAGGTGCACAGTAAATGTTTTCACTGGACTAAAAAAATCTGCCTTTGGAAACTCACAATAACCTTCCAAAGTAGGAAGCTCAGAAATAATTATCTTTACTTTGCAAATGAGGGAAACAGTGCTTAAGGAAATTTAATGGCATCTTCGAGTTTATAGCTGGAAAGTTGCCAAATCAGGGCTTATCCCGAGATCTCAATGAACTCAAAGAAGTTTTCTCTCCCCTCCTCCTGGGTTCTATGAATACTGTGGCAGTGCCTTCTTTTCCCTTTTCACAATGAAGGTCAGCATTGTTACTCAATAATCTCTTCATTGATTATGTAACCTTTGCCCCTATTATGTCCAGTTCAATTCCTGTTATTCAAAATGCAGACACTGAAAAGCTTCTAGACTCTTGTAATCAGCAAATTTGCAAGGTGAGGAATGAAAACTGGACTCTCAGTGCAAAGGTCCTTGGCACTAAATACCCATGTGCCACCAACAGTCCCTTAAATTAATAAGTCTCTGTTCCATTAACTGCAGAAGAATGGAGCTGGCAGAGTCTGTCCCTGTGACCACTGAATTCTTAAAGTCTCTGATAACTCCCCTTTGCTCTTTTATTCCTGCAGTGTGCACTTATCTAGGTGGATCTTAAGGGACTGGAATTATATTTCTTTTATTTCCTTTGCTAATGGTGAATCAACTTAACTTCACTACCTGTAAGATGCCCCAGGTGAGCTGTAGAGCCACCATCTTCCACAGCCTGCTGGATGAATCCAGAGAAGAGCAGTGAACCCCATCTCAACTAACTCAGTGCTGAATCCCTTCTGTGTCTTTTAGATATGTCTCCTTCAATCCAGATACTGTGGGGGACCGGAAGACACACTTAATACAACTTTCACTTCCAGATAAGCCAGAATAACCCAGAGCTCCCAGTGACGAGCAAAAATCTATTTAAAGTTTACCCAAGAGATAAAATAAGTATCAAGGCATCACAAAAGAAAGAGGAATAAAGAGGGAGAGGAATGAGGGACAGGAAAGAGAAAAGGGAAAGCAAGAGAAAGGAAACAAGACAAGAAAGAGAAACTGAGTTAATGCGGCACTAACCTGGGCTGGGCATGTCATACACGTGGCTGTGTTAGATTTTCCTCAGGACCTTGTGAAACAGACTTCATTCACACTGGGCCATTGTGGAAGACAAGGCTCAGGATTGTCATGGGCTTCCATTGCTGCAGAGATAGTCAGATAACAGTCACCAATCCAGTGAGCAGGGGACAGCGAGGCAACTGTGAGGGTCTACTGCATGGAAGAGACAAGTCTACAGTCTCACTTGCCATAGCAAACACGTTGGCTGGCCAAGTTCTGTTGTGGGCTGTCAGTCTTTAGTAGCTCTGGTAAACTGTGACTGGTATACAGGGGACCCATACTTCCCACGTGTGCTTTGGTCACAGCATGCCCCATTTTTCAACAGCAGAGGCCAAGATCCATTTCACCAAGGTTTACTTTATGTCTCTCCCTGTTCTTAGAAGCTTCATCAAGTCAGCAGCCTTCCATCTGGAACTTACCCAGTCAATGAGAGGGAAGGTGTATTTTTGAGGACCTTTAAGGATAAGTTCAAGCCTGGCTGGGATAAGAAACCCAGAAGCATTTTAAGGATTCTCCCTCTGCCCACTTAGCTCTCCCAGGAATGCCATTGCTTACTGTGATGACTGCCTCTCACAGCTACCATGACCTCACACTTTGGGAAAAGAGGGAGGACGATATACCCCAATCAGCCCTGATTCCTGTCAGGTACCCTCACTGGACAAGAGCTCTGGAGCCTGGTGACATGCCCTCAAGTATTTTAATTTTCCAAAAATGCGTGCAACTCAGTGATATGTATTTACAGGAATGCTTGGCTTACCGAAAAGGCAAATAGAGCCACTTTGAGAGAATTCAAGTGACAAAAACCAATAAGCAAAAACCTGCATAAAAAATCCTACACAGCTCAAGAAACTGTGATTCTTCTTCTAAAATTCTATTCAAACAAGAATCTGTGAGTTTCTCTTGCCACCCCCGTGCCATAGTAGTGACTATCTACCTGGAGGTATCATTTACATATCATTAATTTATGATATATCCATGTGTATTTATTTTTATCTGTTTACTTATAATCATCAGCAAGTCAGGGTAGATAAGGGAAACTTTGGGGGTAATTTCAGTGTTCTTTGTCCTGACTACACAGCAGATGCTCAGAACATCAGAGCTAACACTGATCTCTCTTTGATTGTCTCTGTCTTTTGTCCTAGTTCTGGGTACAGTATGATGTCTAGTTATTCTTGTGTGGTATACTGGATTATTGTTACACTTTCATTCCCTCTCTCACTCTAAAATTATTCATCCACAAGCTTTGTCATAGGAGTTTGGAGACCCTCCCCTACTCTAGACAGAGTATGTCCCCTCACTCACTTGGCATGTGATTTGGCCCAACGATTACTTGGGTCAATGTAACCTCAGCCTATGTAACACATGCAGAGGCTTTCCATGGGCTGGCATGGTTTGGCCTGTGACCGCCATGAGCAGAGTGTGCCCATCAAGGCATTGCCCCTTCAGCCTGGGCCCCAGAAGGCAGACACAGGAATAGACCTGATGACTAAACCCATAACTTGAAGCAGAGCTTCCATGTGACCTAAAATAGTAAGTCTGAAGGTTACAGGACTCCATCAGAATCTAAAAATCCATAGCCATAGGTGCCCTCTTTTGTGCTATGATCATTGAACAGGCTGTGAAAGACACTACCATGAGAAAATGGAACTGTTAGAACACAGATCTTCCCATCTCTTACCCCAATCACAGGCACAAATAAGAACTGGTTAGTGAGCAGGTGGTTTGCTAGAGTTTGAGTTTCTGCTCAGATACACTGACATACCAGCTCTATCTTATATGGTCTCCTGACCATTTCCTCCCACCTAAAAGAAGCAAAAAGTATTTGCAGTTAAGCTATTAATCAAAGCACATGTACCATGATTCAATATTTACCATGTGCCAATCCTTACAATAGGATGTACATGCCTTAGTTCATTCAAAAGTCTCAGTGATTCTATTAATTAGGGACTGTTAGAATTCCCAGTTTGCAGAGGAGGACACAAGACCCAGAGAGGTTAAGTAGTTTGTCTGAAGCTTCACATCTAGTTTCTAAGCTAGAATTTCAATCCAGGTCTTTCTGAGTCCAAGGCAATCCCGGTCTCCAGCTTCTGCCTGTCTTTTTGCCAACCTGATCTTACCTCACCAGTTTTAAGTAATTTCTCTGGGACCACGGCCAGTGCTTGGGCTCTATTGGGTTCAAAGATTGTCTCCCCTGGAGCCTGACTAGCTCTTCTGTAGGCAGAGAGCTATGAAGGGATCACAACGCTGACACCAGCTTTTGAAGGAAAGGAACACAGAACGATGACCTCTCACCATGATATATCCCACATGCCAGCAACATGCTGTCACAGAAGATAATCTGGATGTAGAAGCTACAAATCCACTTACAAGGATGTTGCTGCTAGAAGTGTCTTGACCTTGACCAATTCTTGGTCCCATGGGCAAGAAACACACCCAGCAGGGAACTAAGGTATGATAATGAGCATAAGCTTTTCTCCAAGTTTTTCCTATACAAACACCTCCCCTTTGGAAATGGGCTTTTGGGGGTGAGGTGAAGAGCATGGACCTGGGGTCAGACAGGACTGGTTGTAAACCAGACATTTTCTTGTGTGACTGTGCTCAAGCTAGTGACTTCACCTCACCATAAGCTTCAGCTTCTAACTTACACATCAGGGATAAAGCCTTAAATTAGGTTTCCCAGAAACTGATCCCCAGATGAGGATTTGTATTATTAAGGAAGCACTCCTGGGGAGGCTGGAATTTGATGAGTGGGAGACACAGGAGACAAAATGGAGAAAGATAAGTAAGAGTGTAACCTCAGGTGAACGTCCTGCAAAAGGTAGGGGTAGCTGGGTGGCTCAGTCAGTTAAGTGCCAGACTCTTGGTTTTGACTCAGGTAATGATCCTGGGGTCATGGGATCGAATCCATATTGGACTCCATGCCCAGCACAAAGTCTGTTTCTCTCTCTCTCTCCCTTCAACCTATCCCCATCTCCCCTGCCCTCACTGTCTCTCCAAAATGAATAAATAAGTAAATCTTAAAAAAGAAAAAATGAAGTCCTACTAAGGGTATTCTCAGCCTAATCCTGAAGAGCACTCCAGGCTGCAAGTTATGCCCTAAACTGGCCCTCCCCAGAAGTGTTTCATATCTCTGCACCTGTTAGACACTGTTTAAGGGCTGTGAGAAGAGTATGGATATCAATGCTGAGACACTTCCATGTCTACAAATGAGCTCCATGAACCCAAGAGAAATCCTATGGACAGTAGCATAGGTACTTACTGTTTGGAAGCAAGAGCACACTCAAAATGGAGGAAAGGGGACCCAAGCTGATCTTGGTGGAGTCCCAACATTTTTCACCACAAATAAGACTTATCTTGCTGGGCTGTTATATATCTATATCTAGATATACTCTACAGAGAGTTAGATCTAAACATCCTGCCACGTTGAAGGTATCTGATACATAGGATGTGTTAGTGCCATTGTCATTATTATTAATAATGTTATGTTATTGATCATAAAATCTTGCCAGGGCCACAGCAGGAGTTCTGCTTGCTCTGCCTGGCAATACCCATGTGCTCCATTCACCAGCAGGGTTGGTGCCTACGTGCTGATTTCATATCACTGGCTTTCTTCAATTGGACCACTGTCCTCTCGGGATCTCCTCCACTAGGGTCAGAAAGGCCCCACTTCTGGTCAGGCAGGATGTTTTTGAGGGAGGCAGGTGTCTGAGGACTCCAGTCTGAGGGCGACTCTGTGTCTCAGCAGTGCCATTGGGCCTCCAGCAGGACTAGCCAGCCCCAAATCCTCCTCTCTCATTAAATAAGCCCCTGGCCTTTTTAAGTTTGGCCTATTCATCTCCCCCCTCCCCTCGCCCCCCACCCCCAAGGGCTAGGGATTGCTTGGAATGAACCAAAGTCCACAAAAGAGTTTCTTTTCCCTTTATGTCTAAGATCCTACCCCGAGAGACCTGGTGCAGCCCTCTCTCCCTAGGGGGCATAGGACACCCACAGGAACAATGCGGCATGGGCTTTATTTAATTAATCTTTTTTAACAATCAGCTCATCTATGAAGGAGCCTCCCCTCTGTGACTAATCCTCTATGTTAAAAGACTGTGCTTTGCTATAAAGCCTTTACATACATCAGCTCCCAAGAGCGGTATCTTCTCACCGTTGCCAGACAGCCCCCTTGGCCACACCGCTCTGGGACCTCATTTTCTAGGCTGCCATCATGCCTGAAATTAATCTAGGATGGTCTCCTTTTACAAGAGTGGCAGCAAATATCCAATTCAATTTACTTTCACCCAAGATTTCCCAGGAGTCACGCCGAATGAGATAATCAATGATGATTACAGGGCTTGGCCTGCCTTACTGAGCCAAAGTGTTAAAAGGAGGGAGAATTTCTGCTCCAGTGCTCAACCAAGTCAGGCAGATCCATTACTATTCTCAGTGGTTGGAAACCATATGCGCTACAGTAGATATGTGGGGTAGGTCCATGGGATGTTCCTACCTAAGAAAAGAAAATTCATTTTTGCTTCCCCTCCTACCCCAGAATAACAGAAACAAAAATGTATAGAGCATCTGGAGCAAAGATAAGAGGCTATTCAAACCAATGATGCTGAAGAGATTTAATTTAGACAGCGAAACTTTCCTTGTCTCGGCTAGAGACTAGTTGATGTCTTTGCCACTAATCGAATCAAAAGGAAGTATTAAATTACTTATTGCTAGCCTCTTAACCCTGAGAGGACTGTTTTCTGCTTGGACAATTATTCTGAAAGACCACAACACCCAGCAAAGGAAAGTTGGGACAAATGGTTCCGGGGGCCAAAGAAAGCCTCATGACTCCCACTCCCTCCCTGTCGTTCCTCCTTCTGCCTTACCTCGTCTTGTATTCACTATCTGGAGGTGTGGGTGGTGATCCAGAGCTCTGCACATTTTCACAAGGGCTTTGTCCCAAAGTGGGGACATGATTGTATATTAGTTACCTATTGCTATGTAACAAATTGCCCCAAAATGTAACAGCTGGAAACAACAAACACATGTAATTTCACAGTTCCAGGGGTTCGGGATAGGAGGATGTTGCCTAGGTGGATCTGACCTGGGCTCTCTCACAGGCTGCCCTAAGGGTGTCAGCCAGGGCCACAGTCATCTCAAGAATTGGCCTGGGGAGGATAACCTCTGAGCTCATGCACATGGCTTTGGTAAGAGGACTCAGAAGATCATCTATCAGGCTCACTGATCTTGGTCTTTCCACAGGGCTGCCTACCACCTGTGGCCAGATTCTTCTAGAGTAAGGAACCCAAGAGAGTTCAAGGGAGCACTCATGATGGAGGCCACAGCCTTTTTATAACCTATTTTCAGGAGTGAAGTCACCTCACTTTTCTGTTGTCAGTAAGCCCAACTCCTGCACAAGTGAAGAGGATCACACAGGGCCGGGAGACCATCTTAGAGATGACCATGACAGAAAAGAGACCTGATCTCTAGAGAGATCATCGGAACATGAAAGTGAAGAGGCATTGCCCCATCAGACACTGAGCTCATGTATGTCTGAGGAAAACTCCAATGGTGTTGCTTTTTCGTGATGCAGAGTGCTATCTCTGACTCCAGAGAAAGAAGAAGGGGTATTTGCATGTACCCAGAATTGGTCTGGGTGCCCAGGGTCAGAACCAGAGCTAGAATCAGAGCCTGCCTTCCTCAAAACATCACTGAAGGTAATGGACTATGGATATACATATTGTTTTAAAAGCTGCCTGGTCCCATCACTTAGCAGCATGGTCAGCCATGCACATAAGAGCACAGGTGGGAACTTTAAGACATCAGAAGGCAGGAGAGAAGAGACACAGGACCTGGATTAGGAATATCACCTGGTTGGGGATCTCTTCTTTCTTTTTGTGTAAGATAGTTACAGTCATGGTCCAGTGAACCATATCTCCCAGTATCCACACCCCTGTGTATTCTTCCTCTCCCCCACTGACTCTGGGCTTGCCCATGCAACTCATTTAGGCAAAGTCAATAAGATATAAGTCTTTGGTAAGTGTTATATGCATGGTATATGCATATAACACTTGCACATGCATATAACACTTGCATGTTAAGTGTTATATGCCTTCCGAGGCTACTATCCTGAAACTATGATGCTCGGAAGACTCCACTGTGAAGAAACAGGAATGGATTTCCAGCCATCCCAGCTAAGCCCCGCCCCAGACAACACACTCTTCAAGCTGGACACAGTCTCATGAGCTATCTCAAACAAAAATTGGCAAGGGGCCGATCCAGGGAATCCACAGTACTGGGAGAAGCGATAGCTTGCCGGTTTAGGCCACTAAGTGAAGCAGTGATTCATTATATAGAAAGAGTGCACTGCTATACCATCACTACCACCAGAACTGCCAAACTTACCTAGATAGGCAGTGGTGGAATTTTGAACAATCCTGTGGTCCTAGTGGCCCCCAAGCCAGAAAGCAGCACTTGCCAAGGGCTTCAATGCATGTTCCCTCTCTCAATGATGCCACAGAAGTAGTTAATAAACACCAATTATCTAGTGGTCCCTTTATTCCTCAGAAGGAATCTGAACTCAACCAAAACAGCTCAATTCCACCACAGGCATACCTTGACTCAAAGGAGAGTATCTTAAGAAATCACAAGGCAAAGGCCTCTAACAAGCCAGGACTTCCTGAGAGTCCAGGGAAAATTGGAAACAGAACCACACTGTGCTCTGAAAAGGCTTTCGGGGTAAAGCAGAGCATCCTTCCATCTCATCAAGTGATTTCTGTGGATGGTGACCAGCACAATGGTGCTGTAAGGTCTTCTGCCCAGGTTGCTCTCAAAGGAAATTGCTTTTCATTTCACCAGCAGGTGAGCAAACTGGATCACTTGGGTGACTCTGAATGTCCCTGGAAGCAGTCAGGTCATCCTTCTGTCTGTTGAAAAGAACGTGTTGTCTGAGCAACGTGACTACTGCAATTAATTCCTTATCCCTATTTCCCTGGTGCCGTGCCTGCCCTCTGAAAATCAGTATGCAGAGTGAAAACCCACAGAGATGTGAGGGACAGCTTGGTGACCCTGCTCCACTGCCTGGTAAAATTCCACTCGCTTGTCCCATTCTAGCCCCAGTATCATCTGCTCTGGGGAATCCTTGCCGGTTCTCATCCCAGGATAGAAGAAGAGAGGATGCAGATTGCCTCCTTACCACCATTATGTCTCGTTACTATGTCCCACTAGGGTTGGCTATCCCTCCATCCCAAAACTCGAGGTCACGTTCAGAGGAAGATCTAACTGTGGACATCTTGATGTACTTGGTATGTACCTGACACTTGCTAGCATTTGGTGAAGACCTACAGAATTCATTCAGCCAGAAAATCTTCATTGAATTCCTACTTTGTGCCAGACACCTGCTCTGAGACCACAGCAGGGACACACATTCCCACCATTCCCACTTTCAGAGAGCTCGTATTCCACTCGGAGGAAACAATAAACAGAGAATAATAAATAAAATAGAGAGTATATGAGAAGGTGATGGATGTTATGCAGAAAAATAAAACCAGGGAAAGGAACGGGGAGTAGCAGTTTCACAGAAGCTGACATTTGAGCAAAGACTTAAAGGCAGAGAACGATTTAACCAGGTGGATCTGGGGGAAGAGAGTTCAGGGCACATAAAAACAGCTAGTGCAAAGGTCCTGAGGCAGGGTAATGTCTGGTTTATTTGAGGAACAGCAAGCAGGGTAGAATGATTGTAGCTCTATGAACCAGGGAGTGTCTTTAGAGGATGAGATTGAGCTGCAACTGGTGTCTGAGGTTTGTGTAGAGCTTTGAGGGCAGACTAAGGATTTCAGCTTTTAGTCTGAAGAAAGATAGGAAACTGCTTTGGGAATTTTGAGCAGAGGAATGACATGGCCTGATTTAGGCTTTCAAAGGATGGAGTTGACTGTTAGTGAAAACAAGACTGTCAGCCGATGCAGATGGAAGGAGATAGGAAGCAGTAATACTAACGGGCACCATGAGAGACACTGGGGCATTGAAGCAGGCAGTGGCAGGGGTCAGACGGGTGGTGTATTCTGCATGGTGTTTTCTCACAGATTCAAGGTAAAGGAAGGCATGAGGAGTCCCAAGTAATACCAAGATTTGGGGTCTGAGTCATTGGCTGGGAGGACTTGCTGTTGGCCGAGTAGGGAGGATGGGAGTGCTCAGGAGCCCTGTCCAGACACACTGAGTCTATTTCCATCAGTGGAGATGTCAAGCCATCGGGTATTCAAGTCTGGAATCCACAGAGGGCATATAGGCCAGAGACATGAATTTGAAGGAGTTCATAAACTTGAGCACCTGATTTTACTATTTTGATTTTACTCTCCTCAACAGTAAATTGGAGAGCACAGAGATGCTCTCAGGTGACATATACTGGACTCGGTGATTTCCTACCATCTTTTCTGGCTCTTAAACAGCAGTCATTTAACTAGAAGACAGTTTGCATCCCACGCTGTTCACCTCTTTGGCATTCTGCCTTTGTGGGCCTCTCTGCTTCTGATTCCATGTTTCAAGCTTCTGCAAGACATCACTCTTTCAAACAAAGACTCCGAGTGTGAGAGGAGAGCCAGCCTATGGCCACAGGTGAGTAACTCAGTTCTTGGGGACCATGGCTTCTGGCTAAGGAGAGGACATGGCAGGCAGAGAGAGACACAAGGGTCCAATAGGACAGCAGTAGGCTGCCCAGTGCAGACATGCAAAAGAAGCCAGTGTTGCCCACCAGGTAGAAGCACCAGTGTCTTTATTCTTTCCAGCACTGAGCAGGAGGCTTTTTGCACATTTGCCTTAGGAGTAGAGTGAATGTGTGTCCTGCTTTGCCCAGAACAGCCTGGGTTGGTGTCTTTCATTCCAGCATAATTATAACAGCATCCCCTTTAACTTCCAAATTACCCCAGCTTGAATAATAAACACATGGTCACCCATTTTATAAGCTTGCCTCTCAACATCTTTTACCTAAAAAGTCCCCTGCATTGTCTTTTCCTGATAACCCAGAACTTTCTGACTCTTGAGCAGTTATGAATTAACTGAATCTCCATAGGCCAACCCTATGGAAACAGTAAAAACATTAAATTCTATTCTCCTTGCCTCCCCTGGTAAGAAGGACAATGACCTGGCCAGTGATATATGTAGATGATTCTCCATTTAAGAATTGCTGGGGTGACTGTAGCTTTCAAGGTCCCTGGACTTATCTGCTTTGACTCCAACCCTCTTAAGAGTCCCAGAACTGACAGTATGGTAAATGGCTTGGGTCACCTATGCAGAACCACACTCCCTGGTTTTATATCTGTTCATACAATTGTTCATTAATGACCTTTCATTCCAGGGTGCCTGGGTGGCTCAATCAGTTAAGTGTCTGATTCTTGATTATGGCTTGGGTCATGATCTCAAGGTCATAGGATTGAGCCCCACATTGGGTTTTGCACTCAGTGGGAAGTCTGCTTGGGATTCCTTCCTTCTCCCTACCCCTCTGTGCCTCCCACTCCTGCTCTCTCTCTCTCAAATAAATAAGTAAATCTTTAAAAAAAAAAAAAACTTTCTTTCCATTCATGCAACAAATATTTATCAGTTGCTTGCCCAAAGCATAATGGGAGATACAAAAAAGATTTATATATGAATCCCACCCTTGGGTCTAGCACAGAACATAAACTTGTGCAGAAATCACGAAAACTTGATGTAGAAAAAGAAATGACAAAAATGGTCCCTGGGCTAAAGGCAGTCCAATGCTATAAGACCCTCCAGTCCTTCAACCAATATCTTGTGCGTTGATTATTCACTCCGCAAACATTTGGTGAAATACCGTTTACCAAGTGCCAGCCACCTGACATACATTTCATTTCATCTCCACAGCCCCTCTTCAGGGTCAATATCATTATTTCAGTGCTGTAAATGGGAAGCCCCAGGCTCACAGAAGTTGGAGGGTTTGCAGAAGGTCACACAGCTACAGAACAAGAATTAGAAACCAGGGTCTGTCTTCACACTCTTTCCAGATACCGTCTCCATGCTGGGCACTGTTGGAACTTTCTTCCTCAACTCAGCTAAGTAGGATAGTCATTTCCTCAAAACCCACAGGCAAGCCCCTGTAGAAGGATTCATGTCCACACCATCTCTGGCTAAAAGGCAGAACTGGAACCCAAGTGAGGAGAGTGAGTCCCTGACCTTGGACACAAGATTTAAGGGGTTGCCAAAAACCCCAGTAGTCAAGATAAATAATATTTTAATGTAACATTTAAAAAAAATTAAATTGACAAAGTACAGTGCTTGGGCCTGCTGCCTCTTTTCCTAAATAAGGTTTCATTGCACTTCACATGTCAAGGCAGACCCTGGCCCCTGGCCTCTCATGCCGGCTTTCACTTGTAAGAAGAGACTGGCTTTGCTTTTTCAGCCTAGAGGACAGCACACTTGTCCATAAATAAAGACCACGTGGAGTGGTGCCTGGACAGTCACAAAGAGTGACACCAGAAGGCAGACTGCTCTCTAACTCCCCCCTCGGGGAGCCAGAGCAAATCCTGATGAGATTCTCAGACTTGGACAGGAGAGAGGAGAAAAACCAGGAGGCTGGACGTGGCTCAAGTCTGCATTCCTCCTTCCCCCACTGGATGAACTTGCTACGTGGGATGTGCCTAGAGGGACTCGGGGTCACATCCCCTCCCCGTCAGTGTGATGAAAGCTGTAGCTATTCTTACACACACACACACACACACACACACACACACACACACCCTGCAGCTGCCTGGGCCCCACCACACACACGCACACACACAGTGGCTCCAGCCTCAGCGCCAAAGCCATTATTAATGGCAAAAGCAAGTGTTGGGGCCCCCAACAGCCATTTTTAACTGTGGACATTATTGCTCAATTCTGAGCTGCACCCAGGGACTCGTAAGAGGAAGACATAATGCTTGTTTGTGGAACTTTTATAGCTAATTGACATTTTTTCAGTGCTCCCCCGACAGCAGTAGTTACTCCTGATTGGGAGGGCGGGGGAAAGCATCAAGTTGTGTACTGTCTCCAGATGGGGCCATATTTCTGATGTACCACTGGAAAAAGAAATGAATAAATAAAAAGCCGTCAAAATAAACATGCTCGAAAGCAATAAAGAGGAGCTGAAGTGATTGGCAAAAGTAGTTCTCTTTGTGCAAAAATAATGCATGCTATTTTCATGCTAATTGAGGATGTTGGACTATCTAGGGCTGTCAGATTTCCTTCCTTCTTGGGAACATTTTCCTCCTTTCTAGATCTGCGCTTTGCTGTCCAGAGATGGGGGAACACAGAAGGCAATTTCCCCGTTCCCAGTCTATGTGCCTCTCTCTGCTTACAGGCTCCCAGATTCTGTCATTGGCTCTAGCAATAGAAGTCAGTGCATCATATTCCAGCCTCTCTAAGTCAAGTTCATGAGACAAACACAATTGGAATCAAGCTGAGACATCAACTTAATGATAGAAATTCCACTTTCATCTCTGAACACCTACGGAAAACCCAGGAAGATCAGTAACCAGAGAGTACACAATGCACCCATAGAAGTGAAAAGTCACTTAGCATAAATGCTAGTTGGGTTTGTACGGCTGTATCTATGGACTCATTTACTGTAGGCATCATTCTAGCTTTCTCGACTCAAAAAGTCACTGCTTCCTGTGGAATGAATTCATTTGAGAACGTTATTTTCAGGATAGAACAATATTCCAACCAACCTTTCTGGTTGCAGGGATGAATATCACATCTCACCTCTATGGAGGTCTCCTCATCCATACACTTCCTGATTGGAAACATATATCATGACAAGTATAAAAATCATAAAATGCAACTAAATGTCCAATGTCCACATATCCAAACCCTTCACACTCAAAGTGCAGGAGACCGGCCAGGCATTTACTCAAAACCTCTATTCACTTACTTTACACACAGTCCAAATGAACTCAGAGATCAGATTCTAAGTCAAAACAGTAATCGAGAGGAGATGGGTTGCTAAAAGCAATGATGGTGGCAGAGGAAAGAAAAGACAGAGAATAACACCCTGTCAGTAATGGGAGAGATTTTTTTCTAGGGTGGCAGGAGGGTGCAGAAGGAGAGGGAGAGAGGGAATCTTAAGCAGGCTCCACACCCAGCACGGAGCCCCATGTGGAGTTTAATCTCAGGACCCTGGGATCATGACCTCAGCCGAAATCAAGAGTTGGTTGCTTAACCACTGAGCCACCCAGCACCCGAGTAATGGAAGAGATTTTTAATTCAAAGTAACAAGACATAAGAACTTAATAAGCCCTATATGCCAAGTCTTACATATACAAAGGCCCAAGGTAGCCCTGTGGGCATCAGTGCCAGATATCAGAAGTATGACAAGGAGTGTCCCAGAGGCTTTCAGGAAAAGTTGAGTTCAGGAGCTCTGTTTGAGAAGCAACAAAGGAGGAGGAGAAGGAGCAAGATGGCAGAGAGGTAGGAGACCGAGGTATCATCAGGTCCCAGGAGTTCAGCTAGGTAGTTACCAAACCATTCTCAACACCTACAAACTCAACCGGAGATCAAAGAAAAGAAGAGCAGCAATTCTAGGAACAGAAAATTGACCACTTTCCAGAAGGTAGGACGTGTGGAGACGTGAATCTGAGGCAACACATGGGAAGAGAGACGGCAGGGGAGGGGCCAGCTCCCGGCAAGTGGTGCAGCAGCAGAGCACAAAATTATAACTTTTAGAAGTCTGCTCCACAGGGGGACACTGCTCCAGAGGCCATAAGGGTGGAGCCCTCATGGGGACAGTGTGGTCTCAGAACCCATGGGGTCACAGAAAGACCAGGGGTGTCTGAGTGTGGCAGAGCTCCCAGGTATCGAAGCTGGGAAGCTGGCTGCAGAGACAAAGCCAAGCAGTGAGGTCTCAGCTCGAGGTTACCTTAAACTGTGAGCCAAGGCACAGTCAGGCCACTGCTTTTCAAGCAGGGACCCCACAAATGACAGATCAGGGAGACTCATCTTCCTCCTCCAGGAGGAGCAGTGCAGCAGGAATCTGCTGGATTTGGAGACTCCAAATGGGGCTGTGCACCAGAGATAGAAACGCTCAGTCACAGGCCAGGTGAGCATGGAGTGCAGCCAGATACCAGGAAGATGGGAGGAAATGACTGCATTTCTCTGAGGGCGCACTGAGTAGTGGGGCCCCAAGCTCTCGGCTCCTCCAGCTGGAAACTGGGAGGCCACCCTTTTCATTCCCATCCTCCAGAGCTCTACGGAAAGCATTCAGGGAAAAAAGCTCCTGAGAGCGAACCTGAGCAGATTACTTAGCCTGCCCCTGGCAAGAGCAGTGCAATTCTGCCTCAGGCAAAGACATTTGAGAATCACTGCAACAGACCCCTCTTACAGAAGATCAGCAAGAACATCCAGCCGAGACCAAGTTCACCAGTCAATGAGAACTGCAGAACTCCATCCAGAGCTAGGAAAAAACAGTGCATAGAATTCATGGCTTTTTTCCATGATTCTGGAATCTGGAGTCTTTCAAAGTTAAATATTTTTAATTTATTTTTTTCTTACTCTACTTTTTAAAATTTTTCCTCTTTCCTATTTTAATGTTTTTAACTATTTTATCTTATCAATATCCTTTTAAAGGTCTTTTTAAATTTTCATTGTTATAATCTTATTCAATCCTTCATTGTATTTAACCTTTTTTTTTGTATACATATACATTTCATTTCTTTAAAATTTTGGGATACAGTTTCTTCTAATCAAAATATACCCTAAATCTAGCACATGACTTTATTCTAGTCTCCAGCCTGATCAAATTCTTTCCTCTCTTTTTTTCTTTTTTTCAATCAACTTCTTATCAATACCTTTTTTAGAATCTTTTTGAATTTTCATCTTTATAGTCATATTTCATCCCTTCATCGCGTTTACCCTTATTTGTGTGTGTGTATATATATATACATAAGTCAAAACAGTAATCGAGAGGAGATGGGAAGTATGACAAGGAGTATCCCAGAGGCATTCAGGAAAAGTTGAGTTCAGGAGCTCTGTTTGAGAAGCAACAAAGGAGGAGGAGGAGGATCAAGATGGCAGAGAGGTAGAAGACATATATATATATATATATATATATTTCTTTCTTTAAAATTTTGGGAGGTAGTTTCTTCTGACAGAGCAATAAGTTGAAAATAGAGCTACCCTGTGACCTAGCAATCACACTACTGGGTATTTATCCTAAAGATACAAATGTAGTGATCCAAAAGGGCACATGCACCCGAATGTTTATAGCAGCAATGTCCACAATAGCCAAACTATGGAAAGAGCCTTGATGTCCATAAAAAGATGAATGGATAAAGAAAATGTGAGGGATGCCTTGGTGGCTCAGTTGGTTAAGCGGTTGCCTTTGGCTCAGGTCATGATCCCAGCGTCCTGAGATTGAGTCCCACATCGGGCTCCTTGTTTGGCAGGGAGCATGCTTCTCCCTCTGCCTCTTGCCTGCCACTCTGTCTGCCTGTGCTCGCTCTCTCTCTCTCTGACAAATAAATAAAATCTTAAAAAAAAAAAAGATGTGAGATATATATATATATACACACACATATGATAGAATACTATGCAGCCATCAAAAGGAACAAAATCTTGTCAATTGTAATGACATGGATGGAACTAGAGGGTAAGCTAAGCAAAAAATGTCAATCAGAGAAAGACAGTTATCATATGATCTCTCTGATATGAGAAATTTAAGAGGCAGAGTGAGGGGTCATGTGGGGTAGGGAGGGAAAAAAATGAAACATGATGGGATTGAGAGGGAGACAAACTATAAGAAACTCTTAATCTCAGGAAACAAACTGAGGGTTGCTGGGGGGTGGAGGAGGAAAGAGAGGGTGGCTGGGTTATGGGCATTGGGGAGGGTATGTGCTATGGTGAGTGCTGTGAAGTGTGTAAGCCTGATGATTCACAGAACTGTACCCTGGGGCAAATAATATATTATATGTTAATAAGAATAAAGATGGTCAAATTTAAAATTCATTAATTAAGAAAAATGAAAAATAAAAGAAGCAGCAAAGGATACATCTTAGAAAAAAGTTTAATGCAAAATGTTCATTATTGTTATTATTAATTATTATAATTGTTCATTGAGGGCAATTAAAGGACAAACCCTTTAATCAGACAGGATTCTTTTGGTCTAAACGAAGAGATATTCACTCAAATGAAATTAAGCAAATAAGAGAATGCATTAACTCCCCAAGTGAAACTTCCTGATTGATCTGTGTTGAGAACTAGGTGGATTCACATGGTCAAATGATGTCATCAAGGATCTTCATCTTTTCATCCAACCTTTCATCTTCTGAAATTTTCTGCCATGCAGTCAGTTCAGCACTCCATGACAAAGAAGGTTTTCTTGTCCCAATGTTGAAGCATCAATCCTGGGAAAGGATCTTATTGGCATAGCTGTGAACATGTGCCATCCCCAACAAATCAACTATTGCCAAGTGGCCAAAGCAATGCACTGCTCTAATTGGCTAGGCCTAGGTCACCTTATCCCCTGAGTGGGGTGAGGGGGTGGGACCTGGGATGAGGTGGGGACTCAGCTCTACTGTAGCATGGGAAGAGAGGAAGTGTTGTGGGCATAAACTGTGGCTGATAGGAGAAGAGGGGTAAGGATGGTGTGCTGGTAAAAGAAACTGATGCTCATTGCACAATTCGCTCTCACAGAAGCAGTGTTCTGGAATGACTGGATATCTGAGAGTTTTAGAGGCCTGCGTTCCCTGGGCAAGAGACTCTGAGATGGGGAATTAGGTGCAGGTGGCTGTTGCAGAGGGCTCTTGGGATAGCATCTGGGAGGGAGTGAGGGAAACTGAGTTGGGCAGAAGGAGGAGCTGGGCTGTTAGTGAAGTCACAACAGTAGTCTCAGCACAGTCCCAAAGCACTCTAGAGCTCAGACAGATTTTCCAGGTTACCCAGAACTGAGGCAAGGGGCCAGCCATTTGTACGCCTCACATGAAGCAGTCATTGGACTGCCCCCAAGGGAAGGGTTTTAGTCAGTCAAGTGCAATTCTTGGGAGAGGGATTCAGATGAGTGGTTTTTTGTTTTTTGTTGGTGGCGGTGTTTTTTTTTTTTCCCCCTATCACAAGGGGGATTCTGTGAGTACTGGATAATGAGAATAAAGAGTCTCTCTAATTACTCCCTGATTTTACAAGTTAGGAGGAATTTATTTTATTTTATTTATTTTTAGTGGAAGGAATTTAAATGCCAGTTCTTGGGGCTTCATTTTAAGAAAATTTCTTCCAAATCTGAATTACGGTGAGCATACTAATAGCAAAGTAAAGAGGGACAAAAGGCTTATACTAAATGAGTTCAAGGACAGGAAAAAGAACAGTTGTTCAAAAGTGAGCCCCAGGGGTGAGCAAAAGTGTGTTTCTGAAAGGGTGTCAAGGGGAAATCAATTTCCAAGAAGAAGTAGGAAATTAAGGGGAAGTCTTTTTAAAAAATAATCACAGAACTCGCGCAATTTTTAAAGGCTTCTTTTTAAAGGAGAATCACAAAGAAACCCACAAAATTAGGTGTAAAGAACAGTGGGTGTTCTAAAACAAAAAACAATGAGATACACATGGTGGGGCACAGTTTCTAAGAGGGAAAGACAAGAGAAATAGAGGCATAAGATCTCCTCCTTAGTCCTCCATTGTTTGCCTGCTTTTTTGTTTTGGGGGGGTTTTTGGGTTTTTTAGCAGGAGCTACTAACCTGGAGTTTGTGACTGAGCTGAAAAGGTCCTTGAATACCTTGGGACTGAATATAATATTACTACCTTCTCCATCTGTGGATCTCAACAGATTTGTAAAAGTGCCCATCATTCCCAAAATGTTTAAGAACCAAGGTCTCAGCTCAAATAATAAGTCTAGTGAATAAAGAATTGTAACAGATATATAATAGGTTTAGGAAATACATTTGTGTCCTTTTGGGGTATATTTTGTATTTTTATGGTTCAAAATTAGAAATATATATTCTGTGAAAAGTCCCCATCCTTCCTCTGCCTGCATCTACCTAATTTTCCTCCATATAACAAATATTGTGACAATTTTTTGTGTGGCTTCCCAAATGTATCCTCTATGAATTTGTGTGTGTGTGTATGTGTGTATATGTGTGTATATTACATATGTGTATATACATATATGTGTGGATATGTGTATATGGTATTTATATATGTATATGTAGTGCATGGGCAATATATACACAATCATATATACAGTATATAACCATGTATTTGCACCTATAACATTATTATATTACCACATATATTTATGTATGTATATATATATATATATATATATATATCCAAAGAATAGTATACTAGGCACTATTCTCTACTTTTTTCACTTAACGTATCCCTATCTGGGTGTAAAGATCTTTCTCACTATTTCTTAAGACTAAATACTCCTATTCGTGGACATACCATAATTTAACCAGTCCTTCAAGGATAACTTCTTGGTTATATAAAAATATTTTTCAGTTATGGCAATGGAAATAAATAAATTTGACTATGCATAAATTTTTTTAAATCTTTTTTTTTAAAGATTTTATTTATTTATTTATTTGACAGAGAGAAATCATAAGTAGACAAGAGAGGCAGGCAGAGAGAGAGAGAGAGAGAGGGAAGCAGGCTCCCCGCTGAGCAGAGAGTCTGATGCGGGACTCGATCCCAGGACC